>NC_133426.1:99910000-100520714 GCF_049350105.2 Macaca mulatta
CTCCAGGCACTCCACACTAGCCCATGAAAGCAGTTGTGGGGGCTGAACCCTGCAAATCCACAGGGGAGGAGCTGCTCGAGACCTTGGGAGCTCACCTCTTGCACCAGCATGTTCCAGATTTGGGACATGGAGTCAAAAGAGATTATTTGGCAGCTTTATGGTTTAATGATTACTCTGCTGGGTTTTAGACTTGTGTAGGGCCTGTAGCCCCTTTCTTTTGCCTGATGTCTCCCTTTTGGAATGGGAGTATTTACCCAATGCCCTATACCTCTATTGTGTCTTGGAAGTAACTAACTCATTTTTTGTTTTACAGGCTCATAGGTAGAAGGGACTAGACTTTTCTCAGATGAGATTTTGGATTTTGGACTTTTAAGTTAATACTGTAATGACTTAAGGCTTTGGAGAACTGTTGGGAAGACAAAATTGTATTTTGAAATGTGAGAAAGACGTGAGGTTTGGAAGGGGTCGGGGACAGAATGATGTCCTTTGACTCTGTATCCCCATCCAAATCTCGTGTTGAATTTTAAACCCCACTATTGGAGGTGGGACTTAGTTGGAGTTGATTGAATCATGGTGGTGGTTTCTCATGAATGGTTTAACATCATTCTTTTGGGTGTTGTTCTTGTGATGGTGAGTCGTTTCTCATAAGATCTGACTGTTTAAAAGTGTAGAGCACTTCCCTCCTCTCTCTCTTCCTTTTGCTGTGGCCACGTAAGATTTGCTTGCATCCCATTTGGATTCCACCACGATTGAAAGTTTCCTGAGGCCTCTATAGAAGCCATCATATTTCCTGTACAACCTATGGAAATGTGAGGTAGTAAAACCTTTTTTCTTTATAAACTACCCAGTCTCAGGTATTTCTTTATAGCAGTGCTAAAACAGACTAATATAGATTTTACAAAAAGAAGAAAAACCGAGTTCAATAAAAGTGAAAGGCAATCAAATTATAAGTTAAACATATGGCCAAGAGCCATTCATTTATCATTATTTTGCAATTCAACTACTAAAAGAGAGTAAGAATGAAACAGCAAACTTGCCATTTCTGTATTTAAGGAATGCTTTATTCACAGAATTATACATTTTCACATGTTATACATGCACATGCACACACACACACACACATATATATATATAAATATTTATGTGTGTTATACCAATGCACAAAGGAAAAGGAAAACCAGCATTATATAAATAGTAATTTAGTGTAAGTTTTTTAGTGGAACAATTTGTTTTAAAATTTAATTAGCTTTATACAAAGAGAAAAAGTCAATAGAGAAAACATCAATAGAGTAAATAAACAATTCATTTCTAAAATAGAATTGCAAGCTGAAAATGAAAATTAGGGAATAATTCAATTTATAATACTATCCAGAAGAATAAAATACTTAGGAATAAATTTAACCAAGGAGGTATGATACATGTATGCTGAACTACAAAACATTCCTTAAAAAATTATAGAAATCCTAGATAAATGTAAAGCATTCCACATTTATGGATTAGATGAATTAGTATTGTCAATATGGCAATACTCCCCATATCGATATGGAAAGTCAATGAAATTTCTGTCAAATTTCCAGGTGGCTTTTTTTTTTTTTTTTTTTAACAGAAATTGACATGCAGATCCTAAAATTCACAGTGAAATTAAAGAAAACCAGAATAAACAACACAATTGCATAAGAACAAAACTTGGAGCACTCACAAGTTCTTACTTCAAAACTTACTACAAAGCTACAGTAATCAAAACTGTGTGGTACTAGCATGAAGGACATATGAATCAATGCAAGTAAATTGAGAGTCTAGTCGAAATAAAAGAAAAAAATGTTAAAGACAACCAGAGAGAAAGGTCAGGTTATCTACAAAGTGTAGCTCTTTGTAGCCCGTGTTCTCCAACTGACAGAGGTTTCAGTCCTCCCTGGAGCAAAGCTCCCAGGGAGAGGAGTGGAATGCCATCTTTGCTGTTTGGGCTACAGTGAACCTCTCAGCATCATTTCTATATGCTGACTGTGAGCAATCTGGAAAAGGAAAAAAATCCCATTTACAGTAGCCACACATAAAATTACATTCTAAGGGGTTACCTTAACCAAAAAAGTGAAAAATCTCCATAAAAAATCATAAAATAGTTATGAAATAAATTTCAGATAACACAAAAAATGGAAAGATATACAATGCTCCTGAATTGAAAGTATCAACATGGTTAAAATGTCAATAATACCCAAAGCAATTTACAGTTTCAATGCAATCCCTATCAAAATACCAACAGTTTTCACAGAAATAGAAAAAAAAAATCCTAAAACTTATATGGAACTATAAAATAAATAGCCAAAGCTATGGTAAGCACAAAGAACAAAACTGGAGGAATCACATCACCTGACTTCAAATTATACTACAGAGCTGTAGTAATCAAAATAGCATGTTACTGACATGAAATCAGACACATAGACCAATGAAACAGAATAGAAAATCCAGAAATAAATCCATACACCTACAGTAAACTCATTTTTGACAAAGATGCCAAGAACATACACTGGGTAAAAGATGGTCTCTTAAATAAATGATGCTGGGAAAAGTGAATATCCCTATGCAGAAGAAAGAAACTAGATCCCTATCTATCACCATATACAAAAGTAAAATAAAGATAGATTAAAAACTTAAATCTAAGACATCAAACTATAAAATTACTAGACAAAAACATTAGGGAAAATTCCCAGGACATTGGTCTAGGCAGAAATTTCTTGAGCATTACCCCACAAGCACAGGCAACTATAATTAAAATAGACATATGGGATCACATCAAGTTAAAAAGCTTCTGCACAGCAAAAAATACAATCAACAAAGTGAAGAGATAACCCACAGAGTGAAAAAAAAAAAATGGAAAACTACCCATCTGGCAAGAGATTAATAATCAAAATATATATTAATAAGAAGCTCAAACAACTCTATAGAAAACAGTCTAATAATCCAATCAAAAAAATGGGCAAAAAGTTTTAATGGACATTTCTCAAAAAAAGACATACAAATGGCAAACAGGCATATAAAAGGTGCTCAACATTACTGATTATTAGACAAATACAAATCAAAACTACAATGCGATATCACCTCACCCCAATTGAAATGACTTATATCCAAAAGACAGAGAATAACAAATGCTGATGAGGATGTGGAGAACAAGGAACCCACATATACTGTTGGTGAGAATGTAAGTTAGTACAACGTAAGTTCTTAAACAAAAAAACAAACAAACAAAAGAAAAAACTAAAAATTAAGCTACCACATGATTCCACAATCCTGCTGCTGGGTATATACCCAAAGGAAAGGAAATCAGTATATTAAAGGGATATCTGCACTCCTATGTTTGTTGCAGTACTATTTACAATAGCCAAATTTTGGAAGCAAACTAAATGTCCATCAACTGATGAATGGATAAAGAAAGTGTGGTACATATACTCAGTGTAGTACTATTCAGCTATATATTAAAAAAATGAGACCCAGTAACTTACAACAACATGCAGAAAATTGGAGATCATTATATTAAGTGAAATAACCGAGACACAGAAAAACAAACATCGGATGTTCTCACTTGTTTGTGAGATCATAAAATCAAAACAATTAAACTCATGGACATAGATAGTAGAAGGATGGTTATCAGAGGCTTTGAAGGTTAGTGGTGTGGGGGCTGCAGGGGGAGGTGGGGATGGTTAGTGGGTACAAAAATATAGAAAGGATAAACAAAACTTACTATTTGATAGCATAGTAAGATGATTACAGTCAATTGTGACTTCATTGTACTTAATTTAAAATAACTTTAAAAGTATAATTGGATTGTAACTTAAAGGATAAATACTTGAGAGGATGGACACCTCATTAAGTATAATGTGCTTATTTCACATGACATGCCTGTATCAAAACACCTCATTTATCCCATAAATATATACCCCTACTATATACCCACAAAAATTAAAAAATAAATAAATAAAAAATTTTAAAAAAGATATAAATAATATAATATCTTATAATATAAATAATAAAAAAGTATATAAATAATAAATAAAATTTAGAGAAAAAGAAAGTAAAAAGACAACCAACAAAATAGAAAATGTTTGCAAATAATATACCTAATAAAGGGACTTGTATGCAGAATATACAAAGTCTTCCAACTCACCAGAAAAAAGACAAATAAATAAATAGTTGGCAAAAAATCTGAATAAACATTTCATCAAAGATATTAAAATTATCTATAAGCATGTGAAAAGATGCTTAATATTATTAGTCATCAGGGACATACAAATCAAAACCACAATGAGATACCACTTTACATTCCCTAGGATGACTGTAATAAAAAGGACAGAAAATAGTCAAATTACTGTAATTAGCATATCCATTACCTCAAACTTTTATCATTTCCTAGTGATGGATGAATGTTCTTTGAACATTCAAAATCCTCTCTAACTCATTACATATTGTACACATGTATCAAAATATCACCCTGTACCTCATAAATATGTACAATTATTATGTGTCAATTAAAAATAAAATAACACTTTGCAAAAAGACAAAAAATAGCAAGTGTTAGTAAGAATGTCATGAAATTAGAATCTTCATACGTTGCTAGTGGAAATGTAAAATGGTGCAGCTGCTTTGGAAAACAGTCTGACACTTCCTCAAAAGGGCAAACATAGAGTTATCATGTGACCCAGCAATCTCATTCCCGGGTTTATTTTTACTCAAGAAAAATAAAAACATATGTCTGCATGAATGTTCATAATAGCATTATTCATAAGAGCCAAAAAATGGAAACAACCCAAACATCATTAGTTGGTGAATGGATAAACAAATCATGCTATATAAATGCAATGGAATATAATTTAGGCATTTAAAGGAGTAAAGTATTGATACATGCTACAATACAGATAAACCTTGGAAACATACTAAATGAAAGAAGCCAGTCACAAAAATCATATGTTATATGATTCAATTTCTATGAAATGTCCAGAATAAACAAATCTATAGAAACTGAAGGTAGATAAGTGGTTGTCTAAAGTTTGGGGCGAAGGAGAAGGAATTTGGAGAAAATGGGGTGTGACTGCTAATGGATAAAGGATTTCTAAACAGGGTAATGAAAATTTTGATTGTGATCATTGAACCACTCAGCAAATATACTAAAAATCATTGAATTGTATACTCTAAGGTAAACTGTAATGTTTATTAATTATATTTCAAAGAGGTCACCATTTTCAGAAGGACCAAATTGCAAAATAATTGAATAATTACTTTTGGAGGTTGGAGAAGGGTGAGAAGTTCTTGATTTTTTTTTTTTTATATGTGATATTGTGGAAAGGAATGAGGGAGAAATAGAGAGCAGAAGGGTGATTCCTTTTACTTTAATATTATTTAAAATGTAAAGTCATAGCCTTGTCTCAGGGATTTACCAAGTATAAAAAATATACCTAATTACTGACAAAAGAACTTGATGTCTTAGAGTGAAGAATGTATACAAAGTTATGAACTATGTTCAACATCAAAATTTATTCTACTTTGATTTCTATGCTTGGGATGTTTGCATTGTTTCGGGCTTTGTCTGTAGTGAGTGTGCTGCTGCTAATTTATTTTTAATCTTTAAAAAGACAGCAGTCTCTTTTGGATGGTCAGTTCCTCAGCTGGGATTTTAAAAACTAGATCAATTTTATCAATAAACTTATTTTATCCAATTTAGAAGTAAAAACAATCCCCTTGCCTGAGACTTCCAATTAAATTTTACAGATTACAGTATACTTAAGTATGCAAAAAATGCTGTAGAAAAGCAATAGCCAAGCAAAAGTTGACTTCACAATTTGTCCAGAAAGTCAAAAGCAAGAAAGAACGTGCAAAAAAATTAAGATAGAGAAGAGTGATGGTGACAAAACAAAGAGAAAGTAGAACACTAGAGGAAGTGAGAGATACACACTGAAACAAGGAGACAGGAAGAGACATAATAAGAGGCAGCTGTAAAGATAGTCTAGGCCCTGTATTTCAAAATCCTTTTTTTGGTTTACAGAAGGAAATTCACTTACTCTACATATGTCTGAATAATACAGATTGAGAAATATGCTAGTACAATTGCTTCATCTGGAACATCGTGGCTAGATGAGCTGTGGCAAGTGTGAAGTTTCTGCTCAAGGAAATGCTGGCTTTTGTTTTTCAATTTTCCTTTTTTCATTTTAATTTTTATTTTTAGTTCTGGGGTACATGTGCAGGATGTGCAGGTTTGTTACGTAGATAAATGTGTACGATGGTGATTTGCTGCACCTATCAACCCATCACCTGGGTATTAAGCCCAACGTGAATTAGCTATTTTTCCTATTGTTCTCCCTCCTCTCACCACAACCCCCAACAGGACTCAGTGTGTGTTGTTCCCCTCCCTGAGTCCATGTGTTCTCATTGATCATCTTTCATTTATAAGTGAGAACATGCAGTGTTTGATTTTCTGTTCCTGCATTAGCTTGCTGAGGATAATGACTTCCAGATTCATTCGTATCCCTAAAAAGGACACAATCTCACTCCTTTTATGGCTCTACAGTATTTCATAGTGTATATGTACCACATTTTAAAATCCAGTCTAACGTTGATTGGCATTTGAGTTGATTCCATGTCTTTACTCTTGTGAATAGTGCTGCAATGAACATACACATCATGTATCTTTGTAATAGAATAATTTACATTCCTTTGGGTATATACCCAGTAATGGGATTGCTAGGTCAAATAGTAGTTCTGGTTCTAGATCTTTGAGGAATCACCACACTGTCTTTCACAATGGTTGAACTAATTTGCATTCCCACCAACAGTGTAAAAGCATTCCTATTTCTCTGCAAGCTCACAAATATGTGTTGTTTCTTGGTTTTTTAATAATTGTCATTCTGACTGGTGTGAGATGGTATCTCACTGCGGTTTTGACTTGTATTTCTTTAATGATCAGTGATGTTGAGCTTTTCTTCATACATTTGTTGGCAGAATGAATGTCTTCTTTTGAAAAGTGTCTGTCCATGTCCTTTGCCCACTTTTTAATAGGGTTGTTTGCTCTTGTAAATTTGTTTCAGTTTCTTGTGGATTCTGGATATTAGCCTTTGTCAGATGGATAGATTGCAAAAATTTTCCCCCACTCTGTGGGTTGTCTGTTTGCTCTGATAGTTTATTTTCCTGTGCAGAAGCTCGTTAGTTTAATTAGATCCCATTTGTCAATTTTTGCTTTTGTTGCAATTGCTTTTGGTGATTTCATCATGAAATCTTTGCCCATGCCTATGTCCTGAATGGTGTTGCCTAGATTTTCTTCTAGGATTTTTATACTTTAGGGTTTTACATTTAAATCTTTAATCCACCTTGAGTCAATTTTTGCATAAGGTGTGAGGAAGGGGTTCAGTTTCAATTTTCTGCATATGGCTAGCCAATTTTCCCAACACCATTTATTAAGTAAGGAATGCTTTCCCCATTTCTTGTTTTTGTCAGGTTTATCAAAGATCAGATGGTTGTAGATATGCAGTCTTATTTCTGAGTTCTCTGTTCTGTTCTATTGCTCTTTGTGTCTGTTCTGGTACCAGTACCATGTTGTTTTGGTTATTGTAGCCTTATAGTATAGTTTAAAGTCTGGTAGCATGATGCCTCCAGCTTTGTTCTTTTTGCTTTGGATTATCTTGGCTATATGAGCTCTTTTTTGGTTCTATATGAATTTTAATTTTTTTTTTCTAATTTTGTGAAGAATGGCAATGGTGGTTTAATGGGAATAGCATCTAATATATAAATTACTTTGGGGAGTATGGCCATTTTTACAATATTGATTCTTCCTATCCATGAGCATTGGATATTTTTCCATTTGTTTGTGTCCCCTCTGTTTTCCTTTAGCAGTGGTTTGTAGTACTCCTTGAAAAGGTCCTTCACTTCCCTTATTAGCTGTATTCCTAGGTATTTTCTTCTCTTTGTTGCAGTTGTGAATGGGAGTTCATTCATGTTTTGGTTCTCTGCTTGCCCGTTGTTGGTATATAGGAATGCTTGTTACTTCTGCCCATTGATTTTGTATCCTGAGACTTTGCTGAAGTTGCTTATCAGCTAAAGAATCTTTTGGATTGAGATAATGGGGTTTCCTAGATATAGGATCAAGTCATTTGCAAACAAAGACACTTTGACTTCCTCTCATCCTATTTGAATGCCTTTTTGAATTACTCTTGACTGATTGCCCTGGCCAGAACTTCCAACACTATGTTGAATAGGAGTGGTGAGAGAGGGTATCCTTGTCTTGTGCTGGATTTCAAGGTGATTGCTTACAGCATTTATTCATTCAGTATGATATTGGCTGTGGGTTTGTCATAAATGTCTCCTGTTATTTTGATGTATGTCCCTTTAATACCTAGTTTATTAAGAGTTTTTAATAAGAAGAGATGCTGAATTTTATCAAAGGCCTTTTGTGCATATATTGAGAAAATGATGTGGTTTTTGTCTTTAGAGCTGTTTATGTGATGAATTATGTTTATTGATTTGCATATGTTGAACCAGCCTTGCATCCTGGGAATGAAGCCAAGTTGATCGTGGTGGATAAGCTTTTTCATGTGCTGCTGTATTTGATTTTCCAGTATTTTATTGAGAATTTTTGCATTGATGTTCATCAGGGATATTGGTCTTAAGTTTTCTTTTGTTGTTGTTGTATCTCTGCAAGGTTTGGGTATCAGGATGATGCTGGCCTCATAGAATGAGTTAGGGAGAAATCCCTACTTTTCTATTGTTTGGAATAGTTTCAGAGAAAATGTATCAGCTCCTCTTTGTATTTCTGGTAGAATTCAGCTTGATGTTGCACAAGCACTTGATAAAATTCACATCTCTTTGAAACAAAATCCTTCAAAAAACTGGGGATAGAAGGAACATATCTCAACATCATAAAAGCCACATACAACAGACCCAAAGCTTAGTATCACACTGAATGTGAAAAAATACTGAAAGCCTTCATACTAAAATCCACAACACAACATGGATGCCCACTTTCACCACTGTTATTCAACATAGTATTGGAAGTTCTAGCTAGAGACAAGAGAAAGAAATAGCATCCAAATTGGAAAGAAAAAATGAACTTATTTTTATTTGCAGATAAAGATAATGTGATCTTATATTTGGATAAGTCTAAACAATCCATCAAAAAATTCTTAAAATTGGTTAATTCAGGATAGTTGCAGGATAGAAGATCAACATAAAAAATCAGTCGCATTTCTATATGTCAACAGCAAACAATCTAAAAAAAATCAAGAAAGTAATCCCTTATACAAGAGCTACAAGGATTGGAAAAATCAATATTTTAAAAATGTCCATACTGCCTAAAGGAATCTACAAATTTAATGCAACCTCTATCAAAACACCAAAGACATTCTTCACAAAAGTAGAAAAACAACCCTAAAATTCACACAGACACACAAAAGACCCAGGATAGTAACAGTCATAGCTATTCTGATAAAAGAAAAAAACTGGAGTAATTGCATTACATTATTTAAAATTGTACTACAGAGCTATAGTAACCAAAACGGTATGGTGCCAGCATGAAAACAGACACATAGACCAATGTAAAAGAATGGAGATCCCAGAAACAAATCCACACATCTGCAGTGAACTCATTTTTGACAAAGATGCCAAGAAGATATATTGAGGAGAAAAAAAACAGTCTCTTCAATAAATGGTGTCAGAAAAAAATGGATCTTCATATGCAGAAAAATGAAACTAGACCCCTACCTATCACCACACACAAAAATCAAACCAATATGAACTAAAGACTTAAATACCAGGCCTCAAAATATGAAATTACTAAATGAAAACATTGGGAAACTCGCCAGGTCATTGGAATGGGCAAATACTTTTTGAGTAATACAGCACAAATAAGCAATTGAAGCAAAAATGGACAAATGGTATAATATAAAGTTAAAAAGCTTCTGCACAGCAAAGGAAACAATCAACAAAGTGAAGAGACAACCAAGAGAATGGGTGAAAATATCTGCAAACTATATCCATCTGACAAGGGATTAATATCAAGGATGTATGAGGAACTCAACTCTATAGAAAAAAATCTAACAATCTAAGTTTTAAAATGGCAAAAGATCGGAATAGACATTTCTCAAAAGAAGACATGTGATATGGTTTGCATCTGTGTCCCCAAAAAATCTCATGTCAGTAGGTAATCCTTAATATCTGAGATGGGTCCTAGGAGGAGGTGACTGAATCTTGGGGGTGGATCTTCCATGAATGGCTTACCACCATTTCCTTGGTGCTGTTCTTATGATAGAGCTCTCATGAGATCTGGCTATTTGAAAATGTGTAGCACGTCCCCCACCCCCTTAATCCTACCCTGGCCATATGATGTCTGCTTTCCCCCTTCTGCCATAATGGTAAGTTTCCTGAGGCCTCCCCAGAAGTTGAGCAGATGCTGGCATTATACTTTCTGTGGAACCATGAGTCAATTAAACACATTTTCTTTATAAATTACCCAGTCTCTGGTACTTTTGTATAGCAGTGGAAGAATAGACTAAAATAGATAATTAAAGGGGCATTGATATAAAGATATCGGAAAATGTGGAAGCAGCACATGTGGGTAACAGGCAGAGGTCAGAACAGTTTGGATGGCTCAGAAAAAGACAGGAAGATGAGGGAAGGTTTGGAACTTCCTAGAGACTGGTTGAATGATTATGACCTAAATGGTGATGGTGATATGGGCAGTGAAGGCCAGGCTGAAGAGGTAGGTCTCAGATGGAAAAGAGGAATCTATTGGGAATTGAAGCTGTGGTCACTTTTGTTACGCTTAGCAAAGAGATTCACTGCATTGTGTCCCTGCTGTAATGGCCCATGGAATTTTGAAATTTGAAGTGATAATTTAGGGTATCCAGTAGAATAAATTTCTAAGCCGCAAACTGTGCAAGAAGTAACTGGGCTGCTTCTAGTGGCCTATGCTATATTTTTGAGCAAAGAAATGATCTGAAATTGAAACTTATATTTAAAAAGGAAGCAGAGCATAAAAGTTCTGAATATTTTAAGCCTGACCATGTAATAGAAAGGAAAAGTCAATTTTCAGAGGAGGAATTCAAGAAGGCTGCAGAGATTTGAATAAGTAAAAAGCAGGTAAATGCTAATAGCCAAGACAATGGGGAAAAGGCCTGGAAGGTATTTCAGAGACCTTTGCAGCAGCCCCTCCCATCAGAGACCAGGAGGCCTGGAAGGAAAGAATGGTTTCATGAGCCAGGCTCAGGGACTCATTGTCCTATGCAGCCTTGGGGCATTGTTCCCCATATCCCAGTTGCTTTAGCTCTAGCCATGGCTCAAAGGGGCCCTGGTACAGCTCAGGCTGCTGCTTCAGAGAGTGAAAGCCATAAGCCTTGGTGGCTTCCATGTGGTGTTAAGCCAGTGGGCGCAGAGTGAAAGAATTGAGGCTTGGGTGTCTTTGCCTAGATTTCGGAGGATGTAAGGAAAATCCTGGATGTCTAGGCAGGAGCCTGCCTCAGGAAAGAAGCACTCATGGGGAAACTCTGGTAGGGAAATGTGAAGGAAAAACGTAGGGCTTGAGCACCTACAAAAGTCCCCACTGGGCCACTCCCTAGTGTAGCTGTGGGAAGAGGGCCACCCTCCTCCAGCCTCCAGAATGTTACATCCACTGGCTTGCAACGTGTGCCTGGAAAAGCTGAAGGCACTGAACACCAGCCCATGAGAGCCACTTCAGGGAATGAACCCTGCAAAATCACAGGTTCAGATCTGTTCCAGGCCTTGGGACCCCACCCTTAGGATCACTGTGGCTAGGATGTTAGACATGGAGTCAAATAAGATTATTTTGAAGCTTTAAGATTTAATTGCTGCCCTGCTGGATTTTGGATCTGAATGGGACCTGTTGCTCCTTTTTTTTTTTTTTTTTTTTTTTTTTTTGGTTTATTTCTCCCTTTTGGAATGGGAATAATTACCCAATGCTTGTACCCCCATTGCAACACATTTTTCATTTTCCAGGCTCATAGGCAGCAGGGACTAGCCTTGTCTCAGATGAGGCTTTGAACTTTGTACTTTTGATTTAATGTTGAAATGAGGTAAGACTTTGGGGGATTATTAAGAAGGGATAATTATATTTTGCAATTTAAAAAGGACATGAGATTTTGGGGTCCAGTGGAGAAATCATAAGGTTTATATCTGAGTCCCCAGCCAAATCTCATGTCAAAATGTAATCCCCAATACTGAAGGTAGGGCCTTGGATCAGGTGATTGAATCACAGGGTGGATCCTTCATGAATGGCTTAGCACCGTTTCCTTGGTGCTGTTCTCATGATAGAGTTCTCATGAGATCTGGTTGTTTGAAAGTGTGTAGCACCTCCCCACAACTTGCTCCTACTGTGGCCATGTGATGTGTGTGCTCTATCTTCACCTTCTGCCACAATTGTAAGGTTCTTGAGGCCTCCCCAGAAGCCAAGCAGATGTCAGCATCATGCTTGCTGTACATCTTGTGGAACCATGAGCCAATTAAACCTCTTTTCTTCATAAATTACCCAGTCTCAGATGATTCTTTATAGCAGTTCAAGAATGGACTAATAGAACATACAAATGGCAAACCAATATGTGAAAAGGTGCTCAATATCAGAGAAATGCAAATCAAAACTACAATGAGATATTATCTCATCTCAGCTAATGTGACTTTTATCCAAAAGGCAGGATATAACAAATGCTGGCAAGGATGTGGAAAAAAGGAAACCCTAATACACTGTTGGTGGGAATGTACTTTAGTACAATAACTATGGAGAATAGTTTTAGTTTGCTCAAAAAACTAAAAATAGAGCTATGATATTATCTGGCAATCCGACTGCTAGGTATGTATCCAAAAGAAGGAAATCACTATATCAAAGAGATATCTGCACTCTCACGTTTATTGCAGCACTATTTACAATAGCCCAGATTTGGAAGCAACCTAAATGTCTATCAGCAGAAGAATGGATAAAGAAAGTGTGGTACATATGCACAATGGAGTACTATTTAGCCATAAAAGATTGAGATCCTGTCATCTGCAACAACTTAGATAGAACTAGAGGTCATTATGTTAAGTGAAATAAGCCAGGCAAAGAAATACAAACTTTGAATGTTCTCACTTATTTGTGGGGGGTAAACATTAGAACAATAGAACTCATGGAGATAGAGAGTAAAACAAAAGGGAAGGGTTTTGAGGTGGGGTGGGTAGTGGGGATGGTTAGTGGGTACAAAAATATAGTTTAGATAGTATGGATAGGATCCAAAATTTGGTAGCACAACAGGGTGACTGCAGTCAACAATGGCTTAAAGAGTATAATTGGATTGTTCGTAACACAAAGAAAGAATAAATGTTTTAGGTGATCAATATCCCATTTACTCTGATGTGATTATTATGCATTGTTTGCCTGTGTCAAAACATTTTATGTACCTCGTATATTAACATACCTATTATGTATGCACAAAAATTTATAAAAAAGAACTGAAAAGTAAGAAACAGACACATTTTTGGACCATAAAACCAAGCCTTCTCTGCTGTTTCTCAGAAAAATTGGAGAAGGAAACTAGGTTGTGATTAGTCTACCTGGTCAGATTAGTTAGGTTACTTGGGGAAAGGAATGCTAAGACTAGGTTATTACGGTATTAAAGGGAAAAGTAACCATTGAAGGTCAGAGATGTTGGAAAATCTTTGTTTTTTAGTAGTAGTTAATTATTCAAAAAATGGAATGAGAAAGAAGCATGGTTTTGTGAACCTCCTGCTAACTAGCTTTTCTGTGACTTTGGACAGGAATTAGATGCAATGAGCCCAAGATTTCTCACCTATGCAGTGAGGAAATAGGTAATCTTTAACATTCTGTTGCTGTCAGCATTGCTAAAATAAATATTTGTTCTTAAGATGACCATTCTGAAGGGAACAACTCCTGTGTGTATGCTTTAATACATTTAAAAAAAATATAATTCTAATATTGCATAGCTCAAATATGTGCCTATATAGCACTTGCACAATTTTATGTTTGTTTTTTTACTTTAGCTGCACATAATTTTCTCCTTGACCCGTATATATCCACCATAATTCTAACACGTTTCTTTTTCTCCCACTTTGTCTTCTTTTGATCACAACTGTAAGTTCTGATCATGATATCAAGTTTAGAATGATATCAATGATGGACCACATATAAATGGTGGACCCATAAATTTATAATGGAACTGAAAAATTCCTATCACCTAATAAAGTCACAGCCATCCAAACATCGTAGCACGACACACTACTCATCTGTGTGTAATCTGTTTGCTGGTGTAAACAAACCTACTGCATTTCCAGTTATAGAAAAGTACAGCACATACAATTACATACAGTACATAATACTTGACAATGATAATAAATGACTGTTACTGGTTTGTATACTTACTACACTTCCTATCATTATTTTAGAATTTATTGCTTCTACTTATTAAAAAATAACTACAAAACAGCCTCAGACATGTCCTTCAGGAAGTATTGTCATAGGAGGTAACAGCTCCATGTATAGTATTGTCTCTGAAGACCTTCCAGCGGGACAAGATGTGGAGGTGGACGACAGTGATATTGACGACCCTGACCCTGTGTAGCCGAGGCTAGTGTGTGTGTTTGTGTCATAGTTTTTAACAAAACCAACTTTAAAAAGTAAAAAATGAAAAGAAAACATTTAAAAATAGAAAAGGTTTAAAGAATAAGGATATAAAGACAAGAATTTTGTCTACTGTGCAATGTGTTTGTGTTTTTAGCTAACTGCTATTATGAGTGAAGATATTTTTAAAAATTAAAAATTTTTAAGTCAACAGTTACAGTAAGCTAGGGTTAATTTACCATTGAAGAAAGAAAGTTTTTTTTATATATATAAATTTAGTGTAGCCTGATTGTACAGTGTTTATAAAGTCTACAGGAATGTACAGCAATGTCCTAGGTCCTCACATTCACTCACTAAGCACTCACTAACTCACCCAGAGTGACTTCCCATCTGCAAGCTCCATTCACGTTAAGTGTCCCACACAAGTGTACCATGTTGCCATCTGTTATGCTGTATTTTCCTCTACCTTTTGTGTGTTTCAATATATGTAAATACATAACTATCTGTTTTATTACAATTGCCTACAGTATTCAGTACAGTAACATGCTGTATAGGTTTGTAGCCTAGGAGTAATGGACTATACCGTATATCCTAGGTGTGTAGAACACTATACTATCTGGGTTTGTGTAAGTATACTCTATGATGTTCACAGAACAACAAAATCACCTAACACTAGAAAGTATGCCTGTTTTTAAGCATACATACATATATTTCCATATTCTGTGACATTTTTCATTGAACAATTTATCCTAGGTATCTTTCAGTGTCCGTATAGATCTACATTATTACTTTACATGGTCTTCAAATTATTCAAACTTGTGAATAAATTCTAACTTATAAACTGAGTTTTCTATTGCTGGGCACTTACATTGTTTTCAATATTTCAGTATTATAAGCAATACTGAAATGAACAGTATTAAAATTGTTTTTTCTTCACTATTATTTCCTTAGGACAAACTCCTTGAACATTTGTTGGTTCAAAGAGTATGCACATTTTTCAGGTTTTTGTTAAGTATCATTAAACAGTACTCCAGCTATGTGTACTCTTTTACCTTTCCACTTGCAGTATGTGACAGTGCATTGTCATTTTAATTTTTATTTTCTTATTACTAGCACAGGTAATTTTTTTTAAATTTTTCTGAATTGCCTATTCCTTTCTTTTACAAGTAGTTTTACATTTATACGTTTTTTTACAAATGGTGTTAGTATGGTCTTTGCTTGCAAATATCAAAACAGATCCTGAAATTGAATGAGGAATGTAACTCAGTCTCTTTTACCTTTCTTTAGGTATAAGTTACGATTAGGAAAACTATCACAAAGCAAGTTGCAAGATACAGAAGACAGGCGAAGTAAAGAAACTTAAACATCAAGAAATTTTGATATCTTTTTTTAAAAAGTGCCTAATTCATTTTTACTGGCTATAAATACACAAACACTTTGTGGGAGCTATATTTAATACCAAATACATGATTCTTCTCCCAAAAAAAAGATTCTCTCTTTTTGCATATAAATGTTACTATAATTAAAGTTTGCCAATACCATTTGTGATCTCGTTTCCTCATAAAAATATCTTGAAATAAAAATCAAACTGCTGGGTTAATACTTCTTCAAAACTGTACCTTAATACGTAGCATTTGTTTTGTTGGTTCTTGTAAAGTTACTTCATCAGTAATAATTATACAGGAGGAAATACTTACACTATCCTTACAAACCTAATTGCAGCCTTTGAAAAGACTCCTTTCTAAAACTGTTGTTCAGAAAATCAACCAGGGATTTCTCTATGCTAGAGAAATTTTCTGAAGACTTTCCCATGTACTGCTTAAAGGTTGTTCCTTTATTATAAACTGAAACAAGTCAGGGTTTATTTTTCTAAAGCTTCATCATCTAGGTAGATTTTTTAAAATAGCCATGTTCTTTCCCTAGGACTTCAGACTACTTAAATACAGACTACTTAAATACTACTTAAATACACAGAAGAATTTCAATTAATTGACAACCTGCTGACACAATTATTACACTGTGAAAACACATTTCTTCCAATATTAACAGTTATATTACATTTGTTGAAATGCTTTCTTTGTACCCCGAAGCCAGGAAAAAAATTAACAAAATAATAAATAGATGTGATTTATTTTTCCTCGGGCATTTTTTTCATTTACTTTTCAATAAAAAGACTGGAGAATTATATTAAAACTTGAATTACACCTAAATTATTCTGAGTAATGCATCCTATTCCCAGAGTCCTTGTTTTCTATTAGATTAAAGAAACTGTTTTGTTTAATGCAAGCCAGGCTGGTGTGAGTTAATACCAATTCCAGCAGATCAGCATTATAATATTTGGCCTGAAGTTGTAAACAGTGGTAATAGTTTAAGGAAAATATTTTGAGAAAGACCTCTACTTTCCTCAAATGTCATTTCTCCCTGGGTACAGTGCAAATATTTTAAATAGGTGCCATTTGGTATGTCATTCATTCCCTTTCACCTTTTGTGTCCTCTTAAACTTCTGCAAGCAATGAAAACAGAACCCTAGGACGCTACTAGTAGGAATGTAACTTAGTACAACCACTATGGAGAACACGTTGGATATTTGTCAAAAAACTAAAAATAAAACTACTGTACAATCCAGCAATCCCTCTGCTAGGTATATATCCAAAAGAAAGGAAATCAATATATCAAAAAAATATCTGCACTCCCATACTTACTGCAGCACTATTGACAATAGACCAGATTTGGACACAACCTAAGTGTCCATCAACAGATGAATGGAAAAAGAAAATGTGGTACATATATACAATGAAGTACTATTCAGTCATTAAAAAGAATGAGATCCTGTTATTTGCAACAACATGGGTGGAACTGTAGGTCATTATGTAAAGTGAAATAAGGCAGGCACTGAAAGACAAACTTCGTATGTTCTTAGTTGTGAAAGCTAAAAATTGAAACAATTGAACCCATGGAAATAAAGAATAGAAGAATGATTACCAGTGGCTGGGAAGGGTCAGGGAGGGGCACAGGAGAGTAAGGATAATTAATGGGTAAAAAAATAGATAGCATTAATAAAATCTAATATTTGATAGCACAACAGGGTGACTACAGTCAACAATAATTTATTATACATTTAAAAAATAAAGGATTATAATTAACCTTTTTGTAGCACAAAGGATAAATACTTGAGGTGTTCAATACTCCATTTATACTGATGTGATGCTTATGCATTGCACACCTGTATCAAAGCATCTCATGTATCCCATAAATATATACACCTACTATGTTCCAACAAAAATTAAAAATTTTTAAAAAGGCAACGATTTTGCCCCAGAAAAATGGATTTCCTGATAAAAATATATTTTTTCAAAACCAATTCAATAAATTACTGACTGGTCTCTGAATCCCCTATTAATACTCTGGCCAAAACTAAAAGAGGTTTTGAGGAAAGCATTCCAAACTGGAAATAGTTTTAAAATTCCTATCTTATATTTTCACTGGTGTTATCAATGAAATATAAACATAGAAATAGGGGTCTAGGGTTCTAGAAAGGGTTCCATTATATTCAATATAACTAAGGAAAAAAGTGTATATACTAGACTTTCACAGGCGACAGATTATGTAGAGTACTGGCCCTTTGAAGGAACAGATAAAAATTCAAAGTGACACTGAAAGAGTGAAGATGTAGTGATAATACAAAAAGGTAAGTGTTTACCAGAAATCAATGAAGAGCTATTGATTAAGGGAGACAAAAACAAGAAAGGGCAGGAATAATTAAATGAAATACATGAATATCAGGGGAACCTGCCCCTGATAGTTAACATGGGTTCTTTTCCATTTCCCTAAGCATCGGCTGGTCTGAGAAATAAAGGGAAAGAGTACAAGAGAGAGAAATTTTAAATCTGGGTGTTGGTGTCCATGGGAGACATCACATGTCGGCAGGTTCCATGATGCTCCCTGAGCCGTAAAACCAGCAAGTTTTTATTAGCGATTTTCAAAAAGGGAGAGAGTGTACGAATAGGGTGTGGGTCACAGAGATCACGTGCTTCACAAGGTAATAAAATATTACAAAGCAAATGGAGGCAGGGCGAGATCACAGGACCACAGGATGGGGCAAAATTAAAATTGCTAATGAAGTTTCAACAGGCATTGTCATTGATAACATCTAATCAGGAGACAGGGTTTGAGAGCAGACAACCTGTCTGACCAAAATTTATTAGGCGGGAATTTCCTCATCCTAATAAGCCTGGGAGCACTACAGGAGACCAAGGCTTATTTCATCCCATCGTCTTTGACCGTAAAAGACAGCAGCACCCAAAGGGGCCATTTCAGAGGCCTACACTCAGGGGCCATTCTAAGCTATAAATCTTGACAAAGTTACCCAGACATGAGCTACAAGTGGATTCAGGGGGGTACTACTTAATTTTCCTCTTTAGATGGGCACCTCAACCCCTTGCCTTCATTTTGTACTTATTTCTTCTCTGCTCCTTCCCTTGGCCCTATCTAGTCCTGAGTATGGACAAGGAAGGTACTTTTCTAAGTGGTATAGCACGGTGAAGAGGTGGTATTACATAACAGTTAAGAATAGGAACTCAAGCCAGACTGCCAAGTTTAAAGCCTGGCTTTGCCACTTACCAGTTGTATGAACTTGGGAAAATTACTTAATCTGTACATACCTGGTGTACTGTAAACACTATATAACCATTTGCTCTTGATACTATTAAACGTTCATACGTTACAAAGGAAAACCTTGCAATTCTTTTTCTTTATTTTTTGTCCCTGTGGGCAGTTCTGGCCACCAGCAGCGCTACTACTCCCTTTCCACCTGGTTTTATTTCCTATTGAATGGTCACAGATTAGTGGTTAACACAACGGGATATACCACTCAGCAATTAAAAAAAAACAACATCAACCTATTGATACCGGTACAATTTGGATGAATCTCAAGATTATTATACTGAATGAAAACAGGACAATTTCAAAAGGTTACTTATTGTATAATTCCATTTATATAACCATCTATATTATTTTATCATTTAAATAATGAGAACAAATCAGTGGTCACCAGGAATCAGAGAAAGAAAGTACGAGGTTAGTATAAGGGAGCATCTTTGTGGTAATGAAAAAGTTCTGAACCTTGGTTGTAGTGGTAGTTACATAAATCCATGTATGTGATAAAATTGCTTAGAAATACACTCACACGCACATGCACACAAGAGTGCATGTAAAATCTAGTGCAATCTGAATAAGGTCTGCAGATTGTACCAATGTTAAAATATTTCCTGGTTTGGGTATTGCGCGATAGTTGTGTAAAATGTTACCATTAGGGGCAGCTGGGTGAAGGGTACACAGGACCTTTCTGTTCTATATTTGCAACTATCTGTAAGTATTTAATTGTCTCAAAATAAAAAGTTAAGAAAAATTAGTGATTAAGAATGCTTTTACTTGTGAGTAAACCTGGGCTAATTTACCTATTTGGCCAAAGTCAGTATTCACCAAGCTAGTGTTTCTGGAACACTATTTAGTTAGGAGAGTGGTTGTTAGTTGTGCTGGCGAGAAAGTTTTCTGAGATCAATACAGTTAGAGAATACTACATACTTCCAACTTGAGATTCCCCTCAGTGTTGCTCTATGGCTGTCAATCTTGGCTGTGCCTCAGAGTCATCTGAATAAAAAATTAAAGAATAAAGGATCTTCAATGAATGAAAGAAATAGCCACAACCCTACACTGCACATTGAAAATAATATCTTCCAGTTACAGTGAAATTTGGACCAAAGCAATGCAGGAATCTGAGTCAATGTTTGCTTCCATAGATTTCAGGCAGGGCGTAGGTTCTCTTAAGTGTTCAAGCCCTGATGATTTGATTCAGGGCTGTGTTACACAGTGAAAGCAATAGGAATGACCTCCTAGGAAAACAGTCCTATAACACAGAAGCGGAGCTGGAGGAAAGGGGAAACTATACCAAAATATCACCTTCATTTTCTGAGATCCTCCACAGGAAATATACAGGCAACACACAGTTACACAGATGTTGGCCAGTGAGTCAAAAACAAATTAACTAAACAAGATCACATTGTACACCTCTAACTCAAGGCATTTCACTGAGTCATATTGACCTAAAGCTCATTCCACAGATTGCAGTGAGCTGTGGAATGAGCTTCCTCCCCTAAATTAAGAGGAGAAATAACCTCAGTGGAAGACAATTTAGACAATTTAGAGTGAGATGATAGTGAGACAAACCTGAATTAAAGCTTCTGAGATGCCAAAGTTCATTTCTTCCCACCTCTTCACATATTGCACTTCAGCAAACAGTTACTTCCATTCAAAGCTGAAAAAAATGACACAATGCCTAATCATAGATGATTTAAAAGTAACCAGCAAAACAGCATAGACAAAGGACAAACAAGTGGGGGAAAAACTAAAAACAAGTTTTTGAAAATGATTCAGACGTCATTTAACAAATAAACTTCAAAATTCTGTTGAAGGATATAAAAAAGACAATCAAATGGAAAAGCACACCTTGACCTTGCATAAGAACACTGAATAATATGAAGTTCCTGAATCTCTGTAAGTTGGTCTATAAATTCAAAACATACCAATCTAAATATCAGTGGGTTTTGATGGGAGAGGGGATTGAAAAAAAGTAATACTGCAAATCATATGGGGAAAAAAATAGGTGAAAATATCCAAGAAAATCTTAAAAACTAGTTTTATAAGAAACTATTCTTACTAGATATTGAAATGTATACGAACAAATTTATGTTTAAAAAGATTTACACTGCTACAAGAATAACCCTCTGAACAAGAGTCCAAAAATAGGCCCAAACACATACAATAATAAATTAGGTAATGAAGGCAGCAATTAATTATATTGGATATTCAATATTAAATAAACGGTGTTGAAAAAACTGGTGAGTTGTGTTGAGAGAAAAAAATAGTGGTGTAGTTATCTTAATCTTCACGTCAAAATTATTCCAGAAAGATTAAGGCTTTAAATAGAACTATAAGAGTATTGCAAGAAACATCAGTAATTTTAAACAATGATCTTGGCACAGAAAGATTTTTCTGATCAAAATACCCCAATTCCATAATGGGAAAAAAGATAAATATGACTATTAAAACTTCTGTAGGAAAAAATCTAATAACAAGCTGAAAAAGCAATGTTTGTAACATATGCAACATTTTTTCTTAATTCGGTGCTTACAATTACTAATCACATATAAAAAGATGACTGTAACCTAAATGACATTATAAGGAACTGATGAAATAAGTTATAGGCTATCTATTTGATGTACATTATATAATGTATACATGCTTCGAAACATCACACTGCACCCCATAAATATGTACAATTACTGCCCAGATTGAAGATGGCCAAATAGGAACAGCTCCCTTCTGCAGCTCCTAGCGAGTTCAGCCCAAAAGGCGGGTGATTTCTGCATTTCCGATTGAGGTACCCGGTTCATCTCACTGGGACTGGTTAGACAGAGGGTGCAGCCCATGGAGGGCGAGCAGAAGCAGGGTGAGGGATCACCTCACTGGAAAGCACGAGGGGTCAGGGAACTCTCTCCCCTAGACAAGGGAAGCCGTGAGGAACTGTGCCGTGAGGAATGGTACATTCCAGCCCAGACACTATGCTTTTCCCATGGTCTTCACAATCCATGGATCAGGAGATTCCTTCCAGTGCTCATGCCACCAGGGCCCTGGGTTTCAAACACAAAAGTGGGCAGCCATTTGGGCAGACACCAAGCTAGCTGCAGGAGTTTATTTATTTTTCATGCCCCAGTGGTGCCTGGAATGCCAGCGATACAGAACTGTTCACTCCCCTGGAAGGGGGCCTGAAGCCAGGGAGCCAAGTGTTCTAGCTCAGGGGATCCCACCCCCATGGAGCCAAGCAAGCTAAGATTCACTGGCTTGGAATTCTCGCTGCCAGCAAAGCAGTCTAAAGTCGACCTGGGAAACTCGAGCTTGGTCGGGGGAGGGGTGTCCACCATTACTGAGGCTTGAGTAGGCAGTTTTCCCTTCACAGTGTAAACAAAGCCAGTGGGAAGTTCCAACTGGGCGGAGTCCACCAGAGCTCAGCAAAGTCGCTGTAGCCAGACTGCCTCTTGAGATTCCTCCTCTCTGGCCAGGGCATCTCTGGAAGAAAGGCAGCAGCCCCAGTCAGGGGCTTATAGATAAACCTCCCATCTCCCTGGGACAGAGCACCTGGGGTAAGGGGCAGCTGTGGGTGCAACTTGAGCAGACTTAAACGTTCCTGCCTGCCAGCTCTGAAAACATCAGTGGATCTCCCTGCTGAGTGATCAAGCCCTACTAAGGGACGGACTGCCTCCTCAAGTGGGTCACTGACCCCAGTGCCTCCTATGGGGAGACTCCTCCCACTAGGGTTCGAGAGACACCTCATACAGGAGAGCTCCAGCTGGCATCTGGCAGGTGGCCCTCTGGGACAAAGATTCCAGAGGAAGGAACGAGCAGCAATCTTTGCTGTTCTGCAGCCTCTGCTGGTGATACCCAGGCAAACAGGCTCTGGAGTGGACCTCCAGCAAAATCCAGCAGACCTGCAGCACAGGGCCCTAACTATTAGTAGGGAAACTAGCAAACAGAAAGGAGTAGCATCACCATCGACAAAAAGGACAATCAAACAGAAACCCATCCAAAGGTCACCAACATCAATGACCAAAGATAGATAAATCCACGAAGATGAAGAAAAAGCAGCGCAAGAAGGCTGAAAACTCCAAAAACCAGAATGCTTCTTATCCTCCAAAGGATCACAACTCCTCACCGGCAAGGGAACAAAACTGGACGTAGAATAAGTATGACAAATTGACAGAAGTAGGCTTCAGAAGGTGGGTAATAACAAATTCCTACGAGCTAAGAAGCACGTTCTAACCCAATGCAAGGAAGCTAAGAACCTTGCAAAAATGTTAGAGGAATTGCTAACTAGAATCATCAGTTTAGAGAAGAATATAAATGACCTGATGCAGCTGAAAAACACAGCATGAGAACTTCGTGAAGCATACACAAGTATCAATAGCCTAATCAATCAAGCAGATTAACATTTTAATATTAAAGGATATCAGAGATTGAAGATCAACTTAATGAAATAAAGTATGAAGACAAGATTAGAGAAAAAAGAATGAAAAGGAACAAACAAAGCCTCCAAGAAATATGGGACTATGTGAAAGACCAAACCAATGTTTGATTGATGTACCTGAAAGTGATGGGGAGAAAGGAACCAAGCTGGAAAACACTCTTCAAGATATTATCTAGCAGAACTTCCCCAACCTAGCAAGACAGGCCAACATTCAAATTCAGGAAGTACAGAGAACACCACAAAGATACTCCTCGAGAACAACCCCAAGCACATAAATCATCAGATTCACTGAGATTGAAATGAAGGAAAAAATGTTAAGGGCAGCCAGAGAGAAAGGTCTGGTTACCCACAAAGGGAAACCCATCAGGCTAACAGCAGATCTCTCTGCAGAAACCCTACAAGCCAGAAGAGAATAGGGACTGATAGTCAACATTCTTAAATAAAGGAATTTTCAACCCAGAATTTCATATCCAGCCAAAATAAGCTTCATAAATGAGGGAGAAATAACGTCCTTTACAGACAAGCAAATGCTGAGAGATTTTGTCCAACTGGATAAAGAGCCAAGACCCATCAGTGTGTTGTATTCTGGAGACCCATCTCACATGCAAAGACAAACATAGGCTGAAAATAAAGGGATGGAGGAATATTTGCGAAGCAAATGGAAAGCAAAAAATAAAAAATAAAAAATAAAAAAAAATAAAAAAGCGGGGGTTGCAATCCTAGTGTCTGATAAGACAGGCTTTAAACCAACAAAGATAAAAAAAGACAAAGTAGGGCATTACATAAGGGTAAAGGGATCGATGCAACAAGAAGAGCTAACCATCCTAAATATATATGTACCCAATACAGGAGCACCCAGATTCATAAAGCAAGTTCTCAGAGACCTACAAAGATGCTTATACTACCACACAATAATAGTGGGAGACTTTAACAATCCACTGTCAATATTAGACAGATCAATGAGACAGAAAATTAACAAGGATATTAAGGACTTGAAATCACCTCTGGACCAAGAGGATCTAATAGACATCTACAGAACTCTCCACCCCAAATCAACAGAATATACTTTATTCTCAGCACCACATCACACTTATTCTAAAATTGACCACATAATTGGAAGTAAAACACTTCTCAGCAAATGCAAACGAACGGAAATCATAACAGTCTCTCAGACCACAGTGCAATCAAATTAGAACTCAGGATGAAGAAACTCACTCACAACCGCACAACTACATGGAAACTGAACAACCTGCTCATGAATGACTACTGGGTAAATAACGAAATTAAGGCAGAAATAAAGATGTTCTTTGAAACCAATGAGAACAAAGACAAAACGTACCAGAATCTCAGGGGCACAGCTAAAGTAGTGTTTAGAGGGAAATTTATAGCACTAAATGCCCACAGGAGAAAGCAGGAAAGATCTAAAATTGACATGCTAACATCACAACTAAAAGAACTAGAGAAGCAAGAGCAAACAAATTCAAAAGCTAGCAGAAGACAAGAAATAACTAAGATCAGAGCAGAACTGAAGGAAATAGAAACATGAAAAACCCTTCAAAAAGTCAATGAATCCAGGAACTGGTTTTTTTGAAAAGATTAATAAAATAGACCACTAGTCAGACTAATAAAAAAGGAAACAGAGAAGAATCAAATAGACACAATAAAAAATGATAAAGGAGATGTCACCACTGATCCCACAGAAATAGAAACTACCATCAGAGAATACTATAAACACTTCTATGCAAATAAACTAGAAAATCTAGAAGAAATAGATAAATTCCTGTACACACACACCCTCCCAGACTAAACCAGGAAGAAGTTGAATTCCTGAATAGATCAAAAACAAGTTCTGAAATTGAGGCAGTAATTAATAGCCTACCAACCAAAAACAAGCCTAGGACCAGACAGATTCATAGTTGAATTCTGCCAGATGTACAAAGAGGAGCTGGTATCATTCCTTCTGAAACTATTCCAAACAATAGAAAAACAAGGACTCCTCCTTAACTCAATTTATGAGGCCAATATCATCCTGATACCAAAACCTGGCAGAGACACAACAAAAAAAGAAAATTTCAGGTCAATATCCCTGATGAACACCAATGCGAAAATCCTCAATAAAATACTGGCAAACCAAATCCAGCAGTACATCAAAAAGCTTATCCACCACCATCAAGTCAGCTTCATCCCTGGGATGCAAGGCTAGTTCAACATATGTAAATCAATAAATGTAATCCATCATAAACAAAACCAATGGCAAAAAACACATTATTATCTTAATAGATGCAGAAAAGGGCTTCAATAAAATTCAACACAACTTCATGCTAAAAACTCAATAAACTAGGTATTGATGGAACATGTCTCAAAATAATAAGAGCTATTTATGAGAAACCCACAGCCAACATCATACTGAATGGGCAAAAGCTGGAAGGATTCTCTTTGACAACTGGTGCAAGACAAGGATGCCCTCTCTCACCACTCCTATTCAACATAGTATTGAAAGTTCTGGCCAGGGCAATCAGGTAAGAGAAAGAAATAAATGGTATTCAAATAGGAAGCGAGGAAGTCAAATTGTCTCTGTTTGCAGATGACATGATCATATATTTAGAAAACCACATTGTCTGAGTCTAAGTCTCCTTAAGCTGATAAGCAACTTCAGCAAAATCTCAGGATACAAAATCAATGTGCAAACATCACAAGCATTCCTATACACCAATAATAGACAAATAGAGGGCTAAATCATGAGTGAACTCCCATTTACAATTGCTACAAAAAGAATAAAATACCTAGGAATCCAACTTACAAGGGATGTGAAGGACCTCTTCAAGGAGAACTACAAACCACTGCTCAAGGAAATAAGAGAGGACACAAACAAATAGAAAAGCATTCAATGCTAATGGATAGGAAGAATCAATATCATGAAAATGGCCATGCTTCCCAAATAATTTATAGATTCAATGCTATTCCCATCAAGATACAATTGACTTTCTTTACAGATAGAAAAATCTACTTTAAATTTCATATTGAACCAAAAAAAGAGCCTGTATAGCCAACACAATCCTAAGCAAAAAGAACAAAGCTGGAGGCATCACGTTACCTGACTTCAAACTATTCTACAAGGCTACAGTAACCAAAACAGCATGGTACTAGTACCAACACAGATATATAGACCAATGGAACAGAATAGAGGCTTCAGAAATAACACCACACATCTACAACAATGTGATCTTTGACAAGCTTGACAAAAAACAAACAATGGGGAAATGATTCCCTATTTAATAAATGGTGTTGGGAAAACTGGCTAGCCATATGCAGAAAACTGTAACTGGACCCGTTCCTTATGCCTTATACAAAAATTAATTCAAGATGGATTAAAGACTTAAGCATAAGACCTAAAACCTTAAAAACCTTATAAGAAAACCTAAGCAATATCATTCAGGACCTAGGCATGGGCAAAGACTTTATGACTAAAACACCAAAAGTGATGGCAACAAAAGCCAAAATAGACAGACGGGATCTAATCAAGCTGAAGAGTTTCTGTACAGCAAAAGAAAATGTCATCAGCAGGAACAAGTAACCTACAGAATGGGATAAAATTTTTGCCATTTAGATAAAATCTATCCATCTGACAAAGGGCTAATATCCAGAATCTACAAAGAACTTAAACAAATTTACAAGGGAAAAAAAAAAATCAAAAAGTGGGCAAAGTATATGAACAGACACTAGTCAAAAGAAGACATTTATGTGGCCAACAAACATGAAAATAAAAGGGCATCATCATTGGTCATTAGAGAAATGCAAATCAAAACCAGAGATACCATCTCATGCCAGTTAGAATGGCGGTCATTAAAATGTCAGGAAAAAACAGATGCTGGAAAGGATGTGGAGAAATAGGAACAACTTTAGGCTGTTGGTGGGAGTGTAAATTAGTTCAACCATTGTGGAAGACAGTGTGGTGATTCCTCAAGGATCTGAACCATTAATCCCATTACTGGGTATATACCCAAAGGATTATAAATCATTCTACTATAAAGACACATGCACACGTATGTTTATCGCAGCACCGTTCACAATAGCAAATACTTGGAACCAACCCAAATGCCCATCAGAGTGGATAAAGCAGTGTGGCACATAAACACCATGGAATACTATGCAGCCATAAAAAAGGATGAGTTCACATCCTTTGCAGGGACACTGATGAAGCTTGAAACCATCATTCTCAGCAAACTAACACAGGAACAGAAAACCAAACAGCACATGTTCTCACTCATAAGTGGGAGTTGAACGATGAGAACACACGGACACAGGGAGGGGAACATTACACACCAGGACATGTCAAGAGGTGGAGGACTAGGGGAGAGATAGCATTAGGAGAAATTCCTAATGTAGACGATGGGTTAATGGGTGCAAAAAACCACCATGGCACGTGTATACTTACGTAACAAACCTGCACATTCTGCACATGTATCCCAGAACTTAAAGTGTAATTAAAGAAAGAATATAAATATAAAAAATGTACAATTATTACACATCAATTATAAATCAAATACAACTAAAAAGAGTGAAGATTTACATGCACTGATGTAGATAGTACTTCAAAATATAAGAAATGAAATACGAAAAGTATAAAATAGTAGTGATGTTTAAAGACATATACATAGATATGTTTTCATATAAAATGTCAAATTTCAAGTAAAGTTTTAAATTATTTTGTACTTTTCAAAATATCTTCCAAATTTTCTATAGTGAACACATTTTATAATCAGAAGATGTAATAAAACAATATGATAGCTTTTAGTGAAGCACAATGCAAAGAAAATATGCTTAATCATCTTCAAACTAAGGTGATTAAGCATAATAATTTAAAAATGACAAATATAATTGAAGAGTAAAAGATGAATGAAAAATCACTTGCAAACAGTAACTTTTAATGACACTACTATGGGAAGCAATAGTCTAAGTATTATTTTATTTTCTTTATAAATTTGTGTCATGCAAAATTCAAAACTATAAATAATCTAGGAGAATTTATGTCAATGGGTTTCTGAAAATTCTTAGCTCTATGTTGCTTTATTCAAGAGGTAGTTTGTAATGTACCATTGCATAATAAATAAGTCTATTTGTATAGCAAAATAATGCATGTACACCTGGTACAAGATGACTTAAACCCTTCCTACTTCTGAGCTGGAGGCGAACATATACTTGGATTCATTCTTCAAGTGTATTTTTCCTCAAGTAAATATTAGCTTTACTGAAAATTTCTGATAATTTTTACTGTTGCTCTCTAATAGCTATATGATAAAAATATATCATGAGGACTAAACTACATAGCAATAAATAAAGATTTCCTAGAGAATTTGCTGTGTTCTTCATCTCAAAGAAAGGTATACTTCTAAATACTATGTCTTTTAATACTAAAACATTTCACTTTTGATATTTTGAAAATATAATCTATAAAAAACACAAAATGTAAAATTTTAAGTAATGCATAATTGTATTGAAATATTATACTGCAGGTTATATACTCTGCTTCTTCAAATCATGTTGTTTTCTGAGTTCAGATGTTCAAAGTATTTTCCAGATCTCGAAAACTCAGCTTTTCCGTCTTATAAATAGTTGGATCAAGATCTGTCAGCCTTCCAGTTTGCTGTCATCCTAGGTTCCAACAGACTCTTCTGTTTAGTGTAAGTCTCTTTGCTGAATTAGAAAAGAATGTAACTTAAATTCCAGCAATCACAAAGTTACAAATGAACCTGACTTATTTTCTTCATGGGTTCCACCTTCAGGCACTGTGTTTCAAGAGAACTAAAGGAAATAAAGCACTAAAGGAAATAAAGCACTGAAGGAAATAAAGAGACTTTGGGAACTTCTTCAGTTTGGGTTGGAGTGTCCGATTTAATATGTGATGACCTTACTTTTAGAGGGATGTTTTTTATTTTCCTGTGATCTATGTGACATTCTTTACAGACCTCATTTTCTGAATATTCAAAGAGGAAGGGATCAGGAAATCTCATTTTAACATCAGCTCCTATCTTCTTCAACACCTTAATTTTGAAATATTTTGTTAAAATAAAATATAAATTATAACTTCAAAAAGTCAGCACTTGCTCAGTTCTTTAAGGAGTTTCTTCCTAAATCATTTTTCTCCTTTCCCATCTTTGCCCCTCCTTTTGTTTCTCAGCTTTACCAGTTACCTTAGAATCCAGATTCTCCTTATTCAAAACCTCATCACTGTCAGGACATTCACTTTGTAATCTATAGGCGTAATCCCACATCTTCATACATGTGTTGGTGGGCTCAAACACCTCATAAAGTGAAGATATATACCTTTTCCCAGAGCCTGCAATTCCTGATAAAAAAAAAAATCAGCTTCTATCTTATTACATCACCCTGAAGCTTTTTAACGGCAGATGAACTGGCATTGCCAGATAGTGTGGCACCTCCAGGCTTGGAGCACTCCAGGCTGCAGAACGTTGACGTTTGCATCCTTTGACCGTGTTGTCACTTTCTTCGCTCACAGCTCAGGTTCCTTCCATTACCTTTTCAGTAGTCTCTGCTGCTGCTGCTTAGAGATGTCTCTTGTTATCTGAGTCTGCCACATTAAACAAAAAAGACCCAACATTTAGAATGACTAGGTGGATGCTCAGAGCCCAACTCAGGAGGGAAATGAGCTCATTAACAAGGAGGTGGTCTGGACTGCAAAGGAAGATAAAGAGGGGGTGGAGGAGCAGTCTGGAGGAGGAGGTGACCCTTTCCTTGGGCTGGGGGCAGCTGGCCTCGGCTTTGAGTTACAGCAACAAGAAACAGCAAACCATAAGGAAGGTGCAGAAGATGACTCATTGAACACTTCTCACTATCTTCTCTTCCCCTTAGCTTAGTTCCCAGCGGGCTGCTCCTTCTAACATCATTCATTGTCTGAGCCAGTGTGATGGGCAAACATGCAGCCCAATACGTGTGCCAGCCCACGAGTTTTCTGGCTCTACCCATCTTCCTTAACATGCAGAGGTGGCTGAAGCATCTACTACTGGCTGATTGCATTTCCGGTGTCCCATTTTACTGATGCATAAATCTTTGGCTCTCTGAAACCCTGCCCCGTCCCTAGATCTAACTTTAAAGTTAAAAAGAGCAGTAATAAAACCTTATCAAGAGATAAACTGGGAAAAAATACACTAATCCACAAAAGAGCGTATCTTAGTATAGTGTGCTTCTGAGTGATTTTTATCTTCTGCATTTCTGCTTCTATTTTGCAAATATTCTATAATAACATGTGTTCCTTTAATATGGAGAACACAGAAAGGGAAGGTGTTAAATACTTTGCTAAGAGTTCTAAGATGCAAAAAGTATATTGCATCCTATGCAGAAGTTTTAAGGGCTCTGCTCTTTGTGATGTCTGGCAAGTACAGTTTTTATCCAATTTGGGTACCTATGCATCAGGAGCCAGGTACACTATATTTGTTACATTCTTCATTTTAGTTTTGGCATATAAGTGAATCTGCCATATCCATTCTTCATGGATGCAAAAATCTCAAAAATAAAATAGGAACTGTAAAAAAAAAAAAAATGCAGTGGGCTAGACGCAGTGGCTCAGGTCTGTAATCCCAGTACTTTGGGAGGCTGAGGTGGGCAGATCACCTGAAGTCGGGAGTTCAAGACCAGCCTGACCAACGCGGAGGTACTCCGTCTCTACTAAAAATACAAAATTAGCTGGGTGTGGTGGCACATGCCTGTAATCCCAGTTACTTGGGAGGCTGAGGCAGGAGAATCACTTGAACCCAGGAGGCGGAGGTTGCACTCCACCCTGGGCAATAAGAGTGAAACTCTGTCTCAAAACAAACAAACAAACAAAACAAAAACAAAACAAAACAAAACAAAAAATGCTGTGGTATTGCTAGAAACAATAATTTGCTTCCTCATGTTGTGGAAAATCATAAAGTAAACCTAACTATCTGAACACGTGGTTGGTTAAATATGACATCGGTTTTAATATTTTTACATTATAGAAATTGGGGAGTGACTATTGTTAAGCAGAATAAAAGATGCTAAACTATATATGGTGTGGTATGGAAGACTATTATAGATTATTTTATGCCTAGAGAGCCAGAAATTCTAAAATCCTGTCTTACTTTGGCTACAGTTTCCTATGAGGTTTTCAAGGAAAACATATGTGGACCCAGAAATGACAAATGTGAAATAAGACACCACTTTATTATATGTTGTGCTTTTCCCTTTATGTCCAGTGCAAACTCCCTGGTAAACTGAGTTTAAGTGTGAGGGAACCTCCTCACACTTATCTCAAAGCAAAATCTTAGGATCTCTCTGTGATCAGCTGCATGGTGAAGAGATGAAAGCCTGGTGTCACCTGTAAGAAAAAATGAGTCAAGGTAGTGTGACCTTCCATAGCTTGTCTTACATATAAGTGGCGTTGTGAGTGAGGTACTCCTGCTCTCCCTCCCCTCTTCTCTCCAGTTCCCTTTGCCCCCTCCATTCCTTCTGCTACCCACCTTCCTCCCTTTCCCTTTTTCACCTTTCTTCTCCATCCCTCCTTTTTCCCTCCTCCCTTACCCACCTTCCTCTCTTTCCCTTTTTCACCTCTCTCTTCTTTCTCCTCCACCCCTCCTTTCTCCCTCCTCCCTTACCCATCCCCACCCTCTTCTACCTTTCCCTTCCTTTCCCTCCATGCCCTGTTCCTTCTCCTTGTCCCATTGCTCTCCAAAATCTTGAATGAGTGTCCTCCAACAGAAAAGCTAAGATGTGGGAAATACATCAGAATGTTAATAATAGTTATCTTTTTATTAAATTGTCCCCTTCCTTGTGATCCTCTACTTTTTTCTATGATAAGCATCCCTCTTTTATAGTCAGGAGAAAAGGCTAGATTTTCATAGTATAACACACTTTAATATTTATTTATTTTAAGTTGCAATAAAAGAACATGAAAAACAGTATCAAATGAAGTGATCATTTTCAGTGAAAGGGAAGGTAGAACATAATACAAAGAAAACATGGTATCTTCAGTTTACAATTACACAATATAAGATGAAGAAACTTTTTTAAAAATACTATGTCATATTAACACCTCGGTGGTAAACAGTAACATCATTATCATTAAATTTATAGGCCACTATATGTCACATACACAAGGTCTCAGTTGAATCAAATGTGGTCTTGACATTCTTAAATGTATGCTAATCTTTTTCAAGCAGTCAAACTTCAAAATACACTGTTTTAGTTACTATAAGTACTGGATTTCTATAGCAAACTAATGAAGGCACAGCTAGTGCAAGCAGATTTAAACGCTTAGTCTTCTGGGCTGGAAAAAAGAAAAAAATAAAGCACTTGCATTGGTACTTCATGAACTTTTTTTTTTCAAGCAAATATTTGTTTCAGTTAACAATTGTGACAGTTTCACAGCTACAGTCTAACAGAAACATGACCAAAGGACATCACAAAAATCAACACTGTAGCACCAAACTAACATGCTTTAGATAATTGACCACAGCTTACATATTTTGAAGAATATTATACTACAACAGTCTAGATAGAATAAACTGGCGCTTAGACACTTTTTAGGACAATTTTTAAAATACAGACTACCAAGAAACCACAAAAACATGACTATAAGGAATAAGAGTGTTCAGGTTACAGGTCAGGGTTTTACTTTTTTCAAGGCTGTATGAATCTGCTTCACTTCTTGAGATTTTAAGATTCTTGAAAGATCTTTCAGATTGACTTATTTTCTGTATTTCCTGTTTCCATAATGTTTGCCAAATTGATAGTAGGTACCATTGACTTCTCCAGTATAGTAATAGATTGATTTCAGGATGACATTATCATGTAAAATCTGCCCAATTTCAAAATCCTCATCCAGGATAGCATCTTCTCGTGGTTCCAGCTTCCCAATCATAGGAATCTCAGGAGGACTAAAGAAATTGAAGAATGATGCATTAGGAACCACTCTTGGCTGGATTTCAATTTCTCCAGTAGCAGTTGTGCGACTCTGAGTAGTTGTCACAGTAACATCTTTTCCTCTTCTCCAGTCTATCTTGCAGCCTTTGCAATCTTCAATTTCCCATCCCCAAGAAAAGAAGGGATCATTGTGATCTGGTTTTGACTTTATTATATATGTCTTCACCAGCACCTCATTTCTGAAGTATGGATTGGGTAGAAAATGAAATTCAAAGGTGTAACTTACAGGCTGGCCAGGTTTTGAGAACTTCAGGCTAACATCCGACAAGAACTTCAGAATGGGCTCATCATACTTCTGAATCATAGGCCCGAGCTTGTCAACATTCTTTAAAACAATCAGCCAATAGTCAGGAATGCCTTTAGGGTCTTCTCTTTTAGGCTTTCCCCTCCTAGCTCTTTTAAGATCTACACTGTCCTGAAGCCTTTCCTCAGGAACTCTTTTATGAGCCTCTCTTACTGCAGGCCTTGCCTTAGCCTCTGTTGCTTTAGGCTGTTCTTTATCATCTGCCTTTACCTGGGGGGCTTCTTTAGGATCTTCTTTTACTTCAGGGGTTGCCTCCATACAGTCTGCTTTAGAATCTGCTTTTTCTTCAGCCTTTATCTCAGGGATTTCTTTAGGAACTTCCTTTTCTTCATCTTTTACCTCAGGAATTTCTTTAGGAACTTCCTTCTCTTCAGCTTTCACCTCTGGGTTTTCTTTAGGGGTTTCTTCTTCCTCACCCTCTAAGGGAGGCATTTCACTAGGGGTGTTATCCTGCACCTCCTCATCACTGCTGAACTCCTCATCCTCTGAATTCCATTCACATTCTTCTTCTGTAGGCTCGTATTCTGCATTGATGATTTGAAACCGCCTATCATATAGAGGCTTGTTGAGTTCAGCATATTTTCTTTCAAGATCATGAATTGCTTTTAAGAACAGGGTGTCTACCTTGTCACATTCTTCTTGAATGTTTCTAAGCGCTTGCACACGATTTCTAACTGCCTGAGGCAGCCTATCCACGAAATTTGTTCCCAAGGGGGCCCGCCGCGCCCTGCTGGAAGGCTCAGGTACCCTCTTCTTTCTATATAAGCGGCTGCGGCTGCTAGTGCTGCCGCTGCTGCTGCTGCTGCCGCTGCCGCTGCTGCTGCTGCTGCTGCCACTACTGCTGCTGCCGCTGCTGCTGCCACTAGTGCTGCTGCTAGAGCTACTGCTGTCAGATTCTTCCCCAGAATCACTAGTCGAGCTAGCCATCTCCTCTTCGGCAACCCCATGGGCGACGGGTTCCGAGACCATTTTAAAATCTGCTTCTGCCATCTTGCAAGCCTGAAAAACTCTACCGCGGAGACCGCGCGACCAGAGATGGGCAGAAAATGACTCACGGATGCTTGAGTGGCGGCGGCGGAGGCCCGGGCTGCGGAGGTGGCAGCGGCGATGGCAGCAGCGGCGCAGAGCGGAGCTGGAGCTGGGGATGCAGAGGCCGGCGCTGAGGTGGCAGCGGCAGTGGAGGCCTGGGCGACAGCGGTGGCGGCAAGGCCTCTCCCGGCTGCAGCTACACAGTGCCGAGATGTACCGCAGCCGAATGGCGCAGTATGAGACCCCGAGATCTCTTCTCGTTTTAGATCGCGAGCCCCCTCCCCTCGCAGTCAGACCTCCCGTTAATTTCGTTCCCAGTGTGCCTTTAGTTCGCTCCTCATTTGCTGGTCCACCTTAATTGACAAACCGTACGCCCAACGAACGGCCAAACGCCACTACTCCTGGCTCCGCCCACCTTCCCAGACGCTGCTCGCCGGCTGAGGTGCGACCCCCTGGAAGGTGTCCCCGAGCCCCCCAAAAAGTCTATATTTATAGTTTTATAATTAAAAGAGGAAAAAAAAGCGTAGACATGAGGTAAAAATACCAGCCATAGTTCCTAACAAGGGCAGAAGAGGCGTGTCTTCCTTCTCCCATCCGCCCATCCTGAATTCCCGTTTAGTTTGTCACGGGTCTCTTGACAAAAATCTGTAAAAGAAAAAAAAAAAAAAAATTGAATGAAAATGGTCCAAATGGCGTCATTGGGTAGTGTGACTGTGGACGATTTAAAAACAAAACGATTTTCTCTAAATATTCTATGAGCAGTATTTTTACACTGGATAAAAAAGGGGAGAGTCGGTTATTGGCAGAGGGGGGAGGGACTAGACAGCAGGCGTATTGCATTCCACGAAGCTGATTTAATAAGTGCTGTCTGTGATGTTTGGCAAGCCTGGTTTATATCCATCTACAAGGTTTGCGAACCCATGTTGCCGTGAGTCAGTTACACCATTTTTATTATATTTCTCTTTTTAGGCTGGCATATTATATACCCCAACCTTGCTGCTAACTTGCCACGTAGCCCTTCTCAATGCTTGCAACAACCTTGTAGATAAAACAATGAGTGTATTAAATGTTAGGTAGTATTGTTAAAAAGCAAATGATTTGCGTTATACTTTTGTGCAGCAGGTTTCAATTCCAAGAACAGTGGGATGGGAGGGGGAATTTGTGCTAATGAATGTGCATCTTCTGTCAGTGTATGCGATGTCATCTGCCACCAATTTCCTTCTAATGTTGTAAAATTCTAGCCATACTATAGTATGATTTACAAGTCCAGTAATATGTGAATAAACTTTTGCAAAATGAAGTTTAAAAACGGGTATTTGTTATTTTTATTTACAGGATTTTTTTTTTCTGCTACAGAACAACTACCTTGGTACAATAAAAAAGACGAGTATTTACTTTTCATTGAAAGGTAAGGATCATATTTAGCACATTTTAAAGAATGACAAAAATTACTCATCTCCATCTGAATAAAAGTTTACAGGATGCAGTCATTTAGAGATTTATTTTAGATAATAATCTTGATAATTCTATGGAAACAGGAAAATCCACAGAGGTAATTTGGCATACTAATGTAGACAATAGCCTACTTAACCACATTAACTATCTTAACCTGGTCATAGAATACAAGTTGTAAATTAAAATATGAAATATGATAAATTATTCATTTCAAATGAGGAACTGTATTAAAGTTAGATTAATCTTTATAGAATTTGTGCTTTGTCATGTAGTCACGTTTTTAAAAGTTATGAAATGCTTTTCTGTCTCATAAATGCATTTACTTTTATTGTATATCTCTAATTGTCAAAGTCTGTGAACATTGCAAAGATAAAACCTCAATACAGAAAATTCCAACAGTAGTAAAAACACACAATCTTAACCACCAAATGATAAGAATTACTAGCATTTTGATGCACTTCCTTCTAGAAATTTCCTTGTGCATATACATACCTGCCTATTTATGTATACTGCTTTATCTATGTGATACCATATTATGTTTTGTAGTCTTTTCATTTAATTTATCAGTTACTAATGGCTATATTTTCATGGCAAATGATCAACATCTTATTTTTAAATAAGTGCATATTCCATGGAAATAATTGCCTTAATTTATTTGAACAGATTCCTCTTATAGGGTGGCTATTTCTATACCATCTCTCCCCTTATATACATATTATTTTCCTGCTATAATAAAAGTGTCCCTGGATACCTAAAGCATATATTTCTATGCACTTCTGAAAATTGGTCATAAGATAAATTCCTAGAAATGAATGGCCTGGGAATGATCATTTCATATTATGGAATTATTATTGTATACATATTGCCAAACTCTCTGCAGAATGATTATCACAATTTACAGTTCCAACAGTGCATAAAGGTTCATTTTTTTTGTCATTCAGCTAATATATTTTTGTGCCTGTCGTATGCTGGGCAAATGTGGTAGAGAATTGTAGTATAATGGTGAATGAAACTTACTAAGTGCATATCCTTTCGCTGAATAATTTTAATCAAAGCATATGTTATAGAAACAATGATTTACATCAATGGTGTTATACCATAAATATTGTTCTGAGACTCACTATTTCTTTTTAAATTATGGAGATTTTACAAAAAGTATGCTCTTATGTTTTAAACTTTGTAGCATCAGGAATTAGTATTTTAGAGTGAGTCATGAGGTAGGGATCCAGATTTTTAAAATACTTATTTTTATTAGCTAGCTAATTCTTCTAGTACCATTTATTTGGTAATCTTTCTATCTCCTGCTTACTTGAAATGCTACTTTGATCACATTAAATAAATTGCTTGGGTCTGTTTCTAAATTCTTTTCTGATCCATTAGTTGCAAACAACTAATGAGTCGGTGTTAAGATAACTTTACATTTTGTGAAAATGATATGTGTTCATTGATAAAGTCAGACAATACATTGAAATACAAAGAAGAAATTAAAAGTAACTCAAAATAAAACTGAGAAGTAATCACTACTTACATTTACATTTGTAATCAACATCTCCAAATTAATTTATCAATATTAGTATTTGTATTTCTTAGATTAGTGGTAAGATTGTGTTTTCATATGTTTATGTTTATTTGAGAACTGTCTATTCATATTTTTTGTTTTCTACTGAATTAAGCAAGAAGTTAATCAATGGTGAAATCCTAAAGGTAAAATGATTTTGGCCTTGACTTACTTAAGACAACTATGATTTCTTCAGGAAATAATGCATGATATTGGGCAAATGTGACTAAATTTCATATTAAAATTGGTTGGGTTTTTTTTTTGGGGGGATGCTTGGGGGTTTTTTTGGATGCTTTTCAAGGATTACGGATAACTACTTAACCACTCACACTGATCCTGGAAAAGTTTGGAATGGAACATGGAGATGAAAAATAGAAAAAAGCTTACAAAAGCATCATATAAAAATAATGTATTAATCAACAATTGTGATTTTCAATTTGGAATTATTTTTTCCTAGATATAGGCAATGAAAATGTTGAAAGTAGATGATTTTTTCTAATCACAATTCTCTACTTTAATTGTGTATCCATAAGTATCTTGTAACACACTTTTATTTTTGTAGCTTTTTTTTGGTTGATTAGTTTATTTAATTTTATGTAGTAGGTATCTAAAATAAAATAAGCTTTTTCTTCATAATCAATTTAATTGCTGCATTATATCCTATTTGTTCTACTGTGAAATGTACATATTAGTTTTATCATATCATATGCTTATTTTTCTTAATAAGGTTATATATAAATTATTTGCATAGTGATATGTTCTTTGTTCAATTACTAGATGATTTTTTTGTGGGACGGCGGCTAAATGTTAATGCTTCTACATGAGATGATACATAACACAGAATCTGATAGTATACTCAGACTGAACATAGTACATTAACATCTGTTGATACCTCCCTTAATATGAATATACACACAATCCCTTCCACCACCCACTCCTGCCACACAAACACACAAAGTGTATAATGACACGTGTAGCAGCATTATCTTTTTTTGTAGGTATCTAAGAAGCGAAGCATTGCAAGTTCATTTATTTTTGAATGACTCTTCCTCCTGTTCTTCTTGGACAAGTTTTATCTGAATATACAAGTTAATTCTTTTTTAAAAACCATTTTATTGATGTATAATAGGCACACAACAAATGTGTCTATCTGTGAAAGTATCACCACAGACAAAATAATGAAAATTGTATCATCCCTGAAAGTTTCCTCATATGCCTTTGAATCCCTCCTCTTGTCCCTAGACAATAGCTTATCTGTTTTCTGTTCCTATAGATGAATTTGCATTTTCTAAAATTTTATATAAGTGGAATAATGTAGTATGTTCCTCTTTTTGCCTGTCTTTGCAGAATTATTTTGAAATTTACCCATGTGGTTGTGTGTATCAGGAGTTTACTTTTCCTGTTTACTGCCGAGTAATTATTCATTACTTGGCAATACTATGATTTGTTGATGGGCATTTTTGTTGTTTTGAGTTCTGGGCTACTACAAATAAGCCTGCTATGATCATTTGTATATAAGTTTTGTATGGACATATGTTTTAATTTCTTTTAGCAAAATACATAGGAGTGGAATGACTAGATCACATGGTAGGTGTATGTTTCACTTTTTAAGAAATTACCTATTTTCCAAAGTGGTTGTTTTGCATTTCCACCAACAGTGCTAACATTTGATATGGGCAGTGTTTTAAAAGTTAGCCATTCTAATAAGTATTCAGTAGTATTTCATTGTGATCTTAATTTATATTTCTTTGAGAGTTCTTTATATACTCTGGATGCAAGTTCTTTGTCAGTTATAACTTCTGCAAATATTTTCTCTCAGACTGCATATTTTCTTTGAATTCTCTTAAGGGTGTCTTTTACTGTTTTTAAAGAGGAAACATTAGTAATTTTTATATTGATACATCATACATCATATTTTGGGGCACATGTGATTTTAATACATGAATACAATGTGTAATGGTCAAATCAAGGTAATTGGGATAAGAAGTTTGCAATTTTGATGAAGTACAATTTATCTTGTTTTTCTTCTATGGAGCATACTTTGGGTGTCATCTCTTAGAAATCTTTGCTTAACCCAAAGTCACAATTATTTTCTTCCTTTTTTTTTTAAGTTTTATACTTTTAGGTTTTGCATTTAGGTGTGATACATTTTTGCGAAAAGTACAAGGTATGGATTGAAGGTTTATTTCTTTTGATGTAGATATACAGTTTTTCCAGCACTGTTTGTTGAATAGACTGTCTTTTCACCACTGACTTGCCTTTGCACATTTGTCAAAAATTAGCTGTCCTTGTATATGTGGGTCTGTGTTGGACTCTCTAATCTGTTCCTTTGTGTACTGATTTTAATGACACAATCGGTAGTTATCCATTTGTTAGATACATTTGGGAAAGAATGAGAACAAAATTGTGTGATAACAGAATTTCATTACAATGGAGACAGTCACAGGAGCTGGATCTTCATCCTTGACCTTTCACTTCTGCTCCCAACTATGTGAGATAGAGGGTCAGATAACAGCAGTAAAAACCTAGAACAGAATAACAAAAAAAAAAAACATAAATGTTCTTCTATTTTGTGGAGTTGCCAGTGTGTAGATGTCTACAGCCCAGCCACAAGAATGGTAGTTAGCATTATTCAGGAGCACAAATAATGCCCTGTTTTTCTCACATCTGATAAAGAGAGACCTACTTGCTAAAATGGAAATATTAAGTAGAAAGTATATTCAAGCTGTTAATAAATTATGGTTCAAAAAAGAATAATAATAAAACATTGGTTGTTATGATGTTGCTATTATTAATAGTAGTAAATAAAACATTTGCTGTTTTATAACATTTTAAACGATAGCAGTGGTTTTCAAACAAAAATATTTCATTTTATACTTATTCTTATAATATGGATATACTCAAATGAACAGAAAATGGTATGTTGTTATAGATTTTTATTTTTTAAGGAACCATTTCTGAATTGCATTTCTAGCACTATACCCTTAACTGCATGGCGTTTAAAAGGGAAGTTAAAATTAATGCAATGTAAGGTAAGGAAAATTATTTCCCAATTTGGATATTTAACATAGCGCTATTTTTTTAAAGAAAATTTAATTGTCATGTAAAAATTACATATATTTTTGCCATATAACATGATGTTTTGGTATATGTATACATTATTGAATGACTAAATCAAGCATTTTAACATATATGTTACCTTAAATACTTATTTTTTTCTGGTGAGAACCCTCAAAATCTCTCTTACCTCCCTCCTGTCTAGCTGAAATGTTGTGTCTTTTTTTTTTTTTTTTTTTTTTTTCGCTTTGTCGCCCAGGCTGGAGTGCAGTTTGCCATCTCGGCTTGCGGCAACCTCCACCTCCCGGGTTCAAGTGATTCTCCTGCCTCAGCCTCCCGAGTAGCTGGGACTACAGGTGCATACCACCACACCTGGCTAATTTTTCTTTTCTTTTCCTTTTTTTTTTTTTTTTTTTTAAGTAGAGATGAGGTTTCACCATATTAGCCAGGATGGTCTCTATCTCCTGATCTCATGATCCACCCGCCTTGGTCTCCCAAATTGCTGGGATTACAGGCATGAGCCACTGTGCCAGGCCATGTTGTGTCTTTTGAACAGTAGCTCCTCAAACCCCCAACTCCCAATCGTCTGGTAACCACCATTTTACTCTTTGTTTCTATGAATGTGACATTTTTATGCTCCACATGTAAGTGAGATCACGTGGTATTTGTCTTTCTGTGCCTGGCTTATTTCACTTAGCATATTGTTCTCCAGGTTTATGTATGTTGCCACAAATGACAAGATTTCCCTTTTTAAATTCTGATCAATACTTCATTGTGTATATATACAATATTTTCTTTATCCATTTATCAATTGATGGACACTTAGGTTTATTCCATATCTTGGCTATTGTACATAATGCTGCAATGAAAATGGGAGTACAGATATCTCTTCAATGTATTGATTTCATATCCTTTGGATATATACTCAGTACTGGGATTACTAGATCATATGGTAGTTCCATTCTTAAGGTAGTTTTGAGGAATGTCCATACTGTTTTCCATAATGGCTATACTAATTCACCTTACCAGCAACAGTTTACAAGGGTTAGCTTTTCTCCACATTCTCACCAACACTTACCTTTTGTCTTTTTGATAATAGCTATCCTAACAGGCGTGAGATGATATCTCATTATGGTTTTAATTTGCGTTTACCTGATTAGTGATGTCAAATGTTTTTTCATATACCTATTGGCCATTTGTATGCCTTTTGAAAAACCTCTCTTCAGATCTTTTGCCCATTTTTTAAATTATGTTTTTTTAAATTACTGAGTTGTTTGATGAGTTCCTTATACATTTTGAATATTTAACCCCTTATCATATGTTTGGTTTGCAAATATATTCTGCCATTCCATATGTTGCCTCTTTACTCATTTACTTCCTTTATTTTAGGAACATTTTTAGTTTGATGTGATGCCTTTCGTCTATTTTTGCTTTTGTTGCTAATGCTAGTTTTGAATGTACAAACAGCATGTATTTTTCCAAATGTAAAACCACATCACAGAAGAATATTTTTACAAGGGTAATGAAGATTTTTTTGCCTGTAGTACTCATCTGAAGAATTTCTATCCTAAAATTCAAGTAAAGCAGACCTTTTTATTGCAAGTTTGAAAGTATTTTATTTAATTTTACTAAAAAGGAAGGAAAAATCCAGACTTTGAAAAATGAAAAATGCTTACTATATATAGATAGATATATCTTATGTGCATATGATATATATGTATATATCTTATATGATATCTTAGATATATCTATCTATCTCTCTATCTATGCAATGGCTATTTCCCCATTTTGCAATTTATTTGGACAAACTAGAAGAAGCCCAAAGTGACATTTTCTGCCGAATTTTTTCCAGAATATCCAAATATATTTAATTAATTTCATTAGGTACCTCCTCTGAGAAAAAAAATAGTTCTCCATTCTGGTAGATGTTTCTATGAAAGTATATGTTTAGTATGTAGTATAGACTAATGCTTCAGCAAATCTGCTGTTGATACTTTCAAGGGAATGATAGCTAACACTTCACAATTCTCTAAGAAGTGAGTAAACAAACAAGATGTCAATGCACTAATTGTTGCTTTTGGTTAAAAAATCTGCTTCTCAGAGAAAGAAGAAATAGATGCATGCATTCTCTAGATTCATTACTTTGATTTAGCAACTCTCTTAAAACAGGTGTAAACAAAATTTTAAAATGATAATATTGACCACGTTTGTCTGTCTTCTCTTATAACCAGCATTTGTCTATCTGAAAGAATGAGTATTTTTGTTTGTTTGTTTAGAGGTAACTGGATACCTTAATTAAAACTGTTTCATTATTTACATCATGAGAATGTGTTATAGCCTTCTTTGTAAGAAAGATTAAATATGACATGAAAAGAAAATTATGTAAATGTTAGACTAGTTGACCAATCTGCTTGTAGCAGCCCCCAAACTGCTCCTTAGCCTCTCAGATATGCTATACATAGTTCTTAGAAAGGTCTTTCTGAAAACACTTATATCCTTTCTCTAATCCTAAACTTTTAGTGATACTCCACTGTCTGGAATCAAACCAGTGTATAAGTACAAGCTGTGTCCTTTACCCTCTAGTGACCGTGGGCAAATTTCTTCACTCTCTATGCCTCAATTTCCTCATCTGTAGAATGGGGATAATAATAGTGCCCACCTCACAGAGCAATGGTGAGCTTGAAATGACATAGTACATGTAAAATTCTTATAACATGGTGCATGTCCAAACAGTTTTTACTAAACTTATCTTCTCCAGGAATAGTTACCCAATGGAACATAGTTCTTTAACTCTGTCTTTCCTTCAGAGCTTATTTGCTTGGGGTGTATTACATTTTTGTGTGCTTTATGATAAACATTATAACAGAGCCACATACATCATTTGTTGCGTGTACACACACATGTTCTTTTCCTATGTATATTTTAAATTTACCTAGGAGACGGACCAAGATATTTTCTTATTTATAATCCTCTGTCCTCTCTCAGAGAATTGCTCTGCACAAGAATACATTTAGTACTGTACTAATTAACTTCTTAAACAAATGAACTGGCTTCCTTGCAGCAGTACCAATTTTTTTTTTTTTTTTTTTTTTTTGAGACAAACTTTTGCTCTTGTTGCCTATGCTGGAGTGCAATAGTGTGATTTCGGCTCACTGCGACCTCCACCTCCCGGGTTCAAGCCATTCTCCTGCCTCAGCCTCCCAAGTAGCTGGGATTACAGGCATTCACCACCACGCCCAGCTAATTTTTGTATTTTTGATAGAAATGGGGATTAACCCTGTTGGTCAGTTGGTCCCGAACTCCTGACTTCCAGTGATTCACCTGCCTCGGCCTCCCAAAGTGCTGGGATTACAGGAGTGAGCCACCACGTTCAGCCAGCAGTACCATTTTTTACTTGCTGTTCAAATAAAATTTGTTTTAGCCTTTAATTGCATTCTAATTTAACAATTGTCTCTTAATTGTGCCTGATTTACTGATGCATAATTGTTATGCAACAAATTACATTAGTTTACTAAATTTTCAGGTTTTAAAGAATTGGTGTTTTGCCAACCAACTTCTAAATAGTAACACCTCATAAACTATTAACAGTTAGGAGGACACACAGAGTCTTCAGGAGAAAAATTTTGGAATCTAATGATGATCCACACTTAATATTAAATTAAAATGTCTGTTTATTTAACCCTTTTATTTCATTAGTATTTTATTTCTAAAGGACAATATTCCTAGATAATTATTGCAAAATTGCTTTACATATAATGAGCATTTAAAGGAAAATATAGATCAAATTACCAGAGCTTCTTATTTTAATAAACAGTACTCTGAATATCTCATAAAATGGCTACCCTAATGACCCAATTACTTTTATTCTTATCAGAATCTGTTGCTTGAATTAAGCATAATCAAACTTGCCACATTGCATTTTCCTGTCTCGTAAATTACTGAAAACAACTTCCCTCCAATTTCTTTGTTGTTTAAAAGATACTTTTCTCTGGAAAGTCAAGTCATATTTCTATTATAATTATAAAAATAATACATGCTTGTTTTTTGAGGAACCTCCATACTGTTCTCCAGTGGCTGTATTAGTTTACATTACTACTTAAAATGTATGAGTTCCCTTTTCTATACATCGTCACCTGCATTTGTTAATTTTTACCTTTTTTATAATAGCCATCCTAACTGGGGTGAGATGATATCTCTTTGTGGTTTTGATTTGCATATCCCTGATGATTAGTGATGTTGAACATGTTTTCATATATTTGTTGGCCATTTGTATGTCTTCTTTTGAAGTGTCTGTTCAGATAATTTGCCAATTTTTGAAAAAAACTTTTTTTTTTTTTTGCCGTTTTGAGTTATTTGCATATTCTGGATATTAATTCCCTGTTGGATGAATAGTTTGCAAATATTTTCTCCCATTCTCTAGGTAGACTTTTCACATTGTTGATTGTTGGTTTTTGTTTTTTGTTTTTTTTTTTTTTTTTTTGAGACGGAGTCTTGCTCTGTAGCCCAGGCTGGAGTGCAGTGGCCGGATCTTAGCTCACTGCAAGCTCCGCCTCCCGGGTTCACGCCATTCTCCTGCCTCAGCCTCCCGAGTAGCTGGGACTACAGGCGCCCGTCACCTCGCCCGGCTAGTTTTTTGTATTTTTTAGTAGAGATGGGGTTTCACCATGTTAGCCAGGATGGTCTCGATCTCCTGACCTTGTGATCCACCCGTCTCGGCCTCCCAAAGTGCTGGGATTACAGGTTTGAGCCACCGCGCCCGGCCTGTTGATTGTTTACTTTGCTGTGCATAAGCTGTTTAGTTTGATATAGCCCTATTTTTTTATTTTTGCTTTTGTCGCCTGTGTTCTTGAGGTCTTATTCATAAAGTCTTTTCCCAAACCAGTGTCCTGAAGCATTTACTCTATGTTTTCTTCTAATAGATTTATTGTCTTGTGTCTTACATTTAAGTCTGATCCATTTTGAGTTTATTGTTGTATAGGGAGAGAGGTGGGGGAGTATAGTTTCAGTTTTCTGCCTATGGTTATCCAGTTTTCCCAGCACTATTTATTGAAGAGTCTGCCCTTTCCCAATAAGTGTTCTTGGAGCCTTTGTCAAAAATCAGTTGGCTGTGGATATGTGGATTAATTTTTTGATTTTCTGTTCTGCTCTATTGAACTATGTGCCTCTTTTTGTGCAAGAAGTCAAATTTTTTTAAATACAAAAGTCAGTTATTGAAACATTTAGATGGTTGGGAAAATGCCAGAAACCAGAGCTTAAGGACATATCTGCCTTGTTAACTTAAAACAACAGAGCTGGTTCTCAATATGTAAAAAAAGATGTCCATAATAGAGTTTCAAATGAAAAAAGTAAGTTGTGAGACAATGTCTATTATTTGATCCCATCTATATAAAAAATATAGATGTATATATGTTTGTGCATGTGTGTTTGTTTTCATTTACATAGAAAAATGTCTGACAATATATACATCGAACCAGTGAAATTAGATTGAAGGAAAAGCTTTAACTTTTTATTTTCTATCTGAATCACTTTTTGAATTTTTAAAACAAGCATGTATTATTTTTATAATTAAAAAAACAAACATTTAAGACAATAATGAATAACATTGTTTGCTTAAATTGGGTCATTATTTGGTCAAAGCTTATATAGAGAGCTGAAACAGTGTTTCAATTACTACTTTTGCAAAGTAGGAACTATCTTTCACTTGAACAGCACTCATACAGGCTGCTCTGAGGTATCATCATACATGGGTGCCATGTAAATTGTACCATTTTTAAAGAGTTTATGCTTTATTCTGATAGGTATTTGAAGCTTTTATGTATTGTTCTTTCCAAATAGCATGGTATTTTCTTGGGATGACTATAAAGTTATCAGAGGCAGTACTATCCTCCTTTCCATTATGTTCACTGTCTAAGTTCTGTGAAATTACTTTTATTTTAATTGTTTCTTCTTATTTCAAAACTTCTGTTCTTTGGCTTATTGACTCATACAGCTGTTTTTAATGGAGAAAATGACTATTGCTTCTAGAGACTTTTCTTGCCTGAAAAATGAAGATCGTGAGTTGGCTAATCATTCTTCTGATAAGTTTATTTTTACTCTTGTAGGAAAAACTTGAGCCAATTTCTACAAATGTCCATTTTAATTTTACGATATCTTTTTTCCTATAGTTTTGTGATGATTTGAAGAAATTTCAACCTATAAAATATTGCTTGATGACAAAATCACTAGGCAGATTGCACTTTTTCTGCAAATGATGTGTACCTAATTTAGCTGCAAATGATCTATGCATGCTTATAAATTTATAATATGCTTACCAAGAGATTCTATTAATTCAGTAAGACTTATGCTTACTGGACTGAAATTTGAAGTCATGGGACCAACATTATTATAAAATAGTAAAAAGAAAAATTAATAGTATGCAAATTTCAGAGAGATAGCCATGAACACTGATAGAATATTCTAATAATTGTTCCCTTCTACACTGTCTTACGTTCCAATCATCATTTCACTGTTTAGACTTCTGTCACTTCGCACATGGATTATTCACCTCACCTTCATTTATCTTCCAACCTCAAGCTCTCTTGCTTCCCTTCCAACGTACATACTCTGAAATTAACCCTTTTGCCGGGCATGCTGGCTCATGCCTGTAATCCCAGCACTTTGGGAGGTCAAGGTGGGCAGATCACTTGAAGTTAGGGGTTCAAGACCAGCCTGGCCAACATGGTGAAACCTGGTCTCCACTGAAAATACAAAAATTAGCTGGGCGTGGTGGCAGGCACCTGTCATCCCAGCTACTCGGGAGGCTGAGGCAGGAGAATCACTTGAACCTGAGAGGCAGATGCTGCAGTGAGCCTAGATGGCGCCACCGTACTCCTGCCAGGGTGACAGAGTGAGACTCCATGCCCCTGCCCCCCCCAAAAAAGAAAAAAAATAAAAGAAATTAACCCTTTTAAAATGTAATTTTCTTCATATCATTCCCTTCTCTAAAATCTGCAGTCACTTCTCATTTAAAGCCAGCATGACATAGGGATAAGAACATCAGTTTTGAAGATTTAGAGTTTAAACTTTGGCCTGCCACATAGCCTCTAGTAGGTAATTTTATACAACTTAGATTCCATAGTCAAACATACCCACCTTTGCCAGTCGCTAGCTGTGTAGCCTTGGGAATTTACTTTCACAAATACATAGTCTTCTTTTCAGTGAAACGTGGAAAATAATACATAGCTATGTCAATTAGGACTTTTTAGTTACAAGCAACCGAAATAGACTCTGGCTAACTTATGTAATATTTAATTCACTGGAAAAATATCAGGGTCTCACAGAATCAATGGGAGGCTAGTGAGTTAGGTGTGGAAACAGGCAGAAACTGAAGTAGCCCTGCAGACCAAGGAAACAGGGAGTACAACATGGCCCCATAGCCAGAATAGTCTAATCATGATGTTGAGGCTGAGATAAACTGGAACATCAGTCATTTTCAATCCAATTATTTGCTACTTGGCTATAGGACGATGAGGCTGCTGGTCATAGTCTCACTTGACTACTGTAGAAAGAAAACAAGAGTGCCATGAGACACAGGAAATGGATTTCCATTGTCTAATGTACAAAAGATGCCCACTAGGCATGTGACCCACCAGTCACATAATAGTGCTTAGTGAAGGGCTGTTTTAACAAATCTAGACTCATTTATCAGGCATTCGTGGCCATTCACTTTCTGGCCTCAGCCTACTTTTTCAAACTTAGTTTTCCTCTGCATAAGCCCTGAATTTTCCTATCTGCTCTTCTCACTCAGCCCATTCCCACTGCCTGAAATGCTTTTGACCTGTTACTTCATAAAAAGATGTATGACTGCACATGCATGTTTAATAGCAGCATAATTCACAATTGCAAAAATATGGAACCAACCTAAATGCCCATAAACCAGTAGTGGATAAAGAAAATGTGGTATATATACAACAGCCATAAAATGGAATAAAATGGCCTTTGCTGCAACTTGGATGAAACTGGAGGCTCTTTTTCTAAGTGAAGTAACTCAAGAATGGAAAAAGAAATATCATATCTTCTCACTTGTAAGTGGGAGCTAAGTATGAAGATGCAAAGGCATAAGAATGATATAATAGACTTTGGGGACTCGGATGGAGGGATGAGAAGAGGTGAGGGATAAACAACTACGTATTGGGTACAATGCACACTGCTCAGGTGATTAGTGCACCAAAATCTCAGAAATCACCACTAAAGAATTTACCCATGTAACCAAAGACCACCTGTGCCCCAAAAACTATTGAAATATAATTAAAAATGTTTTAAAAGATTAAAAAGATATGTGATTGACACATAATGGTTATACATATTTATGGGTTACAACATGGTGTTTTGGTACATGTATATATGTTGCATAATGATCAACTAGGGCAAGTAACATATGCATCACCTTAAACATCATTTCTATGTGATGAACATTCAGTAACCTTTCTTCTAGCGATTTTGAAATATACAATGCGTTGTCGATGACTCTAGTCATCTTACTATGCAATGGAACACGGGAATTTATTCTTCCTAACTGTAACTTTGTAGCAATGACCAATCTCCTCCCATCCCCAGACGGACTCACTACCTTCCTCATCCTCTGTTAACCACTGATCTACTTTCTACTTCCATAAGAGCAACTTTTTACATTCTACATATTAGTGAGACCATGTGGAATCTTTCTGTCTCTGGATTATTTCACTTAACATAATCTTCTTCAGATTCATCCACGTTGCTGCAAATGACAGGATTTCACTCTTTTTATGGCTGAATAGCATTCCATTATGTTTGTATATCACATTTTCTTTGTCTGTTCATCTGTTGATGGACATTTAGGTTGATTCCATATCATGGCTATTATGAAAATTGCTTCAATAAACATGGGAATATAGATACATCTTTGATATACTGATTTTTCTTTTCTTTTCTTTTCTTTTCTTTTCTTTTTTTTTTTTTTTTGGCAGAGGTATCTATACCCAGCAGTGGAATTGCTGGATCATATGGTAGTTCTATTTTTAGTTTTTTAAGGCACCACCAAACTGTTTTTTCAAAATGGCTATACTAATTTACATTCCCATCAGTAGTGTGTAAGGGTTGCCTTTTCTCCAAATCTCTCATATTTTAATATTCAACTTATCTTTTCTAAGGCTTAGTTCTCCTTTTTCTGGTCCCTGAATCACTGATTTTCTGTTTCCTCATTTTCTTTTAATCATGTATTGCTTGTTAATATCTTTTTTCAATGGTAGTCTTGTATCTTTGTCTAACTATTTATGTGCCTCACTTTTCCCATATAGATTATAAACCCCTTGAGAGGAGAGATCATGTATCATTTATTTATTTGTTTTCTTGATAACCCAGTGTTATGTATGTAGTAGATGTTCATTACCTTATAATAAAAGTTTTTTCATTTCATTTCATTTTCTCGAAATCATTTTTGCCAAATGAACTTATGATGAATGAATGCAAGAATGTGAGTCATTAATTTAAATCAATACTAATTTAATTACCTACTGTATATGTACCACCATATTGATTGCTTTGGGGGGACAGAAAAAACAAACTTGAAAATTGCTTTAGGAGTAGCTCACAATCTGACTTAGGAGAGAAAAAAATACAAGTATGAGACACCCCCAGAACAATTATATAAATAAGTAAAATAAATAATGTAAAAATTTTAAATATCAGTGCTAAGGATATAAGAAAATGTAAATGCATGACTTAACTATATATATATACACGTATATACACACACATATATGTATATATATATACATATATATATATAACTATATATATATGTATGTGTGGTACAAGCAGATTGCTTTGTCTGGCATAAAGGGATTATGTTGGAAAATAGACATGGTATTGGAGAATACAACGGTTATAAATTTAGATTTAATATAATAGGTAACAGCAATCATTTTTTCATTTTTGCTTTTGTTTTTTGAGACGAAGTCTCACTCTTATCCTCGAGGCTGGAGTGCTATGGCACGATCTCGGCTCACTGCAACCTCTGCCTCCCGGGTTCGAGTGACTCTCCTGCTTCAGCCTCCCAAGTAGCTGGGATTACAGGCGCCTGCCACCATGCCCAGCTAATTTTTGTATTTTTAGTGGAGATGGGGTTTCACTATGTTGGCCAGGGTTGTCTCGAACTCCTGACCTCAGGTGATCTTCCCACCTCGGCCTCCCAAAGTGCTGGGATTACAGGCATGAGCTGCTGCACCTGGCCACAGCAATCATTTTTTAATTAAATTTTTAAAAATTTTGGTAAAAGTAATAGTTGATTAAATACAATAAAGTCCATATATCCAAAGAAACACTAATCTGCTGTCAATAGTGATAAATATTTATTGACTTAGAAAAATGATCATGATATAGTATTTAGTCATGCAAGCAAGTTACAAAATATTATGTATATAAACTTGTTTTTTTTAAATAAAGGGTATAAATATGCATTAAAATATCTGGAAGTATAATCAACACGGTATTAACTATGTTTACATATAAGTAGTGTACTCCATGGTTATTTTTTGTTTATCTGTATTTTTTTTCAGGAGATATTTTTGGTTGAAAAAATGCATATGTAAATTTAAAGACACTACAAGTTTTCAAGGACTGTGGTGATATGAAGATAGAACATGAGGTAGATTGCTTTAGGACCTATACATAAGGATATAAAACCAGCAAGACTTATTTGATGAGACAATGGAAAGGGCACATTTAAGAGATGCTTTGGAGAAAATCAGTTTTACTAGGTTTCTAATTTAATATGGGATTAAGATGAGACTGAAGACAACACTGAAGTTGTGAGAAACATGGGAAAATATAGGTACCACTAATAGGTATAGGAAAATTGAGAAAGAAAACAAGAGATGGAGGAGTTACCTTTTGCCAGGAGGAGTATAAGAGGTAACCAACTGTATGAGATGAAAACTGAAAAAAAAAAAAAAAAAAAAAAAGGCTTAGAAGTCAGGGCTGGAGATATAGATTTAGGTGTAAAGAGTGTTAGTATAGAAGTAGAAATTACGAAAATCGGTGCATATGGTGAGCCTAATAAAGCTAAGTAAGGACTTAAGAAAATCCACTAAATTGTTTTCATTTACTATATCCCTGTGTGTTTTTTAAAAACCTTTATTGAAATAGAATTACATAACATAAATTTCACTCATTATATGTGTATAATTTAATAATTTTAGTAAATTTATAGAGAGCTGTGTGACCATCGCCATAATTGTTAGAATTTTCCCGTCTCTCCAAAAAGTTATCTAGGGCCTGTTAGCAGTCAATACTTGTTTTTACATCCAGGCTTAAGCAAACACTCTTCTGGTTTCTGTCTATATAAATTTGCCTTTTCTGTACATTTTATCTAAATAGAATCATACAGTATATTCCCCCTCGTGCCTGGCTTCTTTCACTTATGTTTTTGAGGTCCATCCATGTTATAGCATGGATCAATAGTTTTTCTTTTTAATTGATGAATACTATTCCATTGTATGACTGTATCACATTTTATTCATCTGTTTACTAGGTGGTGGATATTTGGACGGTTTCCAGTTATTTTTGTTATTATGTGTAATGCTACTATACATGTTTACATACATGTATTTGTGTAGACACATGTTTTTGTTTCTCATGGATATATTTCTAGGAGTAGAATTGCTGTGTTGTATAGTGTATTTGTGATTAATTTGTTAAGAAACTACCAAAATATTTTCCAATGTGACTGTACTATATGACATTACCAGCAGCAAATGCACTGTGGGCCACTTTCTGTGTGTCCTCATCAACACTTGGTATAATTTGCCTTTTTTATTATGGTCATTCTAGTGTATATGTAGTAGTTTCTTGTTGACTTCTGATTTGCATTTCCCTAATGACGAATGATGTTGAACATCTTTTCATATCCCTTTTAACCATTTTGTGTATTTTCTTTGAAGAAATATTTATTCAAATTATTTGCCAATTTTTAATTTTTTGGTCTTAATAGTTATTGACTTGTAAGAGTTTTTCAAATATTCTGGATATGATCAGATGTATGATTTGCAATATTTTCTCTTATGTTGTTTTAATGATGACTTTAGAGTAACACAAGTTGATGAAGTACAATTTATAATTTTTTTTCTTCTTTGAAACATGCTTTCAATATTTCACCTAAGAACTCTTTGCCCAACCCCAACTCATGGAAATGTTCTCCTATATTCTCTTCTAGAATTTTATAACTTTAGCTCTTACCTTTAGGTCTTACATTTAGGTCTGTGATCTGTTTTGAGTTAACTTTTTATATATGATGTGAAGTGTCTAATTTCTTTCTTTCCAAAAAGGATGGATATACAAATGTCCATTTGTTGAAAAGACTATCTCACCACTGAATTGTCTTTGTCCTTTTGTAGAAAATCAATTGACCATAAATGTATGGATTTGTTTTTAAACTATCAATTCTGCTCCACTTATTTATATTATATGTCAACACCACATTGTCTTAACTGGCTTTATAGTAAGTTTTGAAATCAGAAAGTATGAGTCATCTGATTTTACTCTACTTTTTCAAGATTGTTTCAGCTATTCTGGATCCCTTGTACTCTTATATGAATTTTCCAATCAATATGTCCATTTTAGGATCAACTTGTCAATTTCTGTGAAGAAGCCAGCTGGTATTTTTGTAGGCATTGGATTTAATCTATCAGTCAAACTAGGGAGAATTGCCATGTTGACAGTGCTGATCCCTCCAACCCAAGAATATGAAATGTCTCTTTAGTTAGTTAGATATTCTTTAATTTCTTTCAGTAATGTTTTATGTTTTTCATTGTATGAGTCCTGATAGAACCTCTGAGCTAAATGAGCTGGGGGTGGGGAGTATGGGAGCAGCTATAGGTTACAGTTACTTACTATTCTTATCCAAAAGTCAGAGATTTTTCAAGCATAAATGCTTCTCAAATGGAGGTAGGTTTTTGGTTAATTTCCAGAGTACCAAAATGGTTGCTTTGTTAATTTTGTCCACACTTATACAGGTAAGTATTTGCATTATACTTACCGATTCCATAACCCTAATCGAAAATTCAAAATCCAAAATGCTCCAATAAATATTTCCTGTGAATGTCGTGTTGCCACTCAGAACCTTTTGGGTTTTGAAGCACTTTGGATTTCTGATGTTCAGATTAGGTATACTCAACCTGTAATACTTTTGGGGGAAAGAATTTCCTGATCTTCTCCTCTAGTCATAACTGGAAGTTCTGTCATCTGTGTATGTTTACGAGAATTTATGTTCCAAGTGCTTCTAGCTCCAAATGCTCAGTAACATAATATGTATTGAGATGCCAATTCAGTCAAAAAAACAGTTAAACTACCACTTGTCTTATAAAGACAAAACATTTAGGTTACTGAATAGTTTCCTTTTTTGTATTGAATAGACTCTATGTTTTAGCATGGTGATAAAACAGTTACTGAGATTGGCTACATAATTTAAGTAAACAAAAGATATATTCCAGCACTTCTTATGTGTTCAATACCACAGGAAATAATGGATGAATAAATCATCATTGCTGCCCTAAGGATCCTGTAGACTAGGCAGTAGTAATGTGCTGCCATTGAACCTTTATGGCACTGTCATATTTTTAATTATGTAGTTACTTGTGATTTATTTAATATGAACATCCATAAAATCTGTGAGGTTAGGAACCATGGTAGTATTGTTTACCTCCGTGTTATAAGCATTTCCTAGCACAGTGTTTGGAACATAATAGACACTCCATAAATACTGTTTGAATGAATGAGTGAACAACATGTCATGGAAATATAGGGTAGAAGGAAATTATTTCCTACTAAGAGGACCAGAAAAGTCAGGGATTAAAGGAAAGGTTTCCAGTGAAAGGAAACAATGATGATTGTTTAAAGTCAAAGAGTTAGAAAAGACCCAGAAATATCTGAGGAACTGTAAGGTATTTTCTAGGGCTGTAGCATAGGAGTCATAGTGATGAGTCAAGGAAGAAAAGAGAATAAGAAGAAGAAAGTTAAGGGGAGATGAGTTTGGAGAAGCAAGTGGAAGCCAGGGTCTTTCTGACAAACTAATGACATTTTAAAAAGTCAGGGTTTTATTTTAAAGTAGGTAACTAGAGTTGGCAGTATGGAAGATGGTCTGGACACAGAAAAGAGTAAATAATATGTATGCAAGCTGGGCAAACCCAGTGTACAATATTTGCATAGCCATCTGTATTATGTATAGGATCCTCCTAAAAGCTGACCTGAGAGAGAGAGAGAGAGGGAGAGAGAGTGTAATGTCACTGAGATATATATTCTTTAATTTCAAAATTTGCTTTGGAATTTTTGTTAAATAGAGCCACATGGTCCTCCCTTTATATCCTTGTGACAGCATGATAATTCTTAATATTAACAATTCTAACAATATGAAATTACATCAGTATGACACATTTGCCTTTTGGAAGTGTGCTCATATTAGTGCCATATTTGATTTTCACAAAAACTCACAAGATAGAGACAGCTTTTTTCATTGTACCAATGTGAAGACTATCCTAATAAAGGCTAAAAGATCAGCCTATGGTTTCATAACCAGTACAAGTTAAGATGCAACATTAGAACGCTTTTTGAAGTCCAAACCCCTTCTAAAGGTAGCATGCATCCATGCATTTTAGTAATAATTTTACTGCTTTTGCTTTTTGTAACTAATGTTTCTTATAAAAGTTTTATAAGAAAGTTTTAACTTTGAAATAACAACAAGGTTAGCATTTGCTTCTTTGAAATTGCTCTTTTGAAGTATTTCCACAGTGTAAAAAGTTGAATAAAGAATTACCTAGATAATAGATTATGAATATAATATTTGTTAAAGTTAAAATGTTGGTTATTATCCAGTACAATAAAGCACCTGTATTTTAGACCTTTTACAAAACCCAAGGTACATTTTTTTAAAGGGAAAGAACAAGTGAGCACAGAGAAAAAATAATATTGGGTTGGCAGCACAGGGATCATCTTATATGTTTAGAAGGTGAGAGTAAGATCAAGAGAAGCACAGGTAGAAATGCAAAATGCAGATGAAAAATGTCAATATTACTGAGCATCTTTTGAGAAAGATGTTACATGCTTGTTTATAATGGTTTCATATGGAATATCTTTTGATGCAGTAAACCACATTGAAAATATTCTCCAGTTAATATAACACAATGAAAAACTTCTGCCATGGGATTTTTACAATAATAAACTTTATACTAAATATTCTTGAGATCTCTTTAAAAGTTGATTGCTTGTACTTTAAAATTCGATGTATTGTGTGAAATCAATTCAAAGGGTCAGAAATTCAAGGTGAAATTAGGAAAAGTTTAAATCCCCAGTAAGATAAAACACCTGCAAAATTAACCCAAGAGATGACTGGTGAGTGGATAATTCAATTTGGAAGCACCCAGAGTTTTGATTGAGTCTGAAGGAGACACAAATAGACCGTGATTATAAATTGAAAAAGTGAAATCTAATCATTTAACAGGAGAATGAATTATCAGAAAGAAAACTCCATTAGGGAAAATCAGAGAGCTGGCTGCAGGTTTCCAGCACTGTCTAGGAAAGAGAGTGTCCTGATTAGTAGATTGGAATATTCCAGTCCCCATCTCAATAATGGAGATGGGTAAGTACATCAAATTAAACCTTGAGGCAGTGATCATTAAAAAAATCTACTGACTCCCTTTTTAATGATTCCAGGCTCACCAAGGAAAACTCTGATTATGATTTTAATGTGTGATATCCATACAAAAGTATGTATATGCTCTAATAGAGACAGAATATGCTGGTTATTAAACTAAACATTCCTGTGTTTATAATATTTACCAGTATAAGCTATTGCACGGGCATTCTGATTTATACTTAAATATCTTATGACTTTAGATAGGGAGAATTAGCCTCACTACTCCCGGTACTACTAGGACACTGACAGAATAGCAGTGTCTAACTGGAAGGAAACAAATATGTCTATATAGAAGGGCATGTTGGTGACAACATCCATCTGTTTGCAATTGGTAAAAGAACTAGGTGATGATAGAGAATATGCATATTTTTCCTATTCTCTGTATTGTTTTAATGTGAAATTTTTCCTATGGCAATGGTTTTCAGACTTTAGTTTCTGAAGACTTTTTTTTTTTTTTGAGATGGAGTCTCAGCCTTGTCACCCAGGCAGGAGTTCAATGGCACAATCTCGGCTCACTGCAACCTCCGCCTCCTGGGTTCAAGCGATTCCTCTGCCTCAGCCTCCCAAGTAGCTGGGATTACAGGCACATGCCACCACGCCCGGCTAATTTTTTTTTTTTTTTTTTTTTGAGATGGAGTCTTACTCTGTCGCCCAGGCTAGAGCGCAGTGGTTCGATCTCGGCTCACTGCCAGCTCTGCCTCCCGGGTTCACGCCATTCTCCTGCCTCAGCCTCCCGAGTAGCTGGGACTACAGGCGCCCGCCACCACACCCAGCTAATTTTTGTATTTTTAGTAGAGACGGGGTTTCGCCGTGTTACCCAGGATGGTCTCGAACTCCTGGCCTCAGGTGATCTGCCCGCCTCGCCTCCCAAAGTGCTGGGATTACAGGCATGAGCCACCATGCCTAGCCCCGAAGACATTTTTTAAATTCCTAGGTCTTATTCCCAGAGATTCGGATACACTTGGTCTGGGATGAAACACAGGAATCTGCATTTTTAAACATCGCTCTGTATAATTCTCATCCGGAGGGTTAATGAACTATGAGCAGCACTCTTATACAGAGGAAAACTTTCTTAAAAGGATGGTTCACCGCTGGGCAAAATGTCATGGGTTTCTGTTAGGTTTCTGTTAACTGACTGAATTGAAACATTCTAACCAGTTCTAAGCCTGTGATTGGTCAGAACTGTGTATTCAAACCACAAAGAGCATTGAGGAGGTAGCAGGCAGTTTGATAAGAATAACTGATTCGGGTTGTGGCTAGGGCAAGACAAAATGGCTGCCGTCTTCACCGCCATATGCTTGGAGGTGAAGAACAGGAAATAAAATCCTTTGAGGGGGCCCTTGCTGTTCTATAGCAGAAGCAAATAGGTAAGTGTCAATGGCAAGGGGTAGCCTGGGAAACAGAATCCCACTAAAATCGCCATCATCTTCTCATAGCCACCTCAAAACAATTTAAGTAAAAACAACGTGCCTCTTACGGAAGTACAAGTGTCCTTTCCAGTGTCCTTTCTCTCAGACCCAGATTACTGCCTCTAAAACTTCTCTGATACAAAATCTTGGAGCTTCTTCAAGAGATGAGCAATTATTTAATTGAATATATGCAGTTAGAATAGGATTCCGGACATAGGGGGAGGGGAAACTAAGAGCTGGAAATTGCTTAAGAGTAGTATAGGGGGCCGGGCGCGGTGGCTAATGCCTGTAATCCCAGCACTTTGGGAGGCCGAGGCGGGCAGATCACGAGGTCAGGAGATCGAGACCATCCTGGCTAACACAGTGAAACCCCGTCTCTATTAAAAATACAAAAAATTAGCCGGGCATGGTGGTGGGCGCCTGTAGTCCCAGCTACTCGGGAGGCTGAGGCAAGAAAATGGCGTGAACCCGGGAGGCGGAGCTGGCAGTGAGCCGAGATCGCACCACTGCGTCCAGCCTGGGTGACAGAGCAAGACTCCGTCTCAAAAAAAAAAGAGTAGTATAGGCTAGGGTTGCAACCAGGAAGTGTCCGAGCTAGAGTTTGAATTAATCAGACTTCAAAGTCTATATACCCCTTCCCTTGATTTTTCTAATTTTAATGTGTATAACAATCAACTGGAGTCCATGTTGAAAATGTAAAATATATATATATATATAAAATAGGCAAGTTAATATATTAAAAATAAAAATATGTTTTGAATAAAAAAAGGCAGGTGGTCAGTGGGTATTATTTGAGAAACACTTTTTCAGAGCGAAGTTGCTCAAACTTTTTAGTCTCAGGATTCCTTTACGCTGTTACAAATTACCAAGAACCTTAGAAAGCATTTGTTTATGTGGTAAATAATATCTGATATATAGTAGCTACTGATATTTGTGGTATTAGAAGTAAAACTGAGAAATGTTTACAATATTTAACCCGTTTGAAAATACCAAGAATAAACACATTACCTGTTAATCAGGTAACATTTTATAAAATATAATTTTATTTTCCAAATTAAAAACATTTAGGGAAAACAAGATATACTATTGCATATTTTTAAAAATCTCCTTAATGCCTAGCTTAATAATTCTCTTATCTGTTTCTACATTCAGTCTGTTGTGATATGATATTTTAGTTGAAGTATATGAAGAACATCAGACCTTACAAAAATACATGGTAAGAAAAAGGAGAACCTTGGAGACTCCCTGAAAGGATCTTGAAGATCCCCATGGTCATGAGACCATACTTTGAGTCCCTGTTTTGTAGGAATAGCTGTTTTTACTGTGAGAGAGTTCTATATTCATCAGGGTTTTTTTTGACAATCAAAGTTTAGAGAAACTGAGGATCATTAAAAATGAATTTATTTCTTAGATTACTTAGGGTGGGGAAAATTATTTTATAAATATTACCGCAGTCACTCTTTCATTAATTTACTTTATTAGGTTTAAAGTACTATTGAAATATAAAAAAGAAGTATAGGTGATGGGGAAGAATTTTGTTTAAAGAAATTGGGTTTTAGAACAATGATTAGATTGAGGGTAGAGTGGTTTCAATAGGCAGTGAGGAAGGAATACATTAGGTAGACAATTATAGGTAGAAAAAGTGGGAGAGCAGGGACCAATCTATAGTTCTTTATAGTAGATAGTTGTTTACAATTGAATAAATAACAATAATGGTAAGAAAGTGCTAATTGTAACTTTCTAAAAAAGGTGATTAATTTGCCTGATAAAACAATGTTTTGTTCTGGTCACGTACCTCTTCAAATTTTCTTACATTTTTCGTTACTCTAAGTTTTAGTTCTGTAACCTAAAATTTACTGCCATGTTAGTGCAACAACTTTGACAAACATTATCTTATTTCTCATTTATCTGTGGTAAAAGTGGAAGAACCTGAAAAGGAACTTAGAAAGAAGCAGCTGGGAAAGGTGAGAGGAAAACCTAGAGTGTGTGTTATCCTGGAAGCCAATTGAGGTAAGTGTTTCAAGAAAGAGGGAGTGATCCACTCTGTCAAATTACGCTAATCCATGAGGTTAAAATGAAGAATAATCATTGATCATGAGATTTAGTGACATGGAGGTCACTCATAACCTAGACAGGAAAAATTCCCATGGAGTGGTTGAGGTGAAAGTTGCATTGCTATGAATTCAAGAGAAACTGAGAAGAAAGGAGTTGAAAACTTTTTGTAAGTAGCTATTTCCAGGAGTTTTGCTAAAACAGTAAGCAGAGAAATGGAGCAACAGATTTTAGAGGAAATGAGGTTAATACAGGTGGTTTCTTTTGGTTTATAAATGAGATAAATAATAGCATGTATATTTGCTTATTTTTTTGAGAGCTTCAGTGGTGAACTCTCAAGACATTAATCCTTTCCTCATAGAATCCATTATCTAGTTGGGGGAAATTATATTAAATAAATGATTACACAAATAATTAGAGTATAATTACCACACCTAACTTTTTCAAGGACATCAAGAAAGACTTCCCTATGTAAATGATACTAAGGTTGCACTTAGGGAGGGAATAGTACTTGAAAAGGTCTTAGGCAGAGGGAATATGGCCTATCAGGGATACTGACAGAAAGAAGCTACTGAGCTTGAAGTACAGACAGAGGGGAGAATGAATTTGGCAGAAGATAAAGAGGAAGAGTTAATCAGTGGCTAAATTATTTAGGTTGGAGTTAATAGATTTAGTTAAGGTCTTTGGTTATTATGCCATGTACCTTAGGGATTCTTGACTTTTATGTGTTTGGCGTAACAAAAGTAAACTAGCCAAAACTGAAAGGTAAAAGATGGGACAGAGAAAGCAGGAAGGAAAGGTGAATTGCATTACCACTATTCATAATGCCGCACACATGACATTAGGCCAAGTCTATCTGTAGTTTCATCATCAATTATTTTTTCTAATAAATACTAAATGTATTCAGTATTCACAGCATTGAGATATTTCTGTCTAACTGATCAAATCATATAGTAAGCAGGTCCAATTTGTTTGTTAATATGACCAGTAACAACAGATTGTCATTCCCTACCTAATATCTTCCAGTGACTTTCTTTTAATCTCTTAAAAATAATATATTTTACAACTTTTTCTTATGAAATTTTTAAGCACTTGGAAAACCTGAAGACTAACACCTATATACCCATAATCTAGAGTCAAGAACTTTTATCATTTTGTTCTATTTGCTTTCTCTGTTTTGCTGCATAATTTGAAAGTAAGTTACAGACCTCATGATGCTTCATATGCACATATTGCAGCATATTTTGCCTAAAAATAAAGGCATTCTCTGTAATCTCAGTATTATCATATTTAAGCTACTTATTTTCCTATCATCTAATGCCTAATCAGTATTAGATATCTTCGATGCCTGCACCCAGTTTTTAAGTTTCATTGGAGTTTTTATACCATGAGAATTATTTATTTTAGGTGTACAGTTTGATGATTTACTGCAAATTTACAAAAGTTGTACAGCCATCATCTTAATCTGAAAACATTTCATCATTCTAGAAAGAAGTCTCTGATACATGTTTTTTTTAATTGAACTAGGATTAAATCACGCTTATATCTCTTTAAAGTTTTTTTCCTAAAATAATTTTTCTTTTAATCCATGAAATTGATTTTTAGAAGAAATCAGCTGTTTGTTTTATGGAATCTTCTACATTCTAGATTTATCTGCCTGTTTTCTCATTATGTCACTTAACTTTTTCCTCTATCCATCTCCCAACTGCCACTCCCAATATTTTCTATTAAAGTCCTGGTTAGACTCATTCTGATATATTTGGAATAAAACCCAAATTTGCTAATTATTTTCCTCCTCTAAAAAGTAAGCCCCGGCCGGGCGCGGTGGCTCAAGCCTGTAATCCCAGCACTTTGGGAGGCCGAGACGGGCGGATCACAAGGTCAGGAGATCGAGACCATCCTGGCTAACACGGCGAAACCCCGTCTCTACTAAAAACACAAAAAATTAGCCGGGCGAGGTGGCGGCGCCTGTGGTCCCAGCTACTCGGGAGGCTGAGGCAGGAGAATGGCGGGAACCCGGGAGGCGGAGCTTGCAGTGAGCTGAGATCTGGCCACTGCACTCCAGCCTGGGCGACAGAGCGAGACTCCGTCTCAAAAAAAAAAAAAAAAAAAAAAAGTTAAAAAAAAAAAGTAAGCCCCATAAAGCCTTCTCTAATACCAGTGTGTGGTTCACAGTAGGATCTCAGTACAAATTTGTTGAGTGAATGAATGAATCACCGACATTCAGATTATATATTTTTGCCATCCAGTTTCAACCTCAGCTTAAGACATTTTTCCATTTTAAATTTTCTCCCTCTGAGGATGAATACTGAGTGATCCCTCCACTTGGTTTTTCAAATCATGCCAGTTATGGAAATGTAGTCCTTTTTGATTCCAGTATGATAATGATAATATCAATTAGCACAGTTTTTGATGCTTCTGACCATTCCATGCTATTATTTTCAGTAGCCATCTATAATTTAGTTATGTTAACAAATGTACTCTGGCCTTTGGATTTTAAGGACATGTACATATATATAGACATTTCTAATGTGAGAAAATCTAAAACTCATATAAGTATATCCAGCTTCAATAAATAACTGTATTACTTTTGGCTGTTTCTCAGCCAGTATATTTGCATCAAATTCTCTGTTCTGTTTTCAGAAATACATTAAAAAATTTATGTGGGAGTGGCAGTTTGCAGAAGGCACTGATACATGTAAAACCAAGTAATGCTATTTAAAGCCATGCACAAATAGATATGTTTTGAATTATGTTCACTGGGAAAAATAGTAAAGAACTCCCCTGGTATTTTGCTTCCTATGCTTAAGGCCTTATCTTTGATAACTTGTTAGATGAGATGACAAATGTATCTTGGCACTAGATGCTAGGGAATTGTTGACATATTTTAGATTGCAAATCAGTTTGTATGCACAGTGCATTGCCTCAAAGGGTGTATTATGGTCCTCTACTATAAAATATATTGCTTTAGTTTAAAACTAAAATGTAGATGAAATTATAAGAAATAAATGGAAAATCCAGTTTGATCTCACCAAGAAAGTTTGAAATAATTTTTCATTTGCATACTGGTCAAATCAAAATAAAATTGATTTTAGGTGTTCAGTGCTGAACAACACTAGCTTAATAAGATTGTAATTTGAAGAACCTTGTCAAGGATTTCTACAAAACTTACAAGACATTTGTTAAATAGGAGCGAGGACAATGGGCAGAGAACATAGGGCAAACCTTATTTGTTTGGGTGTATTTTTATATGAGTAGTCATATCACACAGATGGAAAGAAACTAGTATTTTATTAGATTTGTTTCATGTAAGGTGACCCGTGGAATAGAGGGGCTGGAATTTTCAGCGCTCTAGGACATTTTGGTTACTTCATGTATAGTCATGTCCCACTATATCTGAACATAGTGCTCTAGAGCAAAATCTGTTGTCACGAAAGAATCAAGAAAGTTGCTAGTGAGTATCCAAAACATGAAATGCATTTTCAAAACAAGTACCTTCTTGGAAAATGCATATTTGAATTTGGTATTTGTGTATATAATGGTTTTCTACAGAGGATTTCCTAAAGCATTGACACTGGAACTATAGAAACTGTTGTTATTTAGTTCATGACTTCTTGACTAGGGTAAAGTGCTACAGGGACAAAGCTTGTGAATTTAGTTTCTCTGACGACCTTTACTCTTTTTATTAGACTATACTCTTAGACTTTCAAATAATTTCAGAAGTATATACAGGACAGATCCATTCCTGCTACTTGAGAAATAAATGGACTTTGTCGATGGTAACACAGTCATATCACCTAGATGTCCGTTATAGTCAACACAGTATTCTATATATCATCTTTAAATAATTCCTGTCTGGTGCCAAGTACTTAATTTAAACTTAATATGTGATTGAATGAATTGAAAACATTTTATATATTTTGTAGCTCTGTCCATTGAGAAGGCCTAGAAGAAACAATACCCAATAGCAATGAGCACACCCAGTGCCAAGGTCTTGTTTCCTATTATAGTTCTACAGTAAAAGGAACCTGGGCTCTGTAGAAATGGCTGATTCTAGGGCTAATGCAAGGGTTATACAAAATTATACTGGAGCATCTTGTAAGAACCAGCAAGTAAGGGAGTACTTAAGAAACAAAATGAGGGAGTTAATGTCAGAGGGACACAGGAGCTAACTAAAAGAGCTTTCCATGGCCAAAGCTGGAATAGTTTAAGCAACAAAATAAAATTGTATTGAAATATTACCCAAAGTATAAAATTAATAATCATGAATCCATACTCGTATAAATAAGTGACTTAACACATGGGGATTAATGGAAAAATCTCCTGTAACAGATGAGTTCCAGAAAATTTATGTGGGCATATCGCCATCAAGAAGTTGGAACGTAACTTCCCATTCTGTAAGTGTGGGCTGCACATAGTGACTTTTTTTCCAAAGAGTACAGTATGGAAATGGGAGGAGAATAATCTTAGAGTGGAGAAAGCTGATAAATACTACTTTGGTCAGGTGATCAAGGTTAGTAACCTTAGTGATAAGTTAGTAGTACATACCCTTGATATGATGTGATGAGAATGGTACTTTGCCTTTGTGTTATTTCTCCCAAAAACTTACAATCTAAGTATAGCTATGATAAAAAATAGTACTAGACAAACCCAAATTGAAAAGCATTCTAGGCTAGGCACTGTGGCTCACGCCTGTAATTCCAGCATTTTGGAAGGCCAAGGCAGGTGGATCACTTGAGTCCAGGAGTTCGCGATCAGCCTTGGTGACATGGTAAAGCCCTCTCTACAAAAAAATACAAAAATTAGCCAGATGTGGTTGCACGTGCCTGTAGTCTCAGCTACTCAGGAGGCTGATGCAACAGAATCGCTTGAGCCTAGGAGGCAGAGGTTTCAGTGAGCCGAAATGGTGTCACTGCACTCCAGCCTGGGCAACAGAGTGAGATCCTGTCTCAAAGATAAAATAAAATAAAATAAAATAAATATAAAATAAACACTCTATAAAATAAATATCTGATGATTACTCCTCAAGACAGTAACAGTCATCAAAAACAAATTCCTCTGCCACAGTTCAGAGGAGTCTAGGAGACACGATGCCTACTTGTAATATGGCATCTTAGATGGATTCCTGGGACAGTAAAAGGACTTAGCTGAAAACTAAGGAACTTTGAATAAGTATGGACTTTAGTTAACAATAGTGTGTCAGTATTGGTTCATTAGTTGTGGTAGATGTTCCATATCAATGTAAGATATTAATGGTAAGAGAAACTAGATGCAGGGGATACAGGAATTCTCTGTACAATATTTGCAAATTTTCTGTAAACCTAAAACTATTTTAAATAAAAAGCATGTTTAAAAATACATATCACTTGATTGGCATAAAAGCTAAACAATAGTGATGATGTGTTTTTCTGAACACAAAATTCAAAATGTCTTACTATATTAAGGTAAATGAGAGGGTGAAGTGCTCATTTCTTCAAAACAAACATTTGACAAAAATTTATACTTGGAGCTTCTACCCTCTCACATCATGCTTTTCTATCTTATCACTTCCATCTACAATATTTTGTTGCTTCTATAAGCTTTCAGATATCATCCTTAAGATGGCAGAGATTGACTGTTTGTCACTTGACAGTTCTGTAGAGGGAAGAAAGAGGAAGACATATTTTAAATTCTCACATTTTCCTTAGAATGACTAATGCTCCATGACAGAACTATGCTGGAGGGAATATACATGAGAAGAATTGTTTCCACACTGCACAGTTTTCTACCATGTTGATTCCAGTCAGGATAAGAGTGATAATTTCTGCTTCAGAACAGTCATGTTGACAACTAGAATAGGATGTGCTCATGCTTGGCTTTTATTTAGGGAAAAAAAGATATTATATTACACACCATTGCTAGAGCTATATATTTCATGGAAATTATGATATATGATTAAATTTTCCAAAAAACCCTCTTTATTTTTCATTTATCCTGTGACTTAGATTGCACTATTGTTATTTTCTATATTATCATCCAATGTGAAATGGCCAAACATATTGTGGTAATTAAAGATATTGTTATATGTGAAGATTATTGTCATTTTATAATTTGACAGACCCATGCCTATCTTAAATCCTTTCAGAAACTTTCTAAGATACATTTGTTTCAGCAGCATGGTAACTTACATGAGCTAGTGTGAACAAAGAACATTAAGGATTTTTTAAATAGGAGCCTCATCCAAATGCCCAGATATTTGCAGAAGAGTTGAATGTTTCAGATTAAGGCTTAGAGGAATTGCCAGCTACTTTGAAAAAGATGTTTCAACTCAAATTTATGTATCTGTGAAAATTTATCTACAATTTTGCATCTCAGTGAAAATTCATTGGAATTATTTGTAATCTTTAAATGATGTAGAGGTGGCCTTTAAAATAACTAGTTTTAGTGATATTTGTGGTAGAAACTACATTGTGAAACATTAAAATATCTTTTCTGTGAGCTTACATTTATATTGACATTTACCTAAGTATGTTTCATAACAGATGGTATAATCATTTTCAAAAAGGAGAAATTGAGATGATTACTAGTTTATAAAAGTAATATGAATATTTTGCACTGTATTCAGCTTGTCCTTTGTACCTCAAGGCCTTAGCATCTGATATTCCTTCTGCTTGGGGCATTGAATCAATTTTGGCTCTTTTATTACTCCCATCCTGTTTAACTGCTTTTTCTGGCTAGCTCTGGTTTATGCCACAGGTCTCAGATGATATGTCAGTAATTCAGACTTGACCTTCCCTTCTGAATTATGTCTCTGTTTCTTTCATAGCATCCTGTACTTTTCCTTCATCTCCCCAATCATGATTATGATTATATACTCATTTGTTTCATATTTGTGTAATAACTATTACCTTTACTAAACTGTCATATCCATTGCATAGTATCTGGCACATAATATATGATCAAAAGGGAATTGTAAGAATCAATGAACAAATATTATAATATCCAGATTACTAGCATGATTGTCACAATTTACATCTAACCTTTATAGGATTTTACCGTATTTCATGAAAATAAGTAGACGTACAGAAAATCAAGTTACTCTTGTTCTATAATAGAAATAGAGAAGGTAAGCCACAATGCTTTTAAAACAGAGTATTTGAGCAAGAGACTTTGTTGGTGTTACTTTTTCTCTTTTCTCAATATGATTTATCCTCTAGGAAAGGATCATACAGATTCTTCAGTTCAGAATAACTCCAGCAACACTTACATGGTGACAACACCCTCTCCCATTCTCTGCTGTTACTCGAAATTTTAATTACTGGTCTCAAAACTCCTATCCTGTCTTAATCTTAGCAGACAGACGACCTTGGCACCTACCACTGAATGAAAATGAAGGCTATTATGTGAGAAATACTTCATCTTTCTCCCTTTTACCTCCTACCACCCTCCAAAAAATCCTGCATCCATTCCCTTTCTTTATTCTTTGCCTCTGCTCTTGGGAAAAGAAATTCTTTCTACCTCTGAGTTTAATTTCATTCCTTTCTGTTTTCTCTGTGATATTGCCACATTAGCTATTTCTTCTCTTACCTATGTTTTTAAAACATGTTTTCTTTGTACTTTATCCTTCTAGATGCCCTCTGAATATGCTCAAGTTTCTTCATGTAAAAAAAAAAAAAAAAAAACCATAAAAGAATTTTAACTCCACATCTTTCATGGTTGCCTTCTTATCTCTTTACTTTCCATATCGACTCTGTCTATGTACTCTAGGTCTCTACATTCTCCTTTCAATTCAGTCTTTTAACCCACTGTCACCTGGCTTCTGCCTTTACCTCTTAGTTGAGATTGCATTAACAAAGGTTACTAATGACTTCTTAATAGCTAAGTATAATGGACATTTTCAGATCTGAATTTGACTGATCTGCTGCATTTAATACTGTTGTCTGTAACATCTTTTCTATTTTTATGAATTTTTCAAAGGTAAGGATACTTGCTTTTTGTAGAAAATTTAAACATTACAGAGTCATAAGGATTCTTACGCTTACCTTGAAACTTTATTCTCCCTGTGTTTCTGTGACTCTTTTCTAATACTGGTCCTGCTCTTACCACTCTGGCTAATTTCTTAGCGTATACTTTGTAGGTTTTTCATTCACTGCCAACCCCTTGCATGTTGGTGTTCAATTGGATCCAGTGCTCAAACATTTTTCATTTGAAATTTCCCTGCAAAGTAATTTAGTTTTCTATCGTGACCCTAGCTATCACTCAGTGACTGCCAGCTCAGTATCTCTAACTCAGATCACTTTCCAAAGGGCCAATACCCATACATCCTCTTTTTTACATGCATAATTATTCATAAATCTCAGAGACACTTCAAACTTCAGGAGTCCAAAATGGAAACTACAACCATTTCTTGAAGTCTGTGCCATTTTCTCTATTACCTAGTCATTGTCATTGCCTTTGGTCTAATGTGTCAAGCCAGAGCCTTACCCCAGATTCCTTTCTCTTTTTCACCCTTTGTATCCAATTTGTCACTAATTTCAATAGAATCTTCTCAACATATCTCATATATTTCTCAGTATTATCATTCACAGCGTCGCTGTTTGAGTTCAGACTCTTTCATTTCTTGTCTACATGAAAACTTAAGTGATCTCATTGCCTTCTTTCTTAACCTGACTTCAGTCCATCTTTTACTCTGTAAATAATTGTCCTTAAACACTCAAATATGACCATATCATTCTTCTGCTTAAAATAATGTCTCCCCATTAGCTTCACTGTAAATCCCACAGGAGAGATTCCAACCTCCTTAGCATACCACCCAAAGCATTTGTTACCTGGCCTTTGCCTATCTTTCTAGCTGATGTCAGGACTAGGTCTCAAGGAACTGAAATTAGAATGGATTATTCTATTGTGTCAAGTAACAGAAAGAAGCTGCCAGTTGAATATGAACTGAAGTATTTAAGATTTTCAGATGGTCAAATCAGAGACACGATGATATTTGAGAGTAAAAATGAAAATTACAGAAAGACATAAAAGGGCTGCCTATAACTAAAGAGGAAGGAGCATAAGATCAAGAACACAGAAAATAAGATGTTGGAAATTATCATCAAGAGTCACTGAAATGTCTATAGCATTGAGCTTATGATGGATCGGTATGCTAGGTTGACTTAAAGGTTCACATTTAAGATGGAGACTGATAGAAAAATCTGTGATATGTCTGATCATCTTTCTCTTCTATATAAAAGACTTTATTGGCTCCCTATCAACTATAGGACAAAATCCAAGATTTTCAAATGACCTAAGAGGGCCTCCATATTTAGGCTTCTTTTTATCTCTGCAAACTTACCTCCTTCCCCCGGCCCTCTTGATCTTTAGGTTCCATCAACACTAAATATCTGCTGCTCTTTTCTCATGATTCTTCTGCCAAGATTGTCCTTAATTTCCTCATTTTCTGGGTAAATGCCTGTTCATTCTTTAAGACCCTAAACAGACATCACCACCTCTAGAATGCTCCCCCTGAATCTTCCTCACTCCCAGAGTTACTCATCCATCCATCCATGCATTTATTTGTTTGTTTATTATTGAGAAAATATTTATTGAGTGCTTAATATGGGCCAGATTCTATGTCATGTAATGGGAACACCATGGTGAATAAGATAGGCCACACATGACCTTTAGCAGTGGTTACACGTATAACAGAATAATCAGAAATAAAATAATTACCAATTTCATAAATGTTTTGAATAAAAGAAACAATGAACTATCATACAGAAAAATGAAGATGAGCATTAGACAGAGAGGCAAACCACTTTAGTATAAGGTTAAGCCATAAAAAGTTGTTGCTCTTTAAACTGTTTGTGTCCCATAAAATAGTTTTACATAGTTTAACCTAATAGTTGACTTTCTGAGGAATTGACATTTAAGCTGAAACCTGAAGGATGAGGTGGAATTGGCCATGCTGGCTAAGCCTATAATTCAGCATGTTTCAGGAACCAAATGAAAAGAATTGAGAAAAAGAGTGAGTGAAACGAGACAAAAGTAAGAGACAGAAGTAGGGCACATCATGTAGGACTTTATGGGAGATTGGATTTGATTTTCATTAAAATGTAAAGCCACTGGAGTTTTTTAAGATCCCTCTGTTTACAGTGTGGGACTAGAATAAAAGGGAGTAAGGGTGGAAAAATGCTATTAAGAGGTTGATGTAAGGAGAAAATTTGGTGTTGCCTTATTTGTGCAGAGTTTGGAATCAGACTGCCTTCGGTTAAATCCTGGATATGCCATTTATTAGCCATGTTACTTCATGTTCAAATTTTGAGTTTTACTCGAATTCTCTAAACCTCGGTTTATCTATCTGTGAAACAGAGACAATGATAGGACCAACTTCATAGGTTTGGCCTTGAGATTGAATGAGATAATCCATTGCAAACACTAAGCAGTCCTTGATGGAGAATAAACACTAACTAGGTACTAGAGATTAATAGCCCAAGTGAGAGATGATAATGGCCTGGACTAAGTTGACAGTATATTTGGGGACAAGTGAATGGATATGAGGCCTATTGTGGAGGTTTAAATATCTGGGTTTAGTAATGTATTGGATTTGACAGTTGAGGGAAGGATTTTTCAATTATGACTCCTGGACTTCTGTCAAAAGGAGTGGAGAGGGTTGTGTTGCACTTTCCTGAATTGGCAAAGGTCTGTGTGGTACAGATTTTAGTTATATGAATTTCTCTATGAATACTATATAAAGCAGGAATGAAATAAAGGAAAAAGGTAAGTATCATACAATGTGAGAGAAAATGGCTGTTAAATATTTTAAGGGTCTGTCAGAATCTTACATGAGGTACATGAAACACTTTTAGTTTATATTATGTTTATACCACAGTGTCTGTAATATGTAAAATTTTTAAATGTATATATTGTTTGTTCCCATGGTATAAGATTTTGGAAATTTCTACTGTACTATGTGATAGGCAGTGAACAATTAAGCTTGTATGTTTCTTTTGTCTTTATATTAAAGGTGATTTGTAATCATTCCATCTGCTTCTCTTACAGAGTGGAGCTTGCTTAATATTTCTCTAAATAAAGAATTTAAGGAGAGCATCTATCTTTGTTCTCTTTGGCAACTGAGAGTCTGCCCTTGGAAACATCAGGCACCATGGGGAAGCGGGATAATCGGGTAGCCTATATGAATCCTATCGCAATGGCCAGATGGAGAGGCCCAACTCAATCTGTGGGCCCAACAATCCAAGATTATCTAAATCGACCCAGGCCCACCTGGGAAGAAGTAAAGAAACAATTAGAAAATAAAAAAACAGGCTCAAAAGCATTAGCTGAATTTGAAGAAAAAATGAATGAAAATTGGAAGAAAGAACTTGAAAAAAGCAGAGAGAAATTATTAAGTGGAAATGAGAGCTCATCTAAAAAAAGAGAAAAAAAGAGAAAGAAAAAGAAGAAATCTTGTCGGTCTTCATCTTCTTCATCAAGCTCTGATTCTTCAAGCAGTTCTTCAGATTCTGAGGATGAGGAAAAGAAACAAGGAAAAAGAAGAAAGAAAAAGAAGAACCGTTCATACAAATCATCCCAAAGCTCTACGTACGAATCAGAATCAGAGAGCAAGGAGTCTGTAAAAAAGAAAAAGAAGTCAAAGGATGAAACAGAGAAGGAAAAGGATATAAGAAGCCTCAGCAAGAAGAGAAAGAAAAGTTATCCTGGTGATAAACCTTTATCATCTGAGTCCTCATCTGAATCAGATTATGAAGAGGATGTGCAAGCAAAAAAGAAGAGACGGTGTGAAGAGCGAGAACAAGCAAAGGAAAAAGTAAAGAAGAAGAAGAAGAAACAGCACAAGAAACGTAGTAAGAAGAAGAAAAAGAAGTCTGGATCAAGTCACAAGTCAAGATAACATCAAGAAAAAAAGCAAGAATGAGTTTGCCGAGTTTCCCTGTGTTAGTAGAATTATTTCTGGACTTTGAGTTGCCTGTCAAATCCCACTGTGCCAGAAAGGGGCATAATGGCTGCTGGCAACTTAAATATACATTTTTCTTTGTTTGCTTGTCCTTCCTTCCAATGGTTAATTCCTCTGAGAGCTAAAATTCTGTTGTCATACCAGTGAATAAAATGTTTGAAATTAAAGTAAAATGTGTTAGATAATGAATAACTTTGACAAAAAAAAAAGTGTATCTAAGGTTAAATGTATTTAATTTGAATACATCTTTGAAATACCATCATAAGTGAAATATAAACGTAATTTCCAGACAATTGTAGTTGGTGTTTTTGATGCAAGGACTTAATATTGATGTCTCAAATTCCTTGCTTTTGTAGATAAGTTTAGTTCATTTTACTTTTTTCTTTTATGAATCTTTGTTTACATGGGGAAAGAGCATGTGGGGTGGGAAGGGTAAGTGTTTGCTAATCACTGTGGCTAGCTGAATAGTGTGCCTTTGACTCTTACACATCCTATTTTTGCCAGAGCAGCAGCCATCCTTTTCTTACTTTATGAAATTCTGGGGTGTTGTATGCTGCTTCAAGTGAACAAGAAGGACAGAAGTTTACAGCATAAGTAAGCCCCCGTATCTATGAAATTTACCTCTTCTTCAGCACTGTTTACTATACAGTACTGAATAATATTTAGTATTACAATATTACATGATTTGAAATAACTTTATACCCATTTTGTATGGGAATCATTCTAAACAGACCCTGATGTTTTTTGATTAAGAAATATTCTGAAAATTTTTTTGCATGTTTTATACTGTTAAGTTTTAATTATCTGACCATATTCTATATAACTGGTGATCCTTTTTTAAGATATGATTTATGCTTAGGATATAAGTTTCAAGTTTGTAGTTTCTTAACCTTGCTATATTAATTTCATTACTGTATTTAATTGCACCCTTGCCAAAATATTTAGCATGTGAGAAGGTTTTTTTAAAAAAAATATGTAATGCCTTCATATTGAAGCTGGTTACTGTACGCAAGTTGAGTGCCAGACCTCTAGTACGCCGTGTGTTACATGAAACTACTGCCAAAATCTTAGTAAGATTGTTGTTGAAAAGATTGTTGTCTTAAGCATTAATATTGAATTTATATAGAAGTTAAATGTAGGTGATAATGACATCATTGATCTTCCTGTGTCCATATTTTACTACAATTTGGTGCCTTGTATCTGTTGCTGATTCACTTTTACCACTAGTGTAAAAATAAGTGAAAAAATATTTTTACTTTACATTTTTATATATCAGAGTAACATAAATTATAAATTTGTGTCTCAAAAACCACCTGTGATGGAGGATGTGCTAATTGTAATGTCATAGGTACAAAGTATTTTGGCATGATGAAAGGCTCAATAGCTATTGTTTTTAAATAGCAGATTTTATCTCAGCTACCTTCAATCACAAGTAAAATTATAAGGATAAAAAACATCTGCTACATAAATAACATGTTGGCTTGCCAAATTTTTTGCATTGGAGATACTGGAATCTCTCATTAATGTTCTTGGAACATATAGTGATGCCATGTTAGATCACCTTGGAGCTTCATAACTTTGGCTTTTTCCTAAGAATATATGTTTATGCTGATAAAAACTATTACATTTATGGGATATTTTGTATCCATATAGAGTTTTTCAGAATTGTTCATTAAAATGCTTTTTATAAGCTTATATTATTTGTAGAATATGGCAAAAGCATTTACAGCTCATCGTATATCTATCTGCTCCCATTCACTTCCAAACCTCTTGTAGTTAGGCAATGCCATTTGACTACTTCAAGCAGAGGGATTGTAAACAGAAGTGATGTTCTATTTCTATTTTGGACTGTAAAAAGTTCTGCATGACCCTCCAGTTTTCTTTTGCCTGTCATGGTGACCTGAAAGCAAGATGTTCCAAATGGCATACTTACAAGACGGATGCAACCTGGATCCTTAGGTCGCTATTTATAGAAGGGACCTGACTGGAGTGCTGATGGACTTGCAGTACATTTTTTAAATGTAATAAATAAACTGTTATGTGTGAAACCACTGAGATTTGGGGTCTTTTTATTACTGCGGAATCACCTAACCTAATCTGACCAATAACACAGAACTCTAGAACATCTATTTCATTATTTATGTAAAATATCTCACCTCCTTGTATCACATTCTTCCATAGTCTACAGATTGACTCAGAAGTGATATTTATGCCATAGTAGAAGGAAATACTCATTTTATTTGCATTGGTTTTTGTGTAATGATTGAGGGAGAGAGTGGTCTACCATATTTCATGCTTATCAGAAATGCTGCCTAGGAAATAAAACTACATTATTCTGTTGATTGCAGTAAAAAAGTTCCAGTAAAGTGTTTGAGAAGGAAATTTTAAAAGTACTTATGAGGACTTGATGAAGAAGAGGAATGGCATTTTTTATATTAATTATAGAACTTATGGCAGAGACAAGTGCTATAGAAATATGGAGGATAATAGACTGCATAGATTTAGTTGAACATTTAATATGTAGCTTCTAAATTAAGAGCAACATAATTTTGTCCCTATTTGAAAAGCACTAAAGTGGTTATTAGTGATCTGCCTTATGTGATTAGTAAGGAGTATAGCTTTAGCTATAACATTCAACTCACTTTGGCTATGGAAAGGGCAGCAGTGAGAGAGTAAATAAGAAAGAAGATGGCAGATGGGAAAAATCGATACACTCTAAATTCACAATTTAATTTTGATCACAAAAGGAATTTGAAACATCTCAGGCTTCAGGTGAAGATTTAGATTGGAGATAAGGAAACAACAAAATTTAGAGTTCTTATTTTTTATCTTGTGACAACTCTCTTGATAATTATAAATTTATTTTGAAGAAAAGTTTCATTTGACATTGTAACATTTCTGTAGTCATTTCTGTTTGGCCCTATTTATTTTACAAAAAAAGACATATTTAATCTGAGATACAGGTTTGTAACTACATCATGTCTCATGAAAATATAGACAACCATTCAAAATCATCTATGTAATTTAATGTTGAACTGACTTTCTCATTCCTGCCTGAGCTGCAAACAAAGTGTGTTCTTTCATCATATGGCTCTAGCACTTTTTCTTGACTCTTCATGCCACTTAAGTTTAATTGGCTTTATATTATGTATTTTGTAGACTTATGGACTCTACGTGTTATGAGCCTCAGCTCTCAGCTCAGCACAAGGTTGGAATTTTCATTCTGCCATTTCTTGACATGTGACCCAAAATAAGTTATTTCACCACCTCCATGACACAATTTCTTCATATACAAAATCAGAGAAAATGGTATCTGTATTAAACCATTTTTGCATTGTTATAAAGAAATACCCGAGGCTGGGTAATTTGTAAAGAAAAGAGGTTTAATTGATTCACGGTTCTACAGGCTGTACAACATGGCACCAACATCTGCTCAGCTTCCGGTGAAGGCTTCAGGAAGCTTACACTCATGGTTGACGGTGAAGCAGGAGTAGGCACCTTACATAGTGAGACAGGCAACAAGGGCAAGGGGAGAGGTCCCAGACTTTTAAACAACCAGATCGCTTGTGAACTAACTGAGTGAGAACTCACTTGTCACCTAGGAGATGGTACTAAACCATTCATGAAGGATCAACCCCCATGATCCAATCACCTCCCATTAGGCCCTACCTCCAATATTGGGAATCACTTTTCAGTATGAGATTTGGAGGGTACAGACATCTAAACCACATCAGTACTTATATCTAGGATTGTTATGAAAATAAGATAAAATAACATTGAAAGTATTTAAACGTTCCTGGCACATAGTAAATGCTCAATAAATGTGTTTTTTTCATCCTCCACCTCCAATTATCATCATTATCACATATGACATAATAATGATGATTTCATTATTATGATATCACCACCTCCTATGCTGCATTTTAACTTTTTAAAAAGTAGCTCCTGCTTCATCTTTTAACTCTAACAATGATAATACATGGCGTTTTGCATATAACGGGCGTCTCCTAATTTTCATTAAATTGAATTAGTTGATCAAGACTTGGGAGAAAGAAAACTCTGAATGAATGTAGTGTACTAGATGTTGTGTGTAAGCTCCTTGCCTTACATTTTACAGCAGCTGAATTGAGATATAATTCATATACCATAAAATTCACCTCTTTAAAGTATACAATTCAATGGTTTTTAGTGTATTTACAAATAAATGGAGACATAATCAGACTTTATAAAAGACAGACTAGGGCGATTAAACAGTCACTGCTCCTGCTTTATGGACATATATTTCTGGACCTAAACAAGAATTCCATATAACCACAATGTTAGAACATGTAAATCATCTCAAAAAGAAACTTTGTACCTTTTATCTTCCCTACTCCTACCCCACCCATTCTCTCAAGCCTTAAGCAACAACTGACATACTTTCTGACTCTGTATATTTCCCTCTTGTGGACATTTCATATAAATGGAATTATATAATTATGGTCTTTTGTGACACTTCTTTCACTTGGTATATTTTCAATATTCATCCATTATTTGGTATGTATTAAGAGCATTTATATCAAGATAAAAAGAAAGAAAATCTAATGCAGTCCATAGAATTTCTGCTAGAACCAAGAGAAAAAAAATCTTCCATATTTAAATATGCCAGACATCATTAATCCGACTTGCACTGATTTAAAAATACTGATTATACAGAAGGCTATTGAGAGTTTATACTTCTTGGATGTAAAAATATTCAAATATGAATTAATAGAGAAATTGGGTCAATTTTTATGATAGATACAGGTAACATTAACCCAGCATGAGTATGATTTGTGTTCAGAAACTTGGCAAGTTAAAATTGTTTTAAGGAGAGCATGGATATGCTTATTTTCCCTTCAATAAGCTACTACTCTGAATGATTTAGTCAAGAACTCTAGTGTTTTGAAATGTCTTTTCCCAGAAGCTGTTTACAAAGATCAAAGACACAGATTATCTCCCTTCAAAGAAGTCGTTGTAATCCTTTTTTCCTTTAGTGCCCCCAAATAGCTTTATTACTTAGTATCTCATTTTCAACCCATCCACCCACCGTCCCATCTTCATTCAATTACTTTAACTAAATTTGTTTTTAAGATGTGTCCCATTTACCCACTACTCAAACCTTCACAGGATTAATTTATCTAGACACTATTCAGATATAATACACAAGAATATATTTTCTCTATTGTAGTCTCTTTACTGACATAAATATTTTACTAGTACAACAAACATAATACGAAGTAAAGAACCACAGCTAAGGCCCTATTACATCTATTACAAATGAACAGGGGGAAACCAGTGGATGAAATCCACGAGCTAGTGTAACTCTAAATGATCTTAATAATGTTCCAGTACATAAAAATAAGATAAAAATAGAGATAAATGTCAACCAAAAAAATGGAGACTTTACAAAAGACATACTATGGTCATTAAGCAGTTACTACTCCTGCTTGATGGACATGTATTTCTGGACCTAACCAAGAATCCTATATAAATAATTTCTATAAGTCCAATGGTCTTTTGTAATACCACATAGATCTTTATCTATCATATTCTAGAAGTCATTGCAATCAATTAGCAGGACAGGATTTGATTATCCCCAATATATAACCATATATGCACATGTATAAACCCTTTAAAAATTTCTTGTAAATATCTGTCATATACCTGCCCAGCCACTGATAGCAGGCTGTAGGCTGTACCAAGAGCATTCCCTGGGAGATTGCATCAATCAGAGATCCAATCATTTAACAGATGGCACACTCCAGATAATTTGAAAAGGGTTTATTTACAAAAGGGCTACTTACAAAGGTGTTGGTAGAGTGTAGGAGAACCACAGGGCTAGTGCGGTAACCTTGAGGGTAGTAACAATGAGCTATCACTACTTTTAGACCCAAAGAGACTAAAACTGAGCTGTCATTTAAACAAATAAATACTCTGAGTTCACTTCCTTTCTTTCTTCTGATCTTTTGCCCTGCTTCCCCATTAGCTGATCCCAATTGGAAATCAGAAGTCATGGGATCTCATTGATGTTATCTATACAGGTCAGCCTCCTCAGGCAAGGGAAGGTGAAAGAAGGATAGAGAGTGGAGCTGGAGGGGCAAATGAAAGGTATACCCAGGACTGCACACCTTTTTTGCACTTCAGCATTCATTCTTGTCCTTCGACTGAGTGAACATTTTATGTCTCCAGCCAAGAAGTTTCATGAAGTCACACAAGTTTCATATCATCTCAAGGTGATGTCAGTTTGATCACACTGCAAGTAAAATATTAGCCACCACTGACATTATTCATTAAAATAGTGATGGGGTATAGGAAGGTGAGAGGAAAAGGAACATAAAACATAGTGCTACATCTTTCTCTTCTGTAACTGTTCATGAGGCTAAATAGGTTTCCATAGCTACCTTTCCTCTCCATTCCATGCTCCCCTTACCCGCTGCCAGCACCTGGATGGATGGGGTTCTTTACCTACTCGGGTATAACAAACCTTTATTCCTGATGGATCTGAGACTTTGTGGTCCTGCCTTTATTGGGTTGTTGCAGTTTTCAGTTGACAAGGACAATTGGACAAGGGAGTAAATAACAAGAGGTGCCCCAGTGGAGTACTTGGATTCTAAACATAATCCTCTTGCTGTCATTGTGTAGCGACAACCCAATTTTCCCCTAAAAATACAACCAATTACCTAGTCCGATACAGTGACTCCCTTCTCTACTTGTTGGTTTAGTGGCATCAGGAGCTCAAAAAAAGGCCATGGGGGTAGTCTCAGCTTCCTACTCATCAAACACGTGATTTTTTTTTCCTTTTTTTCTGGTAGAAATATTCTTCCATTTAGTACACTAGGATTTCCAAACATACCAAGACCAAGACTGTGAAAACGGAAAAAAAAAATGTTCAAGGAAATTCTGAATTGTACTAGTAAGAAGAGCCCCTCCTACCTACCTTTTAATTCTTTGTTATGAAAGAAATTGCACCACTTATTGGCCACATGGTTTAAGCCACACGTTGTATTGTTCAGAATAGCGTCCTAACCTTGCAGGTTTTTTTTTTTTTTTTTCCCAATTTGGAATAACAAATTAATCTTTAGTAGGCTATATAAGACCAGTTTATTCTGTGGGTGTGAACTCATTACTATAAATGTGTCCTATGGTTAAAGACAATATTGTGTGGGATGCCACGGCAATGGATAAAGGCATTCTGTAAGTCCAAGAACAATTGTGCTGACCTATCGCATCAAGGACAAAGTTTTCTCCTTAATAAGGGAAGGGGTCCAATATAATAAATCTGCCACATGCTAATGCACGGCAAATTATACCATAATAGGAGTTCAACATTGGCCTTTGCTATTAGCAGGTTGGGCAGTCAGAAGAGTTGGTAGCCAAGTTAGCTCTGGCAATGGAAAGACCATATTGCTGAGTCCATGTACACTTTGTATGTTAACCCATTGAATAAGCATCAAGGTAACTGGGGAAAGGTTGACTCATTGAAAGAACAGGCCCAGCTGATTATTGAGAGCCTCCTCGGATATGGATACCCCCTGGCTGGCATTTGCATGGGCTATGAATGTGTTTACACTATTCTAAGAGGAACCATTCTAAGAGGTTCATCCAAGTACCTTCCCCCATTCCCATGACTTCTTTTTACTGATTTCCCAATTATGATCTTTCCAAATCCCTAACCAACCTGTTAGCCTTTGTTCGTTAATTGATCTAAATCTATATGTCAAGCTATCTTTCCTTCCACTGATGTGTAAAACCACATATACTGCCAAATATTCTGCTAACTGGAAGGGTTTCCTTTCACCACTGTTTTTCACAACCATTTCTTCTTGGTCATATTGGCATAGCATGCATATCCATAGGTAAATCAAACCCACATTTTCTCCTCCTCTTTAACTACTCATGAGGAACTCCTCATGGGGTAAAAGGTGTGGTTGAGGGCAAGTGGCAAAACAATATAATCAAGTAACATTAAAGCCTGAGATAATTGTCCATAATTTTAATATACTATTTTTAGAGTAATTTTAGGTTCACAGAAAAATTAACCAGAAAGTATATAGAGTTCTCATATACCTTTTTTCCTACACATATACAACCTCCTTCACTATCAATATTCCATACGAGAGTGGTACCTTTGTTACAATTGATAATTCTTCATTGACAAACCATCATCACCCAAAATCCATAGTTTACATTAGGGTTCACTCTTGGTGTTGTACATTCTACTGATTGTGACAAATGCATAGTGGCATGTATCCACCATTATAATATCATACAGAATGGTTTCGTTGCCCTAAAAATTCTCTGTGTTCCATCTAATCATCCCTTGCCCCTCTATAACCACTGACAACCACTGAAGTTTTTATTGTCCTCACAATCTTGCCTTTTCCATATATCATATTGTTGTAATCATATGGTAATGTAGCCTTTTTAGGTTGGCTTCTTTCACCTAGTAATATGGAGTTAACGTTCTTTCATATCTTTTCACAACTTGATAGCTCATTTCTTTAGAGCACAGAATAATATCCCCTTGTCTGGATGTACCACAGTTTATTTGTCTATTAACCTAATGAAGCGCATTTTGGTTGCTTCCAAGTTTTGGTAATTATTAATAAATCTACTATAAACATCTGTATGCAAAGTTTTGTGTGGCTATCAGTTTTCAACTAAGTTAAATACCAAGAAGTGCGATTGCTGGATCATCTGCTCATAATTTTTATGTTGCCTTTCAAATATATTTAGGCCAGGTATATATCATTTCTATTTTATAATGAAAAGTTTCTGTGCACATCCAAATTCATGGTTATCTGAATCAGATATCACCAATTAATGATGAGCAATACAGTCTTTTCTAGGGCCCATTCATAAAGCAGGAGCTGCTTGTCTAATGGAAATAGGGTAAGACTTTTCTCTTAAACCCAGAAATTCTGTGCTATTTTTGTCCAGTTGGAGTTACCAGAGATCGCATACAACATCTCTTTCTGCCACAAAACTTTGCATACCTTCAGGACCTTTGGCTCATAAAGCCTTAATAGTCAAGCATGTTGCACTGCAGCCTGGAACTGAGGGAGAGCCCATTCTTTTCTAGCACTCACTTAAAATTAGAAGCTCTACAGATCACCAAATAGACTGTCAGAGCAGCATGCCAAGTGTATTATATGTTGCCTTTCAAATTCAAAGAGGTCCGCCAAGCATTATGTCTCGTGTGTGTGTGTGTGTGTGTGTGTGTGTGTGTGTGTGTGTGGTGGGTGGCTGGGTGGTAAAAGGTAAAACAACTTGTCTCTCATTTTGAAAGAAATTTTCCCAATATACCCTAGACCACTGGACTCTTCCCTAATGTGGCAGGTCTTGAACTTCTGTGTAATTTATCTTCCACTCTCTGGCATTCACATGTCTTACTAAGGCATCTATGGCAGTGTTATTGAAAGTAATGGATTCATGTCGATTCATGAACTGCTTGTCATTAGTCTACGACAAGATAAATAAGAAAACTTATATTTTTAAACAATCATACAGAAATAATGACATACTTGTAATATCCAAGTACATAAATATTTTTCTAGTATTTTATTTTTATTATATTTTACAAACCAAATACCGCATGTTCTTACTTATAAGTGGGAGCTAAACACTGAATACACGTGGACACAAAGATGAGAAGAATAGACACTGGGGACTGCTTGAAGGGTGAGGGTGGAAGGGGGCTGTAGGTTGGAAGGCTACTTATCAGGTACTATGCCCACTACCTTGGTGATGGGATCATTTGTACACCAAGCCTTAGTGTTATTTGATTTACCCATGTAACAAACTTGCACATGTCATGCAACCCTTGAATCCAAGATAAAAGTGAAAAAAGTGTCAATCTTTGATGAAATTAAAAATAATTAAAATATTTCATTGAAAATTTTAAAAGATATTCTTTGCTAATGAAATTTGATAAGAACTGATCTATGGTGCTTGCTACTTCTGATCAGCAGGTTCAATTAACATAATTTAATCCAATTAACATCAATCTAATGGGCCAAAGTGATAATCTGTGGTATATCAAGATGATCAAAGTCTCTTTGGACTATATTTTGACCCAGAGCACCAGAGCTTTCAGTCCTGAGGTGATACAGTAAATAATATATTATTGCCTATTCCATGGAAATATACACTGTTTTTGATAGTCCTAACTGATTGGAAGGTTAAGGGAAAACATTCTACAGGTAAGTAGTTGCGTACTTGAATCCAGGAGCTGTGTTGATTTGCTTCAGTAAAGATTCCACATCTGAAATCATGCCTGTAATTGGCATCACATCCTGATTATTTGCAATAGTTTACTGTCATTTTCCATGATCCATCTGGCTTTTGCACCAGCCAAACAAGCATAATAAATGGAAATGTTACATGAATCATTTCCTCTTCATCTCTAAAGTCTGATGGCAGCACTAATCTGCAAATTCCTTCAGGGTTTTTGGTTATCTTGCGGTCCCCCTTCACATTTTCTACCATAATAGTCCTTACCCCATGAGAAAAGGAACCATTGTGGAGATCTTGCAAGTTACTTTTTATGCCTATTCCCACTATATACTCTGCAGCCAGTGAAATAACCATGGAATGATCCTACATTTCAAATGAATATATTGTAAAATAAAGCCAAGACTCCATCTATCATCTGATTTTACTAAGCCCGTACTTCTACCAGTGGAATACAGTGGCATTTTCAAGTATCTAGGCATCAACCCAAATTCCAGGTAAGTAAGTATTAATCCCCAGAAGCTAAGGCTATTTTTCATCCCCGAGGGCAGTTACTCAGACTAATGGCTGCAGGTTTCACAGGAGAAGAACTGAGGAAACGTTTATGGTATAAGTCTGTAACCATATTGCAGGATCCCTCCTCAAAAGTTCACAGTTTGCCCTCAATTGAAGGTCTTGGAGAAGACCTGACTGACCCTGAGGAATTGGAGAAGAGCCCATGGATTCACACTGTGGTAGCTAAAATTAGGATTCTAATTGTTTTAGAATTTTCCACCTTTATTATCAACTAGCAACTTAGTAGGATACCAGTCTACTGAATTTCTAAGGACCCTGTGATCAGGTGGCCATTGCCACAGTTTGTTTTAGGTCGAAACACTCTGATTATCATTACAATCCCTGGCTTTTTGAGAAATTTCACAGAACTTGATAGTTAAATGCTGCTACTTCATCTCTACCACACCAGGATGCCATTATTTCCATTGACTTTAGGAAACCCAAATCCATCACATTTCATATTCTTCGCTGGTTTACAGAGTTCTGCCACTACAGAGTTAAGATTTTACATAATTGATGCACCAGTGTTTCCATTTCCCTGGGTTTTTGGACTTTTTCCTCTAGTGCAGTGGTTCTCAAATATCAGTGTGAATCAGGATCACCTGTAGGGTTTGTTAAACCACATATTACCGGGTGCTGCCTCCAGTGTTTCTGATTAAACAGTTCCAGCTACCCCGGAACTAATAATTTAGAATGATAACAAGTTCCCAGGTTAGGCTGACGATGATGGTCTAGGGACTAATTTTTGAAAATAATTGCTCCAGTGTATGCCAGGAAAATAGTAGCATTTTAACCTCATTAACTGTAGTCCATTATTTAATCCAGAATTTATCCAATCTAGCAGATTGTTATTAGGTAATCCAAGGTTCTTCAGCTGCCTTATCAACTACTGTATCCTAGGTGAATATGGTCATGTCAATGCATTTAGTTCATTGAGTCTTAAATTTCACCTGCTTTGCTGAAACATTCTTATGATTCACTCCCATACATGCCCTCCACACTCTCTTATGGGCCCAAAGACAATGAAAGATGGTAACTTACAAAGAGGAATAATTCCAATTTGTGAGGCAACCAGTCCTGGTGCTACTACTGAAAGTGTTTCATGCAGAGAGGCTGCCTTTACAGGCAAGAGAGTTGAATGGACACAAGAAACCTGAACTGACCTCACTGGGAGAATGCCAAGAGAATAAATACGCTGGGCTCACAGTGCTCCCTCTCTCTCCTGTCTCTTTTGAGGATTCTCATTTCGCTAAACCCAAGGGGAAGCTAGAGAGCATGGGAGCCTATTGTTGTAACCCATTGTAACCCATAACTGTTAGTATCCCAGGGCAGAAATCAAAGGGTAGAGTAGAGCTGATGGGGCACATAGATATTGAGAATAGGAACCCATCCATTGGTGATCAGTCTATTCCTGTGGAAACTTGAGCCCTAATAGGTCTTCTCTTCAGTCTGCTCTCAAATCTTATTCATCTTGTTGCCTATGTCCTGAATCTGACTTGACACATTATCAGTTCACAACTTGACTAACTGTATAACGTATTCAACCGACTAGCTGCCTAATATATTTCCCTTGGTGTGGTAATCATTAGTACTATTCAATAGATATTAATGGCTACCCTTCTGAGCACATGGTAAGATTACACTGGTGTACCTCCTTCTAGTTTGAGGTCACCATGTCTATATGCCAGAACAGATGCTCTCTCTATCCCATGTATATTTAAAAGTATTCATAAACAAAGATTGAGAATAATCTCAACTTTTAAGTATAGAACAATTATTTGCATGTCTCTTTTGAATGCTCATTTTAATTGTAAAAATGACTTTATATAAATTAGTATTTAGATAGAACTAAGAAAATTTGATGGTAGTAGTAGAGAATGGGATGAACTTGAGCCACTAAAGTTTGTCAAAAGGAAACCACACAAATTAGGAATATTAACATTTTGATATCTTGGAGCTAAGAGGTTAAAACTGAAAAGCATAAAAATTCTGCATTGAAATAAGAACGGCAACATTAACATGAGAAAGGAAAAATAAATTGTAGTACAGGCATACAAAAATATATATAAACAATTTCATATTTTGCTCATTGATAAATGCATATCTGATAAAAGTAGAAAGTTATCCATGGGAATGATCATTACCAAATTCAGGATGTTGGTTACTTTTGGGTGTGAGGAGGGAAAGTTGATTGGGCAGTGGTATACCAGCATATAACTTTATTTGTAATGTTTTATTTCTTAATCTAGGTGGTAGGTACAAGAGTAGGTATGTGGTATCATTCTCTCTAACTTCTTATATATTTAACATATCACATAACAACGAAATGGAACTACAGTCATGAAAACTCCTTTCTTTATTTTATTTAATCAAATAGTTATGTGTTTATGAGCTATTGAAAAAATTTCTGATATTTTGCTGATTAGAAAATTAACTGCTTCCACTCTTGATTCTTGGCTAAAGCTGTGGAAGAAATCAAAATCCTGTCATATTGGACTTTTGTTCTGAATTATGGATATAGCTATATTTTCCTTTTGCACAAGACACTGCTATCAACATCTCCAATTATATTTAGAGACACTTACAAATAATTCTTATAAAACTAACTTTGACATGACTTAATCACGGTTAATTGTGACAAAAATCCATGGCGGAGATGAAAAATGCTAAAACAGTCATACCAAATATGTCTTTCATTACATTATTTATAAATCATTAACCTAACTTTATTTCAAGCATTTAACTTAAGAAAATGTTTTTCAAAATATGATGCTCGGACTACATGTATCACAATCACATGGAGTGCTTGTTAAAAATAGATTTCCCAGCTCTGAGTTGCATGCTAGACTTTCTGAATCAAACTTTCTAAGTATAGGTCTGTGATTCTTCATTTTTAACAAAGTTTTAGGACAAAACTTGAAGAGTGACTTCTATATAAGAAGTGGTTTGTGAAACAAAATGGAAATTAATGGTACTGTATGTTACATAGTGGGGTTTCTACATGAGAGTAAGGGAAGTAAAATCTTAATAAAATTGAACTTAACTGCAGAGAACACTCATTCAACACATACATATATATATAGGGGGCCTACTATGTGTCTGACACTGCTAGGAATTAGGATTAGAGTGGTTATTATGATATAATCCTAATAGACATGCAAATACATCATTATAATAAATTATTATTAGTGAATTTATAGTGATAGGCACAGGGGAAGGACACGTAACCCAAACTGAGGAAGTCAACAGTGTCTTTCTGGAGATGGTAATACCTTAGTTGACTCTTAAATAATAGATATAAGCTGACTTAGTGAAGAGAGAGATGTGTGGGGTATATGCATTCCAAGCAAAGACGTGGGGGCACCTGACTTATGGATAAAATAAGCTGAAATCCTTATAAATTCTGGACTTATAAATTTTCTACCATTTCTGCTGTCTAATGTCTCACTTGAAGATGCCACGTTTTCCCAACCCTCTTCCTGGATTCAGGTTTTTAAACTAAATCATGGGTACTCCCCATCTCCAGAAAGGGATTTGGAACTTGACTCAGTTTTCCCATTCATTTATTCTCCTGTAATCCTCAGAAAATTTGTTCTTAGCAAATTCAAGATCATGGTGATGACTCCTCTAACAATGTGGTTTTTCAGTTCTGATACCTATCTTACACTCCACCAAAAATTACTCCCAACACTCCCGTAATTCCCTCTCATGAGCCCACCCTAGACATAGTAAACATCTGGAAAAATGCAAGCATTGAATTCTTGAATTCAGAAACGACTCTTTCTTGTATCTTTCTCATATCTTTCCACTTCCACTCTCTACTGTTCCACTCTTCTACTTTCTATATATTTAACCTGTGATCCCTCCCAATTCTCCCAGGTGGCAGGCCCCTCCAGTCTTCATTACCTTCTCATTCTCTTCTAGATATCTTGTCAACTACACCTTCAGGCATGAAGCCCTTCAATTTCCATTTTTATTCACCATCAAATGTATCTTCAAAGAGTCTTGCCTTTGTCCCTTCTCATTCTTTATTTTCTACCTGAGAAATCATGTGTATTTATGAATATGATGCCATTTTTACCCTGAATGAGCTCAGACTGTCACTGTAAAGGAAATTTGTAAAAACAAATTGATAACACAAAGCAAGGTAAATTGTTTCAGCTATTAACTTGTGGCTGATATTCCCCAGCTTTACAACTCAAGCCATGATCTATCTCTTCTGAGCTTCAGACTATATATTCAAACCCTTGCTGGATAATTCCATTTTCATGTTCTCTGGGGCTTTTAACTCAAGATGCTCCAACTGAGCCTATTATAACCCTATAAATTTTTTTGTAGGTCTCAACTTAATGAGTTCTATCTGGATAGTTATTAGTTGCCTTATCTTGGCTATTTAAAAAAGGCTTTAAAGTTAATTAATTTACCTCTGAATACTTCCTTGACTGTATATCTCCACTGTAAAATAATAATTATTATAATAGTTATACACACATACATCTCATAGGCTCACTGAGACGAATAAAAGTGTTTATGTAAAGATCTTTAAACAATGCTTTGTGTATAGTAAATCCAAATACCTGTTATTATTTTCTAAATATTATTTTTAGGTAATCAGATATTTTCAATTTGTCTTTGAGTTATTACTTAGGGTGCACATTTTTTGCTTCTAAACATTTACTCTTTTTTATATTACTAATTTAATTGGATATTCTCACATTTTTTGGCAGCTTGATATATTGTCTATTATTTTATAAAAAGTCATTTGAAAATAAGTTATAATTTCAATTAGTGAGTTACAGAATTTAAAGCACATCTAATTCTATGTTAATAATTAAATTTTTATTCCTTTGCTATTTAATTTTTGTTTAGTGTTATCTGTGGTAGATTGACATTAGTTAAAAGTATCATGCCACTATTGTTTCCCTCATTTTCTCTTTGTTTCTGGTAGTTTCTAAGGACTTTTGATTTACAGATTTCAGCCTTTCTTTTTAATTTTTTTTTACTAAAAACATGTGTCTTATAAGCAACATATAATTGAATTTTATTTCTAATTCAGTCTGAGGTGTTATAGGATTTGATGGATGAAGCTAGGCCACTTACATTTCTTGTGATACTTATTGTATTTTGCTGCCATACTATATAGATTATAGTTTGTTCATTTATTTATTTATTTGCATATGGACATCCAATTGTAGCTGTAGGCCCAAGGTCCTTGTTTCCTCGTTGTTTGTTAGCTAAGGCAGGTCTTGGCTCCTAGAGTGCAAGTGCACATGCATTACTTCTCATGTTTCCATGTGTTCCCCTCCCACTACAGTGGATAGAGTCCTGGCTATGCTTTGAATCTTTCTCACAGTCCCTGATACTACATCTCTCTGACCTCAGCTGGAACAAGTTCTCTGCTTTTAAGGGTTCATGGAATTACATTGGGTCCATATGGAAAAGCAAGAATAATCTCTTTATAATTTTAATGTTGGTCACCTTAATTACATCTGCCAATTCCTTTTTGCCATGCCATGTGACATATTAACAGGTTCCTAAGATTTGGATGTTGAACATCTTAAGGGGTATTCTATCTACCAAAATCCACCCTCTGGACAACAAAACATTCGTGTCCATTCCAAATGAAAAATAAAACATTCACTTCATTCTAAGTTCCTCAAAGATCTCATTCCATTACAATGTCAAAACAAAGTCCAAAAATAGCATATAAATCTCATCAGCTCAAAAATTCCAAGTCTATTCATCTAAATCAGTTGTGGATGAGACTGTGGCTATAATTCATTAGATACAAATTTTAGGGCATAATTCCTCTCCATCTGTGGGCCTGTGAAGTTAAAGAAACAAGTGAACTGCTCCCAAAATACACTTGTGGCACAGATATAGGATAGCAGTTACAGTGTAGACATTTTATTTCCAAAAAGGGAAGATGGATAGTAAAAAATAATCAATAATCTAAAACAGTTTTGAAATTAGTCATTCGAACTCCCTTATAGTTCAATGCCTGGAAATAATTTTCTGTGGTTCTCAGCCTTGCCCTCGGTTCTCTAAGTTCTGTCCTGTATGCTCTTGGTTCTGTCCTCTAAGTCATTCTTCCTTTTTCATTGGGAGGAAGCATTGTTTGAAGCAAAATAGCTTTATCAGCCTGCTTACTGTCAGCAACATTTTGCAGATTCTCCAGCCTTCTTTAATTACTTACTCTCTCTGTCCTTTTCAATCTAAGCTGACAGTGTTCTGATTATATACAATTCTCAGGAAGTTTGTGGATCTCATCTTGATGTCACAAGTATTCATTAGACAGAAGTTAGGTCTACAAATCTTTTTGGATGATTCTCTATGCTTGGCTTCTGCTGAGATGTCTAAGGGATACCTAGACCCTTAAGATACCTAGAGGTTCCCTGATTTGTTTAAGGGGATCAGTGGGCCACACCTTTAATCTTTTCAAACAGCATTTTGTGTGACTGAATACTCTGACTTTTTGGCATCTGAATAGATTGGAAAATTTCCTAATCATTAATTCCTGCTTTTTTTTTTTTTAATTTTACAATCCTTTCCTTAAGTTCTCTTTCTTCTCTTTATTTTTACTATAAGCAGTGAGAAGAAACCAGGATGCACTTTAAAATTTTGCTTGGAAATGTGAGGTAAATGACCAGGACTTTCATTGACAAGTTCTGCTTTTCACATAACTGCAGGATGTAATTTCACCAAACTGTCTGACAGTGCATAACATGGGTCTCCTTTCCTTCAGTTTACAGATATATGTTCCTCACTTCTCTCTGAGCCTTAACCAGTAGTATCATCCGAGTCTAGATCTCTGTTAATTGTCTGTTCAAGTGATTTAAGCTTTCGCTAGAGTGATTTACAATTTCTCTTAAGTTATCTTCTCTTCCTTCTGAACCCTCACAAGCAGCATCAGTATTTCTACTGACAGAGTGTTAAAGTCAATTTAGTCTTTTTATGTCATACTCCTCAAAGTCTTTCAACCTTTATTCACTAACCCATTCCAAACTCACTTCCACATTTTTTGATAGTTGTTATATAAACGCCCCATTTCTGGTACCAAAATATGCATTGTTTTTCTATTGCTGCCATAACAAGTTGCTAGTTATTTAACAGCATAAAACAACAGCCATTTATTATCTCGGTTCTATGAATCAGAAGCCAATAACAACATGATTCAGTAGGGTCTTTTGCTCGGGGCCTCACAAAGCCTAAATTATGGTGTCAGCAGAGCTGCATTTGTTTATTACTGGAAGATCTGTGAAAAAAATCTACTTCCAAGCTTATTCAGGTTATTGGCCATATATATTTTCTTTCATCTGGAGCACTGAGGTTCCTCTTTCCTTGCTGAATATCATCAGCTGGGGCCGGTCTTTGCTTTTAGAGGTTGCTCACATTCCTACTCATGCTTTCCATGTGGCCTCCTCTAGCAATGGCATGTCAGGTTCCTCTCATTCTTTGAATCTCTCTGACTTCTTATTCTTCTGACTCTATCTGACTCCAGCAATAACCTTAATTACATCTCCACTGTCTCTTTTGTAATATAATAAAGAATATTCACAGGTTCCCGGGATTAGTTCATAAACATTTTGGGGGGCCATTCTATCTTCTACAATATTTTAAATATGTTTAACTGGAGAAAAATAGTCATTTTTTCCCCTGTTAACATACCTTCAGATAGTTTATTTTTATACTTTGTCCAGAGGTTTAGTTGTAATCAGTGGAAGAGATAGGCTATAGTTGACTTACTCTATCTTGCTTTGGACTTGAAGTCCTTATACTAATTTTTAAAAGGGTTTATTGAGTGCTTTTATGCACTTGGCAATGTGATATACAAGGCAAAAATATAAAATGTTGTCACTTCAACATCAATCAAGAACTTATAACTTTTTCTGTAAAAAAATCAAAGCTCATTAAATTCTGAGATTGTGTAAACCTGGGCTATAGTCCTTTCTCAAAGAATGGATTTTCTAAAAGTTAATTGACTCTGTCCTCCTGTAACTGAAATTTGTTAATAGAGTTTCATCAGAAAGAGAGGACAATGTAGCTCTTGAAATAACAGCATATTCAGGAATAGCTAATTTAGTTTTCTGAGTGACCTTAAAAGCCTGTACCAATTAAAGGAAAATTCAAGATATTTGAAAACTGCTGCTATAGAAACAGCCTTGTTTCAGCATTTCCAAAATGTTATTTGTATGAGTTTGATGATGAATATTGGGGAAAGAATGAGATCTAAAAAGGAAGAGAGCACACGTACCAAAATAAATTTACATACGTACGTGTGTGTGTGTATGAGAAAAGAAATATGAAATAAAGAAAAAGATGGAAACAAAACAATGATAAACTTAATGAACGTGTGAGGAACTCTTCCAAGGCTGTTAGTGTCTTTAATAACAGATCAATGGTTTAAAGGAGACAGTGTTAGTTATTTGGTTAGCAGTTCACAGGAGTAATTAGTTAGTCTAATCAATATTGCAAGCATAAATTGCCACTGTTTGTTACAAGTGCTTTAGGAAGATTTCTCTCATATTGAGTTCTCAGGTTGATATAACAAAGAATCACTAGTGCATTGGTTAATAGCACAGTTTCTGAAGATGAATGGTATCAATCTGAAGCCTGATCCTAAACCATCTGTAAACACTTAGGCAAGTTATGTAACCTCTCTGTTCCTCAGTTTCCTGATTTGTAGAACATTAAGACTAAAAGAGCAGTACCTGCCTCATTGGGTTATTGTAAGAATTAAATGAGTTTTTATGTGTAAAAAACTCAGAATAGTATCTGCCACATAGGAAGCACTCTGCTAGTTATTATCACTGCAGCCATCAACAATAACGAGTGGGATGTTAAACGTAATTGTGTCTTTAGGGCACAGGCTCTTGAAGACGCCTATAAGTCTAGTGTTAGGAGACAATGTAAAGGTAGCAGAGCCTATTCTCCATTGTAGTCATGATTTTGGGGGGGCTTTGGAATAATTTTTAAAAAGATACAGACTCTGTGACACATAATGTTAAAATATTTTTTTTTTCTTATTTCATAATACCTTCAATGCTATAGGTTATGAGTCAAAGTCTGGTTCGAGTCTGAAAGAGAGAGAGAAAGAGACAGGGAGAGAAAGACATAAGTTTTCATCAAGATTTGCTAGAAAGTATACTTTATGAAAGTAGGAATTTTGTTTTGTTTTGCTCATTGATATATCACCGACCCCTAGAACAAGGCCTAGAGCAGTACACAGTGGATATTCACTAAATATTTGTTTAAAGAATAAATGTTATCAGCAGTTGAGAGTAACCCCCCAACTCCACTCCTCCTCCAACATAATACTAAATTATTCACAAAGAACGTATGATTTTAGAGAACATCTTGTAGCTGTTTGCTACTTTCACAAATTGAGAAATTGAGACTTAGGTAGAATAAATAATTTTGAAATGATAAGAGATGCATAACTGTGATGCCACCAATTATGACTCAAGGGTTGATACTCAGACTACTTTACATTATAGCCTCTTGGAAAATACAGACATGTTTCTCAGTGGCATACTTAATAAATTGCACTTGTTTATCTATGTTTACTTGTAATAAAAAAAAGCACTAAAGCAGTGGACTGTACACCATGCAATGGAGAAACTATAATTGAGAGGTGACTCAAAGAAGGGATAAAACTAAGGCACAAAACAGAAAAACTGAGGCATAGAGATCCACAATGAGGCTAGAGAAAGATGATATTTCAACATAGCATACTGGACCAGGACCCATTCTCCCCTTAGCAGAGCTCCAGGAGTCTATCTTTGTTGGGGATGCTGAGGAACCATTTTAGGAAGGCTCCTGTTTTTGTCTTTTCAACATATTAAAGATCTGCCCAAAATATCCTAGTTTTCTTTTACAGTGAAAATCATGTCATCATGTCATTAAAGCCTATTTCTTTGTACACAATGAAGACCATTATTACCACCTCATAGAGGAGCAGGAAAAAACTAATTTATTTAACTTCCATCTTTTTTTTTTTTTTTTTTTTTTTGAGATAAGGTCTCACTCAGTTGCCAGGCTGTAGTGCAGTGGAACAATCATGGCTCACTGCAGCCTCGACCTCCTGGGCTTAAGTGATCCTCCTATCTCAGCCTCCTGAGGAGCGGGGACCACAGGCACATGCCACCATGCCCAGCTAACTTTTGTATTTTTTTTTATGGAGACGAGATTTTACTATGTTGCCCAGACTAGTCTCAGACTCCTGGGCTCAAGTAATCTGCCTGCCTCAGCTTCCCAAAGTGCTAGGATTACAGGCATGAGCCACTTCCCCCAGCCTAACTTTCATCTTAAAGATAGAGAGGAAATGTGCCTTCCCTTCGTTTTGAACACATAAAATGTGAAGTATTTTATCCAGCTGCTAATTATCTCAGAATACTTTAAAAGGATGTCACAAACCCCTATTTTTTACATGACAATCAATTTATAAACTATTATATTAAAATTATAAAAAAACCAATCTATTCTCAAGTAGCTTAAGAAATTATATTCCTTTCCCATTGGCTTATATTCATTAATATATCTATATAGATATCACGCAACACAGAGGTCTTCCCTGACTACCCTGTCTATAAAAGCACCCCATGATTTTCTATTTTTTTATCCTACTTTTTTTCTTCATGGCAGTTTTCATACCTGATATTATACTTCTGTCTATTTCCCTCAATATACTATAAACTCCATGAGGACTTATACCTTGCTTTTGTTTATCATGCATCCCCAACACCTAGAAGATTATCTGGTATATCTCTATATCAACAGCAGCAGCAGCACCCTGGAAATTTTAAACATGAAAATTAGCAGGCCCCATCCGAGACCAACTGACTCAGAATGTTGTGAGTGAAGAACAATAATCTATATTTTAACATGTCTTCCAGGACATTCTGATCCATGTCTTTGAAAAACACTAATAGAAAAATGAAAGATTAATGCATTTAGGCCTGATTGCTTTCAATGGGCAGACATTTGCATAATGACTTTCCTTTTCTTCTTTAATTCATAGTTAATTAAATTGGAATAGCATTCACATCCACCTACAAAAAAGGCTACATATTAATATTTGGATGTATGGTCATGGCCTATCTGGACTATCCAGATAAGATAGGATTTGACATATCTTAGAATAATCGGGCAAGTTACCAATTTATTATCTTCACTCATATAAATCCCCGCTATCGCCTCCCTGCCCCAATAATTTAGTATTATGTTGAATAGTTTAGTGAAGTCTCCCAGTATTACTGTGTGGTTATCTAAGTCTCTTTGTAGATCTCTAAGAACTTATTTTATAAATCTGGGTGCTCTTTTGTTAGGTGAATATATATTTAGTATAGTTAAGTCTTCTTGTTTAACTCTTTATCATTATGTAATGCCCTTCTTTGTTCATAATTATTGTTGGTTTAATGCCTGTTTTGTCTGAAATAAGAGTAGCAACCCCTGCTCTTTTTGTTTTTTTCTTTGCTTCATAGATCTTTCTCCATCTCTTTACCTTAAGCCTATGGGTGTCATAGCAGGTGAGATTGGTTTCTTGAAGACAGCATACAGTTGGGTCATTCTTCTTTATCCAACTTGTCATTCTGTGTCTTTTAAGTGGCTATTTAGCCCATTAACATTCAAATTTATGTGAGAATTTTATCCTGCCACTATATTGTTAGCTGGTTGCTTTGTAGACTTGATTGCATAGTTGCTTTAAAGTGCCAGTGGGGTATGTACATAAGTGTGTTTTTGTGGTGACAGGTAACAGTCTTTCATTTCCATGTTTAGCACTCCCTTAAGGACCTCTTGAAAGGCAGATCTAATGGTAACAAATTCCCTTAGCATTTACTTGTCTGAAAGGGATCATATTTCTCCTTTATTTATGAAACTTACTTTGGCTGGACATGAAATTCTTGCTTGAAATTTCTTTAAGGATGTTTAGTATAGGTCCTCAATCTCTTCAGGGTTGTAAGGTTTCTGCTGAAAAGTCCACTGCCTGATGATGTTCCCTTTGTACTTGACCTACCCCTCTTCTCTAGCTGGCTTTAATTTGGCTGCTGTTGTTTTCTTTTGCATTGACTTCGGAGAATCTGATGACTATGTGCCTTGGGGATAGCTATCCTTTATAGTATGTCACAGAAGTGCTCTGAATTTCCTGCATTTGCATGTATACCTCTCTAGCAAGGTTCAGGAAATCTTCACGGACAATATCTTCAAATATGTTTTCCAAGTTGCTTGCTGTCTCTCCATCTATTTCAGAAATGTCAATGAGTTCTAAGTTTGTACACTTTACATAATCCCATACTTCTTAAAGTTTTTTTTCATTTTTTTAATTATTCTTTTTATTTTTATCTGTCTTCATTGATTTGAAGAAGCAGTCTTCAAGCTCTGAAATTTTTCCCTCAGCTTGGTCTATTTTGTTATTAATGCTTCCAATTCAATTCTGAAATGCCTGTAGTGAATTTTTCATTTCCAGAAGTTCAGTTTTGTTCTTTCTCAAAATAACTATGTCATGCTTCAACTCTTTGGCCATTTTACTTTTTTCCTTGGATTGGGTTTCAACCTTCTCCTATATCTCTATGAGCTTCCTTGTCATCCAGTTTCTGAATTCTACATTTGTAATTTCAGCCATTTCAGTTTGACTAGGAATCATTGCTGGAGACCTAGTGTTGTCATTTAGAAGTAAGAAGAGAGTTTGGCTTTTAGAGTTGCTAGAGTTCTTGTGCTGGTTGTATCTCATCCGTGTGGGCTCATGTTTCTTTAATATTTGAAGTTGCTCTCTTTAGGATGGTGCTTTTCTCTTTTATATCCTTTGATGCCCTTGAGGGTTTAACTGTGATATAATTTGGGTTTAGAGGATTGGCTTTGTTTCTGTATGCTTTCAGCAGGCCAAGGTTCAGCTCAGCACTATTGTGCTACATACTCTCTCCCTGGGGACTAGGACCAGGTCTGCAGCTTTGTTCCCTGGCCTCTTGAGTTAAAGCACCTGCTGCACTGGAGCGATTGAAGTGTTCTCAGTTTATTGGCAATAATCCTCTGATTTAGGTGGCCATCAAAAGTGCTATGGTGGGGCAGTGGTGGGCCCCCATGCATGCAATAGTGGGGGATCTGTCTGCAAAAGTGGGTAGGCAGAGTCTGCCTGTGAAAGAGCTATAATAGTGGGCACTGGTAAATGTTTTGGCTGGGGATCTGAGGCCACGTTGCAAGCAGGTATGTCCAGGGAGAAACCCTGGGAAAGGCTGGCAAATGAAGAAGTGTTCAGATCAGAGAGGCCTCATCCCATGGGCAAGACAGCCCTGTTCTGTCCAGTTCCAGCAGCTAACAAAGGCTAAATCTTCCCAGAGGACGGGAGCCCATGACAGTGCTCAACTACAGCCTTTCTGGTACCAAACATTCTGGTCTCTCTGTAGGAGTTCTGTCTTATCCCGCTCTCCAGGCAGTTCTCAGTGCCAGCTCAGATGTCTGTTGAGGTTGTCAATTCTGTTTCTTATGTAGCTATGTTAACAATAAAAAAAACTGTGGGTTTCTTTGTTTTGGTTTTTGGTTTTTAGAGACAGGGTTCTCATTATGTTGCCCAGGCTAGTCTCAAACTCCTGATCTCAAGCGATCCTCCTGCCTTGGCCTCCCAAGGTGCTGGGATTACAAGCATGAGCCACAAGGCCTAGTCAAAAAAGTATGTTAAAAACAAGTTCTGAAAGGTACTTGTTAAAACTAGTTGCTAGTTGCAATTGTCCGAGGCTTAGAATTCGTGATTATTCTTTCTGGCCACTGATTACATAAGTTTCCTCATGCATAGAACTGACAGTTTCACAATTTTTAAAGCAAAATAGTTTTCTCAGTTTTTCTCTTAACCATCTCAATTTTAGGGTTTTCTCTGCTTCATTTGTTTTGCCTTGTAATAGTCCTTTTATCTAAATTCTCCGATTTTCAAAATTGTTTTCAGTTTGACAATCATTCAGGTCAGGATGACACTGTGCAGGAAAGAAATTTCTGCCTAAATGAGAGAAGTAATTACCCAGCAGAGTTACATAATTAGACAGTGAGTTTTGTTGTGTGTCATATATGTAGCTATAAGAAGATATGAGAAGAGTCTAAAAATTTTAATTTATGCTTCCGTCATGTTTCTCTATGTTAAGCTGCTGACAGTCTAAGTTGGGAAGACATTTTACACACAGATAAAATCTATTTAAAGACAAAAAATTAATAACAAATGTATCCTAAAACAGCACCTGGAACATACAAATATAGATGAAAGAAAGACCTTATTCAAGGAAGGTTTGCTCAGTTCTCTGATGGTACCTGGTGTCAGGTTTATAGAATCCTTGGATCATGCTTCTTTCTTTCTGAGACAGATTGAAGGACATTACCACAGTGATACATGGTTACGTAAAACACTAAGGCATACATTAAAGTTAGTGAGGTAAGATGTGGAGGCAGTAATACTCATTGATAAGAAGGTAGCTACAATCTTAACACAAAGAATATCTCAACACATAGCCTGACTAAAATGTCTTCATTAGCCATGCCTTTGCAAGACTTTGAAAACTCCTGTTGAAATGCATGAGTCAGATAGGAGTAAAAATCATTAACTCATTAACCAAATATTTATTTAATACCCATATACACTAGGTCCCCTGCCTGGTCTGGTTGGTGCAACAATTAACAGAACTTGGTCTCTGACTTCAAAGATTTTCAAGCCTGTTAGGAAAAATGAACAAATAAATGTGCCATTACAATTTATGGTTTTGTGTAGGTAAAGGTTATGAGCTAAGTGTAGGTGGTTATAGAATTACAGAAGAGGGCCACCTAACTCAAAATGAAGGCTGAGTATTTGGGTCAGAATGGTTTCCAAGAGGAAATAATGTGTGAGCTTAGAGGAACAGCACAGATAAGGTTTAAATATTGAGTAAGAGATAGCTACATAAAAGAATTAAAAATATAAGGGAACTTTCAATAGCACAGTTTACTAAATAAAGAAGTATTATATAGGTATAGAAATTAACAGACAAGCAAATCAAGAGCCACACATGGAGTCATATGAATACACACATGCAAACAAGTAAAAGTCATTTCATATTTTGGTTCCTTGGCATACCATTTAAGATCAAGTGCATAATTTTTGGCCCTAACATTTCTTTGCAAGCTCATCTTCTACAATCCCCCTCCCAGTCCTAAACTTTCTCAATGTAGATAGTATTTTCACCAGAAAACAGAATTCTTAAGTAGTCCTAATTATGTTTTTGTGTGGGGGGAATTTATGGTTTTTAAAAAATTTCTTGGTCCTCAGAATTTTCAATTATTTAAGTCCTTAAGAGTTCAGAACTCTTAATTTAAAAAAAAAATCACATTCAAAAATAGCACATTTAGGCCAGTTGCAGTGGCTCACGCCTGTAACCCCAGCACTTCCTGGGAGGTGGAGGCTGGCAGATCACTTGAAGTTAGGGGTTAGAGACCAGCCTGGCCAACATGGTGAAACCCTGTCTCTACCAAAAAATACAAAAATTAGCCAGACAGAGTGGCGTGTGTTTGCAATTTCGAGCTACTCAGGAGGCTGAGGTGGGAGAATCGTTTGAACTCGGGAGATGGAGGTTGTAGTGAGCCAAGACTGCACCACTGCACTCCAGCCTGGGAGACAGAGTGAGAGCCTTTCTCAGATATAAATAAATAAATAAATAAATAAATAAATAAACAAACAAACAGCACATTTAAGTCATTAATTGTACACCTGAATAATGTTTAATATGACATTGCATTGTTCAAAGAAGATGTGTATTGAATATCAATGTATCCTTAAGGCTTCAGAGCCATTGCATCATAAGGAGAGAGAAATTTGGAAGGATGTTTTGGCAGTGTGCTTTGCCATCTGGCTAACTCTTGTACTGGAATGTGTGCTTTCAATGATTTAAATATGACAGTTCTGATGCATTTGCTTAATTATTTTTTCTCAGATGATATTAGAAAGAGAACACAAAAATCCTAATGAGATACTACTATGCATAGCTAGAATGGCTGAGATTTAAAAGACTGGAAATGTCAAGTCTTGACAAGGATGAGGAGCAATTGGATCCCTTATTCGTGGCCAGTGAGAATGAAAATGAGTACATCCACTGTGATAAACAGTTCAGCAGTTTATTAAATTGCTAAGCATACACGTACCATATGATCCCACACACACAAAAAGAAATATATGTCCCTATTAATACCTTATGTGAATTTTCATAGTGTCACTATTCATAACAGCTACAAACTGGAAACAACCCAGCTCTCCATCAATAGAAAAGGGATATTAATTTAAAAATTGAGTTATATTGGTCAGACACGGTGGCTCATGCCTGTAATCCCAGCACTTTGAGAGGCCCAGGTGGGCGGATCACAATGTCAGGAGTTCAAGACGAGCCTGGCCAATATGGTGAAACTCCGTCTCTACTGAAAAAACAACAACAAAAAAATTAGCTGAGCATGTTGGCGCGTACCTGTAGTCTCAGCGACTTGGGAGGCTGAGGCAGGAGAATTGCTTGAACCTGGGAGGCGGAGGTTGTGGTGAGTTGAGATCGAGCCACCGCACTACTCCAGCCTGGGAGACAGAGGGAGATTCTGTCAAAAAAAAAAAAAAAAAAAACAAAAACAAAAACAAAAACAAAAAAACCATACAATATACTACCTGTTAGCAAAAGTGTTCAGCATAAATAAATCTTAAAGGTATTATGCTAAATGAAAGAAGCTAGAAACTGAGGGCTGCATATTGTATGATTCTAATTTATATGAAACTCTAGAAAAGGCAGAACTATAGGGATAAAAAACAAATCAGTAGTTTCCAAGCCTGGAGTTTAGTAGAATATGTTTACTACATAGAAGCACAGGAAACATTCTGGGGTAATGGAAATAGTCTTCTCATAATTATAATGTTGACTGCATGGCTATATACATTTACTAAAACTCATCAAACTGTGCATTTGAAAAGGGAAATTTTTATGTTGTATAATTTATACCTCAATAGTTTTTTAAAGAAGACAGCAGTCCTGAAGTGTATATTTTCCTGCCTTCTAAAATAATCTGTAAAAAAATAGTGTCATAGAAAGTTGAGTGAAATAAACCTGTAACAATTAGCCCTGTAATTTACAACCATGTATTTTATTCTCTTCATTCCTTAGTAATAAGTTGGGTAGTTAAGGAGGCACCTCCAGTTTCTAGTCAGGATGTTTTGTAAGCAATGGGCAAGACTACTGTAGGCCTCATGACTTATTAAGAAAGAGAGCGAGAAAACATGTAGCTGCAGTATGGCATAGAATTACCATATATCAGTAATGTTAAGTGTTTTTACAAATGTGGGTTGAGGTTATCAGTGGGTTGTGAAATCAATTTAGCAAGTCAAGATACATCTTTTTAATTTTAAAATAGAGTGAAAGATAATTAAAAGTATAATAGTACATCACAAGTGGTAAGAGAAAGTATTGCTTTGTGGAAATTTTGGCTCAATATGCATGTGCATGTGTGTATATTGGTAAATATACATAGGTAATGGAAGTACAAACATATGTGTGTTGCATGTGCATATAGTTAATGAGTCAATATATAAAGTATATTTCTTACTGTATATTTCAGCCATGAAAGTTTAAAATTTGAATGCTAGTGCTGCATATGGCAATAGATCCTTGAGTGTTGATGTGGCTGCTCCCAAACCTAATGGGATAAAAGGCAGAAAGTCTGCATCTTAGACATGTCTGACTTGGCCAGGTCCTCATTCTGCGTGACCATCAAATATATGATGTGTTTCTGTGAAGAACTGCTAGAGCAAGAAGGACTAGCACCCACCAACTGATTTGTCTCCTTGTTGATTTTTGTTCACTAGGGATTGGTAAGAGCCTTGCAATCCAACAGCCCAGAAATTGGCTTCTTAAACAGCTGTTTGTCAGAACCCAGAGCTAACAAGGTTACAAGGACTAACCTAAGAACAAATGGCCAGTTGCCCCTATAGTATGAAAAGCATGTAGTTTTGCATTGTCCCTTGCCATAGTTTTCTTTTGAAATTCAATATTTCTATGAGGAGACTGCTAATGACACTCGATATATAGAACTTCTTTACTGGTAAATATTAATATATATTATAATTGCTTTTTCTGGAATGGAAGAGACCTAGTGTAGCAGGAAGGCACTTTATGTCTAAGAGATAAAAGAAATGGAAAGTCTGGCAAAAAAGATGAAAAAATGAAAAGATGGGCTGCGTCAAAGACCGATTTCACATAATTCATATTTTTATCCAGAGCTATTTCTAGAAGCTGCTCAATTAATTTTTCTGGTGAACTAATCACCATTGTTGTTGCTTATAGTTATGGCAGCTAGCTATCTTTAAACAAAAGTATATGAACCTTGTAATATATTGATTACAAGGAATATTGGATCCGCAAGTAGAGTATCCATGCACCTCCACCTCCTCATCCAACTGTGAATTATTCCAAACATGACCCTTAATATAATCTTTAAATATGAAAGAGAACATATTCCAAGTACAGGGGAAGAACAAACTTCCTGATGATTAAGCATTTAATTGGATCAAAATTTTCTGATGGACACCACAATATGTATTAACACATGTCTTTCTTTCATTCTCTACCTTGAGATAAGTGAAAAATCACCATTGTAGTAGCATGGAATGATAATTGTGTGAAATTCTAGTCAAAACAAATAAAAAAACTATGTTTCTAGATTATCTTATTATGATGATACTGATTCAATTTATTAAAACTCTATGTTATGATTGGATTGAGTTGATGCTTATCTCCTGAATTAAAAAGAGAAATGTTTACCTGTGTAACAAATCTACACATCCTGCACATGTAGACCAGAACTTAAAATAAAAATAAGGATTAAGGCCTTTTGCAAAAATATATATACATATAAAATAGTGAAGTGTTCTAATCATGTGTTATTCTGGGTGTACCTACCTCTATATCACTTCAAGATGACTGGTGTCGCTGGTCTCATGGGACTAAGCTACCTAATAGATGGTAACCTATTTTCCTGAAATGTAAGTTCCTTCATTGCAGGGAGAAGGTCTGATCCCTCTCTGAATGCCCAGTGTCCCGGGTGTATCTGGCACAATGGAGAGGAGCAACGAATGTTTTTGAATTAATAGTTTCAACTGTTTATATAAGTCTACTGAGGGAGAAAGCGATAAGAGGAAATGAATATTTTAAAAATGAGTTATAGTCAAAGACAGGGGTTTTGGTCAAAATGGAAACTAGTCTGGGAAGACTGTGAAGAAAAGTGGAATATTTTGATTCTTCAGTCCAAAAAAAGGAAGGGAGTGTATAAATGGTTAACTTTTTTGTTATTACAAACTAATGAGCATTGTTTTTCAGGAGGTTCTGGAACAAGACCTGCAGTTATGTTAACGTAGGCAGTAGAGAAAAGCAAATGCTTGAGTCATTCAACTGTGCTTTCTCCTTAGCAGGTGGCAAGCAGAGAAGGGCACTGGGGTCTAGGACTGCTGGCAGTGAAAGAAGGAACACCAACTCCTGATATTTATTGTGTAGGCAATCATGATCCTGGATGATTCACTCATGCTGTATGGACAGAGAGTTAGGTAGAAGAAAGCAAAGAAATTGTGTGTGTGTATGTGTATGTGTATGTGTATACTGGCCATATAGCTAGTACGAACTCCATGCATTGATTTAATATTGATGTGTTATATTTTCTCCAAACACTCCTAAAGGCAGTTTGGTTCCTCCGTTACCTTCTCTCCAAAGACAAACAAATAGACAAACCCAACCTACAGCACATCCCCTCCTCCATTGTGACAAAATGAATAACTATATCTGGACTTTTGCCTTTCAAGTTGTCTTGCAAAGTGATTGCTCAAAAATGTGAGTTCTCACTGTGAAGCTGCGGGTGAATGTGGTCTTGAATTCCTAATGAGAACACGCTGTAGTCCTCTTTCAAGCAAAATCTGTCCTGTATGCAGAATGAGGATCAGTACCATTTCTTTTTCTAGTTTTTTACAGGAAAGCTATTGAGGGTCAAGGGAGAGGGGCAATCAATGTAGAGGCTTTAGCAAGCAATTAACTCTTTCAATTCCCAGAAAGCCTTAAAGCCTACTGTATAATAATAGTAGCTAACATTTTTTGGGTGCTTAACAAATGTCAGGCCCATTTGTAAGTGTTCAAAATAGATTTTTTTTAAATCATCATAACTGTAATAAGTTTCTAAACTGAGAACCGAACCTAGGTAGTCTGACACTGAGCACTGGGTATAAAGCTCTGTGCATGCTGCCAGATACATAAGCTTTCGGTTCTGGTAGCCGTGAATTAAACTGTGACCTTTGCCAATTGCAGGTTTGTAACTTTAGGCAGATAACCTGATTTACTGTATTTCCTCATCTGTTAAATTGGAAAAAAAAATACTTAGATCACAGACTCGTCAAGGTTTAAGTGAAATAAACCTCACAATTAGCATTTAGCACAGTGTCTAACACTCGGTAATTCCTCAATACATGGTAAAAATTACTATGAGCAATGGAATCCAATCATATATTTATTACATAAATCTTTAACGAACATCTGCATAGGGAATGTTGATGATGTTATATTGGTAAGTAATGGTTAACTCATAAAAGGCCTCATCCACCTTGCTCCCAAAGAGGAATATTGTGAAAATATTTGCTTTTAAAAAGGTAATTCTGACAGTATACTACATGGAGACTGACCTGTGACACCCCCCACCCCTGCAACCCTCAAAAACAATCAGGATACTACAACAAAAGTCCAGGGGATAAATAGGACTTGATGTAAGGTAGTAGCAGTGGGACAGAGATGAGAGAATACATATGAAGTATTTTAATGGGATAGTATTGAAAAGACCTGAGTATTGTTCGAGTATGTGGAATGAGGAGGTGGAACTAACACGGATATCACTCAGATTTCTGGTTGGAGAGATCGGGGATCATTGTTTTTATTAACTGAAATGGAGAACACAGGAAGAGGAATAGGTTTGTAAAGGAATTGCTGTACTTGGGTAAAGAAGAGAAATTTTGTTTTGGACACATTGAAATAGAGTTTTTGTGGGACATCTGGTAAAAAGACGTGCAGTGGACAATTGAAAGTATAAGCTGTTGCTCTGGAAACAAATATATGGCCTGAAGAGATATATTTGGAATTTCTTAGCATATGCGTTGAAATATTAGATGTGATCAGGGTCAAACTAAGGCCTACTTTTTGAGACAAGTAGGCTGAGAGCAAAGTCTTGGAACCCATCCATATCTAAGAGGTAAGCAGGGTTAGGGAGAAAAGATGATGAAGGAAATCAAGAAAGAACACTCAGGGAGGTCGGGAGAAAAAGGTTAAAGTGCAAAATGCATAATTTGTTCTAGGCAAGAATTTTGAAGTGGTCAGAGGGAGCAATATCACATATTGTAGATATCAAATAAGTTAAGAATTCAAATTTTATCACTGGATCTGGGCACATGAATGTACAGGGTGTCTTCTGTAGATGTCTCTGGATTCACTCTTCACCCTTCTCCACTCTGCTCTGATCTGTACATCTTCAGTAGATGTGTATAAATGGACTTTGATTCAGGTTCAAGTATTGGGGAGTCCCTGTAGGAGCTCTGAGGGAAGGAACAGGGTGAGGTTTGGATATTTATTTCCTTGTTACCTCCTTGTAGTTAGCACATGCTGGATTTTTCCTGACACAAAGTCACAATTCCTGTCAAGTGTCCATTTCTAGGTAGCTTTTGCTATTTCCAGGTTCTGGTAACTGCATCCTTCTCTTGCCCCTTCAGGTTTAAGGGTGATAAAGCAACCCCAATGTTACTGAGGCTGGTATTTTGCAGTTGTTTTTCTACATGCTGCCCATATTTTTATAAATAATCAGTTGATTAAGTTAGTATCAAATTACCAAAATTCAGGGTGGGGTTTATTTTCTTCTAACTAATAAAAGGAGATGGTTTTGATGTAGAAGTGGGGGCAAAGGCTAGGCTGGATGGAAATGGAAACGTAAGGCAAAGAAATGGAAATAGTGGGTACAGAAGATTCTTCTAAGGTTAACAGTTCAGGAAAGTGGAGAGAGCAACTAGTACCTGGAAATGGAACATGGAAGGTCTAGGGTTTAATAGTTTTAATGTGGGAGAGACTTTAAAATATGTATAGGCCAAAGTGAATCAGCCAGAAAATTTAGAAGGATGGATTGAAGATAAAGTAAAAGGGAAAAAATTACTCTTACAGCAAGATTTCAGAGGAGACAGGAAGGGATGTAACCCACAGCACAGGCCGAAACATTCATCTTTGAAAAAAAGAAATTGAATCAATAGAAATAAAGGTTTGTATAGATAGAGGTATGTCCTCAGGTTAGGAGCAGAGAAATGCAGTAGTTTTTGCCTAAAAGCATCTAATCACCTCTGAGGTAAGTAGAGAATTGTGAAGATTTAGAATAGACAATGTGGGAAGTGGAAGAAGAATCTTTCCAGAAACACTTGAACAAATTACACTGCTTTGTTGAGAGTTCGGCTGTGGTTGGAATCCATAAGTTTGTGGCTGAATCAATACTCATATTTACGGGGAAATAGCCAATTTTAGTGAGCTAAGGTGGGAGTGAGGGAGTTACTAAGTTGTATTGATTTAGGTTTTGAAATTTTCAGGTAAATATTAGTTTAAATACACAGAAGAGAGTGAAGAATGCTAACATAAGAGTAGTTGAAGAGAAAGATCATGGGATCAGAGATGAAGAGGGAGGAAACTGAGATTTAAACAAGGCTGATGACTTGTGGGAAAAGGAGAGGCTAAAGGAAGTAGACAGGAAAAGAAGGACATAAATATATAAAGTATATATGGGAATAGGAACAATAACATGGATGTTGGCATGTTGGTGTTCAGTGAGGCCGCCCTGAGCAATGATACGGTCCAATGTCAACCAAAAGGTAAATGAACTTGATTTACAAAATATACAATTTAGGCTGGGCACGGTGGCTCATGCCTGTAATCCCAGCACTTTGAGAGGCTGAAGGGGGCAGATCACAAGGTCAGGAGTTCGAGACCAGCCTGACCAACATGGTAAAACCACATCTCTACTAAAGATTAAAAATTAGCCAGGCGTGGTGGTGCATGCCTGTAATCCCAGCTACTCAGGAGACTGAGGCAGGAAAATCGCTTGAACTCGGCAGGCGGAGGTTGCAGTGAGCCGAGCTCGTGCCACTGCACTCCAGCCTGGGTGACAGAGCAAGACTGTGTCTCAAAAAAAGACAAACAAACAAACAAAAACATACAATTTACTATCTTCTTATCTTACATTTTTCTATTTTCTCCACATTGTTTTGAGACTCTTATTTACTAATTTGTATATGTTTACTATTTGCTAATTAGATAAACATTTATATTAATGCTATTAATAGGAAAATGTATTTTTCCTGAATTAAGAGATTTTTATTAAAACTTAGAAACATGTTATATGAATGCTTATTAATAACATCAAGTGACACTTTTTTGTTTGTTTGAGACGGAGTCTCGCTCTGTCGCCCGGACTGGAGTGCAGTGGCCGGATCTCAGCTCACTGCAAGCTCCGCCTCCCGGGTTTACGCCATTCTCCTGCCTCAGCCTCCCGAGTAGCTGGGACTACAGACGCCCACCACCTCGCCCAGCTAGTTTTTTGTATTTTTTTTTAGTAGAGACGGGGTTTCACCGTGTTAGCCAGGATGGTCTCGATCTCCTGACCTTGTGATCCGCCCGTCTCGGCCTCCCAAAGTGCTGGGATAGTCCCTATGAGAAAAATATTTTACTAATGTCTCTTCCTTTTTGAATTTTAAAATTGGGCAGATTATCTTATTATATATAATATTAGATGGGCTTTTTTTCCTGCTAGCATTTTGTACCCTGCTAAGTATTAGTAATCTCTTTTGATTTATTCATGATTAATGAATGCCTAATTGGTAGCAGAAAGAAATGTAGCAAGTACTAGTTGAAGAGTCTCAAATATTCAATAAGATAAATGTATAATAAATGTTATTTATGTAATTCTTAGCCAGAGATTAAAGGTAGAATCTTACTGCTGAAGAAAATGTTTATTCTCTACCCTTTTTGTTTTCTTCCATGTACAAGGAGTCCCGTTAGTGACTTACCTGAACAGTGAATTTGGGAGAGGGAACTGAGTGTGTGCAGCTCATCCATTACCTCACTCACCCTGTTTGGGTTCTGTCTGCATGTGCTTTGCAATAAAGGCCATGCCCCTGAAAGCAAGGCCTCCATGTTCCGTGGCTACCTATTGTCTGGGCAGATAAGTCTGCGTGATTCAGGAATTCAGTGTTAAGAACCACACTTTTCCTCTCATGTTAGTCATACTCTCCAATATCAGTTTTAGAAGTCATCAAGGGTTTTTTTTTGATGTCCACCTGCCTCACGTCTCTGCTTCTATTTCTTACTTAGTTTTGATGCTAAGAGCGGCCCTGTAAGGACATCATGGCATAGTGGTTAAGAGCAAACTGTGAAGTTTAACTGCCTGATTTTGAACACCACTTATACCAAGTGCTAGCAATGTGATTTGTAGCATTTTATTTCACTTTGGTGTCCATTTATTTCCTTAACTGTAAAATGGAGATGATAATAGCACCTATTTCATAGCGTTGTGAAGATGAAATGAGATAATACTTTTAAAGTGCATAGATACGTGCCTAGAACCTAGAAGTACTCGGTGAATGCCTGGAAGTGAGTTATTATTATATCCATTTTAGAGATAAAAATCAGAAGTTCAGAAAATGTATATTACTTGCTGAAGCGCACCTGGCTAGTAGCCAGACATAGGATTCTAACCTAGCTCCTTCGGGTATCAGAACTCTGACAGATTTTGCCATACCTATGTATCTTCTTAGCAAGGCCTTGTTCATCTATCTTGGTTGAGATAATTGTGTTTCATTACTCTCTTAGAAAAAAATGCATGAAATCAAAACATCCAATCCACTTGGAAGCAAACCCACTTCCATGTTGTCTCTGGTGAGAAATCCAGTGAAGACATGGATAATTATCTCACTTATTTCCAGATGCTTGTGTGACAGCCTTAATTTACCTTCATAGTACTTAATCTAGTTGTACCCTATGGTCCCTTGCCACTGCAAATGTGGGCAGAATCAGTAGCATTTGCAACACCTTGGAACTTGATAGAAATGCAGAATCTCACGCCCCACACCAGACCTACTGAAAAAGAATTTGCAATTTAAAAATTCAATGGAAGGCCGGGTGCGGTGGCTCAAGCCTGGAATCCCAGCACTTTGGGAGGCTGAGACGGGCGGATCACAAGGTCAGGAGATCTAGACCATCCTGGCTAACAGGGTGAAACCCCGTCTCTACTAAAAAATACAAAAAACTAGCCGGGCGAGGTGGCGGGCGTCTGTAGTCCCAGCTACTCGGGAGGCTGAGGCAGGAGAATGGTGTAAACCCGGGAGGCGGAGCTTGCAGTGAGCTGAGATCCGGCCACTGCACTCCGGCCGGGGTGACACAGCGAGACTCTGTCTCAAAAAAAAAAAAAAAAAAAAAAAATTCAATAGATTCAGATGTATATTACTGTATGAGAAGTACTGCTTGCTATAGTAAGTCAGTGGAAATTAAACGTGTTTTTGACATTACATTTTCTGTATATTTACAGTCACATTTCAACAACTCTATGCATCCTATTTGTTTGCTTGAGGATTTAGGCAAAATTTCATGTTGCCCGAGCACTTGGACATCTAAATACTAAACTAGACACTTATTTTTAAGAGAAAGGTAAATAGTCAAAGATCAGAATCTCTGTATGGCAACTCAATCTCAAATCACCACCATTCTTAATTTCTACTGAACATTTGTGAAGTATAATTATAATTGTCTATGCTTTGAATATTACTTGAATATGTGTTGTTAAAGTGTCAGGAAAATCTGAATCACTAATATAGCACATTCTTACTTTAAGAGCTCTGCTGAATGTTTCAACTATTTCTTTTAGATTTTTCAGTGAAGGAAACTATTGCTAATAATTGAGCATTTCCTGCCTTTCTCTAGCATTGAAGCAAATAAATCCATAATAGATGCTGAAATAGAAAAGTAGAGATTCTAGCTGGGGGTTGGTAGTGCTACATGACAGTTATTTTCTACAGTAAAATGATTGCATGGTTTCTCCACACATTTCTTTTTATTTATTTATTTATTATTTATTTATTTTTTTTTGAGACGGAGTCTCACTCTGTTGCCCAGGCTGGAGTGCAGTGCCCGGATCTCAGCTCACTGCAAGCTCCGCCTCACGGGTTTTCGCCATTATCCTGCCTCAGCCTCCCCAGTAGCTGGGACTACATTAGCTGGGACTACAGGCGCCCGCCACCTCGCCCGGCTAGTTTTTTGTATTTTTTAGTAGAGACGGGGTTTCACCGTGCTAGCCAGGATGGTCTTGATCTCCTGACCTCATGATCCGCCCGTCTCGGCCTCCCAAAGTGCTGGGATTACAGGCTTGAGCCACCGCGCCCGGCCTCTCCACACATTTCTTAAAATCTTTCTGAAATTCAAATAGTAAAAATAGATCTTCATTAAATTATTTTTCATGAGATTTTTATTCACTGTATTAGAAAGATATTGCAACATTTGCATAATTATTTCACTGAAAATGAAAGACTACAAATCAGTATTTCATATTCCAGTTTTTAAGTCAAAGACAGCTTGACAGCTCATTGATTTACAAATAAAGCTTAGCAACTTACAAAGTGGCATTAAAAATGACCCCAAAACACAGTTTAAATGAAGGAAATTGCCACAATAGCAAAAATATAGACTCACTAACGTAAAGTGAGGTTGATTTCATAACCTTTTGGAATTTTGTTTTTATCTGTTTATGAAGTTTTTAATTTTTAAAATATTTGATAGATTTTGAACAAATTTCACATATATATAAATATACTAATAAACATATTGGCCAGGAGTGGCGGCTTATGCCTGTAATCCCAGCACTTTGGGAGGCCGAGGTGGACGGATCACGAGATCAGGAGTTTGAGACCAGCCTGGCCAATATGGCGAAACCACGTCTCCACTAAAAATACGAAAATTGGCCGGCATGGTGGTGGGTGCCTGAAATCTCAGCTACTCGGGAGGCTGAGGCAGGAGAATCACTTGAACCCAGGAGGCAGAGGTTGCAGTGAACCGAGATCATGCCACTGCACTCCAGCCTGGGCGACAGAGCAAGACTCCATTTCAAAAAAAGAAAATATTAATAAAAAAATTGATATATATGAGAATACTGTAATTAATACATTAATTGCAATATTTTGCAATTTTTATATATTAGAACAAGTAAATGCTAAATGTTACAGAACAATTAGTTGTTATCTGTTGTACTTCTAGACAACCAGGCTTGGTTATATGGCAGAGTTATATAGTCAAAATTAAAATCCCTTTCATCAAGAAGTATAGTCTTTAACAAAGTTAAAGGGTGAACAGTGACAAGAGCCAAAGAAACATTATATGAAAAAAATATTTGTAAGGGGAATATAACGTAAATTCACTGCTGAACAGAGATACATTCAGATTGTTAATGCCTTCCAAATATAGAGCATGATAAGGATTTCATATACATAACCTTATATGATTTATCCAAATACCTTGTGGATGGCACTAGCTAGACAGATGATACAATCTCCATTTTGCCGAGGAGGAAACTGAGGCTGAGCAGTTAACCGATCTGTTCAGTCATTTGGCCAGCGAATGGCAGACTAAAGCCAAATTAGAATTATCTAAATCCCAATGTAGTGCATGTTTTCACTATACTGTACTGCCTTTCCAAAGGCTAAGTGACTATGAATAGTATCATTAGCAGGGCTTTATTTTATCCATCAAGAACATGAAATCAGTGTATTTATGGTTCTAAAATAGTGAGTAAGTATCCGTTTACCCTCCTACGCCTCCAAATCTACATAAGAATACAAAGGTTTGTTTCTATGAAAAACAGGTCACAAACCCTGCTAGGTCATTGCAAACATCAATTAAACACAAACGTATTTACAGTTCTGCAGGGAGTACTAATAATACTTTACCCAGAAAGGAAAAGTAGAAAGAGGGATGGGGAGGCTGGGCGCGGTGGCTCACACCTGTAATCCCATCACTTTGGGAGGTCAAGGCAGGTGGATCACCTAAGGTAAGGAGTTCAAGATCGCCTGACCAACATGGTGAAACCTTGTCTCTACTAAAAATTACAAAAATTAGTCAGGCCTGGTGGCAGGCACCTGAAATTCCAGCTACTAGGGAGACTGAGGCAGGAGAATCCCTTGAACCCGGGAGGCCGAGGTTGCAGTGAGCTGAGATCATACCACTGCACTCTAGCCTGGGTGACAAAGTGGCACTACATCTCAAAAAAAAAAAAAAAAAAGAGAGAGAGAGAGAAACAGGAATGGGGAAAGAGAATTTTAAGTGTCTATTATGTGTTAGATGCTATTCTGGCTAGCCACATACTGATGCTGTCGTACATTTTCAATAATTTCTACAGGGATCATGCAAAGTTGATAGAAAAGTTTTTGTTCTACTGATTGTATAGATGAGCAAAGTAAGGCACCAAGGCAAAGTGACTTCTCTAAGGTCATGCAGTGAGTGGAATCAGAACTGAAAACTGACCGCTGGACTCTCAATGCACAATTTTTTCCAATATCTTCAAGATGAGTGTTTTACCGGAGCTTCTTATACTAAAAGGACAATGACAAAGGAGAATCCAACGTGCCTAGGTATTTTGAAACACCGTGGTATGCAGGCTGATGATACAATAATTAGATGTTGGCATTTAGTACATATTGGTGAAATATTGTATGTAGAAGATGAAACATTCCTAGTATGTGGGCATAGAGTAATTATTTCTTTTAACAAATAGGAATGGAGCTCCTACAGGTGCTAGGCACTATTCTAGCTAGGCCCAGGGGATACATTAGTGAACACAACAAAGACCTCAAAAAACCTAAGCAGGGAATGGGAAGAGTGTTTGCAGCCAGATACTAATCAAACAAACAAACAAAAATTGGATAATCTAGATAATTAGCTTTACAATTGTAGACGGTGATAAAACTATTTAAAATGAAGTAAACTAAAACATTTCTCAGCAGTCAAACCAATTTCACATAGGGCAATTCTCTACTGATGGGATTTTTTAAAAGCAAGTATTGTTATGAAATTGTAAAAGAACATAATTGCACCACAAACGCTCTATTTTGATGCTCCTCTATCAGGAGAACCCGCTCCTGATGGTTAACGTGGGTTCTTTTCTATTTCCTAGGTGTCGCGGCTGGTTTGAGAAATAAAGGGAAAGAGTACAAGAGAGAGAAATTTAAAGCTGGGTATCCGGGGGAGACATCACACGTCGACAGTTTCCGTGATGCTCCCCGAGCCGAGCCGTAAAACCAGCAAGTTTTTATTAGCAATTTTCAAAAGGGGAGGGAGTGCACGAATAGGGTGTGGGTCACAGAGATCACATACTTCACAAGGTAATAAAATATCACAAAGCAAATGGAGGCAGGGTGAGATCACAGGACCACAGGATGGGGCAAAATTAATATTGCTAATGAAGTTTCAACAGGCATTGTCATTGATAACATCTTATCAGGAGACAGGGTTTGAGAGCAGACAACCTGTCTGACCAAAATGTATTAGGCAGGAATTTCCTCCTCCTAATAAACCTGGGAGCGCTACAGGAAACTGGTGCTTATTTCAACCCTTCGGCTTCGACCATAAAAGAGGGACGCCTCCAAGGGGGCCGTTCATAGACCTACCCTCAAGGTGCATTCTCTTTCTCAGGGATGTTCCTTGCTGAGAAAAAGAATTCAGCAATATTTCTCCTATTTGCATTTGAAAGAAGAGAGATATGGCTCTGTTCCCTCTGGCTGGTGGCGGCCAGCTCAGGGTTGCCTCCCTTGTTCCCTGAACATCGCTGTTATCCCGTTCTTTTTTCAAGATGACCAGATTTCATATTGTTCAAACACACATGCTCTTCAAACAATTTGTGCAGTTAACGCAATCATCATAAGGTCCGGAGGCCACATATATCCTCCTCAGTTTGCAAAGAAGATGACGGGGTTAAGAGACTAAAGTAAAGACAGGCATAGGAAATCACGAGGGTATTGATTGGGGAAGTGATAAGTGTCCATGAAATCTTCACAATTTATGTTCAGAGATTGCAGTAAAGACAGGAGTAAGAAATTATAAAAGTATTAATTTGGGGAACTAATAAATGTCCATGAAATCTTCACAATTTATGTTGTTCTGCCGCGGATTCAGCCGGTCCCTCCGTTCAGGGTCCCTGACTCCCTGCAACACTCCTCTAACAGATGTGTTTTAAAAAATTATTCAAAGGGAGTCCTGAAATTGGATTCTGGAAAATGGATGTTCAAGACTTTCCTAGGTGCCACTTTTACTACTCACAGGCTGACTGAATTTCAAATTTTGTGTGTTGAACTCACTCTTCCTGCATCTTATTGTAGATTTATTTTTACTGTTGTTCAAGAACTGTTGCCACCAAACCGGTAGTGTGAATTATTCCCTTACCACCTTATTACTACGTACTTTTAATTAAAATTCAAATACATGGCAGAATTTCTCATACCCATAAGATATACTCTCCTAAACTAGTTCACGAAGCAAGTAGAGAAAACACAATGAAGCTAATTACAGATTATTTCTTTTAAGGGAAAATAATCATAAACAATCTCAGTTTTTCATACGATAAATTTATACATTTGGATGAACACTTCATTAGAAGATAGATTCTGAAATGCTGAAATGTTAAAACATAAGGGAATGAAATGATTGTTACCAAATGGAAGTAAAAACTAGAAAATGTGGGTCCATGTGCTATTTAGACATATGGTCATTTGAATGGAGTGAAATTTAATGTAGTTTCAATAAGTTAACGGGGCACAGAAACTGCCGGTTTATATACATTGCCTCTAGCCCCACTCTTTTCATTCCTAGATTTTGTTTATGGCATATATAAAAGTGCCTCAAACAATATTGGTGCATAGTAAATGCTCAGTTAATAATTATTAAACAAAACAGTTACGAATCATCTCACCTGTGTAGTACTGACAGATATCCAAAAAAACAAATGGGCTTCATTCTCCCAACACGTGCTCAGTAGCAACAAGTAGAGTAATAATAATACTAGCTATTGTATATTGATCACTAATTATTTCCCAGAAACTTATTACAGGGATTAGATCATCCCATCCTCACAACAAACCTATGGGGTAGGTACTATAATATTCTTACCTGCATTCCAAAGGTGAGGGAACTGAGAAACACAAATTAACAGTTGCAACCTCACAGATCTAGCCTGTGAAAAGACTAGGAGTAGGTAGAAAGAGCATGGGTTTATTCTACGACCTGAGTTTGAATGTACCCTTTACCACTTATGAGTGATGTGACTTTGGGTAACTTTAACTTAATTTCTCAGAGCTCTAAGTTTGTAATCTACAAAATGGCATGACTATCTATTTTACAGGGTTGGTGTCAGGATTAAAGGAGGAAATTGATATAAATTTCCTAAACTAATACCTGTTATATAGTAGATGCGCAACAAATGTTAGTTTCCTTTTCCCTCTCCTTCTTCTACAACGCTGCTGCTTCCCCAAGATTAAAGAAATTGAAGATATCGGAAGAATGTATTTTTAAAACATGTATTATTGTGTTATAGAGGACCAGACACCAAAAGGTTTGAGAGTGAAATGGATGGCAGGACTCCACAAAGTACAGTAAAGATATTTAAGCAAATATAGTCTGGGAACAATTGACATGTTCTAAATTTCAAAATTCCCTTTCAGGAACATGATATTTGCTCCCATTAATGACTGTCAATTTATTATGGTGCTTTTTTCTTATAAAACCTGTACATTGCTTATTTAATTTCTAGAATTTTGAAAGTGAAATTCTGCCCCTACCCCTATTTTAATTTCTATAAGAGCATACAGGAAAGCTATTTTTTAACTTATTTTGCATTTTATATACAGCCACGTTGCCAAACTCTCTTATTAGATCTGATTGTTTTTCGGTTGATATTCTTAGATTTTCAAGGTATACAATTATATCCTCTCTGTAAATTTGTTTTGTTTATTTCAATAGGGATACCTCTTCATTTCAATAGTTCTGCAGAGTTTAATCACATCTGCTAGAAATTGGCAAAATAGATCCTACTGTATAAAATAATATAAATGTGTCTCTCTGGGTGACACCATTGCCTGTGATTTTTATTTTTAGAGGTATACTGTTCAATATTTTCCACCATGGGTAAGCATTTGTTATGCCCAGACCGTTTATTCCCCGAAGAAGACCACCAGAGTCCAGAGTCAAAGCTAAGCAGCAAGGATCTTTATTACAGGTTCGAACCTGGAGCTCTCACTTGCTCGTGAAACGAGACGGGCAGGAGAGCTCCCCTACTGAGCTCCGAACAATGTTATATAGTCTAAGGAAAGTAGGCATAGAATCATTATACAAATTAGAGGTATGATTGGCTGGAGTTTGAACAAAGCGATTTGGCAAACTATGATTGGTTCCCGCCATTTCTGATATTTCAGTACAACCCTTGAGGCGGAAGAGCAGTTTTACACAAAGGCAGTTAATTATATTGCATCAGGTTGCACGACCAGTTTATGGCTATCTTGCTTAAACACACCTTGTGACCTGGCTATCTTACTTAAACATTCCTTGTGACCTGGCCTCAGAAAGAGAAACATGTACTTACAGAACTTACGAAACCTCTGGTACGTGCAAAGATTAGAGAGCAGAACAAGGGTGTAGCGGGTGGGGGGCGGGTACACATCTATCTTTGTGTCCTTTCATTTCTCCCTTCTCATAAGTAACTGGATGTCCAATCTTGGATTTCCAGAGTCTTATAATATAGCCTCACTTTCTGGGTGCAGGAGAGGCTGGTGATGGCTACGGAGGACCATTAGTTGGATGGTATCAAACCTTTCTCTGACAAATTGTAAAATTTTATTTACCACACAGGGGCCTATAGTGAATAGAAGTAGTAAAGACATTAGGGGGCCTAAAAGGGGTGCCAGAAGGGAAAACATTGAAGAGCTCCACCAATTGTTAGCGGCTGTAGTGAATTGTTGCTTTTTCATTTCTAAGCTTAGTTCGTGTAGGCGTTGGACTCTTTCCTCAACTAACCCTGACTCATTTATATAGAAACAGCATTCTTCTTTGAGGAACATACAGGTACCTCCTTTCTCAGCCGTGAGTAAGTCTAAGGCTCTGCGGTTTTGAAGGGTGACCTGTGCTAGGGAGGTGAGCTGCCGCTGAAGGGAGGCTAGGGAATAGGCGGAGTCTTCCATAGCAACAGAGAATTGTTGTAACAGCTTGTCGTTTTCTATCATGGAGTGTTGTAGGGCCCCTCCTGCTAACCCCGCTGCGACGACAGAGGTGGTTAAGGATATTCCGGCAATTAGTGGTAGAAAAACTGCTCGTCTATGTCGCGCAGTTTTAGTTGGGGCGGTCCCTGCCCAGCCTATGAACTCTGCCGGGGTTAGCAGTGTCAGTCGGGGAACTAGGGTAACAGGGATACACAACTGTCCGTCAGAGATGCTTTTGGACAGAGTTTTTAACAGAGTCATATTACACCAGAAGAACACACCAGGGGGAGCATATATGGGACTATTAGGGTATGTAGCCGATTGGTTGCAGAGGCTGTTGCTAAATGCCGAATAACAATAGGGGTATTTCTCTTGGTATGGGTCACGGTACAGGGCTACATCGGGTATCGTGACTATCGATGAGTTAAAACCTGTATAGTTTGTGGGAGGGGAGGATAGAGGAACAGCCGTTAATGGTGGTCTTCCTAGGGTTGCACACATAAAGCAAGAGGACAGGTCGCCTAAACCAGTGAGGTTGGCGAATGCTAGCCCTTCCCGTAATAGAGTTAGCCAGGAGAAGGGCTGCAAGTCTTGTGATAACTTGGTTTCTTGCCTGTGGATTTGTGTGTGGATTAAGGGTTGAATCTGGACTAGACTTCTCCACAGATATAAATGGCTACTGGGCCAGGTACTAGTTGATGAGTAATATACTCCCCCATGTTGTGGGGTTGTCCACCGAGAGTCCCATGGGTCTCTAATTATCCAAGTGTAAGTGACGGGAGACTCAGTTTTGTAAAAATACCACCCTTGTCGTTCTCTCCAGTATCGGACAGAGTGCGTCTTACAGTAGCTATATGGGCAACCTGCACTCTGGTGCCACCAATAATTTTTACAATTATATTCAGTTTGATCATATTCAAAACAGATCATGGGTGTTGCTGGTTGGGCAATCTGGAACCTAGTGAAATTGAGGTAAACTATAGTATTACACCCTGAGGGGGGGCAGTCTGTGCTAGCTAGCAGTTTACCCGCTTGGGGGGTTTCCCCGGGGTGAGTTTTGTTTTCATAGAGCCAGAACCTCCAGACATAGGGATTAGACGGCGCAGCAGTGAGGAGAGTCAGATGCATAAGGCATAAAAGCATAGGTAAGCTAGACATGGTTACGGCTATGGGGATGACGGCGCAGGGTTAGCTTTAAGGGATTGTTCTTAGCTTTGTCTACAGTCCATGTAACCGGTGCTCCAGACGGCTCGAGAAGGTCGGATGTTGGGTCCACTGGTTTGACGTGTGTGTAGTGGATCCACGAAGCGATGCCTTCTACTTTGAGAGCGGTGGGAGTAGTCAGGAGTACTTGCAGTGGTCCTTTCCACCTGGGTTGAAGAGTTTCTTGCCGGTGGCGCTTGACTAGGACCCAGTCTCCCGGCTGGAACGGATGAGGCGTCGGCGGAGGTCCTGCCTCGTACAGTTCTCGTAGTCTGGGCCAAATTTCCTGGTGAATTTTCTGTAAGGCTTGTAAGGAGAACAGGAGCTCAGAGACATTTTCAGTTTCAGGTTTGAGTAAGTCATCTTTTAGACTGGGGACCAGGGGTGGGGGTCTGCCATACATGATTTCATATGGTGTGAGGCCTAGTCTGTAAGGGGTATTTCGGGCCCGGAACAGAGCGTAGGGGAGAAGTACTACCCAATTAGCGCCAGTCTCCATGGTCAATTTAGTTAAGGTCTCCTTCAGAGTCCGATTCATCCTTTCTACCTGTCCTGAGCTTTGGGGCCTATAAGCACAATGTAATTTCCAATTTGCCCCCAGAATGGAAGCCAAATCCTGACTTACCTTAGCAACGAAGGCTGGTCCATTGTCTGACCCTATTTGGACGGGAAAGCCATACCTGGGGAGGATTTCTTCCAAAATTTTCTTTGCTACAACCTGAGCAGTTTCTCTCTTAGTTGGGAACGCTTCTGTCCATCCTGAAAAAGTATCTACAAAGACAAGTAAGTACTGATACCCATATTTTCCAGGCTTTATCTCAGTAAAGTCTATTTCCCAATAGATACCAGGCCTAGTTCCTCTACACCTAATTCCTGTGGTGGTCTGGGTTTGGGGGCAAGCGTTGTTTACTTGGCAGGCTTTGCAATTTGTTGTGACATCGCTGGCCAGTTCAGCTATGCGCCTGATTCTAAACTTGGCGTGCCTGATTAAGTCCATCATTCGCCGGGCACCCAGGTGGGTTGTCCGGTGGATGTGTTCCAACACCTGCCGTCCTAATTTTTCTGGTAGGATGGTTTGGTCATTTATATCAGTCCACCACCCATTTTTAACCTGTTTTAGTGGAAGCGTGTTCATCCATTCGCGATCCTGTTCGGTATAGTCGGGAAAACATGGCAAATTTCGCGGGCCAGGATCGGGGAGCTGGAGCGCGAGGAGCTGACTGGGAGCTTTTGCTATGCTCCTTGCGGTTTGGTCGGCTAAGAAGTTGCCTCGAGCAATTGGCGTAGTTGGTTTCTGATGCCCAGGGCAATGTACAATAGCCAATTTCTTTGGTTTCCACAAAGCAGTTAATAGAGCTAGGATCTCTTGCTTGTTTTTTATTTCTTTGCCTTCGGCTGTTAATAGTCCCCTTTCTCTGTAGATGGCCCCATGTATGTGCGCAGTAGCGAAAGCATAGCGGCTATCCGTGTATACTGTTAGTTTTTTCTCTGCCCCTAGGGTGAGGGCCTGTGTAAGGGCTATCAGTTCGGCTCTTTGGGCCGATGTCCCTGGAGGCAAGGGTTCCGCCCAGATTACCTCAGTCTCTGACGTTACAGCCGCTCCTGCATACCGCTGGCCTTGGTGGACATAGCTGCTGCCATCAGTGAACCAGGTGAGTTCTGTGTCGGGGAGCGGACGATCTTGCAGGTCCTCCCGCACCCCATGCACCTGAGCCAGTATCTCAGTGCACTCATGGGACGGGGCGTCCAAGTCTGGATTTGGCAGCAGTGAAGCAGGGTTTAAAGAGGTTGGGGGCAGAAAAGTTATTCTGAGGGGGTTTAACAGCAGTCCTTGATAGTGGGTGAGCCGGGCGTTACTCATCCATCGGTCCGGCGGCTGCCGGAGGACGCCTTCAATGGCATGCGGGGTTATAACGCGCAACTCTTGCCCCATGATAAGTTTATCAGCGTCTCGGACCATTAGGGCGGTCGCCGCGATTATCCGGAGGCAGGGTGGCCAGCCAGCAGCCACTGAATCTAATTTTTTTGACAAATAGGCAACTGGCCTCTGCCAGGGGCCTAGGTACTGTGTTAACACGGCTTTTGCAACACCCTTACTTTCATCCACGTATAAGTGGAAGGGTTTGGAGACATCAGGGAGCCCCAGCGCGGGGGCTGATAACAAGGCAGTTTTGATTTGCTGAAAGGCCAGCTCAGCCTCTTCCGTCCAATTGAAGGGCTGCCGTTCCTTTGTTGCCTGGTATAGGGGCTTGGCTAACTCAGCAAATCCGGGTATCCATAACCTACAGAACCCTGCCGACCCCAGGAATTCTCTCACTTGCCGTGTTGACTGGGGTCTAGGGATGCGTAGGACTGTTTCCTTTCGGGCTTTGGTTAGCCAGCGTTGCCCCCCTTTTAATAGGTACCCCAGATAAGTTACCTCCGACTTGCAGATCTGAGCCTTTGTTGCTGAGGCTCGGTAGCCTAGCTCCCCCAGAGTCTTCAGGAGGTCCTCAGTCCCTCGAACACAAGTTTCCGGGGACCTGGCCGCTATTAAGAGATCATCAACATATTGCAAAAGAGTTATTTCAGGGTGTTGCCGCCGGTACTCACCCAGATCTTCATGAAGGGCTTCATCGAACAGAGTTGGCGAGTTCTTGAACCCTTGTGGCAGTCTGGTCCATGTTAGCTGACCGTTGATGCCCCTCTCAGGATCCGTCCATTGAAATGCAAAGAGTTCTTGACTTTTGGGAGCCAGAGGAAGGCTGAAGAAAGCGTCTTTTAGATCAAGAACGGTATACCACTGTTTTTTGGGATGTAAGGCACTCAGAAGGGTGTATGGATTGGGCACAGTGGGATGTATGTCCATGACCCTTTTATTAACTTCTCTTAAATCCTGTACTGGCCTGTAGTCCGTACTGTTGGGTTTACGAACAGGTAACAGTGGAGTATTCCAGGATGAGTGGCAAGCCCGTAGGACTCCCTGGTCTAGGAGTCGGCGGATATGGGGCGTAATTCCTTCTCTTGCCTCCAGGGGCATAGGATATTGCCGAACCCGAACGGGGTCCGTCCCTGGCTTAACTTCCACAAATATGGCAGGTCGATGTTTAGCTAGCCCCAAGCCCCCAGTTTCTGCCCACGCTTCAGGGAAACGCTGGAGCCAAGAGTCAATTCCCTGATCGGGGGGCTTTTGCTCTTGATGGAGTCGGTACTCATCTTCTAAGGTGACAGTCAGGATAGATATTGGCCTGTTTTGGGAATCAGTTATCTTGGGCCCTTCTGGCTCAAAGTGGATTTGGGCCCCCATCTTTGTCAGCAAGTCCCTCCCTAGTAGAGGGCAGGGGCTCTCTGGGATGACTAGGAAGGAATGGGAGACTTTTCCCGTTCCTAAGTCTACAGTCCTCTGGGTTGTCCAGGGGTATTTTTTGATGCCTGTGGCCCCGTGCACCCAGGATGTTTTCTTAGACATTTTTCCAATTGGTTTGGTTAGGACTGAGCGTTCCGCCCCAGTATCGACCAAGAAGCGAACTGGGGACCCCTCCACTTGCAAAGTTACCCTGGGTTCGGGGAGGGGGTCCGAACCCCGTCCTCCCTAGTCAGAGTCCTGGGTAACGAGTACGGAGGTAGGGTTAGCTGGTCTCCGTTTCTTTGGGCAGTCTTTAATCCAGTGGCCACGTTCCTTGCAATAAGCACACTGATCTTTTTCTAATCCTTGCCTAGGGCCTTGCTTTTTCTGCTTTCTGTTTTGGCCATTTCCTGCCTGGGGGAAAGCTGCTACTAAGACTTTGGTCATTTCTTTGGTTGCCTTGAACTGTTTTTCTTCTGGAGTATCCCTATTATTATAAACTCGCTGGGCCATCTGAAGGAGGTCCTGAATCTGCTTTCCCTCTAAACCTTCTAATTTCTGGAGTTTTCTTTTAATATCTGGTGTTGCCTGGTTTACAAAGGACATTACTACCGCTGCCTGATTTTCCGGTGCTTCCGGGTCCATAGGGGTAAACTGTCTGAAGGCTTCCATTAATCTCTCTAAATACACAGCGGGGCTTTCTGTCTTACCTTGTAACACAGAATATACTTTAGCCAAATTGGTGGGCTTGCGAGCTGCAGCCCGGAGACCCGCCATTAGAGTCTGGCGATAAATGAGCAGTCGTCCCCTACCTTCTGCCGTGTTGTAGTCCCATCTGGGCCGGGTCAAAGGGAAAGCCGCATTAATGAGGTCAGGATTTGCAGTTGGCTGGCCGTCATCTCCTGGAACCAGTTTTCTGGCCTCAACTTGGATTCTTTCCCGCTCCTCCGTTGTGAACAGGATTCGGAGGAGCTGTTGACAGTCATCCCAGGTCGGCTGGTGAGTAAACATGACACTGTCTAACAACGAGGTTAGATCTTTGGGATTATCTGAGAACCGAGCATTTTGGGACTTCCAATTGTATAAATCACTGGTGGAAAAAGGCCAATACATGAGACGGGAGAGCCCGGTATCATCGAGCGATCCTATTTCTCTGAGAGGCAGGGCTACAGTGGAGTCAGGGAGTCGGGAAGCTTGGTCCCGCTGTACGCGGCCTCGTGTTCGGCCGGCCGGCCCCCCCAGGTTACTTTCACTCTCGGCTGCTTCCGCTTCTCGGTTTCCCTCTACGGAAGCACCACCCTGGGGGACTGGGTCCTGCGGGATAAGGTGCTGATATGGTGGGGGAAATGTGGGTTCTAACGTTAGGGGGTCCTGGCTGTCCGGCAGCACAGGGGCCGAGGGAGCAGAGGGAGTCTTTTGTCTTGTAGGTCGCGTTACTAGGACTTTGCAGGGCTCAAGGATGAATGGAGTTATCCAGGGTGGTGGGTTTTCCACAAGATCCTGCCACACTAGAATATAAGGAATTTGATCAGGATGTCCTGACTGCCCTGGCAGGAAAATCTTAGTTTTTACCTTAGTAATAATAGAGAGACAGAAAGTTCCTTCAGAGGGCCACCCTACGCCGAAAGAGGGCCACTCCGAACGGCAGAAAGTAACTAGCTTTCCCTTCTTTAGTTCTACGCTTAAGTTACGCCCCCGAGCCTTCACATCCTTAAAATTGGTAACAAGGAGTGAGAGCGGCGTGCTCTGGTTGTTGCCTATCTTTGGACTGCTCCTACAAAGAGAAGGGGGGACGAAAATGAGTGTGAAGCAGAGGGGAGTATCCGACAGGTCCGGTCCTGGAGGGGGAAGAAAAGGTTTTATGTTTCGTTTTGGGCTTACACTTAACACTTAACAATAACGGACAGACAGTAATAACGATGAGCATTCGCGAGCGCGTGTCGGACTTCCGACCTGAGTCAGACGGGGCAACCAAGGATGGAGGCCCCCAGATGGGCACTGGGGAACGTCTCCCACCAGTCCCGAGTGGCTGTCTTCTAGCGCGTCCGCCAAGACCGTGCCACTTACAGAACAGACCAATACAGATTACAGATTACGGATTTCGCGAAATTTCAGGGAGACAGACAGAGACAAAGACAGAGACAGTGACAAAGCCGGCTTACCTACAGATTAAGATCCGTTGACTTGGGGGTCTGGTGGGCTTGGGGGAAATCCCGGACGAGCCCCCATTTGTTATGCCCAGACCGTTTATTCCCCGAAGAAGACCACCAGAGTCCAGAGTCAAAGCTAAGCAGCAAGGATCTTTATTACAGGTTCGAACCTGGAGCTCTCACTTGCTCGTGAAACGAGACGGGCAGGAGAGCTCCCCTACTGAGCTCCGAACAATGTTATATAGTCTAAGGAAAGTAGGCATAGAATCATTATACAAATTAGAGGTATGATTGGCTGGAGTTTGAACAAAGCGATTTGGCAAACTATGATTGGTTCCCGCCATTTCTGATATTTCAGTACAACCCTTGAGGCGGAAGAGCAGTTTTACACAAAGGCAGTTAATTATATTGCATCAGGTTGCACGACCAGTTTATGGCTATCTTGCTTAAACACACCTTGTGACCTGGCTATCTTACTTAAACATTCCTTGTGACCTGGCCTCAGAAAGAGAAACATGTACTTACAGAACTTACGAAACCTCTGGTACGTGCAAAGATTAGAGAGCAGAACAAGGGTGTAGCGGGTGGGGGGCGGGTACACATCTATCTTTGTGTCCTTTCACATTTCCTTTATAACCAGAAAAACCACTACAGTTACATTTTAAATGCTCTGTTCAGTTTTTAATCTGGTGGTGCCAGTTGCCCTTCACGGTCCTTAACCACGTTGCTGGAGTCAACCAAGATTTACTCAATATGCCCCTGTTCCTGCCTCAGTTCTCTCTTCAAGTGTAGGCAGGACATTTTGTCTCTTTTCTTTTCCTCCTGTAGGTTTGAAGCAGTATGTAGTTCATTCCTTACCAAATGAATACATGGGAAACGACAATTCCCTAAGTGCAGAGCTCCCACATGGTTTTTTTTTTTTTTTTTTTTTTTCCCTAGTTCTTTTTGCTATTGAATTTATGACTTCACAGCACAGAATGCAATGTGAGAAATGCAAACTTCCATCAGAAGCCAGGTTGCATTACTGGGAAGTGTAGTCCCAGAATAAATATGGACAATGAGCTACAGACTGCTGGAAAGATCTAGGTTCAGGTGGAGGTGGGGGCAGAGATGGGGGTGGGGGAAAAATGACTGTTACAGAGATCTGCACCTGCACAGTAGAGGAGGTGGCTACAGCATTTGGAGTCTGGAAAGCTACTTCAATGGCCCTCACACTTTTTACTCACATGCTTCCGAAAAGAACTGTGAAAAACTGTATACCCTTTTGTATATTTTGAAGATGGCTCTTTATTTTTTTTAATCATGAATTTAAATAGTTGCAACAGATGTGTTTCCAGAATTTTCTAAATGCACTATTGTCTTTTAGGTATTTTTTTTAATGGAAGTATAAAGATAATAATGTCCAGATATCTTTTTATTTATTTATTTATTTTTGAGATGGAGTCTCACTCTGTCACCCAAGCTGGAGTGCAGTGGTGCGATCTCCGCTCACTGCAAACTCCACCTCCAGGGTTCATGCCATTCTCCTGCCTCAGCCTTCCGAGTAGCTGAGACTACAGGTGTCCCCCACCACGCCCAGCCAATTTTTTTTTTTTTTTTTTTTTTTTTGGTATTTTTAGTAGAGGCGGGGTTTCACTGCGTTAGCCAGGATGGTCTCAATCTCCTGACCTCGTGATCCATCTATCTTGGCCTCCCAAAGTGCTGGGATAACAGGCGTGAGCCACCGCGCCCAGCCCAGTTCAGATATCTTAAATGTAGAGCTGGTTGAAGTTTTGCATATGCATACTGTCATGCAATTCTGCAGATACCACCTATACGGTGTATTTCCAAACACTAGAAGTCTCTCTCATGCCGCTCCTAGTGAAAACACTCCAGAGGTAACCATTATTTTGAATTTTATCACAAATAATTCATTCTACCTGTTCTTGAACTCCATGTATGACAGTGTATAAACTATTATATGTATATATCACTATTATATATATTAAATCAGTATTATTAGATATATCTTATAATAGTGTATGTATAAGATAATTACATTTATAATATAATCAGAAATATATCAAAGGGAAGCTAAACACTGGAGTGGAACCTATTATTGTCCATTAAAATTAATTCAAAAGCTCTGTTTTTAACAGTCAGGAATTCATAGTATTTTTCTCCTTGAACTTGTTCTTCATACTCTTTACTGCACAAAATTTTATTCAAATATTATTACATTATACTTTCACTCTGGAAAGGCTTTTGTCAATCACCCTATATACTTCTGTGGAACAAATATATATACATAAATTGATATTTAATTTTTTATATATCATCTCATTATAAGGTTCTAGGCTACATTTATTATAGATTTGATTATTATCATTATTTTTCATACAACATTGATCAAAACAACCTAGACCATACAATTTTTTATTAATAAATATTAAAACCAAATATGCAGTTTGAAATGCATTTCTAAGTGTAATGGCTTTTGTAATTAATGTTTATGTATTCATATCATGTATTGTTTATAATTAAACAGTTCATCATCAAACATATCTCTTGTGTTTATAATTGTAAGTATGGAAGAAATTTACTCGGTAAGTTAGATCGTAAGGAATTTTCTTATAGCTATGTCACCCAATTCTTTGACTTCCTCCAACATTATATGCTAAAAATAACATAATGATCCATCAGCAAAAATTACTTTTAGTGACCTAGCAGCTGACGGTTGGGTTCAGTACTTTTTCAATTTTGATGAAAACAAAAAATTGGTAATTGCCTGGATTGCAAATGGATTTGTTCCAAACACTGTAGTCCAACCAGACACCACTATTTCTAATTATCCTTTTGTTTGGCTTCTTAGAGGATTTTTTTCCCCAACAACTTTACTGAGTCATAATACACATACCAAAAATGTACTCGTTGTCAGTGTATAGTCCAATAACTTTTAATAAATTTATAGAGTCACATGACCATCACCACAATCTAGTTTCAGAACATTTCCATCCCCCCCACATGTTTTGGTTATGCTTATTTTTCATCAATCACTGCTCCTAAACCCAAGACCAGAAAACCATTGTTTTGCTTTCTGCCTATATATTTGCCTTTTCTGGAACTATCATGTAAATGTAATAATAAAATAAGTAGTACTTTGTGCCAGGCTTCTATAACTGAATAAAATGTTTTTTGAAGTTAATCCATATTGTAGCATTCTTTGGAGGTTGTGCACTCTGAGAAAATCATCAAAAATGAAGTTCTATATGGGTAAGAGATATGTTTTTCTTCTATGAAATGGATAAAGAGTGATGGTAGAAGGAAACTTGGTAAATGTTCAATATTTGGAAAGAAAAAATACAAATGGAAGTTGAGGTTTTGGAAATGATTTTTTTTAAACAACCCCTACTTGTGCAATTTTGGAAAGTCTTTATGTTTTATTATTATCATCAGTGGTATATCCTTTCCAATTTAAAGAAAATTGGACAAAATTATGTAGGAGTACTGTACAGAGTAGATTAGAACGTAAATTTCAAAAGGTACATTGATCACTTAGTCTCTGTAATTCAATTTCCTGATCTGTAAAATAAGCACAATAATAATATCTACCTTACACTTTTCTTGCAGGAATTGGAGAGCCCAAGGATTTTAAGGAGAGGATTGAAAATATTGTCAGAATCTGTCTGTTAGATCCCAGTCAGCAATTAATGATACAGACCTGGCCAAGGTATTTCATTTAGTCTCAGCCTGACTCTTCTACATTGTTAGAGAATCTACATTGCCTGAGATCCTGCCTGGCATCAGTCTTAGGACCAAAGATCTCCTTCCACAGGAACTGGTCTCTGTCTTACCCTAAATACTGGTGTAATAAAGATATACTTGGAACTTGGAGTTCTAAGATACTGGGTTCCCATATTGGAATCTACAGTGCCTTTGAGACAGAAGGGGATTTTGCATTCAAAAGACTACAAAGCCATTAGAAATATCATCAATACAAATACTATTAATTTGGTTTCAAAAGTGAATTCAATTCAATTAAAAAACATCCATGATATGCTTACATTATTATACAAACCCCCAACCTCTTCATCCTCCCCTACTTCTAAGCTCCCAAAACAGCTGAATGGAGGTAAATTCTGTCACAATGATGTTGCTCAACCCAATTCATCAGTCAGTTCTTTTAGGTTTCCAACTTAGATGTGACCTGATTATTTATCAAAAATAGAGACCCTTGAGAAGACAGAAGAATTGAGTGCCCTTTTTTAAAGAATGGTAATAATTATACTTTTTCAATAAGCGTAAAGTATTTAGGAAACCAAGATATGGAAAAGGGATAAAATTCCTCGGTTTTCTGTAGGCAAACTGATTTTAATTGAGTGAATTTTCCAGTCATGACTGGAAGACAAACTGAAGCCTCAGTAATGATGGTGGCATTGTTGCCTATCAAAAAGAGGGCTTATTGCGCTGCTGCAACTGAATAGAATATCAGCATAATCAGCGACCAATGAATCATCTGTGGAGGAGCTGTTGCTGTTTTCGTCTTCCAGTAGCAACAGAGGCAGAGCGGTAAGATAGATGAATAACAATTACTGTGGAAAACATCAAAGAGGAAAACAGTACTAAATAAGTGTCTGATGCACATTTTCGGACTCCTGTCTGTGAAGTGGTAGATGGACAGACAGTATTTATAACGAAAACGAATACTTCTCTGTAATAATGCAAAAGTGACACCAACAAAATAGATCCCTTTTGCTATTACTTAGCTTGTCCCTTAAAATGATACCTGAAAAATCCATTTCCTAGTTCTTCATCCATTCTATGCATCCCATGAAGATTGTTCAGTTAGAGTTCTTCAGTCCCTAATCAAACATTTTGGTTGTATGTGGTGTCTGGAAGAATGCCTGCTCACAATACAGATTCGGGGCATTGAAAAGGCTCTGTAGTCAAGCTCAGAAGGGCCATATAATTATTGAGAATCCTGTATGAGTACAATTTCCGAGGTTATTTTTTTTCTGCCCCTGCTCCCTAACTCTCCATCACAGATAGCATATTACAGTGGAAGCAGAGGAAAGTATGGGATCACTGTGGTGCATTTTTTCCTGCAGGTAATGAATTAATTTTATCTACAGTGTAGTTTATTTATTGGGCAGTCTCTATTAGGAAATAATAGCAGCACACACATATGAGTATGAGGGAAAATTATTTACTCTATACCTAAACATTTTTTAAACTTTCTATTATGGAATATTTTAACTATATCCCAAAACAGAAGGAATTGTATCATGAACCTCTATGTATATATCACTCAGCCTCAATAATTATCATTTCATGGACAAAAGTGTTCTTTGTATTCACCTACTTATCATCTTCACCCCTAGAATGACTTAAAGCAAATCCGAGACGTCATTTAAAAATAGCATGGACCCAATGTCATTATCATACATTAAAAAAGCAAGCAGAGTTCAAATTTCCCTGATTATGTCTTACATCAGTGCTTCCTAAATGTTAATGTGCATAGGAATCATCAAGGGATCTTTTTAAAAGGCAGATTCTGATTCGATAGATGTAGGATGAAGCCTGAGATTTTCTATTTTTGACAAGTTCCCAGGTGATGCCAATGTTCCAGTCCTCAGGTCACACTTGATTAGTAAGGTCATTTGTTTTTTTGTTTGTTTGTTTTGTTTTGTTTTTGTTTGTTTTTTGCAGTTTGTGTCTCAACTTTTGGTATGTTAAAATTTTTTATTTAGGGATTAATGTGCCTTAAGATGTCAGAGTAACGCGTAACACTATTTTTGATCGTATGTTTACTCAAAAAAAAGTTCCGGTATATATCTGGCACTGTGCTGGGCATTGGGGAGTCAGGAGAATTGGTCATATATAAAATATTTTTATCTCTGGCCAGCTAACAGCTTTCCTAAAGGGTAGAAACAAAAGGTATATGTCCATATTGAATTCTCTTTCTTATGTACACGTATTTGTAATAAGGTATGTATATTTTCCCTTTTATGAGAGGGATGGTGTATTAATTTTCTGTGACTGTTGTGAAAGGAAATTAAAGTTTGGGGCCCCAAACTCCTTTATCCAAAAGGAAAAGGCAAGCTGGGACCTTGCCTCCCCTTTTGGTTCCTAAATAGGATGGCTACAAGATGAAAAGCTACAAGCCTCCACCATATTTTGCCCACAAGGAAATTCCTAGTGAGCCGTTAAAATTTCACCATGGAAATGTAAATTGATAGTTTATCTTTACAAGCGCAGTGCCCCACCCACCGACACAAATGCATATCTGATTGTCCCCTGCCCCATTTTGTCTATGTTTATCTTATGTGAACTGCAGGTTCCCTCCATTTTTCTCTGCCCCATTTGTTTATGTTGTCATACATTAAAAACGCAAATTCACTGAGCCAGACAAAGGCACAAATAACTATTTTTCCTATCCCCCTACATGAAAATTATGTACTTCTCAGTTTCCCACCCTTTCCTCTTTAAATTTGGAACCCTCAAAATCATCTTCAGAGAAAGACATAGACCCGTCTCCCAGGAGCGTTCTTAACTTTGGCAAATAAATCTCCCAAAATGATTGAGACGTCTCTCGTTATTTTTCTCGATTGACACTGTCATAACGAATTAGTATAAATTTGGTGGCTTAACATAACAAACATTTATTCTTTCACAGTTTAGAGGCCAGCAATCTGAAATCAATTTCACTGTGTTGAAGTCAAGATATCCTGTTGGCAGGGCAGCCCTACCTGGGAAGACTAGGCAGAATCACTTCCTTGACTTTTCCAGTTTCTGGTGGCTTCTTGCATTCTTTGCATTACTTGCCTTGTGGCTGCTTCTCTCTAATCTCTACCTCTGACTTCACAGAGTTAAGTTAACTAAATCGATTAGTTCCCATAAGAGTGGGAACTAATCTGTGTCTTCTCATCTGTGTCTGAGTGGTTCAAATGAGAAGGCCTATCAGATTTCCCTCTTCCTATCTCTTATGAAGATTCTTGTGATTGGCTTTAAAGTCTATCTGGTTAATCCAGAATAATGCCACCATGTAAAAATCCATAATTTAACACATATGCAAAGCCTCTTTTTCATTATAAGGTAACATTTACAGGTTCCAGAAATTAGAACCTGATATCTTCAAATGACTATTATTCAGTCTACTAAATTGGGCTCTTAATTTGGTTAAAAATTATGACCATAGAACCTTTTCTAAGAGACCACATCCCCTCAAAGTTATGTAAAAGAGATGTGGCATGATTTCATTGCTTATCCTATGGAGAATGAGGAAACCCCTTCTCCTCCCCAGACTGGGGAGGCTGAGAGGGAGCAGGCCATGTGGCCTGAGGGATGAGAGCAAAATGAGGGGTGGTGAATACAACAATTAGATACTCATTGTGTTAGTACACTTTGTATTGATATAACAGAATATCTAACACTGGGTAATTTATAAAGAGGAGGTTTATTTAGTTCACAGTTCCACAGGCTGCGCAGTTGAAAAGGCATGGCACCAGCATCTGCACGAGGGGAGTAAACCTGTGAAAAGAGACCACACGGTGAGAGAGGAAGCAAGAGAGTAGAACCGAGGAAGCCAGACTGTCTTTTTTTTTTTTTTTTTTTTTAACAAACACTCTTATGGGAACTAATCAATTCCCACAAGAGAGTAAGAACTCACTCGCCCCACAGAGAAGACATTAATCTGTTCATGAAGGATCTAATCACCTGACTTCCTACTAGACCCTACCTACCACCACCGCCAAATTGGGAATAAAATTTCAACATGAGTTTTGACAAAGACAAACTATATCCAAACCATGGCACTCATATTCCAAAGAATATGAGCTGAGTGTCACAATGAGGTTAATATTCCTAACATTAATGGTACTATGGGTGAATACAATGAATATACATATGAAATGTAAAATTGTACTCATAACAAAAATACTAACCTATCATTTACAACTCCTGATTAGCTTCATTATTGTAAATTACACACATGGATAATGATCCCGCAATGTTTTATTACTTTTTAATTATGACTCTGGATTTGAAAACATCATCATCATAGATTCATAAGGGAGAGGAAAGTGCAAATTCATGCAATTCTTGGAATTTCTTTGATCATCTCTTTTCTTAATTGTAAAAGATCTGAGGCTGGACATGGTAGCTCATGCCTGTAATCCTAGCACTTTGGTAGGCCAAGGTGGGCAGATCACGAGGTCAGGAGATCGAGACCATCCTGGCCAACATGATGATACCTCATCCCTAATAAAAATACAAAAATTAGCTGGTCGTGGTGGTGGACACCTGTAATCCCAGCTACTCGGGAAGCTGAAGCAGGAAAATCACTTGAACCAGGGAGTTGGAGGTTGCAGCGAGCTGAGATCATGCCACTGCACTCCAGCCTGGTGACAGAGCAAGACTCCATTTCAAAAAAAAAAAAAAATCTGCAAGAAAAATGTCAATTCTATTTCTAATTAACAGACATAACCACTCCATTTCAAAATAGAAAGACTCAGTGGTGATTTCTAGGTTGCTCTACTGGTACTCTGATCAGATTACAGAATATTACCAGTAATCTAGTGGTCTCCCATGTACTCCCTTTAAGTCATTGCTCTCTTCTTCAGGGTAACCTCTATTCTGACTTCTAATGGCATAGAATAATTTTGATAGTTTAATATTTTATATGAACTGAATCATATATTTTGCTTATGTCTGCATTTTTTCCCTCAACATTATGATTGTGAAAATCCATTAGATCACTCATTATCATCCCTCTATATATCCACTGTATGAATATACCATGATTTATTTATCTGTACTACCACTGACGAACATTCAGATTTTCTGTATTTTAGCTATGACATATAATGTTGTTAGAATCATTCTAGTAGATGGACTTTGGCAAACATATATCCACATATATATTGAGTATATACATAGGAGGGCAGTATCAGCTTTTATAGATACTGCTAAACTGTGTGTACAAATACAAATTGCACCAGCAGTAATATAAAAGTTTTGGTTTCTCCGAGCCTTGTCAACAGTTGAATTTTTTTAGCCATTCTCATGGATATATATTGCTATTGTATTGTGGTTCTAATTTATATTGCCCTGGTGACTAAGGAAGTTGGGCACTGTTTTTTGTATATATATTGGCCATTTGGATAGCGTTGGAGTTTTGCTCTTTGTTGCCCAGGCTGGAGTGCAATGGTGCAATCTCGGCTCACCACAACCTCTGCCTCCCGGATTCAAGTGATTCTCCTGCCTCAGCCTCCTGAGTAGCTGGGATTACAGGCATGCATCACCGCACCTGGCTAATTTTGTATTTTTAGTGGAGACGGGGTTTCCCTATGTTGGTCAGGCTGGTCTTGAACTCCCGACCTCAGGTGATCCAACTGCCTAGGCCTCCCAGAGTCCTGGGATTATGGGCGTGAGCCACCATGCCCAGCCTTGGATAGCTTCTTTGTGAGGTATCTGTTTAAGTATTTTATTTTATTTTTTTTCTATGGAATTGTTTATTCTTTTCTCTATACAGCCTAGATAAACCCTATGACAGCTACATGTGCTACAGATACGTTTTTGCACTCAGTCATTTGCCCTTTCACTTTCTTCATGATGAGTTTTGATACACAGAAGACTGTGGTGCATTTTTAATGTATGGTAATTGCTTTATGGATTATACTTACATAGAAATACTGTATCTGAGTCAAAAGGAATTACTGAACCACAGCTTTTGCACATGCTGTTCCTCTTCCCCCTTACTGAACTACTTCTTATTTACCCTTCTTTTCTCATTTTAAGACTTTAACAGAAGTCAGATTAAGACCTCACTGATGTTTCTTCTATGTTTTCCCCAAGTGACTACTTTCTTTAACATAGCTTTACTAACTTAATGATTTCTGTTTTTCTTGTTAGCTAAAAAAAGGACTGTTTCATTCTTTGTCCTCATTGTGACTACAATGCCTAGCTTATTATAATAATAGCTAACCCACATTGAATGCCAAGCAGTGTTCTAAATTTATTTAAATAAATTATTTCCCTTTAATTCTTACAACTCTATGAGGTGTATGCTATTATTATCCCCATTTTGTAGATAAGAACATTAAAGCACAGATAATTTAAAATATGTTGTACATTGGCACACATGGGTAGTAATGGGTAGATACAGGATTCAAACCTAGGTAGTGTGATTTTAGAAACATGCTCTTTGTTACTATGTTGTACAGTTATATTTAATAGCAGGCAAGTAATAAACATGTGTTTAATGAATGAATTATTATTGAAAATTCAATGCCATACAAATAATATAATTAAATTTGCTTAACCTAGGTAGTGTGATTTCAGAAACATGCTCTTTGTTACTATGTTGTACAGTTATATTTAATAGTAGGCAGGTAATAAATATGTGTTTAATGAATGAATTATAATTGAAAATTCAATACCATACAAATAATTTAATTAAATTTGCTCATTTTAAGAATGCATTAACTGGGGTTAAGAGGCAAGGTGATTTGCCATAATCACACAGCTAATAATTGCTAAAATTCCAACATAATTTCAATTGTGTTGATTGCCATTTCACTGTTCTTACTCCTGCTCCATATCTTGGATGTGTATTTTCAAAAAGAAACCATTTACTTCTTTGTAAAACCCTGCAAAACTCTACTGCTTTCAAAAGATAATCATGGGCATAAGCCATTTCTAGTGATAAAAACTGTTCACTTTTAGATACATGGCATGACAGCTAAACAAATTTAATGATGAAATCAGGCTTATCTTTTTTTTGTTTTTTTTGAGACGGAGTCTCGCTCTGTCGCCCAGGCTGGAGTGCAGTGGCCGGATCTCAGCTCACTGCAAGCTCTGCCTCCCCGGTTTAGGTCATTCTCCTGCCTCAGCCTCCCGAGTAGCTGGGACTACAGGCGCCCGCCACCACACCCGACTAGTTTTTTGTATTTTTTTTAGTAGAGACGGGGTTTCACCGTGTTAGCCAGGATGGTCTCGATCTCCTGACCTCGTGATCCGCCTGTCTTGGCCTCCCAAAGTGCTGGGATTACAGGCTTGAGCCACTGCGCCCGGCAGACTTATCTATAGAGTCGTATTGTTATAGCTGAGTCAACCTAATATCCTCCTGAAAAGTGAAAACTTCAAAGACTTTGAAATATTTGAATGTTTTTCATTGTGAGACCAAACTGAAATTTTCACTTTTCATGTGCTTGTTTGGCCCTGTGGCTAGGTTTAAGGCAGCCTTGATGTATATTGCCCTGATCTGCTCTGCTGCTCTTCTCTCTTCCCCTCCCTAGGCCAAATACTGCCCACTATTCTTGTCTAGAATGAGTCTGCTAAGTCTCATTTAACAGAACTTAGACATTGAAAACTATTTCCTGTTTTTTATTTCATTATTTTATCAAATACAAACTTGCATCAGGAAGGCCAACTGGAAACAGCTTTGGAAAGGGTTAACTCTGGTAAGTATGTTAAGATTTCATTAATATTTTCTCATTGATATTAGTTTATTTTGAACACATTATTTATCATGCTAGGTTCCGAGGCAATAGACTACATAATTCTGCAATACACCCCTGAATTATAATGAAATATCAGGAAAAGGGCATTAAGACAAAACAGGGAAATAAGCAATAAAGCAAGAAGTCGTATGTTTTGCTCAATACAATCCAATTTTTGTTGATTTCCAGTTTTTTATAGTATGACAAAAGACCAGAAGCTTACCTTTTATTGTCATATATTTTACTAGACCAAATAACACGATTTGACTATTGCAATTGCCGCACCTAGGAGTATTCTTCATGTACTTTCAGAACTGAATTTGTTAAGGTAAACCTATGTTTATCATCAAAGCCTTACTATGATACTATTTAATCCCTTATGAAATATGCATCACACGATTTTTAAAAATAAGCAAATCCAGCTTCTAAGGCTCCTGTACTTGAATTTCTCATTATTCTCTCCACCGTTCATAAGTGAAGTAATTTTCCATAGGAACACTAGGCTTCTTGTTGCTCATTCATTTACCATTGCCCTCTGAAGCCTGTGATCTAGTGCTGAAACTAAACAGAGTAATATATTTTTAATTATGGAAAATTTCATACATTTGTAACAGAAGAGAGTATAGTATAACAGAGCCCCAAGCATACCTCACCCAGCCAACTTTTACCATTATTAATTAAAAGCCCATCTTGTTTCATTTGTAATTCTATCCCTTCTCCTGTTTGGATTATTTTGAAACAAATTTCAATCATTATATCAATTTATCCATAAAATTTTCCGTATGTGTTTCTCAGCAAAGGAACACTTTTTGTTAGAAGAGAAAAAGCCAATATCATTATCTCAGCTAAAGAAAAAAAAATCAATTAATTATATCAATGTCCAATTGATGTTCAAGTTTCATTAAATGTTTTTTTACTTTTTAAAATAGTTGTGGGTTTGAGTCCAGATCCAAGCAAGTCCATCAAAATGTATTTGTTTTACAAGTCTCTTAAACTTCTTTTAGTCTATAAATTTTCCTTGCCCCCCTTTGTATTTCTTGCAGCTTATTGAAGAAAAGTGTGATTTTTGGTTCATAGAGTTCCTGATGGTCTGGATTTTACTGATTGTATCCCTGTGGTATTCAGAAAAGCATGTCCCTCCATCCCCTGAAATGCCTACGTACTGACAATTTAATCTAGAGGCTTCATTGGATTCTGGTTTATTTGGTTTTATTTGTTAAGAATCCAAAATAGGTAGTATTTAAACCTCTTTTTTCATTGTGTTAGGCTGCTTATTGAGATCAGATGTTGTCAGAGAGCCCTAAAATTTTTCATCTGCTTTTTATTATTTTATTTTAGGATTCACATTGGTGATACTTTGACATAAACTATATTAATTGGTGATATTTATTTGTTTATTAACTGGCATTCTAACATTTTTAAGAAAGTTTTTTTAAGGTGAACTTTTTCTATCAACTATTTGGTTACCTGATGTACAGTTCATCAAAGAAAGTCAGGATAAATGCTTGATTCATCTTTTTTCATCAGTCTTTAAAACAATTAATTAATTCCCTTGCATCATTCAAAGATGATCATTAAGTTTTCTTAAGGAGATTTATAATAAAAATAACCTATATTTATTTAATTAGTTACCATTTCCAGTTCTTCCCATTTATTTGTGTAAATGCAAGCTTTCTTTTGGTATCGTTTTCCTTCTACCTGAAGAATTTCCTTCATCATTTCTTGTAGTGTAGGTTGGCTGGTGATAAATTCTTTCAGATTTTGTGTGTCTGAAAATGTCTGTACTTTGCCTTTACTTTTGAAAGATATTTTCACTTGGTACAGAATTCTAGCTTGACCTCTTTTTTTCTTTTTTTTTCCTTTAAGTACTTTAAGACGCTGCTCCACTGTTTTTATGCTTGTATTGTATCCAACAAAACTCAGCTCTTGCCCTTGTCTTTGTTCCTCTTTTCCCTCTGGCTGCTTTAAGGATTTTTCTCTTTATCCCTGCTTCGAGCAAGTTGATTAAGATGTAATTTTTTTCCTGTTTCTTCTGTTTATATTTCATTTAAGACTCTGGATTCCTTGATTGGTTTTCATCAAATATGGAAAATCTTCAGCCATTATTTATTGAAATATGGTTTTCTGTCCCCATATTTCCCTCCTTTGGAAACTCCAATTACCTGAAGTTGTTCCACAGCTCACTGATTATACTTTATTCATTTATATTTTTTCTTTCTGTGTTTGTTTTTCATATTTTTTATTGCTATGCCTTCAAGTTCACTAATATTTTATCTGTAACATCTACTATTAATCCCATACTGTTAATTTTTCATCAAAGACACTGTAGGCATCATCTTTAGAAGTTTGATTTGGACCTTTTAACATCTTTTATGTCTTTACTAACTCAGGTACATAGATTGCAGTTATAATAACTATTTTCATGCTCTTGTCTGCTAATTCTAAGATCAGTGTCATTTCTGGGTCAGTTTCAATGGATTATTTTTTTCTCATTATGGGTCATATATTCTTGCTTCTTTTCATTCTTGGTAATCTTTGATTTTTTCCTTTTTTTCATTCCTACAAGGTATTCTTGAGCATTATTCTGATACATAGTTTAGTTGGGAATACTTTGATATTTTTGTTGTTTTGCTTTTTAAGATTTACTAGGTCAAGCCAGATTAGTGCTCAGTTTAGGCCAATTTTTCTCCACTATTATGACAAGACACTTCTGATATTCTACCAAATACCCCGTAAATCTTGAGATTTCTGCAATCTAGTTGGTGGGGACAGAAACCATGCCCAGTCTTGTGTGGATATTGGGCACTGTTGCCTCCAATTGGGTAGTGGTTTCCCTAGACTTGGGTAGTTTTCTTATACACATGATCAGCACACATCTGGATACTCAGAGAATCTCTCTACATATGTCTGGATTTCTCTGTCTGTGCAACTCTTTCCTCTCTAGTACTTTATTCTGTGGAATGTAGCTGTTTTGGTAGAAATTAGGCATCTTGGTCTCCCTGGTCTCTAAATTCTATTGACTCAATTAGGAAGCCTCACGGGCTCCATTTGGGTTCTAATTCACTGTATCATGAAAGAAAAGCTCACACAAGGCGGTAATATTTGGCATTTATAGGGATTGCCTTGTTTGTTTTCTCTCTCTGTGATCATTCTCTATCATTGCTTGATGTCGAGTGTCTTGAAAACCATCAATGCGTTTATTTTGTGTTTTCATTATTTCAAGCAGAAGAGTAAATCCAGTTTCTGTTATTTAACCTTGGTTAAAAGTTAAATTCAGTTTAATATGTATATAAATATATATATGTAATAGATATAATTATGGACTTTTAACATATTTGATATGTTTCAAATATGGATATTAGTTTTAATACTCAAATTGTCCCATTTTGGTCGGGGAAAACACCCTACTAGGTGGCATTTGACAGACTCCAGGAGTCCTTGCTTTCTTTTCAACAATGTTAGAGATGCTTTTTCTCCAGTGCTGTAAAGAAATAGCACTCGAACATATATTTAATTTTCTCAGCAAGGCTATCGCACAAAGGGTACACTCGCCAGCAGTTTTGCTGAACAAGGGGGACAGGGTCATTTATAACCTGACGTGTCCAGGTTCCGTTGGCTGGAATGGGACCTCACATTCTGTATTTGTCCTAATTGGCTAGCAACTTAGAACTTTTCAAAAGAGGCAAAGGCAGAGGAGAACAAAGGAAAGAAGAAGTAACTTGTGGAATGCTGAGAAAGGTAAAAACACCTCCAAATAAGGAAGAGGAACAGGATATGACCTAATGCTTGCTTGGACCAGTATAGTAAGCATGCCAGGGCAAATATTTAGGCTAAATTGTGGGAGCTAAGAATGCAAAATACATTTATTTCTTTATTATGGCTAGCAGATATCTAAGAATGTTAGCACAGGTCTTTGAATAAATTTTGCTTCTATGAGAAGTTGCTATTTATTCCTAATTAGACTGGGAGGAAAGTCTCTTTGAAGAGGAACCTCTACTTTACTTTTTACAACAAGATGTTTCAGGCTCATTTTATACATTTCCTGTGTTAAGTCAGTCATTTCTACAAAAGTTCAGGAGGCCTGCTCTGAGGAAGAAAGAGAAAATAATAACCTAGACCTGGGATACTGAAAAAAAAACCTACATATAACATCAGAAAATGTTCTAGACTTATTGGTACACATCTGGAGAATACCCAAAAGCTCAACAAGCAAACCTCAGGCCTGTCACACTTTTCATCATGCTTCTCACTGCCCACCTCCTGCCTCACCAACACACACATGCACGTGCACATGCCTATACACACACACACACACACACACACACCATTTATATCAAACCAAAAATAAAATAAATCTTTATTATTAGTTGCTCTGGATATTGGAAGCTTTATTAGTCCGTTTTCACATTGCTATGAAAAAAATGCCCGAGACTGGGTAATTTATTTATTTATTTATTTATTTATTTATTTATTTATTTATTTTTTTGAGATGGGATCTCACTGTGTCTCCCAGACTGGAGTGCAGTGGCGTGATCTCTGCTCACTGCAAGCTCCGCCTCCTGGGTTCATGCCATTCTCCTGACTCAGCCTCCCGAGTAGCTGGGACTACAGGCGCCCGCCACCACACCCAGCTAATTTTTTGTATTTTTAGTAGAGACAGGGTTTCACTGTGTTAGCCAGGATGGTCCCGATCTCCTGACCTCGTGATCCACCTGCCTCGGCCTCCCAAAGTGCTGGGATTACAGGCATGATCCACTGCGCCCGGCCAAGAGACTGGGTAATTTATAAGGAAAAGAGATTTAATGGACTCACTGTTCTTCATGGTTGGGGAAGCCTCAGGAAACTTAGAATCATGGTGGAAAGCACCTCTTCACAGAGTGGCATGGGAAAGAATGAGTGCCAGCAGAGGAAATGCCAGACACTTACAAAACCATCAGATCTTGTGAGAACTCACTCAGTGTCACGAGAACAGCATGGGGAAAACTGTCCCCATGATTCAATTACTTCCCATCAGGTCCCTCCCACGACATGTGGGGATTACTGGTATTACAATTCAAGATGTGACTTGGGTAGGGACACAGCCAAACCGTATCAGGGGCAATGGAAAGGAATATCAAATATTGACCATTTAGAGCATTAACTATTCAGCTTTCATTTCAGAGAACGAACTCCTAGTCACTACTTTTATTATCAGTCTTCTAATATAGGTGGGAAAAAATTCCTGAAAGATAGAAAAACTGGAAGAAATGTAAATTCTGTGTCTAAATTGCTCAACTTTTAATATTTCAGAAGTAAACAACACGGAAAAATGAAATCCATAAATAATCTATTCAAACCTTTGTTCTCAAAAAATATTTTTGACTTGTATATTTAGCAAAAAGTGACCACAGTTAGTAAAGGGAAACAGATATGATTGTCTCATTTTTCCTTCTTTCTTTCTCCTAGGCTCATTATTTTGGAAAGTTTATAAGTGAAAAACAAAAGCTAGTGAGGCAAGAAAATAGCACTGATTGGTATGCAAAGGAGGAGATCAAGTAATCCTTGATAATCTGCAAGTCATGTTGCCCATTGGATAATGCAGGCTCAAAAGAATGTTTGAACAAGCTTCTTCATGTGAATCTCTGGTTCCCATGTCTCATGTTACATTGGGAAGAAGATTATTTGTGCCATAAAGAGAAAGATCTCTTGGGAAGGGAAAAAGCAGTTTAATACTTGTGACTATTGAACATTGAGACATATCTAGTATACAACTGTGATATACCAGATTATAAGTCATAAACCATTAGTTAACCTTAATCTCTTCTTCATATTCCAATTTTGGATTGCTACATTATCCATGCCATCAATGATCTCTTTCATTTAAAACCCTTGCTATCTAGAAAATTAATCCCATATCCTCAACCTTTCTTCTCTCTATCTACTAGGGGTAAAGGTATGGCCAATCAAGGATAATATATCCCTCTCCAAAAACCTCTGTCATATCCAGATCATTGTTTATGTTCATCCATATTCAGGTAATTCTGATACAAGAAATATTAATTCAGGATTACAATTAGGATTTTGAATCAAAAGGAAATTCCTTTGAGTATATCTCAGTAATCATAATATAAATAGAATCACAACCATGTTTTACTAAATTATTTTATATGAGTAACATATATTCAGTGTAAAAATGTAGGAAATAGAAATAAGCAATACAAATATATTAAGTTGAAATCACACACAAAGTCTTTACTTCAAGATAACTGTTGGTAACATACTGAAGAATACGCTTCCAAACTTTTTCTTATGAAAATATGATCATCTTTTTGATTCACAATTGGCATTATTTTTGAAACATTTATCTTGTTCTGAAATAATTTTTGATCTTTTAATTAAAAAGTAAAAGCCATATATATACATGATTAAAATTCAAATGAGATACTAAGATATAATATGAAAATTATAAGTCGATCCAGGCCTATATAGCCATTAACATTTTTTAAACATATCAAGAAGTATTTTATAAATTACCAGAATATACACCCACATGCATACATATATTTCTTGAGAAAATGGGATCATACTAAACCTACTACTCGATACCTTTGCTTTTTAAAATTAATAATAATATTAATCATCATCTTAGAGATACTTTCTTATCAGTATATAATATTTTCCTTACTCTCTCTTCCCTTTTACAGGCACTGATATTCATTCTCTTGGATTATATGCATGCAAAGAAGGACTTAACAACTCATGGAAAAGTAATGTAAACTCCTTCAGTGACTAAAAAAAAAAGTTTCTCTGGTAAGTTGGATAAACTACTAGCAGTATAAAATGGAGAGTAGTGTTTCCACTGAATTCATTAATTAGAAATATGCAGAAAAAAGTATAATAAGAGTATTAAACTGTTTGAGAAACATAAAAGCAGATTACCAAATTATTGTGAATCTTTTTGCATTTCCTTACTGAATGAGATTTATGTTACTTTCATTTATTTCATTTATCCTCCATACTGCTGTGCTGTTAGTCTTTGAGTATGCATATCCTGTGGAGCATACAAATTATTAAATTTCTGTTTTCTCCTTATTTACTTATTCATCTAATCTATAACCACATCTACACACATAGGAACCCACCCAGTCTCAGAACAATAAAAAGTGCCTCTCTGGTTTATTAGGGAGAAAGGAGATCTTCAGCTGTAAGTGTGTGCCCAAAATGAGGATTGCACCTGATTGTACTTTTGTTCTTTTGTTTGGATCTGATCTGGTGATTATTTCAATAGCAGGTAGGATTCACTGTTCTCCTCAGGTGGAGGAAGTGTTTATGGCGGCAGAGAGGCCATAAGAGAAATCTGCCAGCGCACAAAAGAAAAAACAGAATTTTGTTCCTCACAAAGCCTATTGATTACACCTATTTACTTCCCTGATAAGTGATGAATAATTTTATTTCTAGCACAATACTAAGTATCTCTTTGTATATGTGAAGGAAGTTGTAACTACTTCAATTTTACTTTTCACTGAGACCTCTTGGATTGTAGATACTTTTAAATAGCAATAATTGAACCATGTCTGTTTCTAAATGTAATGTGAGTCATTGCTGCAATAACCTGAAGAGGAAGAATGAATGGTTGACAGAACTGACAAGCCAATAAGAATAAGAAAAATATCTAGTTTCAGAGTTTTATTTCTGTTCCTCAGTTCTAAACTGTGTGTATCCTATATGTAAAGGAAATATCCAGAGCTCTCGTCAAAATGCAAAGCACTCAGAAAAGAGTGGAACATTTTTAGGCGTGTTCTGTAGCAATTTGGATGTCATCATGCTCTTTCTTACTCCTGAGGGCTTTGAGTCAGTTGGGCATTGAAGTACTTATCCTGTTTTCTCTTGTTCTAAGAATTTCTTCTAGTGTCACTCAACCTCTCCCGGATGCACTTTTAAAACTTTATTCTTGTCAACATCTTTATCTCATTCAAATTGTCAGAACCTGGCTCAGTGACTGCTTGGAGCCCACAGTTCCATAGGTTTTAGATTTTCAGGCATTACTTGAAAATAAGCCCCTTCACATCCTATATCTGGGCTGCTAGCAGGTTCATGATCATCTTCACAGCTCAGACAGCGAGACTCCCCCTCTTTATTATCTCTGAAACCTCTGCCACATGTTCATCCTTCCTAATTTCCTTAAATCCTGAGTTTTCTATTTTGAATTTGTCAGACTCTATTCTCTATATTTTTACCATGTTTTTCTGTGGCTGCTCTGTTTGACATTTCCCATCAACTAACTGAGGACCATCTGGGTTTTAGTAAACTCATCTCCCTCTAGATCAATCCATAAAACGATGTAACTCTGGAATTTGACATCAGATTTCCATGACCACTTGAAAGGATAATAATGGATATTATTGGATGGAATGGAATAAAGGATATTCACCATGTGAGAGGCTTTTAATGGTTAAGAACCTGAAATATGTGCATTCCCAAGGGTAAAAGGCAGCGTTATATTTTCAATGCAATAAAATATTAGGGTCAGATATCTTGGAATAATGACTTTCTGGCAAGACTGTACAGTGAACCACATTTAAGCTATAAGGTTTCAGATGAAGAATCCAAATTCTGTAGTCAGTTAAATGTATGCATTACAAAAGCACTTCTCACTGCATTTCTAATAGGACTATTCCAGTTCTTTTGCTCCAAAGGAAATATTTTTAAAAACCTTAAATTCACCAGGGACACAGCAGAGTTTTTTAAATTTTTTAATTTTTTTATTTTTGGAATATTGGGGAAGAGCTCATTGAATTTTTCTATTTAGGAAATGGTCTCTCCACTTGCTTTAATTTGATGTAGTACTGAATGTCAAATTTCAGATTAGTTATTTAGGTTTAATCTTTCAAAGTATACTTATTTTCATTATATATTTTTAATTGTTCTAAGAACTGAATAAAAACCTTATGAGCAGTCAAGTATGTATGGATAAATGAAATATCTAGGATTTGCTTTAAATAATCCAGCAAGTAAAAAAGGGGGTGTGGACGAAATAATGTGAAACAGAGTTGATAAATATTCAAGGTGGGTTTTAAGTGTGTGGTGGTTCATTGTAATCTTTTCTCTACTTTTGTGTATGTTTGAACATTTCCATAATAAAAGCATAAAAAGCTTGAGCATTATTCTGCATATAACCAAAGTATTTCTGACAGTAGCTGAAGTGATATGTTTAACTTTTTTGAGTAAACCTTTTTTTGTTTTGTTTTTTTGATTTTGTTTGTTTGTTTTTTGTTTTTTGAGACAGAGTCTCACTCTGTTGCCCAGGCTGGAGTGCAATGGCGCCATCTCGGCTCACCGCAAACGCCACCTCCCGGGTTCAAGTGATTCTCCTGCCTCAGCCTCCCAAGTAGATGGGACTACAGGCGCATGCCACCACGCCTGGCTAATTTTTTGTAGTTTTAGTAGAGACGGGATTTCACTGTGTTAGCCAGGCTGGTCTCGATCTCCTGACCTCGTGATCTGCCCACTTAATTACAGGCATGAGCTACCACACCCGGCAAAACTTTATTAGTCTCAGCGTTACAAACAATCTGCTTAATTAGCAAGATTGCAAAAGCCTGAGTGGGATTTTCTTCCATGAAATATCTTGCTTATGTAAATCATTAGCACATGATTAATGTGAGAAGAAACTGTAAAATAGCATTTATATAACTGGTATTTCCAAAACTGGCCTTGAAATTTTTGCTGTAGGCCAGTGGAAAGTACTTTTTCCATATAGTGTGATCCTGATTACACTTTTGTTATAAAAAAGAAGGGGCTGGTTGGGAATAAAAATCTAAACTTTTTTTTTTTTTTTTTGAGAAAAGTTAGGTAGAGGGTATCTTGCTTGAAATACTAGTTGTGCCTAAGCTAGAGTTTTCAGAAGAGTTCCCTGGTTATAAATTCTATTACCATAAAAGAATGAGAACCACTAAGGCAAAGCCCTTTCTTCAGTATCAGATTCTGCTGTTTGTCTTTTTTGTTCTTTATATACTGTGATAACACATCATTCTCTTTTGAATAATCTTTATTCATCCCTGAAACAATTCTAAGTTATAATAATCCTCAGAGATGTTGATGCAGTCAATATCGAAGAATAGATTATCCCAGGCATTTCTATTGCAGCCTTTGGGGATACACTAATTAGATTACCAAGAACCTTTCAAAATAGAAGCTCATCTTTAGTCTCCAAACTTGCTGCTTTTCAAGGAATTCGTTTTTGCACATTTTGGTTTCTTTTTGTGGTGTCTTATTAACTGTAACAGTTCCACTGCTAAAAAACATCATTGATAAGATTCCGTTGATGTCCAAAGATTATTTTGATGGATTGCACTAGAAACAAACCCCTTTCATCTGCATCCTTATATGATACTTTGTTAATAGTCGAGAAGCTGTTATCTTGTAGAGTTAACACCAAGTGACTGATTTGCTCTATCTGGTCAAATAACAGAATTTTTAATCTTATGACTTAGCTAAATATTTTTGGAATTCCTCAAGTTTTCTAGTGAACCACCAGGTTGACCTTTTTTTTCCCCTAGAAATTTAAAATATCTTCTTTTGTTGTTCATTTTGTAAAGCAAGTGTACATGCTATAAATTCAGAGGACATGAGGAATAATATTTTGAAAATTGATTTTAGCCAAATATATAAAATAGAACTTCACCTAATGGTTTTCCAGTTAGGGGGAAGAAAGGACTAAAAGACTGTGGGCATTTTTCACATCCTGATTTATGAGGGACACAGGATTGATCCAGGGACTTTCACCTTTGCTCGTTCCACCCTCACTAGATGGCAAGAGAATGCAAATTTACCTCTAACTTTTGTTTTGTTTTGTTTACCATTTTGTGGCTCATTATTTACCTACAAGAAAATTCATCTGCCAGGCATGGTGGCTGGAGCCTGTAATCCTAATATTTTGGGATGCCGAGTCAGGCAGATTGCTTGAGTCCAGGAGTTCCAGAGCAGCCTGGGCAATATAGTGAAACACCTTCTCTGCAAAAAAATACAAAAAAAAAATAATAATAATAATTAGATGGTCATGGTAGCTGTATGCTCAGCTACTCAGGAGGGAAGCTGAGGTGGAAGGATCGATAGAGCCTGGAAACTTGATGCTGTAGTGAGCCAAGAAAGCCCCATTGCACTCTGGCCAGAAGGACAAAGGGAGACTGTGTCTCAAAACTAAAATAAAATGAATTAAAAATAAAATGCATCAATTTTAAGTGCACAGTTTAATGAATTTTTGTAATTGTATGCAACTATATGATTACCACAATGATCAGGCTATAGAATTTTTTCTTCAGGCTAAGAAGTTTCTGGTGCCCCTTTTCACTATGTCCAATTCCCCTACATCCCCTGTCCCCACCACAGGTAACCATTGATCTGTTTTCTGGAACTATAGTTTTGCCTCTTATACGATTTCAAATAAATGAAATCATAGTCTTTTGTGTTTGATTTCTTTCACTTTCCATAATGATTTTGAGATTTATCTATAGTATTGCTACCATAAATATTTCATTTATTTTTGTTTCTGAGTAGCATGCCATGGTATGAATGTACTACAATTTCTTTATCACTTTACCAGTTGAGCTTCATTTACTGGCTATCATAGATAATATGAACATTCATACATAAATAATTCTGTGGTCGTGTTTTCATTCCTCATGGTTAATACCAAGAAGAGGAATTGCTAGGTAGTGTGCTTAACTTCATAAGGTGTTGCCATTACTGTTTTTCATTAAGGTTTCACCATTTTCTATTTTCAACAATAGTGAATGAGAGTTACAGTTACTCTACTTCTTTGCCAAAACTTGGTATTTTCAGTCTTTTTAAACTTGAAGCATTCTAGTAGGTGTGTTAATGTGTCTCATTGGGGTTTTAATGTGCATTTTCTGGTGACTACTGATATTGCACATCCTTCCAAGGGATTATTATTCATTTATATATTTTCTTTTAGGAGTGTCCATTTAAATATTTTGCCTAGTTTTAATTATGTTGTCTGCCTTCTTATCTCTGATGCTGATAACTGCATTAGTATCCCATTGTATAGAATCAGTCTCCATATTAGTCTGTTTTCAAACTGCTGATAAAGACATACCCCAGACTCAACAATTTGCAAAAGAAAGAGATTTAATGGACTTACAGTTTCACATGGCTAGGGAGGCCTCACAATCATGGCAGAAGGCAAGGAGGAGCAAAGCACGTCTTACATGTGTGGTGGCAGGCAAAGAGAGAGTCTGTGCAGGGAAACTCCCATTTGTAAAACCATCAGATCTCATGAGGCTCATTCACTATCACGAGAACAGCACAGAAAAGACCCACCCCCATAATTCAATAACCTCCCACTGGATTCCTCCCACTACACATGGGAATTGTGGGAGTTACAATTTAAAATGAGATTTGTAAGGGGACACAGCCAAACCATATCAATCTCCTATTGATGGACATTGAAACGGTTTTGAGTATTTTTACTAGTATTAGCAGGATTTAAGTTACTGAATTACCTTTCATTATTTTTATATTTTGGTATATACTACCAAATTTCTCTTAAAAAATGCTTTATTTATTTGCTTGTTTTTCTTCACAAGGGTCATGCTAACCTTCCAACAATCATGCTTTCCTTTTTTTGCAAAGAATACATCATAAACATCTTTTCAGTTTAATAGGCATATATCTAGATACTAAATTTTGATGGGTGCTTAACCATTCATTGTATGGATATGAGATAATTTATTTAACCAGTTACCTTAAGATAGATATTTAGATTGGTTCCACTTTTTCACTATTACTAGCAGCACCAGAATGAGCATTCTTGTTCATACATATTTTTCCAGTTGTCTAATTTTTTTTAGGATAAATGCCTTTTGATACATATTCTTTATTATATACATATATATGTACATATTCGTTTGACAGAGTCTCACTCTGTCACCCAGGCCAGAGTGCAGTGGCACAATCTCGATCTCACTGCAGCCTCAACCTCCCAGGCTCAAGTGATCCTCCCACTTCAACCTCCTGAGTAGCTGGGACTACAGGTGCATGCCACCATGCTTGGCTATTTTTATTATTATTTTTTGCAGAGACAGGGTCTCGCCATGGTGCCCTGGCTGGTCTCAAACTTCTGGGCTCAAACAATCTGCCAGCCTCGGTGTCCCAAAGTGCTGGGATTACAGGCTTGAGCCACCATGCCTGGACCCCTTTATTTTATATTAACAAGTTTTATACTTGTTTAATGATTTCCTTGGCTTATAATCATTCATTTACATTACTACAGCCTCCATAAAAACCTGTCAAAAAGGAAACAATAACATTGTTTTATGGCAGAAAATACTGGAAATATTGGTAAATAATAAGCAAAATATTGTCACCCAGGGAAGCGTCATAGTGTTGTACCAGCTTCATTATATGAGATGCTGAGCAAGACCTTTGGCCTTTATAATATTCTTTCCAGAAAATCATGAAGTTTGATAGAATTATGCCCTCATTAGACCCTCAAGATTTACTTTTTAATAAAACGTGGGCCATCTTAAATTAGTTTATGCAGAATTCTTTTAGAAGATAAGCAAAAATGTTTGGAAAGATTGTTTCCAATAAAATAACAACAGGAATGAAATTAGAGCCAGAAGATTTATAAAAGAATTATATTAGGTTCATTTCTCTAATTGTTAAAATGCATTGGATTAATTGAATTTCTGCTTTAATGTTTCTTCTTTATTAGATCAGAATTGACCAGAATTCATAGAAGTACACAATATCAAGAATACTTTCATTAGCAAAAGACAAAAAATATACTTGTAATTACCAAGGACAAGTTAGAATATATTTTAGTGACTATCTAGTTAAGATAATTTTTTAAAATTACCTTGTGCATAAATAGCATCAAAGCTTATAAGGCAAAGGGTTTTCAAAAGCCTTTTTAGTTTTAATTAACGTATGGTTGCATTGAAGTCTAGCTACATTGTGGGTTGAGTAGAGTGGAACTAGTTTTGAATGTCTGCCTGCTAGTTGCATGGTCATATTGACTTCCTGTGATCCCTTCAGGTATCCTCTTTGCTATCTCTTGGCTGCTCAGGGCCCATTTTAAAGCCTCATCTGTTCAAATCATCTTTTGAACCAGCAAAATTTATGACATCTTTTACACCAGCAAAATTTATCTAATCTTCTTTTTCTGGCTTCCTCAGAGATTCCATTAGAATTTTTCACTAATTAGTAGTAGATGGGGTTAAATTAATCTGATAAATTAATTTCCGCTACAGTCTTAATGAGTTAGTGAGTTGTCCCACCCAAGAAAGTAAGGATTGCCTCAACCAAACTAAAATGTACTAATATAGGTGAAAAGTACTTCTTCAAAGGGTGAAATTTAAGACAAAGAGAAGATATTTCTAGGACCTCTATTACTTCTCCCATCATACTACTGTTATCATTTATAACAGAGCCAGTTATAAAACTGGATCTGTTTAGTTACTGGGGATCTTCATTGCTAGTCGTGTCTCTTAGCCCAGTGAATCTATCATAATCTTAGCAGGGAAATCTGCTATACATAACGTGAGCAGTTCCAATTTGCTCTTACTATTGCAAAATCATTATTTAATATATCTATATAACTCTGGAGAATGTATTAAAGTTATGATCAGGTGGAATCTTGACTGGGTTTAAATATTGATAACCAGCAAAGCACTCATTTTCTGGAAATACTTGAATGTTGAACAACAATATTCTGGTTCTCCTTTTGAAGAATTATAACATTTTGTGAAAACCACACTCTACATTTCCATGGGACTTGACAGTATACTGTATTTTCATAAGCATTCTTTAATTCGAAGTTCACAATAGGTTAGTGAGTCAGACAAGATACAAACTCTCATTCCCACATAACAGATAGAAACACTGAATTGATTTGTCCAAATCTTCCCAGCCATTTACTGGTAGAACTATAATTCAACATGTTAAGTGACCAGCAGATGTGAGATTATTACATTCTGATACATAAACAGTTTCTCAAGGGAGGATGCTTGATTTCACTTCGTCTCCCTTTTCTACACTCAAAGGAAAAAAGTTCTTGGTAAGAATCATGGCAAACCAAGTTTTTGCATTCATATCCATTGGGTAAATTTTTTTAAAAAAAATCAACTAGTTATCCTGATTCTTTTGATACCGCATATTCAGAGATTTGGAAATATATAAATAAGATATCGATTTACTTTCATCCATTTTAACCTAATATCAATTCTGCATTTGTCTAAGACCTCTGCACAGTCACTTTGAAGTGGAGATGTTTCAAGGATTAATCTATGAGATGCTCCTTTAGTCTACAAACATTTGTTGAACAGCTTCTGGTAGCAAGAAAATAAAACAATGTAATGGGCCAGAAAATGATGGGGCTGGGTAAGGATTGAAGGTTATTTTAGGTAGGATGGAGTGGAATGGTCTCTTGGAAAAAGTGATATTTTACCCAAGCTCTGAGTAATGAAAAGTGAGGACAGTATTACAAGCAGATGGAACAGCAAGCACAAAGGCTCTGAGTCAAAGGCCAGTTTGGTGTGTTCATGAAACAGAAGGGCAGTGTGACTGGAGCATAGAAGGCAAGGAAAGAATGGTGTGATATAGAGTCAGAGAAGGGAGGGAGTGGACAGATTACGTAGGGACATATTTGAGTCTTATTTCAAGGGCAATAGAAAGTCATCGCATGATGTTAAAAGAGTGTTTTGGGAGGGAAAATATTATTTGGAAATTATTTGCCCTTATCACCCTCTTGTCTTAAAGGAAAAGAAACTTCCTAATTCTTGTGGAGTTAGAGTTAGGGTTTAGGATTTAGAATGTGGTGCCACCATAAACTTGACTTACTTGACCCTAGGTACCTACTTCTCTACCAACACCGATATTGGTGATCCCAGCCTAATTTTCCCTGCATATAGGGCATTTCTCAATGTGGCTTCCGAAATGTCTAAGTTCACTCTGGTGGACTTTTTTAGTATTATGATTATCTCCTGGAAGGAAACACAGTGAATCCTTATCTTTGGAGTAGAGGAGGGTGCACTCAGTGAGGAGTAGGAAGGGTGTGTTAGTAGCTACTTTATTCTTTGGTTCTAAATTTAAAAATATCAGCAAGCCACATTATTTTGGACAACCCCAGAAATGTGTGTGTGTGTGTGTGTGTGTGTATATCTATACATACATATACATGGTTAAATATATGTGGTTAAAATGCATATATATACACACACACACACCAGATATATATATATGTGTGTGTGTATATATATATATGCACACATACATATATATATGTTCTTTGTGAAAGAATTCTGTGAACACATTTTTAGCCTATCAGACACAATTGTATGCATAATGTAATTTTAACTCCTAACCACATCACTCAAAGAGTTTCTATTAAACCCATACCTCAACTTTAACTTTAAGTTTCTCTAGTTCAAAAACCCTTTTGCCAAAAGGATGAAAGTGTCTAAATATCAGTTATAAAGGACAAAATGTTTCTTTGACTGTCTTGAGATAAAAAGGTACCCTTCTCTACCATAAAGACAACATTTCTCCTTTCACATTCTTTAAAGATTTGCTTTGTAGAACACGAAACCCTTTTCATCCTAGAATCTAATGCCTAAGAGGTATTGAAATTTAAGAGACACACACATGCACATATGCATGCACACACGCACACACACACTCACATTCATACACACACACACACACTCACACACACACACTTCTTTCTGAGTGCTTTCAAATTGCTTTCTTCTTTTGATTCAGATCATTAGCGAGGTGCACAGAAAAAGTCTCAGATGGCTAGAGGAAAATGCAGTACTTTAGAAGAAAGGATTCGCTTTGGGTTTAACTCTCTAGTTTGGTCTAATTTTATTTGACATTTTTGTCCATCACAGTATGAGAGTCCTTTTTTTTTTTTTTTTTTTTTCCCCAAGAGTGAAAGAACAGTTTGTTTCTTCAAGGCTGCTGCCCTTTTCTTTGCTGTTCAAAAGGAAACTAAAGTTTCCTTTTTCTTCTTCTTTTTTCTTAGCCTCCAAGTGTTAGGCTTACCAAGGGTGGAGATTGATAGCCGTAGGAGTTTAAGAAATGTCTTTAATTCACAAACCGCTCTGTAGTTGCAGTTGTTCAACCTTAGTGATGAGCTAGAGTTAATGTTTCTCTCGTTTTTTTTTTTTTTTTTTTAAATGTGGTTAAAGAAATTACTCACGGATTTGCCATCTTCTACTTCAAGGATATTTTAGTTCAGATGGATAGGATATATTGGTGAGGAGGGAAGAAGAGAAGACATGCCTGTTAAAGAATCAATAATCCTTTCTTCTAGAAGCCTGGAGAGAGAGATCTCTGTAGTCAGACCATAGCTATTTGTGAAATGATGAAAAGAGATTGAACAGTTGCTGAGTGCTACTGGGTGCTGAGCACTGTTCTAGACATTTTACATATGCTGCATCATTCTCACAATAATTTCATAAATTAAATAGTACTATCTTCTATTAACTGAGACTTAAATAATTTTAGTAATTTAATCAGCATTATACTGTTAGTGAGTTTCAGACCTTGAATTTTAACACTAGTCTGCTCATTCTCTTTTCCACAGAAGTAATACTTTCTTTTTCAGGGATGGTTAAAAATGCAGCAACTAGCAGGCCTCTACATTATGTCATTTCTAATTACCAATGTCTACATTTGGTGCTAGGGAATATTAAACGTATTAGGTAAAATGTTAAACGTTGCACTTTCACACTAAATTGGTACCTAGTTGAAGTGATGGACTTCTTTTCACCTAGAATTAGGTATTAGATATCAGGGTGGGGTTAGATCACAGAAACAACAGTGGTTATGACATTCATTCATTCATTCATTCAGCTCGTCAGCACTCCACTATGTACCAGGAATGTGGAGATTAGCCAAACAGAAATGGCCCCTGCTCTCATTTACTTCAAGTCTCCTAGGGATAAGACAATAATAAAATAACCATACATTGTGATAAGTGCTATGAAAAAGAGTTGCATGGCATCATAAAAACATAAAATAGGGAGGAAATTCTTAAGGAAGTCCAGAAATGTTTCCCTGAGGAAGTGACATTTGAACCTGAGGAAAGGGTAGGCAAAGAAAGGTGTTACTGTATAGAAGTGAACGAGATCTGAGGGTCAATATTCTAGGCAGAGAAAATAGCTTACGTGTAGAGATTCAGATAGAGCATGAAGAGAGATGACATGTAGATGGGGACAGAGGCCACACTACGGACGGCTATATAGGCCACAACACAAATTTAGATCTTTATCCTGAGAACAATGGGAAGTCTCTGGAATCTATGAAGCAAGTAGAAAGTAATAAAAGCAGAGCTGCTCAAACAATGTAACATATATTACTTTTGGACTTCAGGTGGACATACAGATATCTCACAGGTAAAATGGCATGATATCACCCAAGATTACTTAAGGGGAGCATATTTTTTCAAGTCTATCCTTACACGCATGTTGAAAATAACAGGACTTTTTTTTTTTTAAAGCATTTTTGAGATAGTACATGATTTACTGAATCTGTAAAAGCATGGTTGATAGTGGGGAAATGTGTGATTGATAGTCTCATTATATTTTCCAGTGAAGCCCATTGAATCTAGGTGACATGTAAGTAGAATATAAGTGGTACAACATTCCATTAGGAAGAAAAGAATAAACTCAACCAGGCCGGGCGTGGTGGCTCACACCTGTAATCCCAGCACTTTGGGAGGCCAAGGCAAGCGGATCACTTGAGGTCAGGAGTTCGAGACCAGCCTGGCCAACAAGGTGAAACCCCATCTCTACTAAAAAAAAAATACAAAAATTAGCTGGGCATAGTGGTGCTTGTCTGTAATTCCAGCTATCCGGGAGGCTGAGGAGAATTGCTTGAACCCAGGAGGCGGAGGTTGCAGTGAACCAAGATTGTGCCACTGCACTCCAGCCTTGGTGATGAAGTGAGACTCTGTTTCCAAAAAATAAAAAAATTAAAAAAAATTTTAAAAAAGAATAAATTCAGCCAAATAACAGCAAAGTGAGCCCAGTGAACTGTCTCATATGTTATCTAAACATCATATTATAGCTAAATCAGCAATCATTGATGGCATAGTTTCCATTCTTGACTACTATTCATACAGAATAAAAAACTGCCATATGCCATTAGAGTATTTTTAATTTAATTTATTTACTTTTAGTTACCTATTTTTTTAACTTTTGTGGGTACATAGTAGGTGTACATGAGACCATACTGTTACAAAGACATTTCAAAACAATCCAATTCACTCTTTAAGTTACTTTTAAATGTACAATTAAGTTTTTATTGACTATAGTCGTCCTGTTGTGCTATCAATAGTAGGTCTTATTCATTCTTTCTAACTATTTTTTTGTACCTACTGACCATTCCCACCTACTCCCTGACCCTCCCATAAGCCTTAGCAGCCGCTAGTCACTATCCCTCTAATCATTGGAGTACATTGAAATTTCAGACAATGAAACAGTAGAGATGGAATATAGCATTTGCCAACTAGTTTTTCTAGGCATATAGTGAGCTACGTGGCATAACAACCAAGTTTGAAGACTCTGGAATCAATTGTTTAGATTTGAATTGTGGCTTTCTAGTCATGAGACCTTCATAACTTACTTTACTTCTCTGTGCATCAATTTCCTTCCTTGTAAAATAGGATTTACCTCATAGTGTTATTGTGAGGATTAAATTAATCAACAAAGATAAAACACTTGGAATAATGCTTGACACATACTAAACACTAAATATAACTATTATTATTTGAATTTAAGATATAGTCTAAGATTATCTAAAACACGAAATAACTGAGCTACTGAACTGTGTGACTTTTGTTTCATTTTGAGAGGCTTTGTGTGAATGCAAGTTCTGTTTCTTATTATTTCATATGATATGACAATGTTCAGTAGCAGGAAAAGATATTTTGTCTCGTTTTGTTGTCAGTTTTATCATATGACCTTAGAAAATACATTTATGTTGCTAGTTTGGAACTTTCCTGTTTGTCGCAATAAATTGAATTTTTTCAATTATTTGATATTCTTCTACAAGACTGTGGTGTTAACTTTCTTTTTCAAATTTTACTCTGCCTTTGGAAATAAAAGGGCCTGAATGCATAATATATTTTGGTTATGCTCAGCTGGACAAATTGCCTAAATGCTGATTGACTTCATGAATATTAACGTTCATATTCAATAGATTTTTCTTCTTAAATAGGGACAGTTTGACTTTGTTACAATTTGCTACAAATGAGGATCATTTGATGCTTATATCAGGTACGAAACATTCTAATATTTATGGAGGAAGGGCTAGTGAATTTGACACGAGGGAATAATGTCAATAACACCATCAAGGAATGATCACGTGAAGAGTCAGAAAATTATAATTTGGTAAAGAGGGAACATGTTGCTGCTGAGAAATAGTCTTGTCAATTGAAAGCATACCAGCCATTGATTATGTCTCTAATACTTTCTGGTTAACTGTTGCACAAAAATGAACTTTATTATTTTCAGCCAAGAGGAACAGATTATCACTGCAGTTAATGTCCTATTATGCATGTGTGGTTTACTGGCCCTGAGGGGTTGTATGGCAACCTGTGAGTCAGCAGTTCCTTGTCATGAGAACCTGAAGCACTAGAAGCAAACCACCTTACCTTGAAATACGTGGCTTGGGTTGGTGAGTGAATTTTAGAGTTTTAAGTTTCTACTCCACACATGGTCAAAACCTCACATTATCAGACATACTGTTATAAAAAATACTCATAACAAATATTCCTTGATTGTGGAGAAGCTGATTACATAATCTATCTTTCAACTTTTCATCCTACCAAATTGATGTGCTTTGAAATGAGTGTTTCTATTTTGCTTAGATATATAATCACTTAGATTCATAATGAATCAGGTGCCTCCTTGGCAGTGGAACCATGCCCAAGGATCATATATGTGCTTTGTTGGAAGCAGTTTTGTTACTGAGTGTTAATAAATAAGAAATACATTCCCAACGTTGATTTTACAGGATGAGCTTCAGGATGTAAAAAGTGTTCAGGAAAGATTGAAAGGTTCCTTGCTAGCACTAGAAGCAGATACGTTAGGCAGGTTAAAATCCAGATGCCATTAAACAGCAGAGATAGTTTGATTTTATAAAGCATCTATTGTTCCCTCTGCCCATCATTGCTATAGTCATTATGATAGTTAGAATTACTGCAATTCCTAGTTCACAAAATGTTTTGACTTTTCTCTTTAGAAGTAGCTTCATTAAAATATAATTCACATGCCATTCAATTTACCTTTTTAAAGTGTATAGTTCAGTTATTTTTAGTATATTCACAGAGTTATATAAACATCCTTACTATTTCCAGTACATTTTCGTCACCCCCAAAAGAAACCTGTACCCCCCAATCCTCCCTTCCACTATCCCCTTGCAACTACTAATATATTTTTTGCCTCTAAGGATTTGTCTATTTTGGACACACTATGTAAATGGAATTATACAACATGTGGCCTTTTATGTCTGGCTTCTTTCACTTAACATAATGTTTTCAAGGTTCATCCATATTATAGCATGTATCAATACTTCATTCCTTTTTATTGCTAACTACTAAAATTGGTTGATGAGCATTGGGTTATTTTTACCTTTTGGTTATTATGGATAATGCTGCTATAAACATTCATATACACATTTTTGTGTGTACATATTTTATTTCCCTTAGGGATATATGTAGGAGTGGGCATTGCTGGCTTACATGATAATTCCATGTTTAAAGTTTACTGGAGCTTACAGTTTTCCAATTTTAAAAAATTTTCTAATATGATCATTACAACAACTTGTTTAAGACTGTGTGTCAATTAGTTATTATGCCCATTTTTATACACATGGTTTCTAGAATCTGGAGCCATGGTGTTACTTTCTCAAGTTAGGAGAGCTAATAAGTGGGCAAGCTGGGACTGTGAACTAAGGTTTCTGACCATCCAGTGTAAACTTTAGGATAAGTGCTCTCATTATACCTAGAATGCCTTATTTTCTTTAATGAAAGTTAGATCCATCACCATCTAAGGTAATGTGTACAGAGCTTAAGATTCAAAGGGTCAGTTTTGCCATTAACAAATTACTTCCAAGGCCCTTCCCAGCTCTGTCAGTATCCAAATCTCTGCCAAAACTTGATGACTGGGTAGCATGAGGTACTGAAAAGTGACAGATCTGGGTTTAGATATTAGATCCACTGTTTACTAGCCTCTGTGGGGACACCTGTTTTCTAGTCTCAACTTCACAAATAACTTTCTGTGCAATTTGCCTAAACTCAAACTCTCTGAGGCTCAGAACGCAGTCGTTTATCTTTAAAATAGTCACCATACCTATATCACAATGTTCTTGTAAAAGTCTAATGAAGTAAAGCGTGCAGTATGTCTAGCACAGCGCTAAGCACAAAAAGTAGATGAGTAAAACTCTTTATATATGCTCAGAAAGAGATATATAGATCTACATATTCCCACTTCTCATTCCATCTCTTCCTCCAAACCTAGGGATTGTCTACCATATCAATATATCCTTAAAACAATTTTGGAAATGAAATAAATATTGAAATTGGTTAATTTGGCAATTAGCAATGCAGAATGTTTTCAGTAAAGATGAAATGCTCTTTCCCATAAAAAAGGCAAGCTATTTGATAATAACTTGTTTGCTAACTTACATCCCTCTTAGTTTTGTACCAAGTACTTTACCATCTCTTGCCTATATACTTAGGTCTCTCCAATTTACAGCTCAGAAATAACCACTAAATCAAACACCTTCAGCATCTTGAAAGGACCACCTTTTTAAAAGCTCATTTTCTTTGAACATGTGCAATAGCAGCAAAGCTAGTTGTTAATAACAATTTTAGACCTAGTGATCACAACAGGATCTCTATGCAGACTCAAACTGAGGCACTATATCAAGTGTTTTCCAATGATAGCAGATTATGTAGCTTATCTTCTATCACATTTTATACCACTTGCTACATTAAAGATATGTTCATATTGATTCTGGAGCAAGTTGAAAAGCAATCAAATTTTTTTTCTGTGTTTATTATGTGACTTCACCTATACCTTCCAGAAGCGTTTTGCTTATTGGAATGATTTTCAATACATTTGGAGGTATGGATATCCATTTACGCACAAAGTTACTTATGTTTACAAAAACTTGAGAACAATTAAAATACAAAGTTATTATAATAAATACAAATGATATGAATAAGTGCAAGTCCATTTACTGGAGACCTACGTTTGACAGCAAGTGTTCTTAGTTCTATATATACAGTATTGTGCACAGTTTCGTCTCATCTGCATTTTCACTTTCTTCGGCTTCAGGTTCCAGTGGTCAACTGTGGTCCAAAAACAGGCAAGTACAGTACAATAAGATTTTTTGAGAGAGTGACCACATTCAAATAACTTTTATTACAGTATACTGCTATAATTGCTCTATTTTATTATTAATTATTAATCTCTTACTACATCTAATTGATAAATTAAATTTTATCATTTATATGCATGTATAGAAAAAAGCGTAGTATATATAGGGTTCAGTACTTTCTACAGTTTCAGGCATCCACTAGTGGTTTTGGAACATATCCCCTATGAATAAAGGAGTCCACTCTCTCTATATAATTTACAACAGTGCACTGACATTTTGAAATGAGTACTTTCTGGTTTCATTCAAGTTCGAATTTCTGTGTGTTGCTGCAAAGGTTTCACACTGGAATCATGAACTTTTCAGAATTTCAGACCAAATTTTTTTTTTTTTTTTTGAGACGGAGTCTCGCTCTGTGGCCCAGGCTGGAGTGCAGTGGCGCGATCTCAGCTCACTGCAAGCTCCGCCTCCCGGGTTCCCGCCATTCTCCTGGCTCAGCCTCCCGAGTAGCTGGGACTACAGGCGCCCACAACCGCGCCCGGCTAGTTTTTTGTATTTTTAGTAGAGACGGGGTTTCACCGTGGTCTCGATCTCCTGACCTTGTGATCCGCCCGCCTCGGCCTCCCAAAGTGCTGGGATTACAGGCATGAGCCACCGCGCCCGGCCTCAGACCAAATTTAAACATACTTTTTTTTTTTTTTTTTTGAGACCGAGTCTCGCTCTGTCGCCCAGGCTGGAGTGCAGTGGCCGGATCTCAGCTCATTGCAAGCTCCGCCTCCCGGGTTTACGCCATTCTCCTGCCTCAGCCTCCCAAGTAGCTGGAACTACAGGCGCCCGCCACCTCGCCGGGCTAGTTTTTTGTATTTTTTAGTAGAGATGGGGGTTTCACCGTGTTAGCCAGGATGGTCTCGATCTCCTGACCTCGTGATCCGCCCGCCACGGCCTCCCAAAGTGCTGGGATTACAGACGTGAGCCACCGCGCCCGGCCCTGAGCATACATTTTTAAAATGAGGTCAGTTAGTTTGCCTATCTTTATTCTTTGACTAAGCTGTTCACATCAGAATACGAAAAGTGAAAGCATTTAAATGCTTCTAACTTCTCTCAGAAATAAATTATTACACAGACTCAACAATCAGCTCCCTATTTCCAAAATGGGTGGAATATTTTATGAAGAAAGGTTATCAAAATGTTTTATGACAATTCTTTGTTTCTGCTGGGTTTATCAATTTGAAACCAGAATGTGTTAGGGAAAACGTGCTATTCTCCTCTTACTCAGATAGGTGTAAAATGTTATCATCATACGACTGCCTGAGGCAGTGGTGATAGGGCACCAGCCAGTAGCTGCATTTTAGTGTAAATCACATTTTCTTCTCCATAACCCTGTGGGCTTGATTAGACACACTCCTCAAATGTGGGAAGAATCAAACTCCACAGTTCTCATGAGAACAAATGATACAATATCCTAATGCTCAACAAAGGAAGCTTTGAAAAATCTCCTCACCCTGTTACAATCTGGCCCCTTTTAGTTTAGTTTCAATAATTCAGAATAACAATCACCGGTACCATTTATTTTAAAATATCTTCAGCTCTACTGAAATCCCGTAATTTCTATTTGTGCGATATATTGTTAGAAGTGTTCAGAATATTTATGACATTACAATTTAATGTGTAAATGAAGTAGACAGAGAAATAATTCAGGCTGATTCTCAATTTCTCTTAAGAGTATTAAGTAGAAAAAAATTTTTTACTACTAAATGGCGGAAAAAAAACAATGTTTGGAATGAAATTAAATCAGTGAAAGAGAGCAGAATGAGGGTTATTATAATGATATTATTTGATTCTAACTGCACTTTAGTGTTCATAAGCATGGTCTCTGCCTTACACAGCTCGTTTTCCTTCCAGTCTGTTTTCCCAATGTGTTCACCCACAGCTTTTATACAACAAACCCGTTTTCCCATTAAATGTGTGACTTGAATCGCTGACTCAGGCAATAGTACCAGAAGTAAATCATCTGGAGAAATGTTCAGATTAAATACTAATTTGAGGACTGTCGACTACATGCATGTATAATTCCCTCCCTGAGGACTCAAGTGTTAATTCCCTTTATTATTATTAGTCCTTTGAGTGCTCAGTGGGAAACTAAATTTAATTCCAGATATGCATTAGGCCTCTATTTCTCATTTGTTTTCTTACTTTTATTAAAAATTTATTAGCTTTCACTTTTTCTTAAGAAAAGTGAAAAAGTCATGTTCATGTGACTATTTTTAATCTCAAAAAGAAAAATATTTGTCCATGTCATTGCCATTACTGTTTTGCTTTACTTCCTGAACGAATGAAATTTACTTTAATGTTCTAAAATGTCGTATAAATTCATACTTCCTTTGGATACTAATGCATAGAATAATTCTGTACCTTTCCTTGAGGACAAATTATTTATTTCTTACTTAAGTAACAGTGATGCAGAGTCAAGAAATCCCCCCTTAGATTAAATTTAACATCTTTTATTATTGATGACTTTAAAATCAGTTGATTTGTGATAATAAATGCTCACCTTAAAGCAAAAATTGACATAAATTTAAGGTACAAATAAAACTAAAATGCCAATGGGTAGTGTGTTGTAGCAGAAAACCAGAATAAGGAAAGCTAAGTGACTTTAGGCAAAGCATTTTACGTTCCTAGATTTCTGTTCCCTAATCTGCAAAATCAAGGATCTGGATTAGATGATGGATTTCTAAGGTGCATCTGGCCATGACATTCTAAGCAATATGACAAAGGTATACTGTGGCTATGAGACAACAAAATTGGCTCTTTCCAAAGAATTTGATAATTTTATTATTGTAGCTGTGAGTCTAATATCTTGTTCTTTTAATATGAAGTATGTTAAGGGAAATTAGATTATTTGTTACTGATAAATACGGCTTGTTACGATTTTAAAAGATAGTATTATTCCACTTACTTTCAGCAGTATCAAATCTGTAAAATAGAATTATAAGCGGCTAGAAAATGACCTCCCTACACTTTACTCTTCAGAGGAGAAACCGTGCTCTCATGAACCTACTTTTAAAAAATATTTCGGCTGGGCGCGGTGGCTCAAGCCTGTAATCCCAGCACTTTGGGAGGCCGAGACGGGCGGATCACGTCAGGAGATCGACACCATCCTGGCTAACACGGTGAAACCCCGTCTCTACTAAAAAAAAGCAAAACAAAACAAAAAAACAAAACAAAACAAACAAACAAACAAACAAAAAACTAGCCGGGCGAGGTGGTGGGCGTCTGTAGTCCCAGCTACTCGGGAGGCTGAGGCAGGAGAATGGCGTAAACCCGGGAGGCGGAGCTTGCAGTGAGCTGAGATCCTGCCACTGCACTCCAGCCTGGGCAACAGAGTGAGACTCCGTCTCAAAAAAAAAAAAAAAAATTTCTTCTCTTTATAAATTCCCCTAACTTTTTAATTTGAAAAAATCCAAACCTGCAGAAAAGTTGAAAGAATAGAAAAATTATTCCACATCATCTCTCTTGCCTAGATTCCCCAATTGCTAACATGTTGCCACATTTCCTTTCTTTTTTTCTCTCTTTAAATATAGACAGATACACACACACACACACACATACACATCCACAAACACATTCCTCCTACCCAAACACACAAGTTGCTGACATCATGGACCTTTACCCCTTAATACTTCAACATCATGTGTTCCCCAAGAAAAAGAACTATCACTTACATAACCACAAAATCATTAGCATATCCAAGAAATTTAAATGTGCATACAAATATTATCTACTATATCAACCATGTTTAAATGTCCCCAATATTAGTCTAATAATGGTCTTTATAGTTAATTTGAATTGCTTTAAAACATAATAATAACATCAGTGATTTTAAGAGTTCAAGTCAATTATTTTGTAAAAATAGTACACACTGGATTTGTCTGTTTCCTCATTATTAAATTCAGATTAAATATTTTTAGTAAGATGACTACATAGGTGATATTGTGTATTTGCATAACATCAGGAAACAAATAATGACAATTTGACCCATTATTGGTGATGCTGAATTTGATTGATCACCCAGATAATGTCTACCTCCAAAAAGTACCTTTCTCTCCTGTAAAGGTACCTTCCCCTCAGAAATAAATAAGTGAACTGGGGGGTGATAATTTAAGACCGTGTGAATATATTGTTTCCCAACATCTTTTTTCTCAATGGTGAAACTAAACTAAAACTAGGATGCATTAATGATCCTTGTCTGAATTAGTCATTACATTGTGGTTACAAAATGGTGATTAATACTATTATTTTGTTAATAGTTATTAGCTAGAATTTTTCTTTAAAAAAGCTTCCTTTTAAAAGCTTTCTTATTAAAGAAAATGTCAAAGATACATAAAATAGAAGAATATAATGAATCCCCATGTAGTCATCACCCAGCCTCAAGAGTTATTAACATTTTGCCAGTTTTGTTTCATTGAATTTTTGTGTTGGCATGTTTATTTTTTGGAGTATTTTAAAGCAATTTCCAGAGATCACATATTTTCACCATTACATATTTCAGCCTATTTTTTTTATTATTTATTTATTTATTTTTATTTTTTGAGATGGAGTCTCGCTCTGTCGCCCAGGCTGGAGTGCAGTGGCCGGATCTCAGCTCACTGCAAGCTCTGCCTCCCTGGTTCACGCCATTCTCCTGCCTCAGCCTCCCGAGTAGCTGGGACTACAGGCGCCTGCCATCACGCCCAGCTGATTTTTTGTATTTTTAGTAGAGACGGGGTTTCACCGTGTTAGCCAGGATGGTCTCGATCCCCTGACCTCGTGATCCACCCGTCTCGGCCTCCCAAAGTGCTGGGATTACAGGCTTGAGCCACCACGCCCGGCGCTTCAGCCTATTTTTGTAACACACACAGTATAACTAAACTCTATTATCTGTTTTCCTTTTAGATTAAAAGTAAGCAATTTAAAATATAGGGAGATGTTGGTGACAAGCAACATGAGAGCAATAAGTTTAGCAGCTCATAGTAAAATAGAACAACCAATGAAAAGGTAGACACACAATATGGTTGTATGCTAGAGTACAATACTGCATGTTTATGATGATGACCCTGATTTATCGAGAAGGATGTTGTGTTTAGTGTTTAATAACGTTTGTATAAGAAGACAAGTGCAAGTATAATTTATTTTATAAAGCCCTGCAAACAGAAATTTATAAAAATACTTAATAAAAAATTTACAGTTAGTACAGGGTTTTGCACTTGAATGGGTAACCTTTAGTACTTAGGAAATTAACCCATAATGCCCTATAAATGAGACCGTATTGTGCTTTAAAAAGTACAAATATAACATAGATTTATGTTAAGCCCTGATACCTAACATGGAAATAAAATTTTCAAGTAGGGATATAAAACATGTGAATATCTGAATCACAAAACTTGTCATTTAACTGTAAATGCTCCCCAGCTATCAGTAGTCAGAGTTATACTAGATGGATTTAGGGTTGACTGAATCTATTGGTAGGTCTAGATCACTTAGTAGTGTGAAACTCAGAAGCTGACTGTAAGAACATCTAGGTCTTAAGACAGGCCAAACCAAGCCTCAACTGAAGCGGAAGTTAAGCTGATAGGCCAACTATATGCTTTTAAATAAAATCTTCACATAGAGGTCTTTATAACTCAATCCTTAAAGTAAAATGTCTAGCGTCATACTATTGAAGATGAGCAAAAACTCATCATCCAGCACTTCGCAATAAAATGGGATTGCTTCCTCTAAGACTTTTTCCTGAACTGATGCCCATTTCCAGAAATGAAAACATGCTGACTTTTTGAAAGTGTTATATGTCGCTTCAAAAGTCTTTTTTTTTTTTTTTTTTTTTTTTGTTCTGAGTCGGAGTCTTGCTCTGTGGCCCAGGCTGGAGTGCAATGGTGCAATCGGCTCACTGCAACTTCAGCCTCCCGGGTTCAAGCAATTCTCCTGCCTCAGCCTCTCAAGCAGCTGAGATTACAGGCACATGTGACCATGCCTGGCTAATTTTTGTATTTTTAGTATTTTAGTAGAAAAGGAGTTCCACCATATTGGTCAGGCTGCTCTCAAACTCCAGACGTTGTGATCCGCCCGCCTTGGCCTCCCAAAGTGCTGGGACTACAGGTGTGAGCCACTGCGCCTGGCCCAAATGTCCATTTTATAAGTAAGGAAGCAATGTTGGAACCTTGCTCCATTGTAGAATAAAAACTGTGGGATAACACAAAGGTGGCCAAGAATTTGGTATTTGGAATATTAAACAAAGATGAAAGATCAGAAAGAGCTGGGGAAATCCTATACTGCAGTTTTCTTCTGAATTAAAAAAAAAAAAAAAAGTTAATGAACATTTTGGCCCAAGGTATTTAGATTCCCTCCCCTTTTTAAAAACAAATAAGTTACTTTCAGGAAATTTGCACCAAATGAGAAGCATAATTACAAGAGAAAGATAGCTTCATTTGTCCCAAGTCATTACAACCATTTGCTGGTGAATTGGCGTGATTTTCTGAGAAAAGTGGAAAAAACCACTTAACTGTAGGTTACTCTGAGGATGGAAACTAAGTTGATTTCCTCTTGAGAATGGAAGAGGCGTGACAGGAATTTGAAATAAGAGAGGGGCATTTCAAAATTTACAGTTTTGAAAGTGAAGCACTATTCAATTTTGAGCAAAACGATTTTATAGCCATACTATCGTTTGTCTGATTAAAATGGATAAGATCATGAAAGTTGAAGAGACAAGGTATCATCTTTCTGCCTGTTGAAATCTGTGACAGCATAGGTAAGATAAGGAGAAAAGGTTGATGAGACGGTAAGGTCAATGACATTTATGGTAGAGTATCCTGGAGCCTGATAGATGAATAGAGTATAAAATACAGGAAGTGATTTTAAAATATGGCTGAAAGTTCTACAGGGAAGTAGTTTTAAAGTGAGTCCTGCAGACCCGTAGTGTGGAAAGAGTGAAGAACAAGGTTTATGGCAACCAGTATTGGTCAGAAACCATGGCGTCTCCTGGAGGTTGTGTGGAACATGTAGGTTTGGGTAAATATTTTTCTCCTGGTTAATGAATATAAAATTGTAATACTTTCTGGGAACATGCTGCTCTATTAAAATTAATGTTTCATTTACTTAGATTTATGCACTACAGGGAAGAGATGCAATACAAACTTAAAATCATTGGCAGAAATCTCTGTGGGTATTAAAATCCGTTGTGCATTTCACCCTGTTTTAAATTTAGTTTTTCCTAATGATAAATGTAATCTACACAGTCACTGTGCAAAATTTTTAAGCATTAAGATGTATGTAGAAACAGAAACGAAAAAGAAAAGCATATCCCACCCCTCAGAAATATAACACTTTTTTGGTATATTTTCTTCTGGTCTATTTTTTCTTAATTTTGGAAGAAACATATTCCAAACACAGGAAAGTAAAGCAGATAATAGATTGCCTTATACTCAACCGAATTATAACAAATGTTAAGACTGCCACATCAACTTCAGTTTCTTTAAAAAAAGAAATAGTCACTTTGGGAGGTGGCAGCAGGATCTCTTGAGGTTAGGGGTTCAAGACCAGTCTGGGCAACAAAGCAAAACACTCTCTCTACAAAATATACAAAAATAAAATAAAAATAAATAACTGGGCATGGTGGCTTGCACCTGTGGTCCCAGCTACTCGGGAGGCTGAGGCGGGAGGATACCTTGGAACTGGAAGTTGGAGGCTGCAGTGAGCTATGATCATTCTACTGCATTCTACTGCATTCTTCTGCTATGATCATTCGCTGCACAGCAGCGTGAGACCACAATGTTTTTTCTTTTTTTTAAAAAGAAAGAAATGACATTTCACCAGGGAAATTAACAGCACTCCTGGAACCATTACCTTCCCTTCCTCTCCACAGTAATTACCATCTTGAAGGTCATTTGTATCTTTTTTTAAGGTTTTTTTTTTTTTTTTTTTTTTTTTGACGGAGTCTCGCTCTGTCGCCCAGGCTGGAGTGCAGTGGCGCGATCTTGGCTCGCTGCAAGCTCCACCTACCGGATTCACGCCATTCTCCTGCCTCAGCCTCCCGAGTAGCTGGGACTACAGGCGCCCGTCACTACGCCTGGCTAATTTTGTTGTATTTTTAGTAGAGACGGGGTTTCACCGTGTTAGCCAGGATGGTCTCGATCTCCTGACCTCGTGATCCACCCATCTCGGCCTCCCAAAGTGCTGGGATAACAGGCATAAGCCACCACACCCGGCCCTTTTTTGTGTTTTTATGCTTTTACTATATACGTATATATTTATAAATGATACAAAGTATTGTTTTGTGTGTTTTTAAATTTTGCATGGATTATCTCATACTTTTCAAAAAAAGTGACTTTCAAAACTCACTTTTTCCATTCAATGTTATGTTTTTAAAAGATTGTCCATGTTGATAAATGTAGACCTAATTGATTCATTTTAACTGCCAAGCAATATTCCATTGCATGAATATACCATCATTTATTTATCAATTTTCCTATCAATAGACACTTCAGTTATTCCCATTACAACTTTAAAAAGTGTTTTAGTGTAAACCCTTATCCATATGTCCTCATAAATATAGATGAAGTTTCTCTAGGGTACAGAGCTAGAAGCAGACTTGCCAGGTCATAAGTTATTACATGTTTATTAGATATCACCAAATCATCCTCCAAAGTAGTTATAACAGCTCCTACTCCCGTCAACAATATACTGGAGTTCCACTTTCCGCACATAGTCATGAACACTTGTCCTTAATCTTTTATAATTTTGTCAATCTGATGACTGTAAACTGACATATGACTCCACTTATTTTCCTTGATTTCTAATATGGCTGTGCATCTTTTAAGTCATGCATTTGGCAATCTGGTTTCCTTTCTTCTTCATTGTTCTGTTCATTTGTCTATGAGTAGTTTGTCTCTTACGATATGTAATATTTAACATATTATGGACACTATTTTTTGTCAGTTTTATTTGCTGCAGATATATTCTCCTAGCCTATCTCTTCCCATTTATCTTAGCTTATGGTATATTCTGATGCTTTTAGTTTTAATGTACTTGAAGCAGAGATGACGGTGAGCAAAATAACTTTGAAACATTGATAGTTCAGACATTTAGTTGCTCATTTGTCAAGTATTTGTTGAGCATCTACTATGTGTCAAGCACTATTACAAGTTCTATGTATACACAAAGAACCAAACTGTCAAAGCCCTTGAACTCCGGGAGGCTGAGATAGGAGAATTGCTTGAACTCGGGAGGCGGAGGTTGCATTGAGCCGAGATCGTGCCATTGCACTCCAGCCTGGGCAACAAGAGTAAAACTCGATGGAAAAAAAAAAAAAAAAAAAGCCCTTGAACTCATGGAAATTAATATTAGTGGGTGAAATGAGCAAAGAAAAAGCAAATACACATTTACATACAATAATGTCACAGTAGTAAATACAAAGAGAAATAAAGCTGGTTCAGGGGGTATAGAATGAAAGGGAGTGGTGGACTATTTAAATAAGATGGTTAGGGATTACACTTTTAAGAAGTAATAATAAGACAAAGAACTGAATGAAGAGATGAAGTGAATGACGTCTGACAGTAAACCCTTCCAAGACAATTCTACATGGATAGGCACATGTAGAGGTCTTGAAATTACAGAGTTCTCAGGGTGTTTGAGCAAAATCCAGGAAGCCACTGTGGCTGTAGTGAAGTGAGTGAGGGGTAGATAATGTGAGAGAGGTAAAGGTTAGCATGATGGAAACTAAAGCTTGAGGGAATATTGATCTCCATTAGACCTTTTTGTTGTTGTAACCTTTTTTCTCATTGCACATTTTTATAGATGAACTGGATCCATTTAAATCGCTCAGACTAAAATGGACATCTACCATTCTGTGACCCATGTGGTAGTATTACCACTATTTTTTTAGATAAGAAAATAGAAAAGTGAAGCAACTCACCCAAGATAATAGAACAAGGGGATTTGTGCCTAGGCCTTTTCACTATCAAGTCCTAGTTCTACTAAGGAATAAAGGACAAATGCTAGTGGTTCTTCAACATTAGAGGGCATAATAGTTACCTATGGTATTTGTTTAAACTGCAAATTACTAAGCCCCATCTCAAGAGATTTAGATTCAGTAGATCTGTGGTGGGTTTGAGGAGTCTGCATGTTACTAGGAACCACAATGTCACCTTATGATATATGATGTCGGTGTTCCAGGGACCACATATTGAGAAAAGCTGGCTATGCCAGTAAGTCAGATTTGAATCTAGAAGTTTTATACAGAAGGAATAGTGGTAAGGCAAGATCCAAATTAATGATGAGATGGCAAAGAGGTAAAAGTCAGTTAGATTTAAAAACATAAATGGGCGGAGATTAGTCTGGAAGTAAATGTCGGAGACCCCCTAAAGATAGCTGAGCTAACTAAGGACAGTTTCTAAAACATTTATGGAAATTATAATCATTTGGGAAGCTTTAAACATATGTCGATTCTCAGAGTTCATCCTAAATACTTTTTAATAATCTCCGAGAGATGAAAGGGAGTGCTAGAAAGGAACCCAAGTACTCTGGATATCAGCCAAGGAACAAAATCCATTAGGATTAGCAGTCAACCATTGAGAGACTGGGCTGTAGCACATAAAAATCCAGTCATGAGATACAGATACAGCTCAAGAAAGTCTGAATCACAAAGGACAGAGTCAAGCCCAGTAGTGCTGGAATAAGACAGCAGCGGGAGTGACCTGAAGCTGTCAGAGATCTTTTGACATAGGAGCTTAAGTGCTGAGGTAGGATTGAGTTGTTATGACAAGAAAAATAAACCCATTTGCTGGGAACGGAAGAGGCTAGGACGGGGAACAGGCAAGCTAGCCAAAATGATTCATTTAATTTCTCTTTATGCTTTATGATAAGCTGAAAACATGGTTTTCACTTTTATTCTTTCATTCTTCTGCAAAAAGAAGATAACATAAAGAAGAGAGATTTTCCTGACTAACGTTTTTATTTGGTTTCATGCAAGTCATTATATTAACATGCTAGTATCTCTTTCAACAATAATCTTTACTCCCTTTGTTTTTATTTGCAGGTTTGGGTGGGGATAAATGGATCAAACTGTGAGTATTACTGTGAGAGTTTTTATTTTGACACAGCCTGCACTGTACCATTCAATATAATGTTGCAGCCTTCCCCTCCTTTCTCTGTACCCCTCTTTCTGGATTCTTCCGTATTTATCTCATTCTTTTTATTCCATGGTAACTGTACTGTTTCCTTCAGTTTATTTAAAACTTTTCAATGCACAGGTATGTTTGGCATAACATGTAAAAAACTGAATGTACAGAAATGAAAAAGAGTAACACTTATTATAATGTAGCTACATGTTTATGAAATCTAAGAACTGAAAGCTAGTGGGGGTCCAAAGAGCAACAAAGATTATTTGCAGCTGATTTGGGAGGTTATTTTATTGTTGGATTTTCTGTTCTTGTTGTTGTTGCTTTTTTGAATTGTTAGCTGCAAACGCAGTTCCGTTGAAACAGAGCCAGGGTATCATAACCACACAACACTGACATGAGAATAATAACCAACTCTCCCTTGCTTTGAGTTCTATTCTACCCTTATTTCCCTCATTTCCACTCAAGTCTCATTTTAAAATTCATAATCTAAACGTATCTTCAGGATCTTATTTTCAATATAAATAACAATAGATATTAACATAGTCAATCAGATTTTTCACATGATGCCCGAGAGCAAATTCTAATGTTGAAAATGTTTTTTCATTACATTTTAATGAGGAAATCATGCAAGAAAGTTTTGTATACTGGGATTTTACCAAAATAAGTATTGTAGGATCCTGTGCCTAACCAGAATGACAATCTAAATGTAAAAATTCATAGTCTGGTGCTTTCTTCCCAGAGAATGACTCAGCCGTCCCTTGGTACATACGAGGCCAATGCTGCAGTTTCCCTGTTGAATTGCAGGATTATTAAATGGGCATGTGGCCAAGTCAAGGCAAGAAACTCATTTGGCAAAGGGCAGAAGAGAGGCCTCTTCTACTTAATAGAATGCTTGTTTTTTTGTTTTGTGTTGTTTTGTTTTGCTTCTCCTTTCCCAGAGGTAGCTACTACAGCTGTGGATTTTTGACCCATTTGCTACAGTTTCAAAGAACTGTGTCCATAACAAAATCCACCATCTTTCCCTCTGAAGTGGTTCAAGTGGTTCTTCTCTTGCTTCTAATTTTAATGACTGCTACCACACCGTAATTAGGGGTTCCTGCGCAGCTATTTTTGCATGACAGCTATTTTTGTCTCCTAGAAACAATGCATTAAATAATAGTCCTGTCTCCCTGGATGTGATAATTAGAGTCCATAATCCCAAGAGAAGATGTAGAATATTTACTTCTATTACTTTAAATGTCAGCTTTTGGAAGTACATTTTATATACAATAAAACACAGCCATTTTAAGGGTACAGTTTGATGTGTTTTGACAAATGTATTTACCCATGTAACCACCATCCACATCATGACTTAGGACATTTTCGTCGACCCTAAAACTTCCCTCAAGACCCTTTGCAGTCCTCCATTTCCTACTCTAGGCAACATTCCATCATTCTAGATTAGTTTGACCTCTTCTTAATTGTAATATAAAAGAGAATCTTATCCATGTATACTCTGGTATCCATCTTCTTTTGCTCAACATAATGATCGTTGGCATTATCCATGCTATAGCATGTGCCAGTAGTGCATTATTTGCTCTTGATGAATAGTAAACCATTACATAATTATATCACATATTATTTTTTCTGTTTTTTTGTTCATGAGCATTTGATTGTTTCCAGAATTTGGCTACTATAAGTTGCTATGAACCTTCACTTACAAGTCTCTCTGTGGACATATGTTTGCATTTCTCTTGGGTAAATATCTAAGAATGGAAATGCCGGATTATAGGGTAAGTGCATGTTTAACTTTATAACAAATGTCAAAATTATTTTTCAAAGTGGTTGTAGCATTTCATACTCCTGCCTGCAATGAATAAGATTTCCAGTTGCTCCACATCTTTATCAACACTTGGTTTCGCCAGTTGTTTTGCTTTATAATTTTTAGTGGCATTTAGTGGTACCTCATTGTGTTTTAAGTTGACATTTCCCTGATGAATAGATTCTTAACATATTTTCACTTATTAATTGGTCATCCATATATTTTCTTAGATGAGATGTCTGTTAGTTTTTAATTAGGTTGCTTATCTACTTTTTATTAGGTTGTATAATTTATATATACTGATACAATTCTTTTGTCAGATATATACTACATATTTTTCCCTCCCCCCTTTCACATACCTTTTCTTTTTCATATTCTTAACAATGTCTTTCAAATAACAAATGTGTAAACAAAAGCTCTCTGAAAAGGAATTTAGAAGAAAGATATTTTATTGCAATGAACACTTTGCAAACCAGCTTTCAATGTAAAATGAAGGTGATTTCCAGAGAACAAGGAGACCCTTTGGGTTTTATTGCAGAAGTTCCTGCCCAGGTTTCCAATAAGGTTCATTTATGCAAATGAGGGATTGAAACTTACTTAGTTATGATTGGTCAGCACAGCTAAGCACTGATTGGTTGCTACAGTTGGATCCTGACTGGCTGGGGTAAGCTCTGATTGACTGGTTTCCAAGTCCCAAATTGGATGTCTCTGTCAGATGTTTGTTTAAATAATCCAGTTGTGGGGGATGTTCTGGCAGCAGTCTTATCTTGGCACTAACAAACAACATAAACTGCTTCAGATTAATTGTAGAAAGGAAGTTCCTGTGATACTTTCACAACATCTTTCTGAGAACACAGAGTATGTGACCGATACCTCACCCAGCCATGGCTCTCTAATTCTCTTTAAATTTTGAGCACCTCGGCCATGTGGAGTTTATTTTGTCTGCCCCTGGAGTTTCGTGGTATCTTATTGTAGTATTAAGCAGATATTCCCCTAAGGAATAGCTTCTCAATGTATTTTCACTTACTAATTGGTCATCCATATATTTTCTTATATAAAGTGTCCGTTATATTTTAATTGGGTTTTTTGTCTACTTTTCATTAAATTGTATAATTTGTTTATACATAATTATACAAGTGTTTTGTCAGATATATACCACACATTTTTTTTTTTTATTATTATACTTTAAGTTGTAGGGTACATGTGCATAACGTGCAGGTTTGTTACATATGTATACTTGTGCCATGTTGGTGTGCTGCACCCATCAACTCGTCATTTACATCAGGTATAACTCCCAATGCAATCCCTCCCCCCTCCCTCCTCCCCATGATAGGCCCCTGTGTGTGATGTTCCCCTTCCTGAGTCCAAGTGATCTCATTGCTCAGTTCCCACCTATGAGTGAGAACATGCGGTGTTTGGTTTTCTGTTCTTGTGATAGTTTGCTAAGAATGATGGTTTCCAGCTGCATCCATGTCCCTACAAAGGACACAAACTCATCCCTTTTTATGGCTGCATAGTATTCCATGGTGTATATGTGCCACATTTTCTTAATCCAATCTGTCACTGATGGACATTTGGGTTGATTCCAAGTCTTTGCTATTGTGAATAGTGCTGCAATAAACATACGTGTGCATGTGTCTTTATAGCAGCATAATTTATAATCCTTTGGGTATATACCCAGTAATGGGATGGCTGGGTCATATGGTACATCTAGTTCTAGATCCTTGAGGAATCGCCATACTGTTTTCCATAATGGTTGAACTAGTTTACAATCCCACCAACAGTGTAAAAGTGTTCCTATTTCTCCACATCCTCTCCAGCACCTGTTGTTTCCTGACTTTTTAATGATCGCCATTCTAACTGGTGTGAGATGGTATCTCATTGTGGTTTTGATTTGCATTTCTCTGATGGCCAGTGATGATGAGCATTTTTTCATGTGTCTGTTGGCTGTCTGAATGTCTTCTTTTGAGAAATGTCTGTTCATATCCTTTGCCCACTTTTTGATGGGGTTGTTTGTTTTTTTCTTGTAAATTTGTTTGAGTTCTTTGTAGGTTCTGGATATTAGCCCTTTGTCAGATGAGTAGATTGCAAAAATTTTCTCCCATTCTGTAGGTTGCCTGTTCACTCTGATGGTAGTTTCTTTTGCTGTGCAGAAGCTCTTTAGTTTAATGAGATCCCATTTGTCAATTTGGGCTTTTGCTGCCGTTGCTTTTGTATACCACACATATTTACATGCCCCCATATACCTTGTCTTTTTTATTTTCTTAATGTCTTTCAAATAACTGATATCTTAAAATGTTGATTAAGTCCAACTTATATTTTTTTATAAATAGTACTTTATAAATCCTTTATATGTCCAATAAAATTTGCCTATTCCAAAGCTGTGAATATTTTTTCTATATTTACTTCTAGCTAGATTTTTTTGCCTGTGAATCCTTTTTGAATTTATTTTTTATGTATCATGTAAGGGTTGAGATTTTTTTTCCAAACTGACTTTGATATATTTTTTAAAACATGCAATTTTTTTCAAATATAAAATATATGTAAAGAAGATAATTTGGAAAATAAAGAAAATCATAAAGGGAAATTAATGCCTATAATTTCATAGTCCTAAAAAACAACTGTTCATAATTATCTGTTTTTCTTTAATCATTTTTGTTCTGCTTATGTATCTGTACTTTTTTTTCATTAAGGGAAGCATCAGATTCTTTGTGTTATTCTGCAGCCTAAATTTTGCAATAGGAAATATATTGTTTTTCTATATTAATAATGGTTCTTCTATGGCATGCTTTTTAATGGCTGGATTGTATTTCATCATATGGATATTCTAGCATTTATTCTACCACTTCTTGATTTTTATGCATTTGGGTTATTTCATTTGTCTATGATTTACTTTTGCCATTTTAAATAATAATGTGATTAACTTTGAATTTTTAAAATAAATTTTACTTCTATAACAGAAAAATTGCAAATATATTACATACACCCACAGATTCCCCTATTATTATCATTCTACAATAGAATGAAACATGTTGCAATTAATGAACAAAGTATGGATTTTTATTAACTAAAATTCCTACTTTATTCAGATTTATCTATTTATTTTTTCCTAATGTTCTTTTTTTGTTCCAGGATGTCATCCAGAGCACCATGTTACATTTAGTCATCAGTTTCTAGTTAGGCTTCTTTCGGGTGTGATAGGTTCTCAGAATTTTCCTGTTTTTGATGGCCTTGACAGTTTCCATCTATTGGGATGTCTGATATCTTTGTCATGATCAGACTGGGATGTGCTTTCTTGGGAGGAAGATAACCGAGGTAAAGCGCCATTCTTATTATATCATGCCGAGAGTACATATTATCAACATGATTTATGAGTGCTAATGTTGACCTTGATAGACTGGCTGAACTGTAAGCTTTCTCCATTGTAAAATTCTTCTTCTTTTCCCTGTTCTATGTAAAATTATTCTTCTTTTCCCTGTTCTATACTCTATTTATTTGAGAAAAAAAAAAAAAAAAGCCACTCTTTACATCCCACACTTAAGAGACAGAGAATATGATTTGTTTTTAATATACACTTTTGCCCTTTTTTTTTTTCTTAAAATTAGTTTCTAGAAATAAAATTGCTTGGTTTAAGGTTTGGGCACTTTCATGATACTATTAATTATTTCATTAAAAGTGATATAAGATCCGAGAAAAGAGAGAACACCACAAAATGTGGAATTTAAGAGAAAAAGATTCATTTTCTCTTCTTTCATTCACAACACTTTGGTGTATAGCCTTCCAAATTCTATATACTCATGTCAAATGTACACACGTCTAAACCATCTAAACCCACATGCACACAGATGACTTCGCACACCGTACACACTACACATATACCCTCCACATCCTGCAAACTTTGCACATTGCTCACATTCACACATGGTTTTTGAAAACATATTGTATTGCAATTACTTTTTTTATTTGCTACTAAAGCAGTATTTTAAAATGTAGGCTATGGAGCCAGACCACCTGGGTTTTAATCCAGGTTCTGCCTTTTGCTACCTGTGTGACCTTGGCAATTTACTTAACTTCCCTGTGTCTGAAATTTATCATAAAGCAGTTAGGAGATGATTAAATGAGAGCATACATAGAGAATTTAGAACAGTGCCAGAAGTAAAGCACGCTCTCAATGAGTGTTTTAGCTATTTTTATTATTGTCATCTTTTCATGTAATTACATAGGATCTTACCTTATTCTTTCCGGTGACAGCAAATTATACAATTAGAAAAACAGGCTAATTTATATAACAAATCCTCTATGGATTTGGATGCCTTTTTTTTGTTTTGTTTTAAAGTAGGTTTTTAAATTAAAATAATATCAGCACATTATTAAAATAAACAGTAACTCAAATCATCTGAGTAATCTAAAATTTAAAGTAAACTCATTATAATTTTTTTACTCCCCAGAGGTAAACACTTTTAAAGAGTTTCTGTATTTTAGTCTTACTAGTGGTAATCATTATGAATTTAAATAAGCCTTTATTTTTCTTTCTCAATATATAAGTTTTAAACACTCAATGTTGACTATCCACTGTGAAAGGTTACAATTTACTGAGCTTACACAAACTCTCCACTTCCATGGTGACACCATGGAGAAGGAAGTGTACTCTTCTGTCACACAGCAATGTCACAAGCATGGAAAAGGGCTGTGGATATTATTTATTAATTTATTTCCACATATATTTACTTATTCTAGGTCATACAAAGAAGACGGTGGTTTTTACATCTTTATTATTTATAATATATATTATCAAACCTACCTGGAGAAAGAGTGTACCAGTTTGTCTTCCAATCAGCAGTTTACAAGAGTGCCTATTTCCCTGCCTTCTTGCCAATAGTTATATATTATAATTTTTTAAAAAAATGCCTATTTGGTAGATGACTGATGATACCGCATTTTTGTGCTTATTTGACTACTAGTGAAGTTGAACAGAATTTTATTCTTTAACTGGAAATGCAATATACCATAGTGATTAAAAGCCAGCTCAGGAATAAGAGACCTGGACTCAACTACCAACACTCTGATCTAAGGCAAGTGAGTTCACCCTTCTGAGGCTCGGTTTACTCATATGTCAAATGTGGATGATGATACAATACTCATGATAGGTTTATTGTGAGGACCAAACGAGAAAATTCTTATAAAGTTTTGAGCACAATGTTTGGCATATCATAAGGTTAAACAGACATTCATTCTTGTTAGTTTGTGTGTATTAGTTAGTTTGTTTTATTCCATCACTTTTTCATATCCTTTATTGACTTTTCATGTTTTATTAATTTGAAATAGCTCTTAAAATACTTAAGTTATTAAACCTTTGTCACAAATGTTGCACCCTTTTTTTCCTGGTTTGTAGTTTGCCATTTATTTTTGTTCATAATGCCTTGACATCAAAATATTTAAAGATGATATAATCATAGCTATTGTGCTCCTTTATGGATTCTGCCTTTAATGTTCTGCCAAGAATTACCTTTCCCATTCTAGGTTTTACACACGTATGTAAATGATCTTATATTTTAGTTTAATGCATATGTATATGATCTTATATTTTAGCTTAATTTTTTAACATATAAATATTTAATTCATCTGGAATTCGTGATTTAGAGAGGTTAATGGTACCTTCTTTTGCAATGGACCGCTAGTTTTTCTAACACTATTGATTGAATAATTGACCCTCATCTCAATGATGTGAAATACCAATTTTATTATATAAAAATTTATAATAAATATTTAGATCCTATCTTGACTTTTTTACTCAGTTCAATTGCTGTCTGCTCCTTGCCATATCCAGTCGTTTCCATTTAGCATATCTCATAAAGCAAGTGGACCTTCAGCACTACTCTTTCTAATATTAACCTGGTTAACATGACATGCTTATTTTTCCATACGCATTTTAAAGCCATTTGTTGAATTAAAAAACATGTCACAGGGTTTTGATTAAATGTATACATAAATCTAGGAATAATTTTGATCTTTATAAAATTGAGTCTTCTCTATGTCTCTTTCTCTTTGTTCCATTTTATTGTTCCTTCATCTGAATCTAAATGAAAACTCAAACTCTACACACCAACTGTCAAACCCTTCCAGACTCAATAGCAAACACTTCTGGGCCCATTTCAGGTACTATTCTCTTAATGAAGCTTTCCCCAACTTCTCTGGTTAAACAAGATAGTGAATTTCATGAAATACTAAATTTGTTTAGAATTAGAGACTGTGTTGTTTATTTAGCAGTTGCCTGATAAATTTTAGGTGGGTCTGAACTACAATATGCCCTGTACTACACAAATTACTCTAAATGGAATAATTTCTCTTGGAGACTTGTATAAAGGCTATCTTATATATATTCAAGAGGAAAATCGAGTCCAGAAACTGCATTCAAGTTGTGCTGCCTCTATGTAATCTTGACAAGCTATATAATCTTTCTGACCTTCGTATATTCATCTATGGGAAATAAGAGGAAATATTTAAAAAATACCTACCTCACTGGATTAAAATATGATGTCCTATAGAAATATAAGTTTTTTGTCTTTATTATTCTTCATTTTTTATGAAAAACTTTTGATCTCTAAGCATTTTGCAAAATTTGTAAAAATAGTGAACATATCTGGGTTTTTCTTGTATAGTACCGCAGCCACCATATGCATGGAGTTCCCACAGTCTACTCATCTGCTGGATTTTCTACGGGTACTCTGGTTTCCTCCCACATCCCAAATATATACTTTTTAGGGTAACTGGCATGTCTGACATGGTCCCAGGGTGTGTGAGTGTGGGTGTGTGTGAATGTGCCCTATGACAGAATGATGTCCTGACCAGGGGTGGTTCCCTAATGACTTCCTGAGCTGACAGATAGGTCGCTTGTGATCCTAAAGTGGAAAAAGCAAGTAAATAATGATCTGACTGATTTTTATTCATTGTTCTTAAATGTAGGTATACCGCACATTTATTTCAATAATTGTGACAAACACAATTAGAACTAAATAGTCAAACATATAATATCAGTTATGTAACAGAATAAGAACATTTTCCAGATAAAACACTGTTACAATATATACAAATCTCAGGCTTGTACTCTTTAGATTCAAAAAATTATTTTCAAAGTAAATATTTGTTTTGCTTTTGGCAAAAAATGAGTTTTCATTGTAGCAAGTCATGTGCCTTGTGGATTAGTTAAGCAGGTGAAATATGTTTAAAGTGAACTGCTGGTCATTAATTTTTCTCCGGTCTTGTATTTTAGTTATCCAACAATCTTTCTGAAACTTCAAGAATAAAATGACTTTGTAGTAGCCAAAATGATAATATTCAAACATTTGAGATGTATTTTATTTTACTATTTAAAAATGGAATCTAATTGCTTCACAGACTGTATAAAAATTAAAAATAAAATTTAAATGGAAATAATGCATAATGTTGCCACTGTAATCCAATTATGACTTTTCTATACTAATTACTCATTTTTGTGCATATTAGAGTTAATGAAATGGCAAATGTAATATTATGTTTGTTAATTATCTCTTTAATGTGAATGTTTGAAGCCTTCAAATAATATTGACTTAATACCTGATATTAGGTAGAGCCACTTTGGAAAAATTTTCAGTCAAAACAAGGAGTTAAAGATGGAGTTTTTGTCTGGCATCACTACAATAATTAAAAAAAAAAAATTCCTTGTATTGTTTTGATTGTGTAGAATTAGCTTGTGAAACTTAGATGCTAAATTGATATCTATATGACCACAGATAAACTATATTGATTATTTTGAAACTTTTAAAATGCTGAACCAATTTGCTAAGGTTTGTCGTAAAGCTCTGTCCTACAAGATTTACCCTGCTGGGCAAGCTACAAAATATTGAACCAATTGGCCTTTTCAGCTGGGCTTTCTATCTTTTCTATTGTACTGCTCTTGCATTAAATAAAGAAATAGGCACTATAAAACACAGGAGGAGGAGGTGCAAGTACAGATATAAATCAGGAAACAAGCATAAGGGAACCAAATAGTGTGGGAAATTTTAAAAATACAGAAAATGAAAAGAAGGCTAAAATGAGACTCACAGTAAAAAGAGAGGAAGCAAATAAGAACAAATAATAAAATATAATAAAATAGGAAAAGGAAGACATAAAACAACGAATAACATTGTTATTCAGGTAGCTCATTATTGCCAAGTTATTTTTGCAAGTAATTTTTCATCAACAATGAATTTTCAAAAAAATTTTATTTGGTTCGTGATGGTTCATGGTAATCAATATCATACAAGTTGCTTCTCAGAACAATGCATTTGAGGTTTTGAAAGACTACTGTGAACTATATTCTGCCTAGTCTTTTTTTTAATTCATGAAGCTACATTTTAAGTAGTATTTTTTCACTTACAACTTTATAATGTGTACATCTGTTCACTGAAATAAAAAAGCTTTTCTTTTAAAAAGTATTTTTTACTTCAAAACAATGTTTTTAAATAAATTTCAGAATTTATTTTTTCCCTAAAATATAAGCTGTCTTGTTTCAAGCTGTTTCATATTTTATATTCAGTGAATCAACTCATTATGAATGAAAATGCTTTGCTACGTTTAACTACGTTAAACTTGAGGCCTCCCTTTAATTAGGTGGATCTCTGTTCATCATTTCTATAGAGTTAGTGGACTAACATTGCACTAGACCAGAAAATACAGCAACTCATAATAGAAAAATATCTGGCTCAGGAAAGAAAAATAGGATGAGTCTTCTATCAATGCCTGTTAGTAAGGTTGAGCAATTAAAGGATTACATTATTATTCATTACTCAGGCTACTGAGTTCCTGCACTCTCACCTCCAAGTGGGAAGAGGCAGTGGCCCTTTGTGGGCCCTCATTTCATTTTTATTTTGTTTTGTTTGTTTTTCTTTGCTATAAAGAAGCCAAAGATCCCTGCAGGCCAGTTGGTGAGTTTACCTTTTACTCTCGAATAACAAAGGATTCCAGTTTCCTTCTGTCCCTGCTACCTCCTCTCCATTAACCCCAATTCTTTCAAAATGACACATTCATCTTTTCATCTAGGGTCATGGGTATGTCTTTGATTATTCAACAAAACATCACTCTTCTCTTTTTATTTTTGTTATATTTCCACAGTTCTTTTATTCTATTTTATTTAACCCTTAGTGCAATTGTAGAGTGCATAGTCTGTCAGGCTCTATTTCTATCACTTTACAAATATTAACTCTTTTGCCTTATTTTGAAGGCCCCTGCTTGACTTGGTATTTCATTCTCGTGCTGGTATTTATACTTCCTTGTTTCAGTAATAGCTTCTGTGATAAAAAGTGGATTCTTGACTGCTTTACTAAGGAAATTATCAGACAGAAGAGAATGAGAGACATAATCGAAATGGAAGATAATAGAGTTATTTTCTATCGTTTCAGTGACTAATACCTACTTTCATTTTTCCCGTGATGTAGATATATGGTACTGCAGATACTGATAGATAATATTGATGGTTATGATTTATATAGTGCTTTATGTTTTAAGCACTTTACAAATATGGTATTCAATTCTGACCACAACCATTTGACTCAATTTAGCTGTTATCAATATCCAGTTATAAATGGGACAACTGAGGCTCAAGGTTAAGCAACTAGAGCTGGGATTTTAATGCCGTTCTCCAAATACCAAAGCCCATGTTCCTTCCATTTATACTAAAGTGCTTTTAACAGATGTGAAAACTGGGGTACAAAGAGAAATGAACATTTACTGAGTGCTAACCCCAAGCATACATTTTCTCAATTAACCCTCTTAGCTTTATGTGTTAAGCATTGGTGACTTGCCAAAAGCAAAAAATAAGGGACAAAGTCAGTTTTCTAAATCATACTTGTTCATTTTCAAACCTGGATAGTGTTTTGACTATGCCAGAGCCTCAGAAAAGGAAGTGGACACATAAAATGAGTGTAGGGGTTTGATGAGTTTTTTTTTATTTTAAAAATTATGTATTTGTTTTAAAATATATTGCAAAGATACAGCTAGCATATCACTTTTGGTATTTTGTTGATATCATTTCATAGGACAAGCTTGAGGTTTTCGAAGTTAGGTTTTTTAAAAGAAAAAGCATGAAGATAATAGTTCACATAGTGTAGAGATAAGGCAGAAATTGTGAAGAAGCTGTTCACATGACCGAAGTCTGGGAAACACTGGATTATATTAGGCCATGTTTTACAGATGAATAAATACATGGAAAGGTTAATGATTTGCCCAAAGTTATGAAACTGATTTACAAAGAGACTAAGGAGAGGTTTACCCTTAGGTGGATCTTGAAAGAAATGGACATAGAGGAAAAAGATTGGTATGGCTATGTCCAGAGCTATTCCCAAAGTACAGAAGATGGGGTCCCTTCTCTCTAGTGCCTGAATTGGATGTGGTGGTATGAGGGTGAACCTGTATTGCCTCAGTAACTGGCAGCAAAGACTTTTTTCTTCCATAAAGAGGCAATGGCAGATAAGTAATTCCTCCCATCCCTCCCTTTCTCTTTCTATTTCCCCTTTCTTCTCTTCCCCTGAAGCTGGCATTCTTGTCTCCTTTATGATGTTCTTGATATTCAGAGTGACTTGATTTTATTCGTCTAAAAATGTTGGCTAGGATCAGGACGGAGGATGAGGCAGCGTTACTTGTCATGGGGCTTTATACATTCCATTTCTTCTTCCCCTTGGCCATCTCTGACAATGCCATCCGGACAATGATAATGCCTGTATTATGGCAGAAAACCAAGGCCATTTTAGTGTGTTTGTGCTGAGGAAAGAATAGGGTAACAGAACTTAAAGAGGGATAGGTTATATGTCCAAAAAACATTCAAAGGAAGAGGGTTTGTGACCAGATTGATTGCAATTAAGAGCAAATAAATCAGAATTAAAACTGAAAACAGCTATGCAAGTTAACAACACTTCTGAGCAGTTTCGTGGCAGATAATAAACTGTCTGAGTGACTGTTGCAACAGAGAAAGGATAATCTTTATTTAAGGATGAACCATTCGTAACCAAGTTCTCAGTCAGTTTTGTCTAAACTTTGCAGCAGTATCAAGCATGGGTTTGTAAATCTATGTTTTCTTCGGCGCATCTGGAAATAACAACCTAGAAAATTCACAGGATTATTTTTTCATGTGAAAACAACAGTATGTGTTAGGGCCAGTTTCAGCCCATGGCAAAATTGTGAAGCAGCGAAGTTTAACTTTAGAGATTGACCTTCCACTAGCTATCCAGGAGCCTTATTCGACAAAGCCTTTTTCAGTCTGAAAGAACAGAATCTGACTTGGTCAGTCACATTTAAACTGTAAATCACTTAACGTGTTAATTACCCTTGAGGAATTTGCATTTTAATAGAACACCTACCAAAAAGAACAATGCTTAACACAAAACGTTGAATTTGTGGTAAGTTGATCAGAACCAGTATAGGGGAAAGTGTGTGTGTGTGTGTGTGTGTGTGTGTATGTGTAGGTGTGTGATTGTTACTGCAGAAGAGGTTTACTCCCTACTGGTTATTGAGGATAAGCAATGTTGAATGATTGGGCTTAATTTACAGAATGTCCACTCTATTCAAGACCCACTTCAGAAACACACCAGACAGAAACAATGTCACAAGCTTTAAACAATGTTAGTACTAATAGTTAATATTTGTTAAGGACTTACTGTGCCAGGCATTGTCCTAATAAATCTATTAACTCATTTAATCTTCACGTAGGAAATAGGAGCTATCATTTCCCTACATGGAAATGGTGGACCTGAAAGGCTAAGTAACTTACCCTAGGTAATGCAGTCAGTAATTGGTGAAGCTAGCAAATGTTGCATTTATACTTTTAGAAGTATACAGTACTTTATATATCATTTAAGTAGAAGAGAACTGGTATATTCCAGACAGAACAAGTAACTTGTTTAGGAGCACCATGTAAGTTGGTGGAAAAGCTAGAATTATAATGAACCTTGGTTTCCTGATTTTCAGTGTATCCCACATTCTCTCTTGCTTATGAATTTGGTATTTCCTCCTTCTGTTCCTCTTGTTTCTATGTTTCTCTTGTTTCAGAATGCAAAATTTTGTTTGTAAAGGTAGAAAATAAAGAATTCAGATGTTGCAACTGCTGCAAGTCCAAGAGTAACTCTAATTATAAGAGTAACTAGCCAGAAAGTAATAGGAAGTGCCATGACAAAGGTGTACTTTGTACGGGAATTCTGAGTTTACATGAAGATGGAGGATCCAGAAAGCTTCCGTGAAGTAGAACTGGATGGTATTTGAGCCAGAGTACTGCATAACCAGATCTCCCTTCACTTTAGGAATCCTAACTGTAAAGTAGCGTGTAGGATACACTAGAGCTGCTACAGAAGCAGAAGGTAAAGAGAATGGTTCTGAAGCTATTGGGGTAGCAAAGGTAGGAGCTGGTGGCCAGAAGAAAAGATGAAGTCGACAGCAGAGATTTTGGAGACCACTACATGGAGAACAGATGGGATTCCCAAGGTGAGGGTTGGGGCCGGGCTTAGGTGAGCAGCAAGAGAGAGAGAGAGAGAGAGCGCAAGAACATAATTGAATCTAGGAAAACAAGATACTCTACTATTTTTTATAACAAACTTAGTAAGTTTCATATGCATGATCCATGTATTCCTAGAAATTTTCTTCAATACAGCTTGCCTGAATTTTACAGGTGCAGCTAATAAGGGTCTCTGTGACACCAGAGCCCCTCTTTACTCATTTCACTACTCAACACTACCAACTAACTACTTTTTATATTGCAGCAACCTTTTTAAAACTTTTTCCTTAAATCTGACTCTCAGAGACTACAGTTTAACACAAAAACCCTTCAATATAGATCTTTGAGTGAGGGTATTAACCCAAGACAGAACAACTATGTATTATTCTCAACCTAATCACAATTAAGAGACAAAGCTTGGATTCGAACAAAAGCGATATAGGCTTTTTTTTTTTACTTATAGATTTTAATGTAATACAGAAATATTATCTCAGAGTTAAGCATTTGAAGTTGGATTAGTCACACCTTCTCTGTCTCATCAAGATAAGCGGGCCCAATGCCTATGGTAGCTCTACTAAGAAGCAAGCACTTGGCATTTTACACAGTAGAATCAGAGCCAGCCTTCCACAAAAAAAATTTTAAAGTATTATTGACTGCACAGCGCCCTCCCCTTTTTTTTTGATAGACTTCCTTTTAACCTTTCTTCTTAGTCTTTGTCTGCTTAGTGCTTACTGTTGCAATCCTTAGAAGTGTTGAATCAGGGATTCCCAGGCAAGATGGCTGAATAGGAACAGCTCTGGTCTGCAGCTCCCAGCAAGACCAATGCAGAAAGTGGGTGATTTCTGCATTTCTAACTGAGGTACCAGGTTCATCTCATTGGGACTGGTTAGAAAGTGGGTTCAGCCCACAGAGGGTGGGAACTCCCTTGCCTAGCCAAGGGAAGTCGTGAGGGACTGTGCCGTGAGGAATGGTGCTGTCTGGTCCAGATACTACACTTTTCCCACGTTCTTCACAACCCAGAGACCAGGAGATTCCCTCAGGTGCCTACACAACCAGGGCCCTGGGTTTCAAGCACAAAACTGGGTGGCCATTTGGGCAGACACTGAGCTAGCTGTAGAGTTTTTTTTTTGTCTCATACCTCAGTGGCACCTGGAACACCAGCGAGATAGAATCATTCACTCCCCTGGAATGGGGGCTGAAGCCAGGGAGCCAAGCCAAGTGGCCTTGCTCAGTTGGTCCCACCCCCACGGAGCCCAGCAAGCTAAGGAAGATCCACTGACTTGAAATTCTTGCTGCCAGTACAGCAGTCTGAACTCAACCTGTAATGCTCGAGCTTGGTGGCAGGAGGGGCATCTACCATTACTAAAGCTTGAGTTGTCATTTTCCTTTCACAGTGTAAACAAAGCCTCCAGGAAGTTTGGACTGGGCGGAGCCCACTGCAGTGCTGCAAAGCTGCTGTAGCCAGACTGCCACTCTAGATTCCTCCTCTCTGGACAGGGCATCTCTGAAAGAAAGGCAGCAGCTCCCGTCAGGGGCTTATACATAAAACTCCCATCTCCCTGGGACAGAGCACCTGAGGGAAGGGGTGGCTGTGGGCACAGCTTCAGCAGACTTAAACGTTCCTGCCTGCCAGCTCTGGAGACAGCAGCAGATCTCCCAGCACAGTGCTCAAGCTCTGCTAAGGGACAGAATGCCTCATCAAGTGGGTCACTGACTCCCATGCCTCCTGCCAGGGAGACACCTCCCAGCAGGGGTCGACAGACACCTCATACAGGAGCGCTCCTGCTGGCATCTGGCTGGTACCCCTCTGGGAGGAAGCTTCCAGAAGAAGGAGCAGGCAGCAGTCTTTGCTGTTCTTCAGCCTCCACTGGTGATACCCAGGCAAACAGGGTCTGGAGTGGATCCCCAGCAAACTCCAGCAGTCCTGCAGAAGAGGAGCCTGACTGACTGTTAGAAGGGAAACTAACAAACAGAAAGCAATAGCATCAACCTCAATAAAAAGGATGACCACACAAAAACTCCATCTGCAGGTCACCAACAGCAAAGACCAACGGTAGATAAATCCATGAAGATGAGGAAAAACCAGCATAAAAAGACTGAAAATTCCAAAACCAGAATGCCTCTTCACCTCCAAAGGATCACAACTCTTTGCCAGCAAAGGAACAAAACTGAATGGAGAATGAGTTTGACAAACTGACAGAAGTAGGATTCAGAAGGTGGATAATAGCAAACTCTTCTGAGCTAAAGGAGCATGTTCTAATGCAATGCAAGGAAGCTAAGAACTTTGATAAAAGGTTAAAGGAATAGTTAACTAGAATAACCAATTTAGAATCAAGTGGAAATTACAGAGTTGAAAAATGCAATTGACATACTGAATAATGCATCAGAGTCTCTTAATAGTGTAGTTGATCAAGCAGAAGAAAGAATTGGTGATCATGAAGACAGGCTATTTTAAAATACACAATAAGATGAGAAAAAAGAAGAAAAAATAAAAAGCAATTAAGCATGCCTACCAGATCTAGAAAATAGCCTCAAATGGGAAAATGTAAGAGTTATTGGCCTTAAAATGGATGTAGGGAAAGAGATGAGGAAGAAAGATTTTTTCGAAGGCATAATATCAGAGAATTTCTCAAATGTAAAGAGAGATACCAACATTCACGTTCCAGAAGGTTATTATAACACCAAACAGGTTTCACTCAAAAGATGACTATGTCAAGGCATTTAGTAATCAGACTCCCAAAGGTCAAGGATAAAGAAAGATTCCTAGAAGCAGCAAAAGGAAATAAATGAATGATATACAATGGAGCTCCAATATATCTGGCAGCAAAATTCTCAGTGGATACTTTACAGGTCAGCAGAGGGTGGCATGGTATATTTAAAGTGTTGATGAAAAAATACTTTTACCCTAGAATAGTATATCAAGCAAAAATATCTTTTAAGTATGATAGAGAAATAAAGACCTTCTCAGACTAATAAAATCTGAGGGATTTTATCAACACCAGATGTGTCCTACAAGAAATGCTAAAGGGAGTTTTTCAACCTAAAAGAAAAGGATATTAATGAGAAATATGAAATCATCTGAAGGTACAAAACTCAGTTGTAATAGTAAGCACATGGAAAAACACAGAATAGGTTAACACTGTAACTGTGGTGTGTAAGTTACTCTTGACTTAAGTAGAAAGACTAAATGATGAACCTACAAAAATAATAAATACAATAACTTTTTAAGACAAAAACATTACAGTAAAACATAAATAGGAATAAAAAGTTTAAAAGTGGAGTGGAGTGGGGGCAAAATTAATGTGTAGAGTTTTAATTAGATTTTTGGGTATGTGTTTGTTTATGCAATCAGTATTAAGTTGTCATCAGTTTACAATAATGGATTATATATAGTATTTCTAAGCATCATGTTTACATCCAATCAAGAAACATACAATGGATGCAGAAAAAATAAAAATCAAGAAATTAAATTATACCACCAGATAAAACCACCTTCACTGAAAAGAAGGCAGCAAGGAAGGAAAGAAGGAAGAGAAGACCACAAAACAGTAAGAAAGCCAATAACAACCTGGCAGGAGTAAGTCCTGACTTACCAACAGTAACATTGAGTGTAAATGGGCTAAACTCTCCAGTGAAAACACATACTGAGGCTGAATGGATGAAAAAACAAGATCCATTGACCTGTTGCTTACAGTAAAAACACTTCACCTATAAAGATACACATTGGCTGAAAATAAAGGGATGGAAAATTATATTTCATGCCAATGGAAATGAAAAAAGAGCAGCAGTAGCTATACTTAGACAAAGTAGATTTCAAGACAAAAACTGTAAGAGACAAAAAAATATATAATGATACAGTGGTCAATTCAGTTAGAGGATATGACAATACAAATGAATTCAATACTGGAGCACCAGATATATAAAGCAAATATAATATGAGCTAAAGGGGAAGAACCCAATAACAATAATAGCTAGAAACTTTAACATCCCACTTTCAGCACTGGACAAGTTTTCCAGACAGAAAATTAAAAAGGAAACATCAGAATTAATCTGCACTATAGAATAAATGGACCTAATAGATATTTACAGATCATTTCATCCAATGACTGCAGAATACACATTTTTCTCCTCAGTGCATGAATCTTTCCTAAGGATAGACCATATGTTAGGTCACAAAACAAGTCTTAAAATATTTTTTAAAAATGGAAATTATATCAAACATCTCCTCTGACTGTAGTGAAATAAAACTTGAAATTGTTAGCAAGAGCAATTTCGGAAACGATACAAACACCTAAAAATTAAACAGTGTGCTTTGAATGACCAGGGGTTTAATGAATAAATAAGAAGGAAATTGAAAAATGTTTAGAAACAAATAGTAATGAAAACACAACATACGAACACCAATGGAATACAGGAAAAGCAGTACTAAGAGGGAACTTTATAACTATAAGCGTCTATATCAGAAAAGAAGAAAAACTTCAAATAAATAACCTAATAATGCATCTTAAAAAACTAAAAAAGCAAGAACAAACCAAACCAAAAATTATTTCAAGAAAATAAATAATAATGATCAGAGCAGAAATAAAATTAATTTGAAACGAAAAAGCAATAAAAAAGATCAATGAAGCAAAAAGTTGGCTTTTTTTTTTTTTTTTTTTTTTTTTTTTTGAGGTGGAATCTCTCTCTGTCACCCAGGCTGGAGTACAGTGGTGCCATCTCGGCTCACTGCAAGCTCCACCTCCTGGGTTCACGCCATTCTCCTGCCTCAGCCTCCCAAGTAGCTCGGACTACAGGCATCTGCCACCATGCCTGGCTGATTTTTTGCATTTTTAGTAGACACGGGGTTTTGCCATGTTAGTCAGGATGGTCTCGATCTCCTGACCTCATGATTCGCCCACCTTGGCCTCCCAAAGTGCTGGGATTACAGGCATGAGCCACTGCGCTCAGCCAAAAAGTGACTTTTTTGTTTTATTTATTTATTTATTTATTTATTTATTTATTTATTTTCTTTTTTTGAGACAGAGTCTCGCTCTGTCGCCCAGGATGGAGTGCAGTGGTGGGATCTCGGCTCACTGCAAGCTCCACTTCCTGGGTTGATGCCATTCTTCTGCTTCAGCCTCCCAAGTAGCTGGGACTACAGATGCCTGCCACCAAGCCCAGTTAATTTTTTGTATTTTTGATAGAGACAGGTTTTCACTGTGTTAGCCAGGATGGTCTCGATCTCCTGACCTCATGATCCGCCTGCCTTGGCCTCCCAAAGTGCTGGGATTACAGGTGTGAGTCACTGTGCCTGGCCGAAAAGTTGGCTTTTTTAAAGAGCCAAATTGACAAAATTTTAACTAGATTAAAAAAACTAAATCTATGAGATAAGACTCAAATAAAATCAGAGATGAAAAGGGAGGCATTACAAATGGTACTGAACAAGTTCAAAAGATCATTAGTGAATACTATGAGCAAGTATATGTGGTGGAGGGATGGTTTCAGGATGAAACTGTTCCACCTCAGATCATCGGGCATTAGATTCTCATAAGGCGCATGCAACCTAGATTCATCACACAGCACAGTTCACAATAGGGATTGCACTCCTGTGAGAATCTAATACTGTTGCTGATCTGACAGGAGGTGGAGCTCAGGCAATAATGCTCACTTGCCTACTGCTTACCTTCTGCTGTGTTGTCTGGTTCCTATCAGGCCACAGACTGATACCAATCCATGGCCCAGGGTTTGTGGACCCCTGAGCTTGATGAAACAGATACATTCCTAGAAATGTACAACCCAAAAGATTGAACCATGAACAAATTCAAAACCTGAATAGGTCAATAACAAGAAACAAGATCAAAGCTGTAATAAAAATACCTCAGTAAAGAAAAACCTGAGAACCGATGACTTCTCTGCTGAACTCAACCAAACATTCAAGGAAGAATTAGTATCAATACTATGAAAACTGTTCCAAAAAATAAAGAATGGAATACTTTCAAACTCATTCTATGAAGCCAGTATTACCATGTTACCAAAATGAGACAAAGACACATCAAAAAAAAAAAAAAAAAAAAAAAGAAAAAGAAAAACTACAGACAAATATCTCCGAATAATATTGATGTAAAAATTTTCAACAAAATTCTAGCAAAACAAATTCAACAATACATTAGAAAGATCATTTATCATGACCAAGTGGGATTTATCCTTTGGATGCAAGGATAATTCAACATATGCAAGTCAATCAATGTGATACATCCTATCAGGAAAATGAAAGACAATAACTATATCATCATTTTAATTGATGTTAAAAAGGCATTTAATAAAGTTTAATATATCATGATAAAAACCCCAAAATAACTACAGATGGAAGGAACAGACCTCAACATAATAAAAGCCATATATGACAGACTGACAGGTAGTATCATATTGAATGGGAAAAGATGGAAGGCCTTTCTTCCTATATATGGAACATGGCAAGGATGCTCACTTTCTCTACTGTTACTCAACATAGTACTAAATGTCCTAGCTAGATAAATTAGACAAGAGAAAGATACAGAGATTCAAATGGTAAAGGAAGTCAAATTATTCTTGTTTGCAGATGATATCATATTTTTTGTTTTTAACATCCCAAAGACTCCATCAAAAAACTCTAGGAATAGACATATTCAGTAAAGTTGCACGATACATAATCAACATACAAAAAAAATCTGTAGCATTTCTATATGTCAACAGTGAACAATCTGAAAATAAAATTTAAAAATTAATCCCATTTACAATAGCCACAAATAAATTTCGATACCTAAGAGTTAACTTAACCAAAGATGTTAAATATCTCAAACAATGAAGACTCTGAAATGCTGATGAAAGAAATTGAAGAGGATGCAAAAAGATGGAAAGATATTTCATGTTCATGTATTGGAAGAATCAATAATGTTAAAATGTCCATACTAGCCAAAGTAATCTATAAATTCAAAGCAATTCCTATCAAAATACCAATAACATTCTTCACATAACTATAAAAAGCAATCCTGTAACTTATATGAAATCACAAAAGACTCAGAAGAGACAATGTTATTCTGAGTAAAAAGAACACAATTGGAGGAATTACATTACCTAACTTAAAATTAAACTACAGAATGATAGTAATCAAAACAGCATGGTACTGGCATAAAAACCAGACACATAGACCAATAAAACAGAATAGAGAACCCAGAAACAAATGTACACACCTAGAGTGAACTCATTTTCAGCAAAGTTGCCAAGAACATACTTTGGAGAAAAGACAATCTCTTCAATAGATGATTCCAGAAAAACTGGATATTCATATTCAGAATAATGAAATTTGACCACTATGTCTTGCCTTACACAAAAATCAAATCAAAATGGAATAAATGCTCCAAACTAAATTGAATTCATCAAACTATAAAACTACTAAAATAAAACATCAGGGAAATTCTCCAGGATATTGGTGTGGCCAAAAATTTATTGAGTAATACCACACAAGCACAGGCAACCAAAGAACAAGTAGACAAATCTGATCACATCAAGTAAAAAAGCTTCTTCACAGCAAAGGAAACAATCAACAAAGTGAAGAGACAACCCACAGAATGGGAGGAAATATTTGTAAACTTCCAATCTGACAAGGGATTAATAACCATAATATATAAAGAGCACAAATAACTCTGTAGGAAGGAAATCTAATAATCTGATGGAAAAATGTGCTAAATATTTGAATAAACTCTTCTCAAAAGAAGACATACAAATATCAAACAGTCACATGAAAAGGTGCTTAACATCATTGATCATCAGATGAATACACATTGAAACCAAAATGAGATGTCATCTTACCACAGTTAAAATAGCTTTTGTGCAAATGTCAGGCAATAAATGCTGGCGATGATGTGGAGAAAAGTACTCCTTGTACACTGCTGTTGGGAATGTAAATTAGTACAATCACCATGGAGAAAAGTTTGGAGATGTCTCAAAACACTAAAAATAAAGCTACCACATGATCCTACAATCCCATTGCTGGGTATATTCCCAAAAGAAAAGAAATCAGTACATGAGAGAGATATCTGTACTCCCATGTTTATTCTAGCACTGTTCACAATAACCAAGATTTGGAAGCAACCTAAGTGTCCATCAACAGATAAATTGATACAAAAATTTTTAGTAAATGTACACAATGGAGTCCTATTCAGCAATAAAAAGGAATGAGATACAGTGATTTGCAATAACATGAACTGGAAATTATTATGTTAACTGAAATAAGCCAGAAAGACAAATATCACATGTTCTTACTCATTTGTGTGATCTAAAAATCAAAATAGTTGAACTAAAATATAGAGAGCAAAATAATAGATACCATAGTCTGGAAAGGGTAGTGTCGGGTTGGGGGCAGAGGGGGATGGTTAATGGGTACAAAAATACTTAGAAAGAAGGAATAAGACCTAGCATTTGACATCACAACAGTAGGACTATAGTCAATAATAATTTAATTGTACATTTAAAAATAATTAAAAGAGTATATTTGGATTGTTTGTAACACAAAGGATAAAAGGTTGAGGTGATGGAGGTAAAACTTTCCATGATGTTATTGTTACTCTTTGCATGCCTCTGCCAAAGTGTCTCATGTGCTTCATAAATATATACACCTTATGTTTACCAAAAATAATTAAAAATAAAAAAGAACACTGAGTTGTTCTTATGCACCACAAGCAGCGTCAGGCTAAGGTCACCTTGATGTATTAAATATGAGTTAGCTGTCCTTCCAGTGCCTTCTAGTATTCATTTGAGGTTGGATGTGTCATGGGGGACAAAAGGAAGGTAACAAATAGTTTCACACCAGGGTCAATTAGAGCATTAATGAGATGACTGTACTCTGCATTTATTACATGTGAATATATTTGCTAAACTCTTGCCTTTGTCCTCAACAGCAATGACTACTGGGAAAACTTTTACATTCTTTCAGTAGGTGACTGTGGTGATTAATCAGTGTTGCTAATGCAATTCTAAAATCTTCTTTGAAAGACTTGTAATTTTTTTTCTATGCAGCCAGTATCTAATCAATCAGTGAGTCCACGATGAGTCATGAAACGCATTTGTTGACTAATAAAGTCTTGTGTTCTGTGCCAATGAATTTAGCTATGCCACCACTGTTTCAATAGCCAGCCATGAGATATTACTCTGAAATGTGGAATTTATTATTGGAAAGAGAAAATATCAATCTAATTATCCTGCTGCCTTTCAGCAGGTGCATCTTGCTATTCAGCAAGCATATCCAACTATATTGATTCCAAGAATATATCCATGTTAGCCTTAAACTCATTTACACTGCCTGCTCTGAATACAGTATGTACTGTGATGTTCCCAACACCAATATCTTTCCTGGAGATGGCACATTTCCTAAACTTAAGTGCAGTCTGCATTTTTCCTTGCATGACATCCAGGCCTGTCCTTTCCATATTGTCTAAAAAATGAATAATCACTCTTTCAGGTAGTAGATATTTTTGTTAATTTAATATTTGTAAAGGAGGGGATTTTAACTCAAAGAAAGCAAGCATTGAATGTTCTGACAGAAAACTATAAATGAAAGAGCTATTTGAATTCAGGGCTTTGATGACAATAATTAAATTTAGGAAGAACTAATCACTTTCAGATTTTCAACAAACCAAATGGATGCTTTCCAAAAATAGCTGATTGCTTATAAAAGTATAAATATTTTCCCCGTATATGAGAAGACCAATTGTGGGTTTTGCCTCCTTTATAAATTGGTTAAATTAACAGCCTTACTTACATCGGGAGAAAGTAGATGAGTGGTTTAACCTCCATCACCAAGAAGATTTAGTTGCAATTTAAAGTGATAGGATGTTATTACATCTGGCATTCATAAATTTAACTTTTAAAAATGGGATTTTAAAGGAATGTACAGAAGCAAAATTATGCTAATCATAATCTCATCTCCTTTTAGAATCTGCAGAGGTCATGTAATATCTTACAGTGACTCTGGAGCATCATTTTGCACTCCAGTGATTATTGTGGTGGGTAATTGAGAGCTTTTTAAAGAATCATTTTTGCCTCTGCTAGGCAGTTAATTTCACTATTTTTTGCTGACACTATATTTAGCAAACCAGTTCAGCATTAGACTAATGTGAAAAACTTGATGGGTTAGTTATCTTGAAACTGCAAAAGGACAGACAGTACTTTTCATGCTATTTGCCTGTCTTAGAGTTGTAGTAGATTAATCACAGAGAAACAGGTTTTCCACAAACACTTAGCAATTGACAAGCAATGTTATTTTCTATCACAAAATTTGCTTTGAGCGTTTTACATCTAGGGATTATACTGGGAGATTAATTTAAGGGCCCCACTGGTATGGTGCCTAGAAGCCATGAGTTCAACAAGTATCAGTGAAATTATTTAGTGAATTGAAATGTCTGGTAAGACACACAAAGAGACATGATGAGCTATTTCTGTGTGACTGTATTTACACAGCTTCCAAATCCAGCCCTAATTGTCCACCTGTGCTTCTTTCCTGTATTTGCATTTTCTAGCAGTATTTTGTCATGCAGATTTCCTACCATCACTTCAAATAAAGAACAGGGAAGGAGCCCATTATTGTTCTCCAAAATCAGCAACTATCAAGTGTGCTGTCCTCTTGATTGCACAGATTTCTTGTTTTTTATAGGTTGAAAATCTTGGAGTCGTCATTTAACATTAGACTTTATTATCCATTTTGATTCTTTTGAACCACCCTCCATGCCTCAACATTTATCGTTTTCTATCCTAATTTGCCAGCTGAATCCCTATTCATTTATTCATGGCTCAGTTCATACTTCACCTCTTTTGAGAGTCTTTTCTTGTCTTCCCAATGCTCATTATCAGTCATATGTCTCCTCTTTATTCTCCCATAGATCTTGAGCATATCCAGATTACAGTTTTGTGATCGTTGTAGTATCCCAGCAGTGATTCTGTTATACAGTAGTTACTCAATAAATACTTGTTAAATGATGAAATGTGTTAGCCTTTTCTCTTTAACTACATTATAAGGCCAGAAAAGCCTTATTCTCTTTCGTATTTCCCATAGCACTGGGTACACAATAGATGGTTACTAAATATGTAAGATGATTTTTAAGGCCGTAATTGTAATGCTGCCTTTGACTAGAATCAAGACCCCTGTATAATATATAAAATGGTGTGTCTTAAAATATTACTCAGTGAAGATATTAATCTTAGTAGGAGAATAGATGTTTGGTGGCTATTGTTTCTCTTTATATTGTCAAGAATGTATAGTGAGTAGGTTATAGTGGAAAATTGAAACCACCATTTAAGTAACTGTCATTATTGTGAGACATAAGTCATATCCCCTGCTTTCTGTGGACAAGAGCTGAAATGTTGAATGGCTGGATCTACAAAAATGATTGTGTTAACATTTGTAACAGGTAATATATAAAATGCCAGAAAGGCAATTCATCCTGCATACTTTTAGAACATCTTGCATTGTGTACATCTACCAAATCACTATTAAGAATACTGTGCATGACAGTTGCCTTCTGTTACCTCATTATCTACTGCAGAAAAGAAGACTGAAGAATGCAACCACACCTGGATGGACTTTTCCACAGGATAAAGCTGTCCTCTTGGTCTCATTCAGATTCCAAAGAGAATCATTTACAAGTTAATTTCTGTCTCCCTGGTCCATTCCTTCTCCCTAATAATCATTTACTGTTTCTCAAAGAATTGTCTACATTACCCATCTCCTCTTTTGCCTCTGAGAAAGGGTGTATAATCTTCTGTAACCCACTGAGGGGTTGGAGTAATCATTCTATGGTCCCCAGCCCTGTACATTAATAAATTTGTATGCCTTTTCTCTTAAACAAAAAAGGTAAAGACAAACATTAAATAAATATGCGCGCACACACACACACACACACACACAAAAGAGAATACTGTGCATGAAAACTGTTACAGTTCATTACCAGCATTATTGCTTGGGACAACAAATATATACACATTTTCATCATTCAGGCAGTTCCAATAAGCATCTCAGACATTTTCAATCTTAGAACGATTTTGCTCGGTGTTGTCCAATACAGGATGTTTCTATATGACATTTTGTTCCAATTGTTCATGAAGAAAGTAACTCTTTATGCTATGATTATTGAACTGACATTGTTGGTATCCAGTTTTCTAAGACATAAGCCATGATAAAAGTAATCTGAGATTTATTAAGGTGGTTGAAAATGGTAGACCAGAGGTTGAATGTTAAATAAATACATATTATATAACCAGGTCAATCCAATGATGTATGTGGCATTCTTTTATGTGAAAACAAAGTATTAAGTATAAAGTGATGAAAAGAAGTTATATTCAGTATTCTTCTATGAAAATTAGTGAACTTCATAAAAAAATAGATCAGCAATTGACCATGAGATGAAGTATTTCTCTACCTGTTATACTGCGAGGGAAATAGTCCTTTTTATCAAAAGGCAAATGAAGACAATTTAGGAATAAGCTCCCTCTGACTCCCAGAGTTGTACCATTCATTTTTATAACATAGAATTAGCTTATGTTCATACATTTTCTGATGGGCAGAATACATAAATAAACTATAAATATTTCTTGAGCTTCAATGTAAAGGGCAAGACAGTGTTATAGCCCTAATAGTAGCACCACGTATTTGAATAATTACCCGTGTGTGTGTGCTTAAATAAAAAATCTATTTGAATGATTTTTATGTGCATGTTTTGAAATTTTCTAATCTTAAATAACAGTTTTTAAAATAACTGAAAAAAATCTTTTGGGACTTTAACTTTTTTCATTCCATTTTAGTTCTATTTCTAAAGCCATGATTTTTAAAGCCTGTATTTTTGTGTACTCTCATATTAGGCTGATGCCACTGCCACTGTAGGTAAATGATTTGACCTTGTTGATGCTCCTGCCTGTCTCAGGGTATTGAAAGCCCAGCTGAGTGCAATTACAAGCAATATTACTACCTTGGCAGGAGCCGTCAGAACTCACACTGGTGGTTGGATGCTGGATATGTGTATGCTGAATGACATTCGCAGAAACAGAGGACATTGCCAATCATCTTTAAAGAAGGGAGAGTCATACACGTCTAATAGCCTTTGTTTCCATGAAATGTACAGACAGTTCAAACAAAGCGTATTTTATATAGTCTATATGTATGTGTGTATGCTTCAAATAAAGTATATTTTATATATGTACACATATATGTGTGTGTGTGTTTGTGTATGTATATATATACCTACACATCATCATGTGCCATATGGTCACCTTTTGGTCAATGACAGACCACATATATGACAGTGGTCCTATTGATTATCATGGAGCTGAAACATTCCTATTGCTTAGTGACATAGCCCTTATAACATTATAGCACAACACATTACTAATATGTTTATGGTGATTCTGGTGTAAACAAACCAGCGCTGTCAGTTATATAAAAGTATAGCACAAACAATTATGTACTGTATATAATACTTGATAGTGATAATAAATAAATATGTTATTGGTTTATATATTTACTATGCTATACTTGTAATGTTATTTTAAAGTATACTTCTTATTGAAAAATTAAAAGTTACCTGTAAGTCAGCTTCAGGCAGGTCCTTCAGGAGGTATTCCAGAAGGCATTGTTATCATGGGAGGCGACAGTTCCATTTGTGTTTTGCCCCTGAAGAACTTTCAGTGGAACAAGATTTGGAGAGGGAAGATAGTAATATTGATGATCCTGTCCCTGTGTAGGCCTAGGCTCATATGTATGTTTGTGTCTCAGTTTTAAACAAAAAAGGCTTAAAAAGTAAAAAGCAAAATTTTAAAAGTACAAAAAAAAGCGTATAGAATAAGGATACAGAAATATAAAATATTTCGTACAGCTGTGCAATATGTGTGTTTTAAGTGTTAGTGCAAAAGAGTAAAAAACTTAAAAAACAAATTATAGTAAGCAAAGATTAATTTGTTATGGAAGAAAGAATTTTTAAAATAAATTTAGTATAGCCTAAGTCTAAGGTTTCATAAAGTCTGCAAGAGTGTGCATTAATGTCCTAGGCCTCTACACATTTGTTAATTCCAAAAGAAATATATGTGCTTGATTTCACTCACTTCTCACTCATTGACTCACCCAGAGCAACTTCCAGTCTTGCCAGATCCATTCATGGTAACTGCCCTATACAGATGTACCATTTTTAATGTACCTTTTCTATGATTATATACGTAAATACCATTGTGTTACAATTGCCTATAGTATTCAGTATAGTCACATACTGTACAGGTTTGTAGCCTGTGAGAATAAGCTATACCATATAGACTAGGTATGTGGTCGGCTATACCATTAGGCTTCTGTAAGTACACTCTATAATGTTCGTACAGTGAAATTTCCTAAGGATGCATTTTCTCAGAATGTATTCACACCATTAAATGACACACACACATACATATATGTATAGATATATATGTATATATATACACACACACATAGAGTCTCTATCTCTTTATACACACACACACACACACACACACACACACACACACACACATCCTTGAATTCCTAAACAGTATTCCCTTCAAATTGCAAAAGAATGTAATAGATTCATGCATTCTAAATCCAATATAGTAAAATTCCATTTACCCAGAGCCCAAGATACCAGAAGGGTTAAACAACTTAAATTTAGTTTACAAGCATATAGTACAGTTGTTCTGTTCTAAATGATAACCTTTAAGGTATTCAGTTATATTCTGAAATTAAAAAAAAAAGTCTATTCTAGTTTTTGAGATAATTTGTGATATGAAATTTTTTACATTAACATATTACTGTCCATTAACAATATTTAAAGAAACATAATAGTCAACTAATTATAGTACTCCATTACTCATTATTTTCAATAAACCCCATTTGCTAATTCCAAAAGAAATATATTTGCTTGATTTCTTTGAAATTGGCTTGTCTAACAAGTCTCTAGAGCAAAAAGTGAAGTTCGGGCAATTGTCTGGTTAATTAGGATTTTCCAGTGAATGAACGCAAAAGACCAGGGTAATTTAGGCAAAATGAGTGTTTTCTTTCATGTTTATATATTTATGTCATAGATTTTAGATTCCAATTTCTCACCAAATATAGGACATCAGTACCTGAGAGGTTAGTATCTGAGGCTGAATGGTAACTTGGATCAGCAAGGCAATTTATTGGTAGTTTCAGGTAGACAAGTCAATCTAAAAGTATAAATGAGTTGAGCCCTTATTTCTAATTAGGGAGTGGGGACATGTAACTCTTTCCAAAGATGCTGTTGAGCCATTCCCTGGTGGGGTTTTCTTGTGAAGAAGCTATACTGCATGATCATAGCACAGCTTCCACACATATCATGTGTTCATCATGATGTGGAAGAATACATAGCAACCTCACCCACTTTGGGAAATATATAAGTAGGAGTATGTACACATTCTTTTTACCTAGAGTCACATTGCATAAATATGAAACAAAAATGATAACATGAAAATGGTTCTTCTAGAGTCATTTTTTAGTTAACTGCTTCAGAGATATTTGTATTATTTTCACCATAAAAGATACTCCTCATTTTTTTCAAATGTTGATAAACATCATACTACTTGCTAAACATAGTCTTCTTTTACATATGGTAAATAATCTAAATTTCATTTGCCAATCATGTGGTTTCCTTGTATTCAAACATCCATTAGGATTTCTTCTGGAATTGTTAAATGCACATGTATTAAATATATAATCTGACTTTCTTGACATATAGTCAGTGATGAAAGCACCAGCAAAATCAACATAATGAATACATCTAACCACCAAAAAAAAGTTTACATTTAGTAACCCTTTGTCATCCTTCTACCCTAATTTTCACAGGTAACCACTGACCTGCTTTCTGTCATTACAGAATAGTTTGCATTTTCTAGAGTTTAAAATGAATGGAATCATGAATTATTTACTCCTTGTATCTTTCTTCTTTCAGTAAGCATAATCATTTGAAGTTCAGTCATGTTGTAACCTGCATCTACAGTTCATTCATTTTTATTGCTGAGTTATTCCATATATTGTACAGTATTCCAACCTGTACTTCTTTTTATATATTCTCAGGAAATTTGAGATGTTTTTAGTTTTTGGATTCCAAAAAAAAAAAAAGCTATGTGAATATTCGTGTACAATCTTTATTGATTTTGGATAAAAATCTAAGAGTGAAATGGCCCTATTTTTATTACATTATTTAATTTTATTTTAGGAGACAGGGTTTTGCTCTGTTGTCCAGACTGGGGTACGGTGGCACAATCATAGCTCATTGCAACCTTGACCTCCCAGGCTCAAAGGATACTCCCACCTCAGCCTACTGAGTAGCTGGGACAATAGACATGCACCACCATGCCAGTTTTTCTATTTTGTTTTTGTTTTTTTGGAGACATGGAGAGGTCTCACTATGTTGCCCAGGCTAGTCTCAAACACTAGGCTCAATCGATCCTCCCACGTAGGCCTCCCAAAATCCTGGGATTCCAGGCGTGAGCAACCTTTCCTGGCTACTTTTCAAAGATATGTAAAGCCACTTGATCTTGTATCATTACTGAAAAGACTATCCTTTCTCCACTGAAAGGGCTCTGCAGTGTCAAAATTAAGTTGCTCACATATGTGGAGGTCTATATCTTTACTATTCTGCTCTAGTTTTATATCAATGGAACAATGTCTTGATTATAGTAGCTTTATAACTCTTGAAATAAGATTGTTTTTGCTCCAATTTTGTTGTTTTTCAAAGTTGTTTTAGGTATTATGGGTTCTTTGTACTTCCATATGGATTTCAAAATCAGTTTGTCATTTTCTACAAAAATCCAACTGGGATTTTAACTGGAATTTTGTTGAATCTGTGGTACCATTCAGGAAGAATATTAACAATATTATCATTAAGTATTGTTAACAGTATATGATTAAGTAATTTAACAGTCTTAATAATACTGAGTCGTTCAACCCACAAACACAGTATACTTCTCTGTTTATCAAGAATTTTTTCTTTTTTTAAAAAATATATCAAAGCATGTTTATTAAAGTACTAATGAGACCAAAGTCATACTAACTAAAAACAATTTTTCATTTAAACCTTTCTTTGTACAAATTTATGGAGTACACGTAAAATTTTGCTACCTGTATACAATGCATAGTGATCCAGTCAGAATATTTACGGTGTCCGTCAACCAAGTGAAAGACATTTTTGTTAATTATTGTCATCCTATTCTACTATCAAACATTGAATTTATTCATTCTATCTAACCATATGTTTGTATCCTTTAATCCACTTCTCTTCATTCTCCCTTCTCCCCAAAACTCACCCTTTCCAGTCTGTTATCTATCTTTCCACTTTCTACCTCCATGTGATCAAATATTTTAACTCCCACATATAAGTAACAACATGTGATATTTGTCTTTTTGTGCCTGGCTTATTTCACCTAAGATAATGGCCTCCAGGTTCCATCCATATTGGTGAAAATTACATGGTTTCAGATATGTGTTGACATTTTCAGCATACCAGATTTTCATGCCTATTGTTTTATTGTTTTCTATTTCATTAATTTCCAAGCTGATCTTAAGTTGTTTTTCTTATATTTACTTTAGAATTAATTCATTCTACTTATTCTACTAGTATCTTAAGGTAGAACTGAGGTCCTTGATTGGAAAACTTCCTTCTTTTCTAATATAGGCAATTGGTGTTATAATCCTCCCCTCTAAGTACGGACTTAGTGGAATCCCACAAATATTGGTATGTTGTATTCATTTTAATTTATTCCACAATGCTCCTTAGTGTAAATATAATTTCAACCTTCACTCATGGGTTATTTAGAAGCATAGTACATTGTGATACTTGAATTCAGGATTTCCAGAAAATTTTTTTATTGCTTTCTAACTTAATTTCACTGTCGTCAGAGAGCACAATTTATATGACTTAAATCCATTCAAATTCATTGAGACTTGTTTTACTACTCAGAATATGGTATATCTTGGTCACTGTCCATGTGGATTTGAAAATAATGTGTATTCAGCTATTTTTGGCTGAAGTACTCTATAAATGTCAACAGCGTCAAATTGATTTATTGTGTTGTTCATCTACTATATCCTTGCTGATTTTCTGTCTACTTTTTCTACCAATTACAAAGAGATAAGTATTGAAATATCTGACTGTAGTCATGGACTTGTCTATTTCTCTTTGGTTTTCTATCAGTTTTTGTTTTATCCATTTTGGTACTTGTTATTAGGCACATACAAGTTTAGTTTGTTATTACTCTTTGATGGATTGATGACTTTAATATTATGAGGTAACCTTCTTATCCTTGGTAATATCCTTTGCTCTGAAATCTGTGGCCGATACTAATATAGCCACTTCAGTTTTCTTTAGTGAGTGTTAATATGATATAACTTTTTCTTAAATCACTTATGGATTGAACTGTGTCTCCACAAAAAGGTAGGTTGAATTCCCAACCCCCAAACCTCAGAGTTTGACCTTATTTGAAAATAGGGGCCAGGCATGGTGGCTTATGCCTGTAATCTCAACAATTTGGGAAGCCAAAGCGTGAGGATTGCTTAAAACCAGAAGCTTGAGACCAGACTGGAAAACATAGCAAGACCCCATCTCTAAAACAAAATAGCTGGGCAGAGTGGTGCATGCCTGTAATCCTAGTTACTTGGAAGGCAGAGATAGGAGTATGGCTTGAGCCCAGGAGTTCAGTGTTATGGTGAGCTATGATCATGCCACTGCACTTGAGCCTGGGTGACAGAGCAAGACCCCATATCTAAAAATAAAAGAAGAAAAAAAGAAAACAGGATCTTTACAGTGTTAAAGTGAGGTCATTATGGTGGGCACTGATCCAATATAACTGGTGGCAAAAATCACAATTACTTTTGCACCAACCTAATATAATTACATGGCCCTTTAAAATGCCATTTAGGGGACAAATCATATAATTGAATTCAGTCTTCCACATTTTAATAAACACATGTATTCAGCTTGGTGGGACTGCCTGGGAGCAAAAGTCCTATATTTCAGAAAGATCAGTCTGTCCTTGAACCTGCCCTTGGCAGAACTGAAAAAGTAAAATTATGTTTTCCTGTCTGGTCATTGTCATTGTAGCAATCTCTCCATCCTTTATTCTTCCCACTGTCATGTGTGAAAGGAGGTAGTTCTTTATCTATATGACAAAATTTCAAAAGCAATTGGAAGTCCTAAATAGGGGTAGGTGTAGTCGGGAAGCCATGGACAGTTGGTCAATGAGGGAGAATTCAAAAATAAAGAGAAGGGAATGGGGCAGAAGGTAAATTTGATTTGATTTTAAAGTTAAATAGAAGGTACTCTTTTGCCCATTCTATCATATGATTTAGAAACTTGTTACCATTGAACTAATCGCAGACTTGAGTTGCTAAATCATAGAATTAAATAAGTGCAAACTGCTTTTTATCTTTAAAAAATTTGCATTATTTAAACTTTTCTGAGTCTGAATATTAAAAGATTGAACCAGCTATCTTTTTGTTTTTCATTTTTATGGTTGGTTGCAATGGCTAGATTCAAAGCAAAATTCTAAGACATTTGAGAAACACTCTCCTTGCAGGGCCTCTAGAATGGGATGAACTATCAGCTGTTAGAATCTGGTTGGATATGAGGGACAAAACCAGAATCTTCTGTATGATTTCCAGGCTCATCTAAAGACTTCACATTTTTTTTCAAAATGGTGGGCAACATTTAGCTTTTCATAATACAAGTCATTATTTTATGACCCTTCAAAAGAGTACTATTTTTTAAGGTTTATTCTGGCACTAAAAATATATAACAAAGCAGTTAATGAGTGCCAACAATATAAAACCTTGCAACCTAGAAGAGCAGTAAAACTAAGTTTTGAGTTTTCAACTGTCAAGAATATATAATGTCTGAAGCAAAAATATTGATAGTTATCTTGGCAGCAATCTGTCACATGTATATATAAACATTAGTCTTCTCTTTCAAAATTCAAAAATTCAATTTCTGTGCAGCACTGAAGGAAATCACTAATTGTATGCACACATACTTATACACTCACTCACATATACATAGGGATCTCTCTTAATCAGTTATTTTGAGTTTGTTGTTTCATTTCATATGTATTTTTGCAATCTGGAAGAGTTTATAGATAACAGTATATTATTTTAAATTATGATGTTAGTGATAAACTTTAGCAACTCTTAAATTAGCCTGTATTACTTCCATTGCTAAAGCATAAAGACAAGCTCATGGAGAAGTTAGAAAATACATAAGGGTAAGTGAAATTAAAGTCAGAAAATAAATGCATCTTAAAAAAAAGAACTATCTGATGGAATTTGCAGGATGTGTTATTTAGGACAAGATTTGACAAGGAGCAACAGGTTTTCACCAAACTTAAAACATTTCTTTTTGAGTAGGTCACTGGTTGGTGTAATGCTCTTTTTATGTAGGGGCTATTGAGCTACATTCTCATATTTCCTGAGGTAAAAAGGAGTCATTTAGTGCACTGAAGTATGGATATATCATTCCAATGGCCAGAAAGATTCCTTCTTGAAACTAAACTTCTTGAAAACAGTTTAGTCTGTGAAACTACCCACACTATTAACACCCACAGTATTAATACAATAATACAATACTGTGCTACATGTTTTGTAGATACTATTTCCTTTAATCCTAGTGAAAACCTTTAGAAGTACAATGGATTCTCATTATTCAGAGTAATTGTGTTCTGTAAAGTTAATACAAACGCTGAAATTAGTGAATACAGAACTATTGTTCCTATGCAGAATACAGGGTCAGATTCCTGCAAGCCCCTGGTCAAAACATTTTCATCAGCTGATCAATACATAACATTATTTACTTCTGTTTTTGTTAAAAGATGCTTTATTTCATACATATTGTTAATTCATTAACATTGAACTCATGGCCAATAGCACTGTAACACAGGCCTGAATGAAGCTTTTTAACAGAGGTATTTTCTCTCTAAGACACATTACAGCCTTCCTTTGCTTAGGGACACTAGACATCACTTCATCACTAAGCTTGCGGGACATTTTAAAGGAGTGAAATAACCAACAGAAAACACAAAATGTGGAACATGTGGCAGTAAATAGACTACAAAAAGGACACCTGTTTACATGATGACAGCTAATACAAGAAGGCAGACTGTTACCTCATTGGACCGTAGCTTAGGACATGTTGGCGGTTGAGTCAAATTTTCTTCCACTCTGCACATGTTGAAAAATGACTGTGAAAGCACCGTGAGTATTGATTTTGTGGTTGCAAATATATTTTAGTGAGGTGTGCACATACTGAATGTGTGAATAATGAGGATCAACTGTAGATATAAATGATTTCCATGGAAATGCAAAGACAGAAAGGATGAATAACGCAGTTCCATCACGATGTAGAGCAAGACATAAATTTAGCATTTTAGATTTTAATGACAAGGAAGAAATCAACTTAAAGTGTTTGGCAGTGCCACAGAACTATGCATGGTATTATATATAAATTCCACAAACTCCCATACCACCTTTAAGTTTCTTTTGAATAGCTCAGTGTTTAAATAATTTACTCCCTGAGCATGATCTGTCATTGTGAAAAGAATGACTAATCTTTACTCAAAGGGTAGTACAATTTTAATTCTTTGATATGAGATTAAGCACTAAGGGTTTGGTGAAAATTTCACATTTCAAATTTGTAAAGGACATGTTATTTTTGATACATTAATATTATATTGGATAATTTCACTGCTCTTGTGTACTTACAAGATTACCTTTATAATATTTTCTTCTTTTTTTTTTTTAATTTTTGACACAGGGTCTATCCCTGTCACCCAGGCTAGTGTGCAGTGGAATGATCATAGCTCACTCTAACTTCAAACTTCTGGACTCACACCATCTTCTTGCCTCAGTCTCTCGAGTAGCTTGGAGTACAGACATACCAAACCCAGCTAATTAAAAAAAAAGTTGTAGAGATGGGCTGTTGCTATGTTGCCTGGGTTAGTCTCAAACTCCTGACAGCAAGAGATACTTCCACTCCCGCCTCCCAAATTGCTGGGATTACAGGAATGATCCACTGTGCCTGATGGTTTATACTATTTTCCTAATAAATTAAATGTCTGTATCACACTCAATGAAAAAAAAGCTTTCTTCCTTTATCTTAATCTAATATTATATCTGTCAAAGGCACCATTCTATGTGCTTTGACCCTTAGCAAATGTGATGTTGCTAACATAATGCCTATATATTTGTATTTTGTGTAGAAATAGGTTTGTTTTTACTATTTACTTATCATAAGTAAATGCAGTAAAAATATAGTTATTCCTATTAAACATAGTACATGTAAGGTTTTTAAATTTCCATAAGGGGGGATGTGTGAAAATCCTCAAACACTGCCCTAGCTGTCGTTTTAGATTAATCTTTTGTAAAGAAATGTTAATAAGTCATAAAATAGATGAAACTGCATTTTAACAATTTTTGTGCCCCATCTTGACCTATCGTGGATGGAACAATGAGAGAAATACTCAGAAGTTGGAAACCAGGTAGAAGATTATTAAGGCTTTATAATTATTAATCTGAATAAACCTATCTTGAATAATTTAGGAATGTACTAAGCTTCAATTGAACTGCATTTTTCTACTTAGAGTACCATTATCAGTGACAATTTATATTAGAGTTTGCACTTCAGTGCTTTTAAAATCATTTTCAGTCTACCCAAACATCATTTCCCTGAACTAACCATGAATGCTGTCACAGTAAATTTGAAAACATTTCTTAAAAGACTGGCTTTTTTTGCTGTTGTGTTATGTATAATTTGCATTTGGCAATCACTACCTGCTCATCATTAATATATTATATAAAAAAAATGACTGTACCTTACCCTATTTTTTTCTGTATGTTTCAAATCTCATTTGTTTTATGAAACATTGTATTATCAGAATCAGAAACTATGGGGTCTGGGAGGGCGCTTTATACGTAGATTAATCATCTTGAGCCAAATCCGCAGCTGCATTAATGTAGGACTTGTTTAAGAGGGGGCTGGCTCATTAATAAACCACCCAAACGACTGATGCCTATAACTTTCTTCTTCAGCTTTGAGCAAACAGAATAAACCTATGACAACACTACTTGGAGAATGGCCCTCCGTAAAATAAATAATTCAATGAATGACTTTGACATTGACATTGCACTACAGAATTTTTTTAGCACTTTCCCGAGTTTTTCCTGGTATCTTATTATTTCCCTACCTTTGGGAATTTATGACAGTCAATTCCATAATCTTCTCCAAAGATTCAGAAATTCTATGTGACTACAAACAGACAAATTAATTCAATATAATGATGCAGAGAAAGATGTGGATGAGGATAGGCGAGATTATTCATTCAAGACCTTATGTTTCTGAAATCTCCTCATTCCACTCTTTTTCCTCACCCCTTGCCCACCTGAGTGCAATCATAAAGATACGCATACTAAACAGAACTACCCAATTTCACAGTCTAATATAAAAGGAAATAGTCACATAGACATGGTCAGATTCTTATTCCTTGTACCATAAACTGAATTTTCCATCTTATAGTGCAATGTTTCTCAACCCTTTTATTCATTATCTCCTCCCTGAAAAGGCTATTTACATACTTTTTGTAATTGTTTCTCCGTGCACCATGAATTTTAAACACCACAGATGTACTATATATCTTTTTTATAATATATACTGTGGGCATTTAGAGGGTCACAAACCATTGTATTATCAAATATTTTTGCCCCTCAATAATCAATTATTGCCCCCTTTGAGGAGATAGTGTCCCTGTTGAAAATGTATGTTATAGTGTTTTTCATGCCTTAATCAGTGTGATAAAGCCTTGTACTTTGTAGTTACAGACCCCCTGATACCAGTTTAAGATTTCTGTAACAAATCTTGGTTCCTATTCTGCTCTTATTAAGTATCATTAACCCTCTCTTACCAATTTGAAGCATTACCCAAACGACCATGAATATGCCCAACTCTAGGGTACATGTACTTTCCATGAGTGCACATTCAAACATTTTGATGACTTACCATTGTTTATATTGGAAGCAGAAGATACTGCAAAATAAATATATTTGCTGGAAAATGTTGATAAACAGCTGGATGCTTTTTGAAGTTCTAATTTATGTTCTCATATAGCCGTGGTTATCACATGAGCTCATTATGAGTATGAACTATTGTCTTTGTGCCCCCATTAAATTATTTTTAGAAAACTACCAAGCAAAATAATCTGATTGGTATAATAACCAATCAGATTTCATGTTTGTTTTCTATTACAAACAGTAGAATGTTTCTCTCTCTGTTGAGATAAAGTAGCTTAGAAGGTTAGAAAATGACATTCACGTTGAATATTCATTATGTTAGTTCAAATATAATACTCAGAAAGCAATACTTGAAACCAAGTAGAATCCAAGCTTTGTAATTGCTCCCAGGAAAGCAATGCCTTTGTAAATAGATGGCTAAGAATATTAATACTAAAGAATGAAAGCCAGAAATGACAGTTTGTGGAATTCTAATTAAATCTCATGTAAATGTATCTGGATCCATGTTTTACATTGTTTAGATGTATATGTGAAGGGGAAATGATGTGCTAGATACTACATTTTCATTTAGACTAGTAACTCATAATATAATTCAAAGCGGGACAGATGAGTATAAATTTGTACCTGGGCTATAGCAAGTTTTTTGTTTGATTTATTTTATTCTAACAAATTCTGAGTTCTTGTGAAAGGTGTTTTAAAGAATTAATCTAAAATATTTTTATCTAGTAAAACAGTCAATACACAGCTATCAAGTGTTGTTTTGAAGAATAACTATTTCATTAAATTATCTGGAGTTTTAACATGAAATAACATAAAATCGCATTTTCTCTTTGGGTGAATTATTCAAATCTGTCACATCATGAGAATAATTTTTACTTTTTAAAAACCCTTAGTACATCGTTGAAACATCCAACATTTAGGCAATTACTCATCATATTTAAAACTTAATGTTATATTGACATGGTTTTGTCATTTGATTAGTTAATGACAAAATCAAGAAATTATGTAACTTTATTTTGTCATTAGGTTCATTCTGAAGGCAATCAGATTTGTCATTTTATTTTGTAATTTAAAAAACCGATAATTACCTACTGAAAATATGTATAGACTTGTACTTATTTAGATATATAGGCATTTGTTTTTTGTTTTTTGTTTTTTTTTTGAGTGCAGTGGCCGGATCTCAGCTCACTGCAAGCTCTGCCTCCCGGGTTTAGGCATTTGTATTTTTATTGGTAAATAAAGTGTCATTAAAATACCTGCACATATATCAAGTATATAATTAAATATGTTTAACATATTTATAACTATGAAACCATAACCACAATCAAGATAGTAAATATGTTCATGACTTCTCAAAACGTTTCTGGGTGCTCATTTGTAATCTTTCCTTCCTGTCTCTTCATCCCTCATGCCTGGGTAACTACTGACCTGCTTTCTGACATTTTAGTTTGGCATTCATGTTCTAGAGTTTCATACACATGGAATCACGGAGTATGTACTTTTTCTTGCTTTCTTTCATTCAACAAAATGAATTTAAGATTCTTTCGTGCTATTCTATGTCTCAATAATTCATTGCCTTTTATTGCTGACTAGTATTCTCTTTGGGGCTGTACCAAACTGTATTTATCTATTCACTTAATAGTGGACCTAAAAGTAGTTTCCAGTCGTTACGCTACTACAAATAAAACCACGTAAATGTTTACAAGTGTTTGTATGGGCATATATCTTTTTTATGTTAGATAAATACCTAGTTGTGGAATGGCTAATCATATGGTAGGTGAGTCATTAACTCTTTATGAAACTGACAAATTGTTTTTCAAAGTGGTTACGTCATTTTACATTTTCAGCAGCGTTGGAGAGATTGTCGTCAACACTTGGTATGGTAATTGGTGTATTAGAGTTCTTTAGAGAAACAGAGGCCATGGAATATATGAGAGGGGATTTATGACAGAATTGGCTCACAGGATCACACAGGCAAAGAAGTCCCACCCCATGACAGGGCATCTGCAAGCTGGAGAACCAGCAAAGCTGACGTTGTGGCTCAGTGCAATTACAAAAGCCACAGAACCAGGGAAGTCTGACAGTACAACACCTAGCCTGAGGCTGAAGGTCCAAGAGCCCCCAGGAGACCACTGGTGCCAAGTCTCAGAGTCCAAAAGCCAAAGAACCTAGAGTCATATGTCCAAGGCAGGAGAGAAAAATGTATCCCACTCCAAAAGGGAATGAGAAGGCAGAGAAAGAGAATCCCTCTTCTTCTGATTGTTTTTTCCAACAGGGTCCACTGCCTATTGGATTGTACCTTCTCACATCGAGGGTGTATCTACTCACACACCAATCAACCTCGGAAACAGCCTCACAGACAGAGACAGTGCTTCACTGGTCATCCAGGCATGCCTCAATCCAGTCAAGTTGACACCTGAAATTCAACATGGTTGGTCAGTCTTTTTAATATTAGGCATTCTAATACTTGTGTATCTCATTTTAGTATTAATTTGCATTTTACTAGTAAATAATCATATTGAGTATTTTTTTAACTTTTAGTTTCAGAGATACATGTTCAAGTTGGTTGTATAGATGAATTACATGTCACAGGAGATTAGTGTACACCCAGAGAATAAGCATAGTATTGATGGGTAGCTTTTTGATCCTCACCCCCCTCTCACCCTCCACCTTCAAGTAGGCCACAGTGATATTGCTCCCTTCTTTGTGTCCATGTGTAACTCAATGTTTAGTTCCACTTATAAGTGAGAATCTGCTGTATTTTGTTGTGTTCCTGAGTTAATTTGCTTAGGACAATGGCCTCTAGCTCAACCCGTGTTGCAAAAAAGGATATCATCTCCCTTTTTCATGGCCATGTAGTATTCCATGGTGTATATGTACCACATTGAAAAGTAATTATCATTATTTTATTTTGATTTATTTTATTTTTTGTTTTTATTTCAATAGCTTTTGGGGTACAAGTGGATTTTTTGTTACATGAATGAATTATATAGTGATGAATCCTGAGATTTTAGTGCACCTGTAGTGTACATTGCACTTGATATGTAGGTTTTTATCTAGCCCCTCTCCCCCTTCTCTAAAATCCATTATATCACTCTGTATGCCTTTGTGTACTCACAGCTTAGCTCCCCCTTATAAGTGAGAATGTTTGGTTTTTGGTTTTTCACTCCTGTGTTACTTCACTTAGAATAATGGCCTCCAGCTCCATCCAAGTTGCTGCCAAAAATATTATTTTGCTCCTTTTTATGGCTCAGTTGTATTTCATGGCATATATATACCACATTTTCTTTATCCACTCATTAGTCAATGGACATTTAGGTTGGTTCCACATCTTTGCAACTGTGAATTTTACTGCTGTAAACATATGTGTGCAAGTGTCTTTTTCATACAATAACTTTTGGGTAGATACCCAGAAGTGGGCTTGCCGGATCAAATAGTACATCTACTTTTAGCTCTTTTAGGAATCTCCATACTGTTTTCCATAGAGTTGTACTAGTTTACATTCCCACCAGCAGTGTATAAGCATTGCCTTTTCCCCACATTTATGCCAACATCTATCATCTATTGTTTTTTGACTTTTCGATAATGGCCATTCTTGTAGGAGTATGGTGATATCTCATTGTGGTTTTAGTTTGCATTTCCCTGATTATTAGTTACGTTGAGAATTATTTCATGTTTGTTGGCCATTTGCATATATTTTTTTAGAAATGTCTATTCACGTCATTTGCACAGTTTTTTTTTTTTTTTTTTTTTTTTTTTAAGACAGAGTCTCGCTCTGTCACCCAAGCTGGAGTGCAGTGGCACGATCTTGGCTCACTGCAAGCTCCGCCTGCCTCCCAGGTTCACGCCATTCTCCTGCCTCAGCCTCCCGAGTAGCTGGGACTATAGGCACCCAGCACCATGCCCAGCTAATTTTTTGTATTTTTAGTAGAGACGGAGTTTCACCGTTTTAGCCAGGATGGTCTCGATCTCCTGACTCCGTGATCCGCCCAATTCAGCCTCCCAAAGTGCTGGGATTACAGACTTGAGCCACCTCGACTGGCCCCTTTGCACACATTTTAATGGGATTATTTGTTTATTTCGTGTTGATTTGTCTCATTTCCTCATAGATTCCAGATACTAGGCCTTTGCCAGATGCATAGTTTGCAAATATTTTATCCCATTCTATGGCTTGTCTACTCTGATTATTTCTTTTGCCATGCAGAAGCTTTTCAGTTTAATTATCTCCTATTTATTCATTTTTGTTTTTGTTGCATTTGCCTTTGGGGTCTTAACCATGAATTATTTGCCTACACCAATATCTAGAAAAGTTTTTCCCATGTTGACTTCTAGAACTTTTATGGTTTCAGGTCTTATATTTAAGTCTTTGATCCATCTTGAACTGATTTTTGTATAATGTGAGAGATAGGGATCCAGTCCATTCTTCCACACGTGGCTTGCCAGTTTTCCACTTAATAAATAGGGTGGCCATTCCCCAATTTATGTTTCTGTATGCATTGTTGGAGGTCAGTTGGCTGTACATATCTGGCTTTGTTTCTGGGTTTTCTATTCTGTTCCATTAGACTATGTGCCTACTTTTATACCAGTACCATGCTATTTTGGTAACTATAGTCTTGTAGTATAACTTGAAGTCCAGTAATGTGATGCCTCCAGATTTGTTCTTGTTTAGGATTGTGGTGATGGTTAATATTGAGTGTCAACTTGATAGGACTGAAGCATGCAAATTATTGTTCCTGGGTATGTCTGTGAGGGTGTTGCCAAAGGAGATTAACATTTGAGTCAGTGGACTGGAAAAGGCAGACCCATCCTCAATCTAGTTGGGCACGATCTAATCAGCTGCCCCTGCCACCAGAATAAAAGCAGGCAGAACATGAAAAGACTAGACTGGTTAAGTCTTCTGGCCTACATCTTTCTCCTGTAATGGATGCTTCCTGCCCTTGAACATCAGACTCCAATTTCTTCAGCTTTTGAACTCTTAGACTTACACCAGTTGTTTGCCAGGGCCTTTCAGGACTTTGGCCACAGACTGAAGGCTTCCCTGTTTTTGAGGCTTTTGAACTCAGAAGCCACTACTAGCTTCTTTCTTTCCCAGCCTGAAGATGGCTTATTGTGGGACTTTACCCTGTGATTGTGGGAGTCAATTCTCCTTAATAAACTCCTTTTCATATATATATATATATATATATGAGAAATATATATAGGAGATAGATAGATAGATAGATAGATAGATAGATTAATATATATCTCCTATTTGTTCTGTCCCTCTAGAGAACCCTGACTAATATTGATTGCTTTGGCTATTCAGGCTCTTTTTTGGTTCCATATGAATTGGTATATTTTGGGGAATTGCATTGACCCTGCAGATTGCTTTGGACAGTGTGGTCATTTTCACAATATTGATTCTTCCAAACCATGAATATAGGATATGTTTCCATGTGCGTCACCTGTGATTTTTTTCAGCAGTGTTTTGTAGTTCTTCTTGTAGAGACCTTTCACCTCCTTGGTTTAGTATGTTCCTAGGTATTTAATATTTTTTGTAACTGTTTTAAATGGGATTGCATTCTTGATTTGATTCTCAGCTTGGTTGTTGGAGGTGTATAGCAGTGCTACTGATTTATGTACATGGATTTGTAACCTGAGACTTTACCGTACTGTATTTGTTTACCAAATGTAGGAGTCCTTTGGAGGAATCTAGGATTTTCTAAGTATACGATCATATAATCTGCAAACAGGGATAGTCTGATTCCCTGTTTTCTAATGTGGATGCCTTTTATTTCTTTCTCTTGCTTGATTACTCTGGCTAGGACTTCTAGAACTATGTTGAATAGTATTGGTGAAAGTGGGCATTTTTGACTTGTTTCTGTTCTCAGGGGGATTGCTTTCAACTTTTCCCCATTCAGTATGATGTTTGCTGTGACTTTGCCATATACGGCTTTTATTAGTTTGAGGTAAGTCCCTTCTATGCCTAGTTTGTTGACAGTTTTTACCATAAATGGATGAGTGATTTTGTTGAATGCTTTCTCTGCATTTTGGAGGATGATCGTATCATTTTGTTTTTAATTTTGTTTATGCGATGTGTCACATTCCATGTCTTTGCTACTGGGAATAGTGTTGCGATGCACAGGCAAGAGTATCTGTCTTTTGATAGAATGATTTTTCTTTCTTTTGGGTATATACTCCATAATGGGATTGCTGTGTCAAATGATAGCTCTGTTTTAAGTTCTTTGAGAAATATCCAGATTGCTTTCCACAATAGCTGAACTAATTTACATTCCCATCAGCAGAGTGTAAATACTCTTTCTTTCTTAACAGCCTCACCAGCATCTGTTGTTTTCTGACTTTTTAATAATAGTGTTTCTGACTGATGTGAGATGGTATTTCATTGTGGTTTTTATTTACATTTCTCTGATAATTAGTGATGCTGAGCATATTTTCATGTTTGTTTGTCACTTGTATGTCTTCTTCTGAGAAATGTTTGTTCATGTCCTTTGCCCATTTTTACGTGGGGTTATTTGGTTTTTGCATGTTAATTTGTTTAAGTTTACTATAGATTCTGGATATTATGCCTTTGTCTGATGCATAGTTTGCAAATATCTTCTCCCATTCTGTGAATTGTCTGTTTGCTCGCTTTTTTTCTGTTTGTTTGTTTGCTTGTTTTGTTTTCTGTGCAGAAGCTCTGTAGTTTAATTACATTCTGTTTGTCTATTTTTGCTTTTGTTGCAATTGCTTTTGGGAATGTAGCCATAAATTATTTGCCAAGATCTATGTCAGGAAGAGTATTTCCTAGGTTGTCTTTATAAATTTGTATACTTTGAGGTCTTATATTTAAATCTTTAATGCGTATTGAGTTAACTTTTTGTATATAATGAAAGATGGGGTAAAGCTTAAATCTTCTGCATATGACTAACCAGTTATCACAGCATTATTTATTTAATAGGGAGTACTTTCTTCATTGCTTGTTTTTGTCAGCCTTACCAAAGATCAGGTGGTTGTAGATGTCTGGCTTTATTTCTGAATTTTTTATTCTGTTCCATTGGTCTGTGTGCCTTTTTTTGTACCAGTACCAAGCTGTTTTGGTTATTGTGGCTTTATAGCATAGTTTGAAATCAGGTTTGTGTGATGTCTTTGGCTTTGTTCTTTTTGCTTAGTTCTAATTGCTTTTGCTATTTAGGCTGTTTTTTGATTCCATATAAACTTTAGAATAGTTTTTTTTTTTTTCTAATTATCTGAAGAATGGCATTAGTAGTGTGATAAGAATAGCATTAAATCTGTAAATTGCTTTGTGGGCAGTATGGCCATTTTTAAGATATTGATTCTTCCAATCTATAAGCATATAAGCATGGATTACTTTTCCATTTATTTGTGTCATCTCTGATTTCTTTCAGCAGTGTTTTTTTACTTCTCTTGTAGGGATCTTTCACCTCCTTGGATTATCTGTATCTCTAGGTATTTTATTTTCTTTGTTACTATTGTAAGAAATAATGAATAAGACCTAGTATTTACTGGCACAACAGGGTGAACAGATTCAAAAATAATATAATTGTACATTTTTAAATAACCAAAGGTTATTTAAATACTAGATAAGTTAATTAAATAACCAAAGGTTTTTATATTACTAAAGGTTATTTGAGATCATGTTCTTGATTACACTCTCAGCCTGGACGTTGTTGGTGTACAGAAATGCTGCTGATTTTTGTTTATTGATTTTGTATTCTGAAAGATTTCTATAGTAATTTATTAATACTAGGAGCCTCTTGGCAGAGTATTTAGGGTTTTCTAACTATAGAATCATACTGTAAGTGAATAAGGGATAATTTGACTATTTTATTTTTCCTATTTGTGTGCCTTTTATTTCTTTGTCTTGCCTAATTGCTGTGGCTAAGACTTCTAGTACTATTCTGAATAGGAGTGGTGAGTTTGGGCATCCTTGTCTTGTTCCAGGAACTACTATGAACAACTCTAGGCACACATATTAGAAAATCTGGAAGATATGCAAATTCCTGGAAAAGCACATCTCCCAAGATTGAATCAGGAAGAGACTGATACCCTTAATAGACCAATATTAACTTCTGAAATTGAGTTAGTAATAAATAAAAAAAAAAAAAAACTACCAACCAGAATAATTTCCTGGACCAGCGGGATTCACAGCCAAATTCTATCAGGCATACAAAGAAGAACTTATATCAATCCAACTGCAACTATTTGAAAAAATCAAGGAGGACAGAGCTCCTTTCTAACTCATTATATGAAGCCTGTATCTGTCTGATACCATAACCTGGCAGACAAAATGAAAAAATGAAATTTCAGACCAAAATACTTGATGAATATAGATGCAAACATCCTCAACAAAATAATAGGCAACTAAATCCAGCAGCACATCAACAGGTTAATATACCATGATCAAGTTGGCTTTATTCCTGGGAGGCAAGGCTGGTGCAATGTATCAAAATAAATAAATGTGATTCACTTCATAAACACACTCAAAAGTAAAAACCATACAATCATCTCAATTAATCTAGGAAATCTTTTGATAAAATCCAACATCCCTTCATGATAAAAATGTTCAACAAGCCAGGAATGACAGGAACATACCTCAAAATACTAAGAGCCATCTGTGACAAGTCCACAGCCAACATCATGCTGAGTGGGTAAAAGCCCTCAAAGATTCCCCTTGTTAATTCTTTAGTGAAGTCCAGAATAATATCCAAAATATAAACATCCCTAATACCTTATGGTCAATAAAATAATTATTGTCAGCTATAGGTTAAGTATGTGAATGACCACTGGAGAATATGCATTTAAAAGATTTATATGTTATAAAAATATTTTAATTCTCTTGGAATTGTCCCACATTTGTCAGTTTTAGATTACATTCCACATTGGAATGACTTCCTTTAATCAGAATTTGATGGATGAAGCACAGTACTGAGTTATTAAATATTAATGATATGACTACTCTGTCCTATTGTTTTAGGTGAAAAATTAATTGACTTAACATAAAATAATTTAAAGTTGTGTAAGATCCCTGATGCATATTCTTTCTTTATTGCCCTTGCATGACTAAACTGAGCATAGCTCTTACTGTATATGTTGTATTAATATCTGCTAAATTGATCTAAGATGAGATGTCAGATGATTCATGAAGAAAGGATTGAAAGTTGGGAGAGTTTTTGTATCTTCCCATCAAGACCCCCAAAGTGAAAATAAAACACAATTCCATGAAAATAGTCCAGAAACAAATTTTCTATATGCAAGCTTAGAATTTTAAAAATTATAGAGAAAACATAAGCAGGCTGCCCCTTAAATTTCTGGTAAGTGAAGGATGCTGTATGCACAACAAACTACCGTGGTTTAGTAATTTAAGAGAGGTATGAATAATCTTAATTTTCAAAGGACAAAAAGTCAGGCTTGACAAAAATAGCTATAGATAGATGTTTAAGATGGAGACTATCTTGCAAAATGCAGTTCATACAGTATAAAGAATGCCAAATAAATGTCTTCGTCTGATTGTTTATAATAATTAGCACTACAGAATGAGAAATGTGCATGTTGCTCCCTTAAGTATAAAGGCGAAGAGGTCATTCAAAGGGTCAAGGTTTGAAGCAAAAGTTAAATCACATTCTATGAGTTTTTAAAAATCACATTAATTAATGTTCACTATTCAGTAAATTGTTGAGAAAAGTAACTTGGTCTTCTCATTCCCCTGGAAATCTTCATATCCCTTCCCATTTCCCTAGTAGCCAGCACTCTGCTCCTGAGAGTCTCATCCAAACCATTGTTCCTGGGCCCCCTTGCCTTAGCCCCCAATATCTTTGGGTTCCTTTTTTGATGGCCTCTACCCTCACTTAAGGATACCAATGAGGTTCTAATTCTGCGATTGCCGCCTGTTTTGCCCAGGAAATAAAGCTGCTCAATCTGTTGAAGTAGGGCTGTCAGAGGGCCTCCAAGCACATGCCTGCTTATTTAATTTAAATAAAAAAATCTACAAGTGCAAGTGCAAGCTAAACATTTGATACACATAGCCATAAAAATGGGAAAAATAGACAATAGGGAATGCAAATGGGAAAAGGTAAGTGTTGAAGAAACTACCTATTGGGTATTTTGCCCACTACCTGGCTAATGGATTCATTTGTACTCCAAACCTCAGCATCACACAATATACTTACGTAACAAACTTACACATGCACCCACAATTGTAAAATAAAAGCTGAGGAAAAGAAAATGACAAGATGATTCTAAATCACATGTAAATGTAAGTAACCTACAATAGAAACAACTTTGCAAAAGAACAAAGTTGTTAGAATAACATAACCTGATTTCAAGAGCTATTATGACTGTGCCACTGGCACTCCGGTCTGGACAACAGACCCAGATCCTGTCTGTAAAAATACAATTTTGAGTTATTATAAAGATAAATTAATCAAATATGCTTTATCTGTTATTAATATAGCCTCTTTAGCTCTCTCTGTTTGTGTCAGCATGATGGATCTACTACCCTGCTTTTACTTTTAACCAATTTGCGTCTTTATTTTTAAATTGAGTTTCCTGTAGACAGTATCAAATGGATCTTCTGCTTTTTAGCTGAACTGATAATCTCTGACTTTTATTTGAGGTGTGTAGATCATTTTTACTTAATACATTTATTTATATGGATTGGTATAAAACTTCCTTCTTACTATTTGTTTACTATCTTATCGCTAGTTCTTTATTAACATTTTCCATTTTCCCTGTTTCCTGTCTAGATTTTTTTATGATTCTGTTTTATGCTTTTATTTTGGCTTATCAAATATAATGGTTTGTTTTGTTACTTTCTTGGTTTCTATAAAGTATACTTATTTAATCAAATTTCAAGTGATATCATATCACTGCAGGTATATTTTTACTTTATAATGATATTCTTGCATACCTCCTCCTGATATCCATCCTAGTTTTGTCATATGTTTTACTTTTACCTGTGTTATAAACCTCATATTACATTGCTATTAGTTTTGTTTAAACTAATATTATCTTTTGAAGAAACCTAAATATTAGGAAAAATGTTGTATATTCACCCATGTGGTTACTAATTCCAGTGTTCTTCATTTTTATACATAGATCCATACTTTCCTGTAGTATTATTTTCCTCCTGCACAAAAACCTCCCTTTCTTTTTTTTTTTTTATATGTATCTGGAGGTGATGAATTCTTTCACACTTTTCATACCTTAAAAAGTGCTTATTTCACTTTTATTTTGGAAAGATATTTTATCTAGATATAGAAGTCTTTTTTGGCAGTGCTTTTATTTTAGGACTTTAATAATCTTCCTCCAAAATCTTTATGTTTTCATCATTGTCAACAAGAAATTTGCCTTTGTCCTTCCATTTTCTTCCTTTCCGGATGGAATATTTTGCTTGTTGCTCACTGATTTGAACATATTCTCTTTACTACTAGTTTTGAGCAATGTAATTATTATTTGTCAGGTAGTTTTTCATGTTTTATGTGCTTGGGTTTCATTGAATTTCTTAGAACTGAGAGTTCGTATTTGTAAAGAGTTGAACTTTTTTATTTCAAAAATTGTATGTTAAATCCTAAATGCCCAGTACCTTAAGATATGACTGTATTTGTTTTTAGAGCCGTTAAGTGAGGTGATTACATTAAAACTAGGCTGATAAGGTAGGATTTAATTCAATCTGGCTGAAATTCTTATAAGAAGAGGAAGTTTGGATCCACAAAGAGACTGAATGAATGTGTGCACACAGAGGAAAGGCCATGTGAAAGCAGTTAGAAGGTGGTCATCTGGAAGCCAAGGAGACAGACCAGAAAAACCAAACCTACTAACACTTTCATCTCTAACTTCTAGCCTCTAGAATGTTCATAAAATAAATCTCTGTTGTTTAAGCCACCTAGCCTGTGGTATTTTTATTATTGGCGGACGTAGAAAACTAATAGAATCATTATCATCAATTTTGGGGAATTTTCAGTTATTATGTTTTCAAATATTTTTTTTCTGCCCCTATTTCTTTCATGCACTCTAATTACATGTGTGTAAGTCAACTTCGTGTTGTCCTATGGCTCACAGATACTCTATTTCTCAAAACTCACTTTTCTTTTTGTGTTAAATGTTGGATAATTTTTATCGCTATATCTACTAAGTCACTAATCTTTCTTCTTCAGTGTCTAATCCATTATTAATCCTATCAGTATGTTTCATCTCATACATGGTAATTTCTTTTATTCATGTTTCAATGAATTTATTTATTTTGCATTTGTAGATATACATAATATTTTATATATTTATGGGGTACATGTGAGTATTTGTCACATGCATAGATCGTGTAATGATTAAGTGAGGGTATTTGGAGTATATATCACCTCAAGTATTTACCATATCTATTGGGAACATTTCAAGTCTTCTTTTCTAGCTACTTTAAAATATATAATATATTGTTGCCATCTATAGTCGCCCTACTGTGCTATTAAACATTAGAATTCATTTCTTGTATATAACTGTCTGTGTGTGCCCATTAGCCAACCTCTCTTCATGCCTCCCTCCTACTCACATGCCCTTCACTTTTCTCAGCCTCTGGTATCTATTATTTTCTTCTGTTCCTCCATGACATCAACTATTTTCGGTCCCACAGATGAGTGAGAACATGTAGTATTTGACTTTCTGTGCCTGGCTCATTTGACTTAGCATAATAACCTCCAGTTCCATCTATGTTGCTGTAAATGACTTGATTTTATTCTTTCTTGTGGATGAATAGTATTCTATTGTGCATATATACCACACTTTATTTATTCATCCATTGATCGTCACTTAGGTTGATTCCATGACTTTGCTATTTTGAATAGTGCTGCAATAAACATGTAAGTATGGGTATTCCTTTGATATCCTAACTTCTCTACCTTTGGATAGATACCTCCTAGTAGGATTGCTGGATCAAAGAGCACTTCCATTTTTAGTTCTTTGCTTATTTGTTTTTATTCTTTTGTGCCTTTATTTTTGTTTGACTAGGTTATTTCAAAAGATTTGTCTTCAAATTGTGGGATTCTTTCTTCTCCTTGATCTAGTCTATTGTTGAAGCTTTTAAATATATGTTGCATTTTATTCCATGAATTATTTAGTTTTGGAATTTCTGTTTGGATTTTTTTAATTTTTAAGAACTTTTAATTTTTTAATAGATTTAGCGGGTACAAGTGTAGATGTTTTACATTCATATACCATGTAGTGGTGAAGTCTGGGCTTTTAATGTTCCCATCACCCAAACAGTGAACACTGCATCCAATAGGCAATTTTTCAACCCTCACCACCACTCCAAAGTTCCACTACTGGTTCTTTTTTTAATGATATCTATTTCTTTGTTAAATTTCTTATTCATATCCTAAATTGTTTTTCTGATTTCTTCGTATTGCTTTCCAGTATTCTGTGTACCTCATTTAAGTTATTTAAAAATAGTATTTTAAATTCTTTTCACGGGAATTCAGACATTTGTGTTTTACTGGGGTCTGTTGCTGGAGAACTACTATGCTCTTTTGGAGGTATCATACTTCCTTGCTTTTTCATGTTCCCTGTGTCCTTACATGGTTATCTGTGCATCTGGCATCATAACAGCTGCTGCTTCCAGTTATTTGAGTTTGCATTCATAAGGGAAGATTTTTCCTGAAGATGTATCTATTGCATTGGTTGGGTAGAACACTTTGGCTTTGATTCTGGGTGATTACAGTAGAGTAGTCTCTGTATAATTTCTGTGGCTTTACACAGCATTAGTGGTATCTGTGATTTTCTCAGTGGCTGAGGGTGTGGTTATTAGTGGTGGCTCTTGTGAAGTATTGCTGGGGACAGAGATGCCAGGTGGGCCTGTCTTGGATTCCTGTGGTTGCAGTGGTGGGCTGAATGTGCCTATCTTTGGACTATAGAGTGGGGTACTCTAGCATTGGTGTTAGCAGGTCCAGGCTTGAATCCCAGTGTTCTTGGGTCTGCAAGTGGCTTGCACAGATGCCAGTAGTGGTAGTGGTAGGCTAGGTGAATGGGCAGGTTTTGAGGCCTCTGGGTAACCAACATGTCATAGCTGATGGCAGTGGCAATGGTAGAATCACCCTCTGGGTCATAGGTAGCATATACTGGTGTTGGTTGGTGACTGCAATGAGCTGCAATGGCAAGTCTCCAGGCTCACAGGTGGTGCATCCAGGCAGGTGCCAGCTGTGATTATAGCAACAGGGTAGGTAAGCCCTACCTCAGGCCTCTAGGAAAAGTGCTCATGTGCCAATGGTGAAGGACTGGGCTGGGAAACACCCACGGCCCTGGACTATGTGCTCTGGGATTGGGGGTGCGGGCAAAGCTAGATTGGGCAGACTGTCTTCAGGCCACTGATGGTATTTTCAGGTGCCTGCTATGGTAGGCAAGGTTTGGGGCAATTCCAAGACTCCTGGCAGAATACTCACGTGGGGGATGGTAACAGCCACGTTATTGCCCTGGCACATGGGAGGGTGGGGCCACGTTGAGTAGCAGCAACCTAGGCTGGAAGGTAAGGATTGTAAGCTCTCCTTTTGCCTCAGCCCTTGTGGCAATGGCTTGCATCTTGCTCATGCCTCATCCCCTGCAGTGGTGACCTGAACCTCACTCATGCCTTAGCCATATCACTGCTGGGCCCCAGGACAATGAAATCAGATGTGAGCTGGGCTTTCAAAATGGCACCATGCTGTAGTTTCGTAGGACTTGTGGGATGGAGTGGTAGAGCAGTAACACTGTGAAGTTTCTCAGCAACACCCTATGTTAATTTCAAGGCCCATGTGGTTCTAGGGCCTCTCCTGGAGTTAAAAAAGCAGTCCATGGTGGAAATGTGAACCTCTGAGAAATCTCTTCTTTACCCTTTCTTTGCATTGGGGAGTTTCTCCTGGCTACCAGTCAATTCTGACTAAGCAGGCTACATCACTTTCCTCTCCTTCCTTGCTTTAGGTATTTCCTGTCACTTTTCTGTTGAATACGAGTTTTCTCTCTTGGGTGTCATATTTGAAGTGCAATTATTAACCCCCTATTTTCTTTTGTCTTAGTGAAAGTGGTGAGTATGAGATGCCTCTAGTCATCCATCTCAAAGCCCCTTCTTTATTTTATATATTTTAAATTTTTTCTTTTTTCTTTTTTTTTGAGACTGAGTCTTGCTCTGTTGCCCAGGCTGGACTGCAGTGGCGCAATCTTGGCTCACTGCAAGCTCTGCCTCCCGGGTTCACGCCATTCTCCTGCCTCAGTCTCCCGAGTAGCTGGGACTACAGGCACCCACCACCACACCCGGCTAATTTTTTGTATTTTTAGTAGAGACAGGGTTTCACTGTGTTAGCCAGGATGGTCTCGATCTCCTGACCTCATGATCTGCCCGCCTCGGCCTCCCAAAGTGCTGGGATTACAGGTGTGAGCCACCGTGCCCGGCCTATTTTAAATTTTTTGAGATGAGATCTTACTACATTGTCCAGACTAATCTCAAACTCCTGGGGTCAGGCAATCCTTCTGTCTCTGCCTCTCAACTAGCTGAGACAGGCAAGTGCCACCACACCCACTCACACTATAGTTTCTTTTTGTATCTTTCTAACATAAACACACATGCATTTGAATGTTCATCACAGCACTATTCACAATAGCAAAGACATAGAATCGACCTAGATGCCCATCAATAGTAGATTGGGTAAAGAAAACGTAGTATGTTTATATCATGGAATACTATGAAGCTATAATAAAGAATGAGATCATGTCCTTTGCAGCAACATGGATGGAGCTGGAGGCCATTATCCTAAGAGAATTAATGTAGGGACAGAAAACCAAATACAACCTGCTGTCACTTATAAGTGAGAGCTAAACATTGAGTACACATGGACACAAAGAAGAAAATAATGGGCCCTGGGGGCCTATTTGAGGGTGGAGGGTGAGGAGACGAAGAAGTTTGAAAAACTAAATATCAGGTATTATGCTGACTACCTGGGTGACAAAGGTATCTGTACACCAAACCCTCACAACACGCAGTTTACCCATGTAACAAACCTGCACATGTACTCCTTGAACTTAAAATACAAATTGAAAAGAATATTGAATTGAAATATAAATTGGGTCGGTTTAGAAAAAATGTTATAAAAGATTTAAAATAGCAAAAAAACACTTTCAGCATATTAAATCTAATGTAATGATAATAAACCATTACATTGGTTTAAATCAATTTTAATTATAAAGAATATTTTCTTTTGCACATAATTATCTATATACATTACATATGCATGTTTTTCAAAACGAAATCTATTGAAACAACAATATTTTAACAAATTTAAAGTACTTTTCATATTTCTAACTTATTTAAGCTCCTTTAAAGATAGGTAATTAAGAAGTACAATCTAATTTTTAAGTATAGTTGTGATATCAACAATACTAAGAAAATAAGCCATCTAAATTCTTAAAGATTGTATTACCTATGAATCTTCACTATGTCTGTAGTAATGTGATTATGGCTGAATTGGATGTGACTGAGGAACTTTACCCGTTTTTGTTTCTGCACTGGATTATGAGGGCCCAGTGAGTAAAAGAACTAGTACTGTTTCATTCCTGCCATTCTTTGGCCTACGAAAAAACTGAGTTTTGTGAAAAGCCAATCATATCAAAGCGATTAAATTTCTATCCACAAGTGACAGCCACATAGACAAATGAGAATGAGTAATTCCACCTACTTAAACTCTATGCAGCACAATATTTTTATTCAACACCTAGAAAAGTATGTTATAAAATATTGGCATTTAGTAGATAGCTTACCTATAAATAGGCGAATCAGATAGAACAATGAGATAGCATCTTTATTGGAATTAAGAGATGGGCTTTTACATGTATTATTATCACCTGGGTACCCTCTTCAGATGAAATCATACCGGAAAGATCCAGGAAATGTATTTTAAGTTGTTACTGTATTTGCTTTTTCTTTGCTTCCTTCTTTAAATATCTCTCTTGCTTGGCCCCATAGGTTGCCAGTACTTAGGCAGAATGTGTACAAACAGCTTCAGCCCCACCATTGAATAGAGCTCAGGATCTAGTGGTTCAGTAACAAGTTAGGACACCTATGTGCTTTCCAAACTTCCATTGCCTTTCCAATCCCCTGAATGTTTTAGCTGCCACCTAGTACCTGGGATACAGAGACCATGAGCATTATACTTAGTTATTTGTGTGGTTCCTAAACTTCAGCACTTTTATCCCACTCTTATTTTTACCCACTTTATAATGTTACATACCTTCATACTATAATAAATCAATTCTAGCCAGTTACTTACAATCCTACTCCCCTCTTCTGCCTTGGGCTTTTTCTTTAGCCCATCAGGAGGCCCAATTAAACTACCAACTTCTTCTAACTCTTCTGAAATTAGATTCTGTCCACAGGCCATGGGACTTTGTCTAAATTACAAACATCTCCCACAACTTAGACAGGATTGTCCTTTTGGTATCATATCTTGTCCCTAAAGAACGGAAGTAGGCTGTAGAGGGATGAAGAATAAACATGATCTACGAACACAAGAAGACAGACTTCGTTTTGCCAAGCCAACTCAGATAACAGTAATAAAACCGCTATCCACTGTTAATAATTACTAAAATGCTACTTACATAAACCAAGATTTCCTTTAGAAACTGCTATAGCATAAATGTATGTTAGTCAGCTTTATAACATACATTAGTTATTTTCAATAAAAATAATATATTGTTACATTTTTTATGATTTAGACACTTTTGAGTATTTACTATGTGCCTGGAATATTGCTAAGTATTTTAAATGACTTGACTCATTTGAGCTTTACAATAATTCTTTGTGATAAATGCAGTTATGTTAATGAAACCAAATCACAGAAAAGAATCAAACAGCTAGTAAATAGTACACCCAAGATAACAATCCAGGTAGCCTAGTTCTAGAGCACATTTTCTTTATATACATATATAATACTTTAAGTTCTAGGGTACATGTGCACAACGTGCAGGTTTGTTACCTATGTACACATGTGCCATGTTGGTGTGCTGCACTCATTAACTCATACTTTACATTATGTATATCTTCTAATGCTATCCCTCCCCTCTCCCCCAACCCCACGACAGGCCCTGGTTTGTGATGTTCCCCTTCCTGTGTCCAAGAGTTCTCATTGTTCACTTCTCACCTATGAGTGAGAACATGCAGTGTTTGGTTTTTTGTCCTTGTGGTAGTTTACTGAGAGCACATTTTCTTAACTGCTTAGCCATGCCATCTCTCTACCAACTGTATTACTAAGAAATAAAAATTTATAACATTAACTTACAGAATAGTCTCTGAGCATGTAAGTTGACATCCTACATACATATTTTACTATAGTAACAATAACAGTGTAAAAATATCATCTACCATTTATAGAGCACTTACCATGTGCTAGACACTATTAGATGGCATTACATATGTACTTCAGTTAATTAACACAACAGCTCTACACGATAACTATATTATTAACTTTATTTTACAGTTGAAAATACAAAGAGGAAAATGACTAGCACAAGATTACAACCCTAAATAGAAATGGAATTGGGCTTCAAATTCAGACCTGTGCATACATCATGTTGGTTAATTATGTTTTCTTTCCATTTGGAATGGTTGACTACTGGCAATATACAAATACTTTATTCTGAGAAGCTATAGTATATGATTAAGCTGATTAGTATAATTTTATGCTGTAGTCCTTCCTCAAGGGAGTGTTGTTAACACTGGGAAATAATGCTATAACATAAATAATGGAAATTTAACATTTAGACTTATGTTGTTTTAAATATTTATATGACTAATGTGTATATATGTGCTGATAAGGATGACATACTTTTGATATCAAAGACAATTTAAGTGAAAATATTCTACTTAAAGTACAACTGCCACTATTGCATTGTTTTTATTCTGCATTTTAAAATGCATATGATTTTTTAAATGGTAAATTTTCTGAAAATTCTTTGAATAATCTCATCTTTTCCATGGCACTTTATAATGACATAGTTAGAAATAGATTTTTTTAATGCCAGCTTGTATTTTAGAAACAAAGGGTACATGTGTAGAATTGTTACAGGGGCTTATTGGACTTATGTAGTAAGCATAGTACCCAGTAGGTAGTTTTTTCAACTGATGCTCCCCTTTTTCCGTCCCTCCTCTAGAGTACCCATTGTTGATTATTCTCATGTTTATGACCATGTGTGCTAAATGTTTAGTTCCCACTTGTAAGTGAGAATATGCAGTATTTGCTATTTTGTTCCTACATTAATTTTCTTAGGATCATGGATGGCCTCCAGCTTCATCCTTGTTGCTGCAAAGTACATTATCTCATTCTTTATTGTTGCTACATAATATTCCCTGGCATACATGTACCTCATTTTCATTATCCAATCCACCATTGATGGGCATCTAGGTTGAATTCATGTCTTTGCTTTCCAAATGGTGCAGGGATGAACACACATGTGTCTATTTGGTAGAATAATTTATATTCCTTTGGGTATGTGCCTAGTAATGGGACTGCTGTGTTGAACGGTAGCTCTGTTTTATGTTTTCTGAGAAATTTCCAGACTACTTTCCACAGTGACTGAACTAATTTACATTCCCACCAATAGCATATAAGCATTCCCTTTTTCTACAGCCTTGTCAGCATCTGTTGTTCTTTTACTTTTTAGTAATAGTCATTCTGACTGATGTGAGATCTTATCTCACTGTGGTTTTGATTTGCATTTCTCTGATAATTAGCGATGCTGAGCATTTTTTCATATGGTTGTTGGCCACTTGTATGTCTTCTTTTGAGAAGTGTTTGCTCATGTCTTTTGCCCATTTTTTAATGGGATTGTTTTTTGTTTGTTGATTTGTTTAAGTTCCAGATAAATTCTCGATATTAGGCTTCTGTCAGATGCCTACGTTAAAAACAGTTTCTCCTGTTGTATAGGTTGCCTGTTTACTCTGTCGATAGTTTCTTTTGCTGTGAAGAAGCGCTTTAGTTTAATTAGGTCCCACTTGTCAATGTTTGTTTTCATTTTAGTTGTATTGGGGGACTTAGCCATAAATTCTTTGCCTACGCTAATGTTGAGAAAGGTATTTCTTAGGTTTTTCCTAGGATTTTATAGTTTGAGGTCTTATATTTGAATATGTACCCCATTTTGAGTTAATTTTTGTATATTGTGTAAGATAAGGGTCTATTTAATTATTCTGCATATAGCTAGCCAGTTATCACAGCACCATTTATTGAATAAGGAGTCTTTTCCCCATTGCCTTTTTCTTTCACCCTCGCTGAAAGTCAGGTGGTTGTAGGTGTGTAGCATTATTTCTGAATTTTCTATTCTGTTCCATTGGTTTATGTGTATGTTTTTATACCAGTACCAAGCTGTTTTGGTTATTGCAGCTTTATAGTGTAGTTTGAAGTCAGATAGCGTGATGCTTTGCCTTTGTTCTTTTTGCTTATGCTTGCTTTGACTATCCAGACTCCTTTTTGGTTACATATACATTTTAGAATAGTTTTTTTTTTTTCTGATTCTTTGAAGAATTACATTGGTAGATTGATAGGAATACTGTTGTTTCTGTAAATTGTTTTGTGGATTATGGCAATTTTAATGAATTGATTTTTCCAATCCATGAGCATAGTGTGTTTTTCCATTTATTTTTGTTATCTCTGATTTCTTACAGAAGTGTTTTTAGTTATCCTTGTAGACAGATTTCACCTCCTTGCTTATCTGTATTTCTAGGTATTTCATTTGCTTTGTGGCTATGTTAAGAGGGATTGTGTTCTGGATTTTGCTCTCAGCCTAGATGATATTGGTGTGTAGAAATCCTACTTGTATTGGTCTGTTTTCACCCTGCTGATAAAGACATACCCAAGACTTGGTAATTTACAAAGGAAAAAGGTTTAATTGAGTCACAGTTCCACGTGGCTGGGGAGGTCTCACCATCATGGCAGAAGGTGAGGGAAGAACAAAGGCATGTCTTACATGGTGGCAGGCAATGAGATAAATGAGAGCCAAGCTAAAGGGGAAACCCCTCATACAATCAACAGATCTCATGAGACTTATTTGTTACCACAAGAAAAGTATGGGGGAATCTACCCCCATGATTCTATTATTTCCCACTGGGTCTCTCCTACAACACATGGGAATAATGGGAGCTACAATTCAAGATGAGATTTGGGTGGGGACTCAGCCAAACCATATCATTCCACAAGTGGCCACTCCCAAATCTCACATCTTCACATTTCAAAACCAGTCATGCCTTCCCAACAGTCCCCCAAAGTCTTAACTCATTTCAGCATTAACTCAAAAGTCCACAGTCCAAAGTTTTATCTGAGACAAGGCAAGTGTCTTCCACCTATGAGCTTGTAAAATCAAAAGAAAGTTAGTTAGTCACTCCCTAGGTAAAATGGAGGTATAGGCATTGGGTAAATACACCCATTCCAAATGTGAGAAATAGGCCCCCAAAAAGGGCTAAAGGCCTCATGCCAAGTCCAGAATCCAGCAGGGCAGTCATATCTTAAAGCTCCAAAATGATCTCCATTGGGTCTGTATCTCACATCTAGGTCATGCTGAAATAAGAGGTAGATTCCCACGGTCATAGACAGCTCCATCCCTGTGGCTTTGCAGGGTACAGCCTCCCCCCTGGCTGCTTTCACAAGCTTGTATTGAGTGTCTGAGGCTTTTCCAGGTGCACAGTGCTAGCTGCTGGTGAATCTACCATTCTGGGATCTGGAGGATGGTAGCCCTCTTCTCACAGCTCCACTAGGCAGTGTCCCAGTGAGGGCTCTGTGTGGGGGCTTCAACCACACATTTCCCTTCTGCATTGTCCTAGCAGAGGTTTTCCATAAGGGCCCTGCACCTGCATAAAACTTTTTTGGACCTCCAGGCATTTCCATACATCCTCTGAAACCTAGGCGATGGTCAATTCTTGACTTCTGTACACCCACTGGTTCAACACCACATGGAAGCTGCCACGGCTTGGAGCTTGCACTCTCTGAAGCCATGGCCTGAGCTGTACCTTGGCCCCTTTTAGCCATGGCTAGAGTGCTTGGGAAGCAGGGCACTAAGTTCCTAGGTGACACACAGCACGGGTGTCCTGGGCCCCACCCACAAAACAATTTTTTCCTCCTAGGCCTCCAGGCCTGTGATTCGGAGGTGCTGCCTCAAAAGTCTCTGACATGCCCTGTAGACATTTTCCCCATTGTCTTGGCAATTAAAATTTGCCTCCTTGTTACTTATACAAATTAGCCAGCTTGAATTTCTCCTCAGAAAATTGGTTTTCCTTTTCTATCACATTGTCAGGCTTTGAATTTTCCAAACTTTTATGATCTGTTTCCTTTTTAAAACTGAATGCTTTTAACAGCACCCAAGTCACATCTTGAATGCTTTGCTGCTTAGAAATCTCTTCCAGTAGATACTCTAAATCATCTCCCTCATGTTCAAAGTTCCACAGATCTCTAGGACAAGGACAATATGCCACCAATCTCTTTGCTAAAACATAGCAAGAATCACCTTTACTCTAGTTCACAAGTTCCTTATCTCCATCTGAGACCACCTCAGCCTGGATTTGATTGTCCATATTATTACAAGCATTGAAGTCAAAGCCATTTGAAAAATCTCTAGGAAGTTCCAAACTTTCCCACATATTCGTGTCTTCTTCTGAGTCCTCTAAACTGTTCCAACCACTGCCTGTTACCCAGTTCCAAAGTTGCTTCCACATTTTCGAATATCTTTATACAGTGCCCCACTCTATCAGTACCAACTTACTGTATTAGTTTGCTTCCATGCAGCTGATGAAGACATACCAGAGACTGGACAATTTACAAAGAAAAAGAGGGTAAATGGACTTACAGTTCCTCGTGGTTGGGGAGGCGTCAAAATCATGATGGAAAATGAAGAAAGAACAAAGGCACATCTTACATGGTGGCAGGCAGAAACAAAAATGAGAGCCAAGTGAAAGAGAAAATCCTTTATGAAATCATCAGGCCTCATGAGACTTATTCACTACCATGAGAACAGTATGGGGGAAACTGCCTCCATGATTCAATTATCTCCCACCGGGTCCCTCCCACAATATATGGGAATAATGGAAGCTATAATTCCAGATGAGCTTTGGCTGAGGACACAGCCAAACCATATCACTACTGACTTTTGTACATTAATATTATATCCTGAAACCTTACTAAATTTGTTCATCAGTTCTAGTAGACCTTTTGGCACAGTCTTTAGAATTTTCTAGGTATAGAATTATATCATCGCAGTCTTTAGAGTTTTCTAGGTATAGAATCAGTAAAGAGAGATAGTTTGACTTATTTTCCTATTTGGCTGTTTTTAATTTCTTTCTCTTGCTTGATTGCTCTGAATAGGGCTTCTAGTACTATGCACAATAAGAGTGGTGAGAGTCGGCATCCTCGTCTTGTTCTAGTTCTAAGGGAAATGCTTTCAGCTTTTGCCCATTCAGAATAATGTTGGCTGCGGGTTTGTCATAGATGGCTCTTATTATTTGAGATGTGTTACTTCGATGCCTAGTCTGTTGAGGGTTTTTTTCAGGAAAGGATGTTGGATTTTGTCAAAAGCTTTTTCTGCATATATGGAGACAATCATATGGTTTTTGCTTTTAATTCTGTTGATAGGATGAATCACATTTATTGATTTGTGTATGTTGAGCCAACCTTGCAGCCCAGGAATAAAGCATACTTGATCATGGTGAACTAACTTTTTGATGTGCTGCTGGACTCAGTTTGTTAGTATTTTGTTGAGGATTTTTGCATCTATGTTCATTGGGGATGTTGGCCTAAAGTTTTCTTTCTTTATAGTTTCTCTGCCAGATTGTGATATTAGGCTGAAGCTAGCTCCATAAAATGAGTTAGGAAAGATTACCCCTCCTTGTCTTTTTTGGAATTGCTTCAGTAGGATTGGTACCAGTTCTTCTTTGTGAACTTGGTAGAATTCAGCTGTGAATTCGTCTGGTCTGGGGCTTTTTTTTCTTTTTTTTTTTTTTTTTTCGGTTGGTAGATTTTGTATTACTGATTCTATTTCAGAGGTTGATTTGGTCTATTCAGGGTTTCAATTTATTTCCGATTCAATCTTGTGAGACTGTGTGTTTCCAGGAATTTATCCATTTCCCCTAGGTATTCTAATTTCTTTCCATAGAGTTGTCCACAGTATTCTCTGATAATCTTTTTTATTTCTGTTGGATGAGTTATAATGTCATCTTTATCATTTCTGATTGTACTTCATCTAGCTAAGATTCTACCAATCTTATTTAGTTTTTGGATAATTCTATATTTCATTGATCTTTTGTATAAACTTTTGCCTCTCGATTTCAATACGTTTTTCGCCAATTTTAATTATTTTTTATGCTACTTTTGTGGATAGGTTGTTCTTTATTTCCTAGTTATTTTAGGTGAAAAGTGAGATTGTTAGTTTGAGACCTTTATAACTTCTTGAAGAAGGTAATAAACTTTCATCTTAACACTTCTGTGTCTGCATTCCAGAAATTTTGTTAAGTAAGTTTTGTCCCTGTTTTCATTAATGTGAAAGACTTTTTTGATTTCTGCCTTAATTTCAATGTCCCCTCAGAAGTTATTCAGAAGCAAATTGTTTAATTTTCATAAATTTGTATAGTTTTCAAAGAGATTTTCTTGATATTGATTTTTATTTCTATTGCAATGTGGTCTAAGAGTGTGCTTGGTACAATTTCAGGGTTTTTAAATCTATTGAGACTTACTTTATGACCGAACATGTGGTCAACCTTAGAATGTTGCATGTGCAAATGAGAAGAAGGTGTAATCTATGGTTGATAGGTGAAGTGTTCCATAGATGTCCGTCAGATTCAATTGGTAAAGTGTGAAGTGTAAATCCAGAGTTTTTTGTGCATTTTCTACCTTGATGATCTGTCTAATGCTGTCAGTGAGGTGTTTAAGTCTCCCAGTATTATTGTGTAGTTGTCTAAGTCTTTTTGTTGGCCAAGAAGAACTTGTTTTATAAATCTGGGTACTTCAATATTGGGTGCACATATGTTTAGTCTAATTAAGGCTTCCAGTTGGAATGAAAGAGTCTGTACTCTTTATCATTTTGTAATGCCCTTCTTCATGATTGCTCATTTTTATTAGCTTAAAGTCTGTTTTATTCATGTAAGAATAGCAATTCCTGCTCTTTTTTGTTTTCCATTTGTAAGGTAGATATTTCTCTGTTCTTTTACTTAGAGCCTGCAGGTGTTGTTACATGTCAGATAGGTCTCTTGTAGACAACGGATGGTTGGCTGCTGTGTTATTATCCAGCCTGACATTCTGTGTCTTTTAAGTGGTGTGTTTCACTTATTTCCACAAAATGTTAGGGGTAGTATGTGTGATTTTGATTCTGTCATCATATTTCTGGCTAGTTGTTATGTAGACTAGATTGTGTACTTGCTTTATAGTGCCTGGAGGCTATGCTCTTGAGTGTGTTTTTGTGGTAACAGATGCCATTCATTTGAATCCATGTTTAGCACTCTCTTAAGGACCTCTTGTAATGTTGGTCTGGCTGAAATGTATTCCTTCAGTGTTTGCCTGTCTGAAAAGGATTTTATTTCTGCTTCACTTATGAAGCTTAGTATGGCAGGAATGAAATTCTTAGTTGGAATTTCTTTTCTTTAAGATACTCAAAATAGGCCCTGAATCTTCCAGCTTGTAAGTTTTCTGCTGAGGGGTCTGCTGCTGGCCTGATTGAGTTGCCTTTGTAAGTGACTAGACTCTTCTCTCTAGTTTATTTTAAGACTTATTACAATTTAATGTTGACCTGGTGAATCTGATGACTATTTGCCTTGGAGATGGTCATTTTTGTGTAGTATCTTTCTGGGGTTCTCTGTATTTGTTGGATCTGCATGTCAGCCTCTCTAGCAAGACTAGGGAAATTTTTGTATATTATATTCTCAAATATATTTTCCAAGTTGCTTATTCTCTCTCCTTCCCTCTCAGAAATATGAATGAGTCATAGATTCGGTCTCTTTCATAATCTCATATTATTCAGATGTTTTGTTCATTTTTCTTAATTTTTTTTCTTTATTTTTGTCTAAGTTGATTTGGAGAACAGCTCTTCAAGCTCTGAGATTCTTTCCTCAGTTTGGTCTATTTGGCTATTAATACTTGTGATGGTATTATAAAATTTATGTGGTGAGTATTTTAGCTCTAGAAGTTCAGTTTGGTTCTTTCTGAAAATGGCTACTTTTTTCTTTCATCTCTTGGATCATTTAATTGGATTCCTTGTATTGAGCTTAAACTTTCTTCCAAGTCTCAATAAGTTGCCTTGCCATTCAGATTCTGAATTCTATCTGTCATTTTGATCATTTCTGTCTGGTTAAGAACTATTGCTGGGTAAGTAGTCTATTTGTTTTGACATAAGGAGGCACTCTGGGTTTTGGGATTGTCAGAGTCCTTATGCTGATTCTTTCTCATCTGGGAGGGTTGATGTTCTTTAACTGTGGTATACATTGAGTGTAGTTAGTTGGCTTCATTTCTGGATGCTTTCAGAGGGACTGGACCCTGAATAGAATCTTTATGTGTGGGTGAATTTTTGCACTTGCTTTCACAGGTGTATGTTTTAGTGGGATAAATTTTTAGTATTATAGTTTGCGCTGCAATCCAGTAGATGGGCTTGAGTAACAACTGGTAGCTATTTTAATAACCAAATGTGTGGCACTATTGTACTTCCTTACATTCACAGTAATGCTCTGTGATTGGGTAGGACAGAGTTTGCCTCCTCACCAGGTATGCCCCTGGGTCTTGGAGGGGCCCCTCCAATTACTGGCCTAGTGCCAGTGACTTTTGTTGTTGTTGTTGTTAGTTGTTCTGGGTTGCAGTGCCTCTTAGGGCAGAGGCTGTGGTAGGGAGATATGCCACACTTTCTCTGGGGACTGACCCTGTGGAGGGAGGCACACCCCACTCCTGCACCGGCCCAGAGGTCTACACACCTAATCCCTCTCAGTGCTTTGATTGTAGGGGCTCAACCCCCTCTGGAGTGCCAGCCACAGATCTTGGCTCTATACTCCTGAGCTGCATACTTTAGATCTGGGGTACGGGGGCTTCCCATGGCTGGTATTTAGGCTCCAGCTGTGGTGAGGTATCTGATGTGCTCCCAGGTAGTACATGTGCTCTCAGAGAAAGTACTCAGGTGCAGCAATGACTCAGACTGGGCTACCACCTGCACTGTGCATCTGTTCCTGTAGGGTGGCTAGGCGTTGCCCCTGGGAGGGGCCAGTGAGCAGGAGGGTTTGCAGAGCAGTTGTGCCCCAGTCCTGATGGGAGTTGACTCCACTCTATCCTGGCTCAGAGGTCAGCTGGGGCCCACACTTCCCAGAGGGCGATGAGGAGCCCTAGGGGATGAGCATCTATGGCTGTTCTGCACTCAAGCTTCCAAGCACACAAAAGCTCCCAGGCTTTACGCCATCTGAAGGCCTGTCTCTACCTGCTTCCAGAAGAGATCCCAGTGCCAGCTCACACATCCATGAGAGACATGGGGTCTCCTGTAGCTAGGATCTCATGGGTCCATGGTGAGATTGAACTGTTTCTCAGTTCACTCACTCACCCCTTACCCTTGAGCCATTCGAGGCTGGGAACTAACCCTGGCATTTAGACACCCCATGGAGATTTCCCAGCTACCTCTCTCTTCACTGTTGGCCTCTGTATATCTTTTTCATCCACTCTGAACCTCTTTTTCTGAATATTTGCCCAAATAATGGTGCTTTACTTTTATCTCTCTCAGTGGAATAATAATTTTGTCTCTCTCAGTGGAAACCTTGCTTCCTGGCTGCATCTTGTCAGCCATCTTGTCCCCTCTAGAAATAGGTTTATTGAGAGATGCAAGAGCCTACTGTCGTATCACCAATGTTATTTTCTCTTTTAATTTTTTTTGAAAGGGAGAGTATGGCTAGAGATTCTCCAAAAATCCTTCATTTCTAAATATGGTTAATAATCTATTCATTATCTATGAATATTTATTGTCTAGAGAATGATCTATTCTGTAGATACCTGAGTATCTACAGAATTTGCTCAAATAAGAGACATATAGTTTTCTTTACTACTTACTGAGCAGAGACACTTACTTCCTGTAGGAAAGCAGGAATCTCAAAGGTTGGAAAAAGATATGTTTTTCCAGGAATATAGTATGCTAATAAAGAGCAGTTATGTGGGGCTTTCCAATAGAAAATTTACTAAAAGCAACGACTTTCACCATCACCTGACACCTTTTACATGGTTAGAATTCTCAGTCACATTGGTCTAAAGGAGAAAATAAAACAAGCCTGGTGTGAAAGGAGTTGGACAGTCCACTGTACAAGATCCCTTGATGTATTATTTCGTAACTCATGCCACTGAGAGTGATTTTGTTGAGCCAGAGGAACAAAAAAATAACTTAAACTTCATTTACTTCTGAGACTGCAACATATCTACATACTAAAACTAAAAAGTTGTAAACATCATTTCTCACAAACTATAGTTTAGAAAGAAGTGCAGATGCTGTTAAAATGAGTTTGCTGTTAACTCTCTGAGAGCAAACTGGCAATATTTGCCAATTTTGAAGATATTTCACGACAACCTTATACTAATCTTTTATTTCATTTACATAAGCTGCTATTTGCAGTAAGTGTTCTTTCCACTGAAAATGTTTGTATGCCACTAACTTTTTAACAGCCTGCCCTCTCTAGAACATACGAGTGCCTTGCCATTATGTTATGGAATAGTAGCATTTCCCCTGCTATAAAGTGTGCTGTTTTAGAACAGATACTTTAAAAAGAGTGAAAATAAATATAAATAAATATTTTTTTCTGAATTTCTTTGGATAAAAGTTTATCTATAATACTAAAAACTATAATCTTTCAATGCTTTATAAATTTATAAATAAAATTACATTACAAGATGAGAATGAACGTAACACATGAATGAGCATACATAAACTTAGATGCATGAAGAGTTTTAAATATATAAATAATTAATACTTTTGTGTATGATGAGCTTTGAACTCAAACAAGGTTGTTATTGAAGAGAATACAGGAGCCACATGAGAACATTACTCATTACAGTTGAGAATTTAGTATAAAATAGTTTACCTGAGCCCCTTCCCAAGGGAATTTCAATTCAGTGGTGAATTGAGAAATGTTTAACAACCAACACTTTTTCAAAAAAAAAAAAAAAAATGAAGCCCTGATTTCTGATTTGCATTCCACCTTGGCTGATTTCAGACTAATCATAAGCTGTCACAGAAAACAAATTTGGGAACACATGTGTACATTTGGGCTCGTGCAAGCTAATATGAGATACTTTCTGTGCACTACTAGTTCAGGTTTATTTCGAGACGTATCAAAAGAAACTTGCCCAAGCATAGTCTTTCCTCTGAAGGCATGGATTCTGAAAACAGTACTGGAATGAGGCTTACTGCCAATGCTTTAATTCAAGCTTCATGATTTCTTGCTTTAACAATTACCATAATCTTCTAATTGATTTTGTCTCCAGTTTCTCCCTTCTAATTTGTCCTCAACTCTGCTGCTGCCAGAGGGATATTTCTGAAATACAGATTTTTTCATATCACTCACTCCTTCAGTTCCTCAGGAGATTAAGTTCAAAGTATGTGTGGCAATCAGATCTCTTCATGAAACGCAGAGCATTTTTTCTAGATTTTCTAGTTTGTGTGCATAAAGGTAAAAATAGCAGTCTCTGATAATTGTATTTCTGTAGGGTCAGTGGAAACATCCCCTTTGTATTTTTTAATTGTGTTTACTTAAATCTTTTTTTCCTTTATTAGTCCAGCTAGCCATCTATTTTACTAATTTTTTCAAGTAATGATGTCATGGATTCATTGATCTTTTTATGGTTCTTTGTGTTTCAATTTCTTTCAGATCAGCTCTGAATTTGGTTATGTATTGTCTTCTGCTACCTTTGGAATTAGTTTGCTCTTGGTTCTCTAGTTCTTCTAGTTGTGATGTAAGGTTGTTAATTTGAAATCTTTCTAACTTTTTGATGTGGTCGATTAGTGCTATAAGCTTACCTCTTAACATTGCATTAGCTGTGTCCCAGAGATTCTGCTATGTTGTATTTTTGTTGTCATTAGTTTCAAATAATTTATTGATTTCTGCCTTAATTTTGTTATTTACACAAAAGTCATTCAGAAGAAGGTTGTTTAATTTCCATGTAATCGTATGGTTTTGAGTACTTTTCTTAGTGCTGATTTCTATTTATATTGTGCTGTGGTCCAACAGTGTAGTTGGTATAATTTTTTTTTCATTTATTGAGTATTGTTTTGTATCTCGTTTTTTGGTCAATTCTATTAAAGCACTGGAGAATAACCTCCCACAAACTTTTTGAATAGTTTTGACTGAAAAGCTGATAGTAATATGGACAATGATGTCCAGGCTAAGGTGGTCTCAGATGGAGATGAGAAACATCTAGGGAACTGGAGCAAAAGTGACTCTTGCTATGCTTTAGCAAAGAGACTGGTGGTGTTTTGCCCCTGCCCTAGAGATCTGTGAAACTTTAAACATGAGAGAGATGATTAAGGGTATCTAGCAGAAGAAATTTCTAAGCAGTAAGGTGTTCAAGATGTGACCTGACTTTTTCTGAAAGTAATCAGTCATATGCATTCACAAAAAGATGGCTTGAAACTGGAGCTTATGTTTTAATGGGAAGAAGAGCATAAAGGCTTGAAAAATTTACAGCCTGACCATGTGCTATAAAAGAAAAAAAAACCCATTTTCTAGGGGGGAATTCAAACATGCTGCAGAAATTTGCATAAGTAACAAGGAGTTGAATGTTAATAGTTAAGACAATGGGGAAGATGTCTCCAGTACATGTCAGAGGCCTTCAGAGCAGCCCCTCTTACCACAGGTCTGGAAGGAAGGGAAAAAATAGTTTTTAGGACCAGACCCAGGACCCTGCTTCTCTGTGCAGCCTCTGCATCCCAGGTGCTCCAGCTCCAGCTGTGACTAAAAGGGACCAAGGTACAGCTTGGGCAGTTACTTCAGAGGGTGCAAGCCCCAAGTCTGGGTGGCTTCCACATGACGTTGGGTCTGTAGGTGCACAGCAGGCAAGAATTGATACTTGAGAACTTCTGCCTATATTTCAGAGGATGTATGGAAAGGCCCGTATGTTCAGGCAGAAGTTTGCTGCAGGCGTGAAGCCCTCCTGGACAGCCTCTGTTAGGGCAGTGCAGAGGGGAAATGTGGGATTGGAGCCCCCCAATAGTGTCCCCTCTGGGGCACTATCTAGTGGAGCTGTGAGAGAACAGTCATTATCCTCCAGACCCTAGAATGGTAAATCCACCAATGGCTTGCACTGCAAACCTGGAAAAGCCACAGGCACTCAATGCCAGCCTATGAAAGCAGCCACAGGGGATGTACCCTGCAGAGCCACAGGGGCAAAGCTGTGCAAAGCTGTGGGAGCCCACCCCTTGCATCAGCATGCCCTGGATGTGAGATGTGAAGTCAAAGGAAATCATTTCAGAGCTGTAAGATTTAAGGACTGTCTCACTGGGTTTCAGACTTTCATGGGGTCTGTGGCCCCTTTGTTTTGGTTAATTTATTCCATTTGAAATGATAGTATTTACCCAATGCCTGTACCTTCATTGCACCTTGGAAGTATTTAACTTGTTTTTGATTTTACAGGCTCATAGGTGGAAAGGACTTTTTATCAAAGGAAACTTTGCACTTGTACATTTGGGTTAATGTTGAAATTAGTTAATACTTTGGGGAACTGTTGGGAAAGCAAAATTGGTTTTGAAATGTAAAAAGGACATGAGATTTGGAAGGGGCCAAGGGCAGAAAGATACGGTTTGACTCTTTTTTCCCACCCAAATCTCCTCTAGAATTGTAATATCCATGTGTCAAGGGAGGAATCAGGTGGGAGGTGATTGGATCATGGTGGTAGTTTTCCCCTTGGTGTTTTTATGATAGTGAGGGAGTTCTTACAAGATATGATAGTTTAAAAGTGGCAGTTTTCCCTGCTCTCTCTCTCTCTCTCATGGCAATGTAAGATGTGCTTTCCTTCCCCTTCACCTTCTGCCATGATTGTAAGTTCCCTGAGGCCTCCCAAGCCATGCAGAACTGTGAGTCAATTAAACATTTTTTGTTTACAAATTACCCCGTCTCCAGTAGTATCTTTATAGCACTGTGGAAACAGACTAATACACCTACCATCTCTTATCATTAGAGAAATGAAAATCAAAACCACAGTGAGATACCCATTTAATAATACCTAAAGGAAGTTTAATTGACTCACAGTTCTGCACGTCTGGGGAGACCATGCAGAATACATGAATAATACAATGGGTATTATTAAAAAGTTGAAAAATAACAGATGCTGGTAAGGTTGTGGAGAAAAAGGAACAAGTACTTCTACATTGCTGGTGGGAGTGTAAATTCATTTAGTCATTGTGAAAAGCAGTGTAGCAATTACTCCAAAAGTTAAAACAGAATTACCATTTGACCTAGCAATTTCATTATTGGGTACATACCCAAAGGAATATAAATCATTTTACCATAAAGACACATGCATGTGTATGTTCACTGTGGCACTGTTCACAATAGTGAAGACATAGAATCTATCTAAATGTATATCAATAGTAGACTGGATAAAGTAAATGTAATAAATATACACTATGGAATACTATGTAACCATAAAAAGAACAAGATTATGTCCTTTGCAGCAACATGGATGGAGCTGGAGGTCATTATCCTATGTAAACCAACACAGGAACAAAAAACAAAATATCACATGTTCTACTTATAAGTGGGATCTAGATATAAGTGGGATTCTACTTATAAGATGTTCTACTTATAAGTGGGATTCTACTATAAATGGGATTCTTCTTATAAGATGGCTACTAGGAGGTGAACAACAGACACTGGGGCCTGCTTGAGGGTGGATGATGGTAAGAGGAAGAAGATCAGAAAAAATACCTATTAGGTACTATGCTTATTACCCAGGTGATGAAATTATCTGTACACCAAACCCTCATGACACACAGTATAGCTGTATAACAAACTTGCCCATGTACCTGTGAACTTAAAATAAAAGTTAAAAAAGGAAAAACACACAAAAAAATAAATTATAGAAATAATAATATAGATATCTTTTTTTAAAACATAAAGCCCTTAAATTAAAATTAAAAAAAGAAAGACTGAGTAAATGCTTTCCAAATATTAGTCTGTAGACTAGCTGCATCAATATTATTTATGAAGCTTTGTAAAAGACAGATTCTAGAATCGTTGCACAGATCTACTGAGTTAACTGCATCAGATTGTGGGGGTAGTACTCGTAAATCTGTATTTTTAAAGTGCCACAGATTAATCCGTTGCCATAACCAGAATTGGGACTCCATGGGAAGGTGGAAAATATTGGTGTTGTTTTACAAGTACTTAAATTCTTCATTAGATACTTGCTATCTGGATGGCTTTGGGTAATTTATTTGACCACTATGTGCCTCAGTTTCATGATGATGACAATGATATCTACATCATAATGCTGTTAAAATGACTAAATTTCATAGCACTTTACACAAATTAGTCACTCATACATTCTAATCTACATTTACCTCATATATGCACCTTTTTATTTTGAGTCAGTCATTTCTTTCCAGTCTTATTTCTAACTATTCTGCTCTACCTCTGTGATTAACTCACTTTAAACCCACTTTCCCTCACTAGCCCAGTGGTGCAAGTTCAACTGCCCATAAAGGCCAGGAACCTAACAGGGTTTAGTAAATTAAAGTGAAGAGTCCTATCCAAATATTTTTATGTGGGAAAGTGAATTTATTTTTATACATTTTATTTTTTAAAAGTAGTAAGACTTTAAGATGTTTTTAAGTTAAAATATCCTATTAAGAAATATGGTGAATAGTCTATCAATGGATCAATGGCTAAAGAAAATGTGGTATACATACATAATATAATACTATTCAGCCATAGAAAGAATGAAATCTTGTCATTTTCACCAACATAGATGGCACTAGAGGTCATTATATTAAGTGTAATATGCCAGGCACTGAAAGACAAATATCACATGTTGTTATTTATATGTGGGAGATAAATAAGTTGATCTCATGGAGGTAGAAGATTGAATGATGGTTACCAGAGGCTAAAAAATATGTGTGGGGAGGGGAGTGAAGAAAGATTGGTTAATGGGTACAAAAATTCAGTTATATAGAAGGAATGAACTCTATTGTTTACTAGTATATCAGGGTGGCTATAGTCAATAATGTGTTGTGTATTTCAAAAAGTCTAAAAGATTCAAAATGTTCCCAACACAAAGAAATACATTTTTAAAGGGATAGATACACAAATTACCCTCAACTAATTTTTACATGTTTTATACATGTATCAAATTATCATATGTACCTCACAAATATATACAATTATTATGTATAAATAAAATATTGTGAATGAATTCAGAAATAAAAAGAAAAATAATTTTCTCTGGTACAAGAAAGACACATATGAGCTGAGTTCAGCCCCCCTGGGATTTTAGTTTCTGACCTTGAGTCCCATTTCACCATTATCAGTGAGACCCAGATTATGTGTTTGACCATATCACTCAAGACAAAAAATGGCCTGGATAGTGAGTTTTGTGTAGCTCTGACGTTAACCTCCTCTTTTGGGGGAATTGTGACCATAGCCATTTTTACCAAATTGCCCTGCAGTTTTCTCCATTTCACTTTTACACTCCTCTCCTTTCTCCAGTACAAATGCTGCTTGAGATTTGACTTGAGTGTTAGTGGTCTGTGACTTCTCACTATCTTTGGTCATTGTTGATAAATGGTTGGCAATCATTTTTATTACTATAGTAACGGACATTTTTTAAAAATTGCCTTACTGCCATTCATATAACTATCTTTTGAACAATGATTTTTATTTTAATGATAAAAACCTTCATGTAGTATTGGTACAACTGACTGGAGACTTAGAAAAAAAGTAAAGTTGAATCTCTAACTCACTTGCAATTCCTAAATGAATGTTAGACCAATAATTTAATTAAACTAAAACGTTTTTGCACAGCAAAATAAATAATCAGCAGAGTTAACAGAAAATCCACAGGGTGGGAGAAAATCTTCACAATGTATACATCTGACAAATGAGTAATAGTCCGAATCTACAAGAACTCAAACAAATCAGCAAGAAAACAAACAAACAAACAAAAAAGCCCCCAAAAACAATCCCATCAAAAGTGGGCTAAGGACATGAATAGCCAATTCTCAAAAGAAGATATACAAATGGCCAAGGAGCATGTGGAGAAATGCTCAGCATCACTAATTATCAGGGAAGCGCAAATCAAAATCACAAAGCGATAGCATCTCACTTCTGCAAGAATGGCCATATTAAAAAATAAAAAATAAATAAATAACAGACATTGACAGGGATGTGGTGAAAGGGGAAAAGTTTTGCACTGTTGGTGGGAATGGAAACTAGTAAAACCACTATCAAAAACAGAACTAAAAGTAGATCTACCATTAGATAGCAATATCTACCAGCAATACCACTACTAGGTATCTATCCAGAAGAAAAGAAGTCATTATGCAAAAAAGATACTTGCACATGCATGCTTACAGTAGCATAATTTGCAATTGCAAAAATATGGAACCAGCCCAAATGCCCATCAATCAACAAGTGGATAAAGAAAATGTGATATTTATATACCATGGAATACTACTCAGCCATAAGAAGGAACCAAATAATGGCATTCACAACAACCTGGATGGAATTGGAGACTATTATTCTAAGTGAGGTAACACAGGAATGGGAAACCAAACATTGTATGTTCTCTCATATGTGGAAGCTAACCTGTGAGGACAGAAAGGCATAAGAATGATACATTGGACTCTGAGGACTCAGAGGAATGGGTGAGGGAGGTCTAGAGATAAAAAAAACTACACATTGGGTACATTGTACACTGCTCAGGTGAGGAGTGGACCAAAATCTCAGAAATCACCACTGAAGAATTTACACATGTAACAAAACACCACCTGTTCCACAAAAACCTATTGAAACAAGAAAACTAAAAATTAAAAAAAGAAAGTCATAAGAAGAAGATATGTTGTATTCATTAATATCAGAGACCCCAAAATTACAGTGGCTTAAGCAAGATAGCAGTTTATCTCTGATGTGCCATTCTGAGTAAAAGCAACCAAAAGCTGATAGGGCAGCTTCGGTGCTAAGAACCCACGTTTCTTCTGTCTTTACTTCCATCATTTCTAAAGGCATTTCCCTGACCCTCACAGATGAAGACCTCATGAGCTGGATCTGTATTCCAGCCAGCAGGAAGATAGAGAATGGGATTGGAAGGCACAACCTGGAACTTGCATACGTTGCTTCCGCTTAAATCTTTTTCCCGTAGTCTCAATGTCACACCTAGCTACAAAGGAGGCTGGAAAATGTAGTCTTCATTTGGGATTCTCTTGATCTCAGCTCAGATTTAGAGGTTTTAGTACTAAAGAAAGAAGGGCCAAATAGATGTAGAAGAACAACTAACAGTATCTGCTACAGGGCTTAACTTAGGACTGATAGGGAAACAAAAGAAAAACAACCCTGCAAAGATAAGAGTTGGTATCCAGCTGATGGACTCATCATTATAAAAGTCTGGGAGGAGGAACTGGGATCCCAGAGAGGTTCCCATAGCAGAGATAAATGCCCTCGTTCATCTTGTTGCTTTCGTTCATGTGCTTCCAGACGGGAAGAATCACCAACACAAACCCATGGCAAACAGGAAGAGGGTGAAGACTTCTCATCTCTTGGCACCAGGATGAAGGAAATACCCTCAGTCATGGCCCTGGTAACAAAGTTCCTAGAATTCAACTTCTCCAGAAATCTGAATGCCTTTGGGTTAAGTGTCCTGGGAGTTGGATATGGCTGCGTGGTAATAATAACTTCTAGTCTCCGCTTTGAGCTTACCACTGAGCACTGAGCTCATGGGGTAATTCTCCTGTCTTTGTTCCTTCAACTCCTTCTTTACTCACATTCATGCTTTCCAATTTTGTCCTTTGAGAGCATGGACTAAGGTTGTGGAATATTCTGGGGCTAGTGGAGGCTAGATTCAAATCTTGGCCCTGCTCCTTTCTTGTTGTGTGTGTGATCTTGGACAAGATATCTATCTCCTTTGAGCCTTAGTTTCCATTTCTATAAAAAGAGAGTACAAATAACAGTTCCTCCATCGCAAAGTTGTCATGTGAATTAAATGTATTTAAAGCCAAAAAAGAAAAAATAAAGAATTTAAATAGCAAACAGGAAACTTTAATCAAAATGTAATATCAAGGATTAGATTCATTTTTTCTGTCTAAAGCAACTTAAAAATGAACACAGTAGTAAAACAGAGACAATGAAAGGCAGTGATCATCAGGTACTGAAAGATAGTGGTTTCTACAAATGTAGTGAGCTCTGTGATTGCCCCAGTCTAGTGCTTTACAGGGAAGTACAGGGAAGGGGAACACAATCTGCAGTACAGGGAAGGGGAACACAATCAGAATCCAATAGATACCCTGAGTTGAGGAGACAAAGAATGAGCCCAGGAAAACCAAGGCAGCTAGAGTTTGCAATGCAGAGTACTGGTGAGGAGAAAGATAAAAGGATAATAGGGAACAGTATTCAGTCCTTGCAGAGTCAGTTATTTTGCCTATTTCTACCAGCTAGAGTAAAAAAGCACATAACTCATGGCACATTGATTACAATACTAAGAGTTGACTTACCTAGTACTTGGAAAAAAAAAAAAACAACATAATCCCAGACTAAATAATCACAGTTCTAGTTTTGCCTAATTAAGCTTAAAAACAAGACCCCAAAAGATCAAAATGTGTCTACTTCATTTAATTATATTTCAGACCAAAGCTCAAAAATATTTTTTAAAATACAAAAATATACATCATTCTAAAAAGAAATATTAACAATGTCTGACATTTAATAAAAATCGCCAGACATGAAAGAAATATAAAGATATAACGCATAATTAGGAGAAAACTCAATCAGTTCCACACCAGAAATGACTCAGATGATAAAACTAGCAGATAAGAATATTCAGTTACTTTGGGAGGCCAAGATGGGCGGATCAGGAGGTCGGGAGATCGAGACCATTCTGGCTAACACGGTGAAACCCCGTCTCTACTAAAAAATACAAAAAAGTAGCCAGGCGAGGTGGCGGGCGCCTGTAGTCTCAGCTACTCGGGAGGCTGAGGCAGGAGAATGGCGTAAACTCAGGAGGTGGAGCTTGCAGTGAGCTGAGATCTGGCCACTGCACTCCAGCCTGGGCGACAGAGTGAGACTCCGTCTCAAAAAAAAAAAAAAAAAAAAAAAAAAAAAAAAAATTCAGTTAAAAGACTACTCTGTATCTTCAAGAAGTTACAGGAAAGGCTGCATATGTTAAGTACAGAAATGGAAGAAACATATTTTAAAAGGGCCTTATTTGACCTGCTAATGATAAAAACTACAATGTCTGAAATGATTAAAATGTGCTGCATGGGATTGAATGTATATTAATATTCAGAAGAAAACATTAGTTAACCTGAAGACATAGCAATATAAACTATTAAAGATAAAAGACATTAAAAGATAGAAAAATTAACATGATACCAATGAACTGTGACACAGTTTTAAGTAGCCAAATAAATGTGCAAATGGAGTCCATAAAAGAAGTAGGGCAGAAAAGTTGCTTGGTGAATTAATGGTTAAAATGCTGCAAATTTTATGCGAATTCTACTCTCAGAGATCAAAGAATCTCAACAAACTCTAAAAAATAGCAGCTCTGGCCAAGATGGTTTTATTAGAAGCAGCTACAGTCCATGGCTCTCACGAAGAGGAAAGAAAACAGCAAGTGAATTCTGCACCTTCAACTGAAGCATCCAGGCTCTTGCATTGGGACTGATTAATCGGACAGCTTGACTCATGGAGAGTGAGGAAAAGCAGAGCGGGACGATGGCTCACCTGGGAGTGGCACAGAGCTAGGGGAGCTCCCATCCCCAGCGAAAGGAGGTGGTGAGTCATTGTGTGACCCCACCTGAGAAACCACCCTTAGCACACGGACCTTTGCAACATGCAGGTAAGGAGATCCCCTCGTTAGCCCACACAAGGGTCTTGGATCCGAAGACAGAGCTGTGCAATCTCAGCAGAGCAGCCACTTGGGCACGCACAGAGACCCGGTAATTGGTTTGCATACTTTGGCCCTGGGAATTCTGGCAAGGTGGCAGATCCATCTGTGCATTCTCCTAGGAAGGGGGTTGAATCCCAGGAGCCTAGTGGTGTCATTCTATGTGTACCATTCTCACAGCACCTCACAAAATTAAGACCCACTGGCTTGGAATTCCAGTCAGCCAGTGACAGCAGTCTGTAGACTACCTGAGATGGACCAAGTTCCCAGAAGGAGGGGTGGCCACCATCTCTGTGGTTTGAGTCGGCGTTCTAGCCCGCCAGCTCTGGGGAGTCCAGGTGGTCCAGACTGGGAGGAGTTCCCCACAATGCAACCAGATCATGCCCAGACTGCTTCTTTAAATGGGACCCTGATTCATCCCTCCTCACTGGGCCAGACCTCCCTGCGGGAATTTCAGCAACACCAGCCAGAGTTATACAACAGAACTCTGATCTCTCCCTTGGATGGAGCCCCTGGAGGGGAGTAGTGGCCGCCATTTCTGTGGTTCAGCCAACTTAGTCTTTCTATCATGCTGGCTCTGGAGAGTCCTGGTGGTCCGGACTGGACTGGAAAAAGGAAAATGTGCTTAGTCTGCAGGCTGTCTTGGTGAACGTGTAACTCAGCTTGTTGTAGGACAGTGGTCCGGGACCAATCAGCAGTTGAAATGATGAATCACAGAGGCTGCTCAGCTTGGCCCAGGACCTATTAGAAGCTGAAGTGAAAGCTTGGTCCAACACCAGTCAGGGGCTGAAGTGATGATTCACAGAAGCCAGACTTATCGTCCTAATAAAGGAAAGTAAAGTGCCCACCGGAACCCACTGGAGCCCGTGCCCACCATGCCCACAAAAGGAGAAGAAACTTTTTTGGGAGGCCACTGACTATACAAAGGACAAAGACATTTTCTATGCCAGGCCTTGTTCCCTTATCTGAGTGAGCTAGAGGTCTGTGCAAGTTTTTATCCAAATGGGCCGGAATGGCCCAAGGCTTTTTGTATCTGTGCAACCGTGCTCGTGTCTCCAGGCACAACATCCTGTCCTAGTTCCCTTATCTGTGCCTGCAGCTTGAATTATTTTCCCAGGCTGCTTTTTATGTTATGTGGGGAAGAGGCACTGACCCATGGGCTGGGGCCTCTTTGGTACCCTTCCCTTGTTATCTACCTAAGGCAAGCTACCTAACTCCTTTCATTCCCCCCTCAGAAGTGGAGAGCTTAACTTCTGTTGGGGAAATCCAGCATTGATCTTTCTGGCTACTTTCTGCTGGAGAGGGGAGTGGTATAGGGAACAGCAGCTGGGATTCTTTTTGAGGTTGGTTTAAGGTTCCTCAGAAGAAAGGTGCATTCATTCATGGTTCCATTTACATCACCATTTGGAGCTTGGTAGCCTCTATGTGAAAAGAAACAATTTGGGTTATCAGAGGACATGTATTAAAATAAGACAAGAGGGGTAAGGACAGCTTAAAAATCTTGAAGCTGCTGACACATTTTGATAACTAGTGGCTATAGTTATGCTTGCTAAGATGTAGGTGCATGGGGCTTAGCTTTGGTTAGCTTTCTTAATTTTATCCTTCCAAAGAGACTTTTGGGTTATAGGCACCCTATTTATTCCTATTATCCAGCAGGATCTGCAGGATAATTGCTTAGACTAGAATATTGATCCAGATTTTTACATTACCCATCTCTTTCTGTCTCCTCTGAGCCATATCTGGAGATTGCTGGTTAGCTCACAGGAAGAAGCATGGTTATTTTAAAATGTAGGCAAAAAGTTAAAAATAACTAATGAGACTAGAAGTTAATGATAGATGTATGATAAGTTTTAAAACACAATTTTCTCTCTCGCCAGTCCTAATTTTTGTTAAAAACAACTTATGATAGGACTGTGTAGACAGGTATGAGACCAGTTTTTTCAAGGGGGTTTTACTGACTCTGCAAGTCAAGGTTGATTGCTTAAAGGGAAACACATGTTTCTAGTTAAAGCCTTGGAAAAACAACCAGTTTTTCCAATTGTGTTTTGTTGCAAAAGAAAAGGGATTCTTGTTGCACTGATGCTAACAACTATACTGTTGCAATTCAAGAATTCTCATAACTAGTTTCCAAATTATAGAAGAACTAGGCAGAGGAAAACAAACATGTTCCAAATCTTGATCACAGGAGAATACCTTGCCTAGTTGTTAAAAGCTTTAAAGCGTTTCCTTGACTCTGAAAAATAAAATAAGGATCAGCAATGTTCCAAGCAAAAGTCAAAAACTTGCTTTTGTTTTTTATTAGTTTAGTCCATTTCATGAACATTTGTTTTGCTTGATATTCACAAACATTTTAGCTTTTCATGAGTTCTGTACATTTTTTGTTATGAGAAACCTGCATTTGAGAGAAACTGTTAAAAATCCCACAGTTTGATTATAAACCATCTTTTGAAGAGAATTAAAACAAGACAATGATTGTCTGTAAATGACAAAATGACCAATTTGGATACAGTCAGAAACACAATTGACAAAGAAATTTGGTTATTTTTGTGGTTTACAGTAACCCAACATAACAACCTTAATTGTGATTGAAAGCACATATTTAGACATTAGAACCTTAGACATCCCATATGGTTTTGGAATGTATGTTAATATTAGTCACTAAAATATAACCTGAAGAACATTAGACATCACCTTGGCAATCCCATGTACCTAAACATGTTAAATAATCTTGTTTACCTCTCTTCCGGATGTTCCAGGGGCCCTCTGCAGCATACAAATGCTAGGCATAAGGTAAGACAACGTTGAAACTGAAATTTGATTTTGGGAAGCCTGTTGAATATGTTGGAGGTTTAAAACACTTGATATCATTAAATAAAATTTTAGATTACCATAAGTCATTTGTTTTGCCAAAATGATGACTTAAGAATTCAAAAAAGCAAAAAACTTTCATTAGCCCTTATTATTACATGAAAATCCTGCTCAAGAGAGAGAAAGCTAAACTTCACCCTTGTATTAGTTTACTATTAATATTAACCTCAATTTTAATGAAACTTTATATACAATTCTATTTAATCTTAACAAGTTCGATCATGAGGTAAGATTTTTCACAAACCTTTTATAACCCTCTTGAATTTAGCCAGTATGTTCACACATAGAATTTCTTTTGCAAGATTAATTTTTACAATTTTTTTTCACAATTTACTTAAACCTTCTTTATTTTATCTAACTTAAGACAATTCTTGGCCAAGTGTGGTGGCTCACACCTGTAATCCCAGAACTTTGGGAGGCAGAGGCAAGCGGATCACCTGAGGTCGGGAGTTCGAGACCAGCCTGACCAACATGGAGAAAACCTGTCTCTACTAAAAATACAAAATTAGCCAGGCGTGTTGGTGCATGCCTGTAATCCCAGCTACGTGGGAGGCTGAGGCAGGAGAATTGCTTGAACCCAGGAGGCAGAGGTTGCAGTGAGTCAAGATCGTGCCATTGCACTCCCACCTGGGCAACAAGAGCGAAACTCCATCTCAAAAAGAAAAAAAAAAATAAGGACAATTCTTCATCTGTAGGCAAAATGTACATTTCCATGCCTTTTTGTAATCTTTTACTATGAACACATTTTAGTGTTTTGCATACCTTGGGGGTAAATTTATTTCCAGTAGTTTTAGTTACATATCATAATGGTAATTCTTAGCAATTCTTCACTTGATTGTAAAACCTGGTAAGTTGTTTTAAGTATGTGCTAAGTGCAGATAAAGTTTGACTCTTTCCAGCATAGTTAGGGGCATGGATATTTCTATATATCTCCCTTTTATGTTTTCCCAAGGAGTCCCAGTCCACCAGAAGTTATTCTGGGGCCTTTTATGCACACACTGAGAGTGGCAAGACAGAGTAGAGAAAAGTAATTTAGTCAACTTGGAAAAAAATCCTCTTCCAGAGAAACAAGATTTTGAAGAGAAAAACATACAGGACTTTTGAATATACTCATAGCTTGGATATCCACTCTTAATTCAGCTGAGCACACTTTGAGGAAATTCTTTTTCATTAATTAAAACTTTACAGAGAAGGTAAACAGTGATTCTTATCATTTCTTTTACTGATTTGCACCACTACCCATTTGCAATCATGTTCAGGTTCTCTAGTTTACTCTGGGAAAAAGTGGCTGCGTTCAAGCAACGGCAGGTTTTTTTCTTCTACTGGACTGCAGATCCCTCTAGCAGCAAAGCTTGATATTTGAGGAGGCAATTGTTAGCCAGAGACTTCCCTTAAAGGAGAGCAGCCCTGCTATACTGTGTGGGGTGCAAACAGCTAAGTTATTACCCATGGTTAACCCACTGGCTGTTCAGCTGGACCTCAAGCTTCAGCCAAAACTCTAGGACTATTTCCTTCCTTTCTGATACATATAGATTAAATACCTTCCCTATGGGAAGACTGAGGGCCGATGCTTTAAGTAAGGCTTGCTTTAGCTGGTTTAAGGCTTTTATGTTTTAGGTTCCCAAGTTAGGGAGTGAGTTCTAGCTGCTTAAGCTTCTTTTATGAGGTGTTATAAAGGATGAGCTAGCTATTTCACTGTACCCAGGTACCCACAGTCTGCAAAATTCAGTAATGCCTAAGAATCCCCTTAAATGTTAAAATGGGCTTAATTCTTTCCTCATCTGGTGTTTTGATTCCTTCTGACCAGGCTAGACCTAGGTGCTTTACTGAAGTTTGACAAAACTGAGCTTTAGATGTTGAGAACCTATATTATCTTTCAGCTAAGAAATTGAGAGACTTAGTACCTTCCTGAGTCCTCCTCGCTTGGGGTACAGAGGAAAGTATTATTTAGATATTGCAAAGTTTCAACTTGAGGGTGAGAAAACTTGAAATGTCTTTACACAGAACCTGTTTCAGCAACTTCTTTTGGATATCAGGGGCTTCCTGAGTAATGAATCTTTTTTTTTCTGTCTCTCTTTTTTATTGAATTGGGAGACAGCAGTGTGTTTCACTGAAGCTCTTCTCAGCCTTTCCAAAAAGGCAGGGGAATTTTCATTTGGTTTCTGGTTCAACAAGAACAACAGTTTAGCATAATTAAGAGGTTTGGTTCTGGTTCTTTGCAAGCCTTTTAAAATGCAAATCAGAAAGTGTTTTATTTTCCACTTATCTATGTGATTACTAGGGCTCCAGTTAGGGTTTTCAAGGGGCACTGTTTCTCTTTCTGTTGGGAATGGGGATCCTGTCTCTTTTTCACCTTCTTTTCTTTTAGACTTCTTCCTTTAAGACTTTTAGACTGACTATAGGAGATACGCTGTTTATCTCCGAATGTTTCTGCTGCCTGTAAGGCTGCCTGCTTTTCTACAACAGTTAAGGTTTGGCTTAAAAGTAGCATAGCTTCGGCCGGGCGGGCGCGGTGGCTCATGCTTGTAATCCCAGCACTTTGGGAGGCCGAGGCGGGCGGATCACGAGGTCAGGAGATCGAGACCATCCTGGCGAACATGGTGAAACCCTGTCTCTACTAAAAATACAAAAAAATTAGCCCGGCGTGGTGGCGGGCGCCTGTAGCCCCAGCTACTCGGGAGGCTGAGGCAGGAGAATGGCGTGAACCCGGGAGGCGGAGCTTGCAGTGAGCCGAGATCGCGCCACTGCACTCCAGCGTGGGCGACAGAGCCAGACTCTGTCTCAAAAAAAAAAAAAAAAAAAAAAAAAAGGTAGCATAGCTTCTCTCCATGTTAGATTAAACACTTGGGTTAAATTTTGAAAAGCCTCTTTATGTTTATCAGGGTCATCAGAGAACTTGCCTAGGTCCCCCTAAGGTTCTGAAATGAAAAGGGAACTTGAATTCTAGTGACACCATGCCCATCAGGCATTTCCTGCAGGGGCAACAGCAAAGTTGGCAATTTCTTGAGTGGCACAACCAGAGGAGCTAATGATTTGGCTATTGGGAGCCCCTAAGAAGTGAGGCAGGTAGGGAATCCAGAAGTTGCATTTTAGGGCTCCCCACTGGTTTTTCTCTCTGACCTTGGGTAATCATCCTTTGTAGGCTTGCCTGACATGGCTGCCAAAAGGGCAGGGTCAACTGTACAATGCTTATGAAGATTCGAGTATTCCCAAAAAGCAAAATAAGCCTGTACATAGGAAACCTTGGAGCACTTGCCCTCCCACTCACAGAAAATATCTAGTTGTTGAGCATAGAAATCAGGGCTTCCCTCAGAAAGCCACATTTGTTCATCCCCAAGATGGTAACAAGGTCATGCCCCTGTGCAATAGAGTATCAGCCATTTTCTTTTCAGAGTTTCAGGGTCAAAGGGGTTCCAGTGATTCAAAATGCACTCAAGGGGAGTACTAACTGCAGATGGTTTGTTATTCATCTAGAAGGAGAAGGGGAGACAAGGTGTCCTTTATTCCTCTTCCTCCCATTTGTGTGACCCAGGGTGGAGGGAAAGAGAGAAAGTGTGTCCCGCTTCTCCTCCTTCCCCCTCTCCTCTGGGTCCCAGCAACCATCATAAGTGCCTCCCCATGCATACAAGTGTGACCTTTTATCCATAGTCCCAGAAAACCTAGTCAGCAAGATTTATTCACACTTACCTGTTCAAAACCTTACCATTCTGTCCTGCTGGATTCCTAGACCCACCTAGTGCAGAAGGCTCCCAAGGTACCCCAGAGGCTTGGGAGAGATTATGTAGTGGTTGGACTGGGGCAAGAGTTTAAATGGAGGGAGTGTCCTAACACCATTTCTGGCTTCCCTTGCTATGGCTCCAGCAAAAAATCAAAATGCCATAGAATGGGACTGAACAACTTCTAAATGTAAAATTTGTTTTCTGTTTAAATTCCAATGTAATTGAATGCAAAATAACTGCCTCAAAGAGTGTAAAAATTGAATGGCTGCCTCTCCTTTGATGGGGACAGTATTGAAGCTAAGATCTGTCTTATCAAAATGTCTTCCACCTGACTGTTGAAAGTGGAGTTTTTCTGCCTACAAGTAGGACATGGGATCTGACCACTGATAGAAGATCAAAAATGGAAAAGAATTGGGAGACTAGAAATCTGGAACAGAGAGCTGACATGGCTCCCCATGGAGAAAAATCCCATTCCACCAGGTGGCACTGTAGGGTTAGAAATGTTAGGTAAACACGTCAAATTCTTTTCAGGCAAAAATTAGAGTTTTGGGGTCTGATAGGCTGTCCCTATAGCATGCTCCCAGCATAAGAAAATTAACTTATCTCATAAAGGAACTGTTTAAATTTATTGGATAATGCTGAACTCTTACACGAAGAGAAAAACAATCCAAATGGAGAGGAGTATATTCACTCCGGGTGAAGTATCCTCCCATACGGTGCTATAAATGTCCATCATTGAGGGATAAAAGGGAACTTACTAAGTAAATACTTAAACTAAAATATTGAATTCCCCCTGTTTCTAAGAAATCACAAAAACATGACTCAGTTTGGCTTGGGACCTTGGCCCAGGAACAATCAGGAGCTGAAGTGATGATTCATAGAAGCCGGACTTACAGTCCTAACAAAGGAAAGTAGAGTGCCCACCAGAACTCACTGGAGTCCACTGTGCCCATGCCCACAAAAGGAGAAGAAACTTTTCCTGGGACTCCACTGACTACACAAAGGACAAAGACGTTTCTATAGCAGGCCTTGTTCTCCTTAACTGATTGAGCTCTGGAGGTTTGTAGAAGTTTTTATCCAAATGGGCTAAAGGTTTTTTTTTTTTTTTTTTTTTTTTTTTAATATATTATATCTGCAGCTATGGGCATGCCTCCAGGCACAATACCATACCCGGTGCTAGTTTCCTTATCTGTGCTTGCAGCTCTAATTTTTTTCCCAGGCTGCTTTTTCTGTTATGTGGGAATGAGACACTGCCCAATGGGCCATGGGCTCTCCAGGACTCTTCCTTTGTTATCTACCTAAGACAAGCTATCTAATCTCCTTTGGGATATTTTAATACCCCACTGACAATATTAGACAGATCAGCAAAATACAAAATTAACAAAGATATTCAGGATCTGAGCTCAGCTCTGCATCAGCTGGACCTGATAGGTATCTACAGAACTCTCCACTCAAAACCAACAGAATATACATTCTTCTCATTGCCACATGACACTTACTCTAAAATTGATCATATAATTGGGAGTAAAACACTCCTCAACAAAGGCAAAAGAACAGAAATCATAACTGTGTCTCAGACCACAGCACAATCAAATTAGAACTCACGATGAAGAAACACACTCAAAACCACACAACTACATGACAATTGAACAACCTGCTCCTGAATGACTACTGGGTAAATAATGAAATTAAGGTAGAAATCAAGAAGTTATTTAAAGGTAAAGAGAACAAAGAGACAATACACAAGAATCTCTGGAATGCAGCTAAAGCAGTGTTAAGAGGAAAATTCATAGCACTAAATGCCCACATTGAAAAGTTAGAAAGATCTCAAGTTGACAATGTAACATCACAACTAAAAGAACTAGAGAAAAAAGAGCAAACAAATGCTGACACAAGTAGAAGAAAAGACATAACCAAAATCAAAGTATAACTGAAGATAAAGGAGACACTAAAAACCCTTCAAAAACTCAACAAATCTGGGAGCTGATTTTCCAAAAAAATTAAAATAAAATAGATAGACCCCTAGCTAGACTAATAAGGAGAAAAGAGAGAAGAATCAAATAAATACAATCAGAAATGATAAGAGGGATATTACCACTGAGGCCACAGGAATACGACTGACCATCAGAGAGTACTATAAACACATCTATGCAAAGAAACTAGAAAATCTAAGAAGAAAAGGATACATTCCTGGAAATATACACCCTCTCAAGACAGAACTAGGGATGAAATTGAATCCCTGAATAACAATAACACGTTCTGAAATTGAGGCACTAATAAACAATCTACTAACCAAAAAAAGCTCAGGACCAGGCAAATTCACAGTTGAATTCTTTGAAAGGCACAAAGAAGAGCTGGTACCATTTCTACTGAAAGTATTCCAAACAATTGAAAAGGAGGAACTCCTCTCTAACTCATTTTATTAGGCCAGAATCATCCTGATACCAAAACCTGACAAAGATAAAACAAAAAAGAAAACTTTAGACCAATATCCCTGATGAATATCGATGCAAAAATCCTCAATAAAATACTTGCAAACCAAATCCAGCAGCACATCAAAATGCATATCTACCATGATCAAATTTTCTTCATCCTCAGGATGCAAGGTTGGTTCTACATACACAAATCAATAAATCTCATTTGTCACATAAACAGTTCTAAGGACAAAATCCACATGATTATCTCAATAAACACAGAAAAGGCCTTTGATAAAATTTAATATTCCTCATGTGAAAAACTCTTAAAAACTAGGTATTGAAGGAACTTATCTCAAAATAATAAGAGCCATATATGAGAAACCCACAGCCAATATCCTACTGAATGGACAAAAACTGGAAGCATTCCCCCTGAAGAAAGGCACAAGAAAAGGATGCCCTCTCTCCCCACTTCTATTCAACAAGTTATTGGAATTTCTGGCCAAGGCAATCAGGCCAGAGCAAAAAATAAAGGGTATTCAAATAGGAAGTGAGGAAGTCAAATTATCTTTGTTTGCAGGTGACATAATCCTATATCTAGAAAACTCCGTTGTCTCAGGCTAAAAGTTTCTAAAGCTGATAATCAAATTCAGCAAAGTCTCAGGATACAGAATCAATGTGCAAAAATTGCTAGCATTTCTATACACCAACAACAGGCAAGCAGAGAGACAAATCATGAATGAATTTTCATCCACAATTGCTACAAAGAGAATAAAATACCTAGGAATACAGCTAACAAGGGAAGTAAAGGACCTTTTCAAAGAGAACTGCAAACCATTGTTAGGAAATCAGCGAGGACATGAATAAATGGAAAAACATACCATGCTCACGGATAGGAAGAATCGATATCATAAAAATGGCCATAGTGCACAAAATAATTTACAGATTCAATTTTATTCCCAGTAAACTACCATTAACATTCTTCAGAGAATGAGAGAAAAATTCTTTTAAAATTTATGTGGAACCAAAAAAAAAAAAAAAAAAAAAAGAAAAAAAAAAAAAGAAAGAGCCTAAATAGCCAAAACAGTCTAAGCAAAAAGAACAAAGCTGGAGGCATTACACTACCTGTCTTTAAACTATACTGCAAGGCTGCAGTAACCAAAACAGCATGGTCCTAGTACAGAAACAGGCACATACACCAATGGAACAGAATAGAGAACTCAGAAATAAGACCACACACCTACAACAATCTGATCTTTGATAAACCTGACAGAAGCAAGCAATGGGGAAACGATTCCCTATCTAACAGTGGTTCTCAGAGAACTGGCTATTCCTATGCCAAAAATTGAAACTAGACCTTTTCCTTACACTTTATACAAAAATTATCTCAAGATGGATTAAAGACTTAAATGTATAACACAAAACCATAAAACTCCTAGAAGAAATTTTAGGCAATACCATGCAGGACATAGGCACCAAAAAAAGATTTCATGATGAAAATGTCAAAAGTAATTGTAACAAAAGCAAAAATTGACACATTGGATCTAATTAAACTAAAGAGCTTCTGCACAGCAAAGAAGCTATCATCAGAATGAATGGACAACCTATAGAATGGTAGAAAAAATTTGCAATCTATTCATTGGACAAAGGACTTATATTCAGAGTCTACATGTAACTTAAACAAATTTACATGAAAAAAATACATCTCCATTAAAAAATGGGCAAGGACATGAACAGACACTTCTCAAAAGAAGCCATTTATGTGGCCAACAAACATGAAAAAAATCTCAACACTACCTATCATTAGACAAATGCAAATCAAAACCACAATGAGATACCATCTCATGCCAGTTGGAATGGCAATTATTAAAAAGTCAAGAAACAACAGATGCTGGTGGGGTTGCATAGAAAAAGAAACATTTTTACACTGTTGGTGGGAGTGTAAATTAGTTCAACCATTGTAGATGACAGTGTGATGATTCCTCAAAGATTTAGAAGCAGAAATAACATTTGACCTAGCAATCCCATTATTCATTATATACCCAAGAAAATATAAATCATCCTATTATAAAGATACATGCACATATTTTTTTCATTGCAGCACTTTTCACAATAGCAAAGATATGGAATCAACCCATATGCCCATCAATGATAGACTGTATAAGGAAAATGTGGTACTTATACACCAAGGAATGCTATGCAGCCAAGGAAAGAATGAGATCACGTCCCATGCAGAGACATGGATGGAGCTGTAAGCCATTATCTTTGGCAAACTAATGTAGAAACAGAAAACCAAACACTGAATATTCTCTCTTATACATGTGAGTTGAATGATAGGAAGACACAGACACATGGTGGGGAGTAACACACACTGGGGCCTGTTGGGTGCTGCTTGGGGAAGGAGAGTATCAGGAAGAACAGCTAATGGATACTGAGCTTAATACTTAGGTGATGGGTTGATAGGTGCAGCAAACCACCATGGCACAGGTTTACCTATGTAACAAACCTGCTTGTCTTGTGCATGTACCCCAGAACTTAAAATAAAAGTTGAAGAAAAGAAAAGAAACACAAGAAACATGAAAAAAACGACACTAAGATACACCAAAATCAAATTGCTTAAAAGCAGTGATGGGAAAATCTTAACAGCTGCCCAGGGGTAAGAGATTTCAATTTCTTATGAGAAACAGTATAAGCAAGCAGACAGTGGAGGAACATCTTTAAAGTACTGAAATAAAATTTTCAATCTATGCTTCTAAGCCCGAAGAAATTTCTTTCAAAATCAAAGATGAAATAATAGTTTTTCAGATATACGAAAGCTGAAATAACTAACCCCACCACACATGCACTACAAGACGTGTTAAATGAAGTTCTTCAGGCCAAAGGATAATGATACCAGACATACATCTGGATCTACATACAGGAATAAAGGGCAGCAGAAATGGTAACTCTATGGGTAAAAACAAGAAAATATTTGTCTAATTTTTTTTTTATAAAAGGTAATTGTTAATGCAAAAATAACAATAATGCACTGTGGGGTTATACGTAAAGTGTATGCCAATTGCAAAAAGCTGAAGAGGAAAGAGATGAAAATTTACTGTTGTAAGATACTTTGAGTAAACATGAAGTGGTATAATATCTCTTAAATGTACAGTATGACAAGTGTAAATAATACACCACAAAACCTACAGCAACCTTTAAACTAACAAAGCAAAGAGTTATATTAATAAACTAACAAGGGATATAAGTGGAATCTTAAAAATTAGTTAATCTAAATGGAGGCAGAAAAATAAGATAAAAGGAACAAAAGAAAAGCTTGAAGAAATGGAAAATTAATAGCAAGAAAGTAGATTTAAACCACTTGTAAAGTGAATTTTTCGTAGGAAAAGGACAACTTTTTAAAGACATGGTACTGTAACAAATTGAGATCCATTTAGAAAGTGTAAAACAAACAAATCAAAACTTCAATTCATACCTCCTACTATAAACAAAATTAACTCAAAATGGATTATGGATTATAGTCTGAAATCAACATTCTATAACTATAAAACTTCTAGATAAAAATGTTGGAGAAAATTCTTGCAACAATGGGTTAGGCAAGAATTTTTAAATATAACACCAAATACACAATCCATAATAGAAAATAATGATATATGGGTCTTCATCAAAATTAAAAACTCTTGCTTCTAGAAGTTTAGAAAACTGCTTTTTATTCATTAAGAGAATGAAAAGAAATACTGTGGTCTGAGAGATAAAAGGTTTGTATCCAGAAGATAAAAAGGACTCTGAAAACTTGAGAAAACTACCAAGTTTTTAAAATGAGCAAAACATTTGAACACATTTTATCAAAAAAAAAAAATACAGATTGTAATACGCACATGAAAAAAAGCTCAATATTATTATTTTTTAGGAAAGTGCAAATTAAATCCACAACGTGATATTACACACCAGGCTACAATTAAAAAGACTGACCACACTAAGTGTTAGCAAGATTATGGAGAAACTGGAACTCTCACATACTGCTAGTTTGGGTATAAAATGATACACTTTGGAAAGATTTTGGTAGTTTCTTACATATTAAGCATACATCTGCATTATTATTTTGACATTCCACTTTTAGGTATTTACCCAAAAGAAATGACAGCATATGTCTATAACCAAAAACTGGAAACAACCCAAATGTGTATCAACATGTGAGTGAATAAATCAATTGTTTTATATCCATATAGTGAAATACAAGACAGCAATATAAATAAATAAATGATTGATACACACAACATAAACATCTCAAAATAATTGTGCTTAGTGAAAGTATTCAGGCAAAAATACCATTTACATAAAATATTTACATATTATTACATAAATTTACATATTACATATTACTTAAATATTACATATTTATATTTACATAAAAATTCAGAAAATTCAAACTAATCTTTAGTGACAAAAGGAAGGTCGGTAGTTGCTTGACAATAGAAAATAGAGGGGCAGGAAGGGAGAATTACAACAGGGCACCTGGAAAATTTCATGAGTGTTGGTTATGCTCACTATTTTGATTGTGGAAAGTATTCCACAGGTGTATACATATTTCAAAACTTTTTGAAATTATGCATTTAAAAGCGTGCAGTTTTGTCTCCTGGCAGGGAGAGCAAAAAAAAAAATAAATAAAAGTCTGCAGTTTATTGTAGGTAATTTATACCTTAATAAACCTGTTAAAAAAAACAAGTAAACAAAAAGTACTAGAAAGAGGCATTCCTTTTTTTTTTTTTTTTTTTCCCACTTGGTTTAAGGAAAGATGAAGTAAGGTTTAGATGTCACAAAATAAAATACTATATAATTAATAAATAAAAACAAAAAACTTATTTAATCGAAAAATACCATTTGAGTGTCAAATGACACACTGAAAAATATTTGTTGGTTAAAATAAATTTTCCTTAAAGAGCTCTTGTAAGTCAAAAATCACAATTTGAATAATCCAACAGAGAAACAATGAGGCAAGGGCGTGCTCAGACAATTGCAGAAAAATGCCAATAAAAAATAAATACTTTAAAGTGTACTCATCATCAATTATTAATAAATAAAATAAAATAAAATCTAATTATGAGCTACCATTTAATCATCACTCTAAATAAAGTTTAATTTTTTTTTTTTGGTGAGGATATATGTAAATGAGCATTCATACTGTTTAATTATATATTGATTCAACCTTCTAGATGGTAATTTGTCCACATATTACAATATAAATTAACATTTTTCCTTCCGTTTCCACCGCTGTAAAGTGACTATACCTATAAACATAGTCACACGAGTACATTCGTATGTATGTGCAAGGGTTGTTCTATGATTTGTAATGGTAAAAGCTGTAAATAACTTTTCTGAAAATGGGTGATTGATTACATAAATTATAATGTACTCATAAAATCAAATTTTAATAAACTTCGAAAAAAATCAGAACCATCTATATACACTGGTGCAGAAATATTTTCACACTATATTATGTGAAAAAAATCAGTTTATATAATAATCTGGATGGGACAGTTACATTTACATTATATATTTATGTATGAACATATTTTATATGTATACACACCAAGTCTGTCTGTATATCTATCGTCTGTCTTGTATATTTCCTTGTGCATATGTGTGTATATATAATATTTATGTTTTTAATACACATATATTATCTAGCACTATGCATACATTGTTTGCAGTATGTTTCTCTGAGGAGTGAGACGGGGAGCTGAATAGAACTTTTACATTTTATGTTATACTCTGTGTATTGCTTCCATTTTCTGTCATGAGCATTATTATTATTATAACAAAATACATTAATAAAATATTGTCAGATTTCTTTTAATAAAGTTTTATATTAGATCTGTTACTTAAACATCATAGCAAAAATACAGAACTTTCAAGTGTAACAGTCATCAGTTTTAATGTACACTTGTGAACTTACTTTGACATTTGGAGAGCTACATCATCTTTTTTTTTTTTTGGCTTTACAGGATATTCATCTCCTCCTTACATGTCTTTAGTCCATATATAAGTAAATGGATTTAATATTATCAGGTATAAACCAATGTGCCACTGATTCTGAAAATATACATCTGCAGAGTTTTTCTGTTATAACGAGCTAATAGAAATGCCAAATTAGGTTTCAAAGATTCAATAAAAATATAAAACTTAAAATGTATTATGTAGTTTACCCATATAGCCACAAGAAAATTTCAAAAGGTACAAATGGCACCTATATTTAAAATGACCAGTATTCCACTGAATAAACTTTTCTGAAGGAACTATTTGGTGAGAGCCACATGTTTATCATTGAAGCTATCTTGGTGAAAACATGGAATCATGGCCAAGTGGAATGTGTCATTTTGTATATATAAATGTGTCATTTATATATCTCATTTACATATATAAAATAGAGTAAATAAATGATATAAATCAAACTAGCTTATGCCTAGCGGAAGAACCAGGCAAACGAACTTGAAATAGAACTTGAAAGTTTGGGAGGAAAGTGAAGTAGTTATCCAGATAATGTTAGAATGATACTTACGTAGCTAACTCAGTTATCTACTGCACCTTATTGTTTAGTAGATGGTCTGTATGAAAAATGTCATAACATCATCAAAGGTGCATATCTGTTTTACGAATTGTGGAAAAAGAAATGAAACAGAAGACTGTGGTACAGCATGGAAAGATAGAATACTTAAAGTCAGAAGAAGAAAAGAATAAATGAACAGTTTTGAGAGACAAATTTAAGCTTTTCTATTCTTCTTGGTAATGAATCAAATATTGGAAATTATAGAAACTGAAACAGGTACTCAAGGGAGAAGAAGAAAATAAATTGGTGGATCAAATGTAGAGCCACACAAATGCTGGTCTTTAATTTTAATCACTACTTAATTAGTGATCTTATCCCTAGGGTTTGAATGCACTATATAACTTTAAATTCATACCTCATTATGCTTTGTTTTTCTATTAGCCATAAAAATATCTGTTGTGTTATTTACTTTAAAAATGCAAAGTTATTGTGTGAACATACTCTAGTTTAAAAGTGTAAGTTGTGAATAATAATATATTATCTCCATATGGTAGCAAAATGTCTTTGAACTCTTAAACATTAATGCACCATATGTTTTCAATATTCATTGCTTGACTCTCCAGATAATATGTAATTATGCTGAAGTTCTATTTGATCTTATTAACACTTTTTTATTTTAATTTGAAAGATTGTTATAATCATCAATTTAATAAAGGTAGCTAATTTTTATTCTGTCATTTTCCTGTAATAACTTAAGGTCTAGTTATTGAAAAGGGTAGCTATCTGTATTAGTCCATTTTCATGCTTCTGATAAAGACATACCTGAGATTGGGAAGAAAAGAGGTTTAATAGACTTATAGTTCCAAATGGTTGAGGAGGCCTCTCAATCATGGCGGAAGGCAAGGAGGAGCAAGTCACGTCATATATGCATGGCAGCCGGCCAAGAGAGAGCTTGTGCAGGGAAACTTCTGTTTTTTAACACCATCAGATCTTGTGAGACTCATTCACTATCACAAGAACAGTGCAGGAAAGACCCCCTCCCATAATTCATCACCTTCCTACTGGGTTCTTCCCACAACACATGGAAATTGTGGAAGTTGCAATTCAAGATGAGATTTGGGTGGGAACACAGTGAAGCTGTATAAGTGTCTAACAAAAAAATAAATGAAATGTGATACATTGAATAATTATTTGTGATTTAATTTTGAAATGGCCCTCAGCCACTTCTCTGTTAAATTCAAAGTGCTCACAACAGTAATTAGGAACTGCTAAGGAACTACTTATCTGAAAAGAAAGCTAAGGTTCACAGGTAACTATGGTCACACACTTGTGGACTTTTGTTGTACATGTGCCATTTGCCTAAGGAATGGAAGAGACTACAGGTATATGTTTAAGATTATATTTTTTCACTGATAATGCCTTCCAAATAATATTGGCTTCTAATAAAAATTACTTTGTTTTTGTAGTTTGTGGGTAATAATTTATATAGAAGTATCAAAAATAATTTTTCTTTTTCTTTTCAATGCAAAATTTTTCCCCCATGGTGTTACAGAGAAAGCAAAATATTTTTGTGGCTAAAGTCTACTAAATGTGAATGCTGATTCTTGAGACATGTCAAACTTTGGTCCATTAATTCTAGAGTCTGATGCCATTTGGACTTATTATTTATTATTTATGTATTGCCAAAGTGTCTCTAAAGAGTCAAGAAAAAACTTATGCAAAGAAGAGAAAGACTACCAATTAATTTAATGAAAATGATGGTTTAACAAAAAAATATATATATAAGGAAAATATAGTTTCCTGAAGAACAAAAAGCATCTTTGCATGCTAGCTGTGGCAATACAGGTATTGTGTTAACTTTCAAGCTGATTTCTTATAGTATTGTGTGTTTGCCTGCTCCTGGTCATTAAGACAAACTAGTTCCTATCTAATAGGCTACATTTTTTATCTTTGTGCTAGGTTTCTATTTTCATGTCATGCTCTGCAGAACTTGACTAAGACTCCACCCAAGTAGTCTTCTTGGTACTGACAACAACCTCGAGCATAACTACTGGCCCCATATGGAGAAATGTTTACGTTTCTCCCTCTTAGCATTTTGCTTCATGTCAAACTTATTTTAGCCATTTTTATGGAATTTTCATTTAAAACGTTCGTCTTAACTTTTTGTCCTTTTCATTCCCACTGCCAATGGGAATGAAATAGTGGTCAGACTCTTATAACCTTTATTTTAAATTTTATTTTTTCATGGGTACATCATAGGTGTATATATGTCTGAAGTACATGAGATGTTTTGACACAGGCATGCAATGTGAAATAAGCACATTATTGAAGAACGGGGTATCCATCCTCCCAATAATCCATCCATTGAGTTTCAAACAATCCAGTTATACTATTTAAGTTATTTTAAAATGTATAGCTATTATGGACTACTGTCACCCTGCTGTGCTGTCAAATAATAGGTCTTATTCTTTCTATTTTTCTGTACCCCTTGATCGCCACTGCCTTTCCAGCTCACTACTACTCCTCTCAGCCTCTGGTAATCATCTTTCTACTTCGATATCTATGAGTTCAATTGATTTGGTTTTCGAATCATACAAATAAATGAAAACATGCAATGATTGTCTTTCTGTGCCTGGCTTAGTTCGCTTAGCATGATAATCTCCAGTTCCATCCCTGTTGTTGCAAATGACCAAAAATCATTCTTTTTTATGGCTAAATAGTACTTCATTGTATATATCTCCCACATTTTAAAAAATCATTCATCTGCTGATGAACACTTAAGTAGCTTCCAAATCTTAGCTATTGTAAACAGCACTGCAACAAACACTGGAATGCAGGCATCTCTTTAATCTCGTTATGTGTTGTTTGTCTGTTCAGGTTTTGTATTTCTTCCTGGCTAAATCTTGGTAGGTTGTATGTATTTAGGAATTTGTCCATTTCTTCTAGATTTTCCAATTTATTGACATAAAGTTACTTATAGTAGCCACTAATGATCCTTTGAGTTTCTGCAGTATCACTTGTAATGTCTCCTTTTTCATTTCTGGTTTCATATAATTGGATAGTCTCTCTTTTTTTCCTTAGTCTGGCTAAATGTTTGTCTACTTTGTTGAAATTTTCAAAAAACTAACTTTTTGTTTCCTTGATCATGTGTATTTTTTTATTTCAATGTCATTTATTTATGTTCTGATCTTTATTATTTACTTTCTTCTACTTCTACTAGTTATGGATTTGGTTTGCTCTTGGTTTTTCTAATTCTTTAAGATGTATTATCAGATTTATTGAAGTTTTTCCTTTTTTGATGTAGGCACTTATGGCCATAAAATTTCCTCTTAGTACTGCTTTTTGCTGTATCCTTTAGGATTTAGTACATTATGTTTCCATTAGAAACTATTCAATTTCCTTCTTAATTTCTTCATTGACCCATTGGTAATTAAATAGCATATTTTTAAATTATCATGTATTTGTATGGTTTCCAAAATTCCTCTTGTTATTAATTTATAGTTTTATTCCTTTGTGGTCAGAAAAGATGCTTGATATAATTTCAACTTTTTAACGTGACAAAACATGTGGTCTAGAATTAAGAATAATCCATGTGCTGAGAAAAAGATGTGTATTCTGAAGCCATTGCATGAAATGTTCTGTAAATATCTATTAGATCCATTTGGTCTATACCTCATATTAAGTCTGATGATTCTTCGTTGATTTTCTGTCTGGAAGATCTATCCAATGCTGAAAGTGGGGTGTTAAAGTCTCCAGCTATTACTATATTGTGGTCTATTTCTCTCTTTATCTCTAATAATATTTCCTTTATATATCAGAGTGCTCCACTGTTGGGTACATAAGTATTCACATTGTTATATTCTCTTGGAAAATTGACCCCTTTATCATTACATAGTGACTTTTTTGTCTCTTCTGATAGTTTTTGTCTTGAAATCTATTTTGTCTGATATAAATATGGTGAGTCCTGCTCTTCTTTGGTTTCCTTTGGCATGGATTTTTTTTTTAATCCCTTTATTTTCAGTTGATGTGTGTCTTTATAGGTAAAATGTGGTTTTTGTAGACAACAGATCAATGGGTCTTGCTTTCTTCATCCTTTCAGCTAGGCTATGACTTTTAATTGATAAGTTTAGTTCATTTACATTCATTATTATCATCAATAAGTAAGGACCTACTCATGCCATTTTGTTACTTTGCTTTCTGATTGTTTTGTGGTCTTCTCTTACTTTTTATTTTTATTCTTGTCTTCCCCTGGTGAAGATGGTTTTCTCTGGTGATATGATTTAGTCTATTGCTTTTTATTTTTTGTGTATTCATTGTATGATTTTTGGTTTTCAGTTACCACGAGGCTTGCAAGTACTATCTTATAAACCATTATTTTAACCAGATAACAAACTTAAACCTATTTACATAAACAAACGAGCAAAAGGAAAATAAAAACTCTACACCTTAACTTCATACCTCTGCCTTTTAACTTCTTGTTGTTTCCGTTTCTATTTATATCTATTACTGACTATGACTAGAAAAGTTATTGTAGTTGTTGTTTTTGATGGGTTCCTTGTTTAGTGTTGCTATTTTGGATAAGAGTAAGTTTACACACCACAGTTGCAGTAATATAATACCACTGTGTTTTTCTGTGTACTTATGATTACCAGTAAGGTTTTTTTACCTTTAGGCAATTATTTATTGTTCATAAATGTCTTTTTCCTTCTGATTGAAGTACTTGTTTTAGCATTTATTTTAGGACAGGTTTCATATTGATGAAATCCCTCAGTTTCCGTTTGTCTGGAATAGTCAATTTTTCTCCTTCATGTTTGAAAGAGGTTTTTGCCAGATATACATCAGTTTAAATATGTCATGCCATGCCCTTCTGGCCTGTAAGGTTTCTAGTGAAAATTTTGATGCTGGATATATTCAAGCTCCACTATATGTTATTCCTTTCTTTTCTCTTGCTGCTTTTAGGATCCTTTCTGTATTCTTGACTTTGGGGAAATTGATTATTAAATGCCTTGAGGTAGTCTTCTTTGGGTTAAAACTGCTTGGTGTTCTATAACCTTATTACACTTGGGTATTGATATCTTTCTCTGGATTTATAAAGTTGTCTGTTATTATCCCTTTGAATAAACTTTCTGCCCCCATCCCTTTCTCTAACCCCTTTTTAAGGCTGATTTTCCCTTTTGAGATTATTTTCTAAATCCTGTAGTTGTGCTTCACTGTTTTTTTATTCTTTTGTCTTTTGTCTTCTCTGTGTATTTTCAAATAGTCTTTCTTCAATCTGCATAATTATTCTTCTTGATGTATCTTTCATCTCCAGAGTTTCTGATTGATTCTTTTTCATTATTTTAATCTTTTTGTTAAATTTATCTGATAGGATTCTGAATTCCTTCTCTGTGTTGTCTTGAATTTCTTTGAGTTTCCTCAACATAGCTATTTTGAATCATTTGTGTGAAAGGCCACATATCTGTGTTTCTCCAGTATTGGTCTCTGGTGCCTTATTTAATTCATTTGGTGAGGTCATGTTTTCCTGGAAAATCTTAATGCTAGTAGATGTTCTTTGATGTCTGGGCATTGAAGAGTTAGGTATTTACTGTAGTCTTCACTATTTGGGCTTATTTGGAGCTGTCCTTCATTGGAAGGCTTTCCAGATATTTGAAAGGACTTGGGTATTGTTTTCTAAGCTGCTTTTGCTTTAGGGGATACCCAAGCTCAGTAACGCTGTGGTTCTTGCAGATACGTAGATGTACCATCTTGATGGTCTTGGGCAAGTGGTGGGAGAATTTTCTGGATACCAAGTAGACACGCTTGTTCTCTTTCCTCACTTTCTTCAAAACAAATAGTGTCCCTCTCTCTGTTCAGAGACACCTAAAGCTGGGGATGGATCTACACAAGAACGCTGTGACTACCACCACTCTCAGTGCACTGGGTCAGACTTGAAGCCGGCACAGCACTAAGTCTCACCCAAGGCCTGCTCTAATCACTCCCTCATCACTGCCTATGTTTACTCAAGACCCTGTGACTACAATAAGCAGGTGGCAAAGCCAATCAGGCCTGTATCCTTCACTTTAGGGTAGTGAGTTCCCCTAGGTCCCAGATTGGTCCAGGGGTGCTGCCGGGGAGTCAGGGACTACAGGCAAAAACCTTAGAAGTCTATCTGGTATTCTATTGTATTGTGGCTGAGCTGGCACTCAAACCACAAGTCGCAGGCCTTCCCAACTCAGAGGAGCCTCACCCTATAGCCACTGCTAACCCAGGCCATAAGGAGTACTGCCAGACTATTACAAATGTTCCCTTAAGGCCCAAGATCTCTTAAGTCAGCTTGTGGTGAATGCATTTTGGCCTGGGATTCTTCCTTCCAGACAGTGGACTCCCCTCTGGTCTTGGGCAGGTGCAGAAATGCTGTTCAAGAGTCAAGTTTTAGAGTCAGGGACCTCAGGAGACCACTTGATGCTGTACTCCCATATGGTGATGTTTGTACCTGAGGTAAAAGACAAAGTCCCTTTTACTCTTTCCTCTGCTTTTCTCAAGCAGAAAGACTTTTGCCCCATAGCCACCATAGCTGGTAGTGTGCTGAGTCTCATCTGAAACCAACAACTCTCAGAGGCTCTCCATGTAGTACCTGGGTATGACTGTTGGCTCTTCAGGACCTAAAGGCTCTTGAGTTGGCAGGTGATAAAAGCTGTCAGGACTGTGTCCTTCCCTTAAAGGAGCCAGTTTACTTCTGGCCCAGGGTGTACCTAGAAATGCCAGCTGGGAGCTAAAGCCTGCAATGGGTGCATCATGGCTCTGACTAGGGCCCTATCCTGCTGTGGCTGAGCAGCTATCCAAGATGCAAGACAAAGTTCTCCCAACTCTTCTCCCTCCTCTCCTCATGTGGAATAAAGGGGTCTCTTTTGGAGCTGCAAGCTCTGAAGCCTGGGAAATACCCGCACCCCCTTGGCTGCCCCATTTGGTGTCTCAGTGTATCTCATTCCCCCAACCCCCAGTCCAGTGTCTCTGAGTATTGTTCAGCCCTAGGACTCGCCTAAGAGTTGCAGTTCTTATGGCCTAGACTGCCTCTCAAGTTTACTTAGAGATTGAGCGTACTTTGCCCCTCAGTGACAAGTTTTGCACACACTCAATTTTGGACCACTGATATTAATGATTTTCCTCTGACTAGGGCTGGTTTAAATGTTTCCCTTGTGGGCAGGCATCAGCTGAGTTTGATCTTGTTTTTCTTTCTGCTCTAACAGAACAGCACAGAGCTCAGTGCCTCACAATTGTGTTTTTTTCTCCCCCAGAGCCCAGAAATGCTCTCTGTAACACACCACTGCTGCAGGGGGTTGAAGGAGATGGTGTTAGTGATTCAGGACTGTTTTCTGCTACCTCTTCAGTGCCTCTTTCAAAGATATGAAGTTAAAACCAAATACTGTGAGTGCTCACCTGGCTCACCTGATTTTTGGTTCTAATGATTTTTTTTTTTTTCTATGTAGATAGTTGTTAACTTGGTGTCCTTGCAGAGAGGATGATTGGTGGGGCTTTCTATTCTGCATTCTTACCATCTTGCTCTGCCTCCCAATCTGTAACCTCTTTTTTTTTTTTTTTTTTTGATAGATCATTGCAATAGTTTTCTTGTCGGTTTTCTAGTTTTTATTTATTTGTCTTACCTATTTACATATCGATTATGGAACTCCCTTGTTCAACATTCTTCTGTAGATCTCCCATTGCATCCTCAATTAAGTGTAGATACCTGTCACTCAAATTCACATCTTTGCATGATATTGATCCATTCTAATTCCTCTACCTTGCCTTTTTCTACTCTCATTAATTGCTAACAATCCAACCGAAATAGAATATATATTACTACTCACTTATACTGTGTACATTTTCACTTCTGAAACTCTCATCACTCTTGTTTGGAAATGGCCATAAACCTTTTCATTGTCACCTGTCAGACCTCTCTACATCCCCAAATTATTATATAAAATTGAATTATAAATTTTATATAAGAAATATAAAAAATATTTTTTATCAAATCTTACAAACAGGCTCAACTATTTTTCCTCAAGTCTCCTAGACGTTTGTATATTTTTAACAGCACTTATCACGTTTTACCTTGTAATGTGTTTGTGTTACTTCACTACATAGAATAACAACAATAATAGGTAACATTTATTGAGCAATCAGTGTGTCAAGCAGTGGATTGAGAACTTTACATGGATTATTTTACTTATTCTTACCAAATTTCTATTACGTAGGCCCTATTATTATTACCAGTTTAAAAATGATGAAATACCAAGAAGTAAAATTGTAAATTAGATCCTGGTGAGGCTGTTTGTGTTCCTCTAGATGAGCACTGCACATTTGACTTATTTCTTGTAGAAATGTGACTACATTGAAAAGATGTATTCTTTGTTATATACTCATGTGTAATCCATTCAAGTGAATAGGAGCTGCATACCTCTGAATTAAAGTTTCTTCGGTACGTACTTGGCATTTTATTTTTAATATTTCTTTTATAATTGGCCTTTATCTCATTTGTGTTAATTGATAAAGCAAACTACCTCTGTTATTTATATGTAAACATTGTTTTCAATAGGGATATATTCTGAACTTTGATGATTTCTCCATAGATTATTTAATTGACACTATATAGCGTAAAATACATTTCAAGGCATCGCAGTTTAAGTAAGGCCTAATTAAGTAGGATACTTGACCTTAGATAGTGACAGAAATAACTAATTCTTTTATGAGTATGTCTTTTGTCTTTATTTTTTCAAATACACTGGATACTAAATCAATGGCATTCAAATAAAATTATGAAAATAAGTACAGAAATGTGTATTGTCAGTGTTGAATATTCTTCAGTGAAAAAGCATCATCCTTGGTAATTGTATCATCCTAATAAAACATTGCAGCTATATTTACAGCTAAATAAAATGGGATATTTTATTAGTATTCTTTAGAAGTCATATGTTATTTTCCATATCAACATGTTACATATTCAATAGCATGAAAAATCAGCTGATATTAGAATTTTTTATGAATATCGAAAAAGTTACAAGATAGAAGTTGGAATGGAAAAATTTGGGAGCAAATTTTCTTTATTCAGTTTGCTGAATACTTCTGAAAGCCACATTTTACAAATGGGAGAATAGGCACCTCCAGAGGTATAGTGAGAGGTCCAGTGTGGTGGGGGTGATCGGGAGTAAGAGTGCTTTGAAGAAACTTTTAAAAGTTTCAAGTATTCACTGTTGATGAGGGAAACTTCATGCCCATAAATGAAGCCAACTTAATCTATCTTCCGAGCCTGTATTTGACTTCTCTTCCTCTCTGCTTTTAGGATCACGTTGACATTTTCGGTTGTTTTAGAAGGTTTGATGCTTTCAAAACAATTAGTGAGCAGTAGAAAGAGAAATCTGGATTCACAGATATCCTCAGTGCCCTTGCAGCACACAAATATTTAAGAAAGACATTTCTTGTGGTAAGTGAATCAATTTACTTAATTTGAACAAATGCTTCACTAAGGGTAAACTTCTTTTTATACTAAAAACAAATAACCATTTTCATTTTCTCTGTTTTATCTCTCTGTGCTTACGTTTTATCAGTAAAATGAGATTACTCAATCCTTTGAGTACCTACCTCACAGGATTGTTTCAAGGACTGATTCAGGCAAAACTTTATTGAAGTGCCTGGCACACAGCAATTCCTCATTATTGTGCCTTTTATAACAATAATAATTTGGCTGGATAGTTTACTTAGTGCCTCTTTGACAATGCAATATTATTTACTTTATTCCTTTTTAACATGAACTTTGCTTTTACTCAAATCCTGCGATCCCTCAGACCAATGTACTATCCTTCTACACTCATCCCCAAATGATAGAGCATGCTCTGAGTTAATACATACTCTACGATATTAGCTTAAAACTTCTTACTCTTTGTCTCCCTGGATTTTGCTGTTTCCCCAAAGCCTTCCATTTCTCAATTGCCTCTGTTTGGGAGCATTTGGCTGTGGATATATGCAGTTAACTGCCCTTGGCTCAGGATGTAGTTCACTCATTTTCTGACCAGATTTCTAACCTCTTAAACGCCTTTGAGATTCTCTCTTGACTGCTTCAGAACAGCTTTGATTTAAGCTCGTCTGTGGATTTCATACGCAGACTGCTGGCATTTTCCGAATTTAAAATGAATTTGTTCATTGAGACTGAACGTTTTATAGGGCTTAGTTCACTTGGTTTGAGTTTTGTTTCGATGAAATACAAGAGGAGGATTCATTCCCCAGGAGGGCTAGTTAGCGTCGTTGTACTCCTAGGAGAAGCCAGGGTTTCCAGCCCCTAGAGGCAAACTGTGTCATAAACTTTGTTGCAGACTGATCCCCAGAGCCTGGTCATTGACAGAGCTCCTAAATATTTAGTGCTAAGCTGTTCCTTTCATTATATAGCATATATACACTTGAGCCATGAAGAGGTGAAGAAGACCAAAGATCAATCTGAACTTGGTGAGACCAGTCTGCCAACTAGAGTTAAGAACACACGCACTGTATCAATATGGAAAATGTAAACTTTTGATGAGATATTCTGTATAACTAAAGAAAACTCCGTGTTAAAACATGGATGTGCGTAACTGCATATACTTGCTAATTTTTTCTCAATACTTGTTTTACTCTTGTGAAGATAACACTTTAATCCTAAATGAGCATGCTAGGTGTGACAGATCCTATATTAGTTTTAATAATTGAAGCAGGTAGTAATAACTAGATTATTGACATTTTTGAGTCATGTGTTCAGCTATTGCTTCAAACTTGCTCAAATTATACTTGGAATTTTATAGTGTTTTGTTTATATTACATACTCTTCTCGTAATAATGTGGTAATCTAGTTTCCAGAATCATGCAAATAGTTATAGATTTTGATTTTTCAAAATAACAGTTTTAAAGAATTGAGAATTTAAGCTTTTTTGAGGAACCATATTTTCAAAATTCTCCATGTATTTTTGTTTCATATAATATTAACTCATTTTTAAAAGCCAAAATTAGTGTACCACAGACTCCCCATATCTGTTCATCATCTTCTAACTAGAAATAGTGATATGACTTTTTGCTATTTAAATATAAAGTGAAGACATTATCTATGAAATATTTAAAATACATATTAGCTCTTCATTATACATTTTATCATTTCAATATTCAAATTGAGTTTGTTTAACCAGAAGATTATATAGATTCTCTATGCGTGTAATTCTCTCTACTTGATTACTGAACTCCTAAAATGTATGATCTCTTATAAAAATGTCAGCAGCAAAACACCCATTGTGCTTTCCTTACTATTCATGAATGAAAATCTTTCCTACTGTATTTGCCTGGTGATCTGGTTGAAACTACCTAGAGGAAAACCTAAATATCACAACTTATTTCTCTGCGCTGTGCTGAGAGCCTAAAAAAGTGGTGACTAAGCAACTTCCTGTTTTCCCTTTATACCCCAACTGATCTCCTCCAGGACCTACCATCTAAGTTATTTGAGTTAAAGGTCTTTAATCTCCTGTTTCCCCACAGCAATCTACCAAGCCGCTCCTGTTTCTTTATGACACTACTTTCATTATCCTTTCTTTTTCTGTCAAAAGTTTCAGCCCCACTTTACCACCCTCCGAACTTGTGATATGGGAACTTGGGACAAGGTTAAAGTTGATGGACCCTCGCAGTGAAGAATAAGGTGAGCCGCAGATCTTTTGCCTACTGAGAAAATCATGCTGATTTTTTTTCCTTACAAACCAGGGGTAGCCAAAATAGGTAGCATTTTGTTGAGCATTTTTGGTAATATTCGGTGGTATAGTTAAGATAATTATTTTCTTGATTTTGGTGTTTTATTTGCTTTATTTTGACTTCATTTTCGTATGTTACTGTGCCTGCAAGTAAGACAAATAAAAAGACTTGGTATCTCTAAGAAAGAAGAGAGTAAAATGTCCTTTTGTAATACCAGCTCATAATGATCGTCAATCAAGGAAGATGGAGTGATCACCTTCATTGCTTGGAGAGTCCCTGCTGTTCATAGTATGAAAACATATGAATGTTTATTGTGGGGAATCTTTGATGGCTTGGGTTTCTTTAAGATTCGTTTTGTAATGATTAACACAATATACTAAGTATTCTCTTTACAATTTATGAAGATGAAAATCAAAATATGGATGCAATAATTAAAAGCATAGTGTTAGGAAATTTAAGCCCATGTATGACTTAGCTATGATGTGCTCTAGTTTCTTCAATATTGTAAATAGAACCAGTTTTTACCTTGTGTCCATTACCCCTTTACCTTGTGTCTGTTATCTTGCCTTTCCCTGCAAGTCAGTAAACGAGAAAGAATAGTATACAACCTGCTGTCTATACTTTTTTTTTTACCAGCCATTATTTAACCCAATGCGGTCCAGCTCTTGCTCCCATGAAACTGCTCTCACTATAAAGTTCACTAGTGACCACTTAATTGATAGTTGAAGTGACATCTGGATTTGAGCGCTGCTCCATCATGCATTAGCTTTGTGATCTTTGGCAATTTAGTTTTTTGTGCCTTAGTTTTATTTTCTGTAAAATGGGAATAACAATGGTACCTACTCACAGTTGTTGTTGCTGTTCGTTTATTTTTAGATACAGGTGTCACTTTGTTGCCCAGGCTGGCGTGTGCAATAGTAGCAGTGCAATTATTCGAGGCACTGTTAGTTGTGCAATCATAGCTCACTGCTGCCTCAAATTCCTGGGCTCAAGAGATCCATTCACATCCGCCTCCCAAGCAGCAGAGACTACAGGCATATGCCACCTTGCCCAGCTAACTTTTAAATTTTTTTGGAGGTAGGGTCTCGTTGCCATCTTGCCCAGGCGGGTCTCAAACTCCCGAGCTCAAGCAAACCACCTGTCTCAGTCTCTCAAAGTGCTGGGATTACAGGTGTGATCACAGCCTTAATGTAAGATTAAATATGATAATGTATGTCTGGAACTTCACACAGTTTCTGGCACAATTTCTGTCAGCTATTATTGTTCCTCCCCTTTCTTGACCTTGCTGTGATGCTCCAAACTATTAATTCCTTTTCTTTTTGAAACTCCTCTAGTTCTCTTTTCCTGGTTTACGTTAAACTACTCTTTTCTGACACATTTTCTGTTTTGCTAGTTACTATCCACTTTTCTTGAAGGCTTCTGTTTCTCCAATCGTTTTGACATTAATATCAAGATAAATCTGCATTAATATCTTGGCTCTACCACTTAAAAGTTTGATAAGCTTAGGCGAGTTACTTGACCTGCCTGAACCTTTGCTTCTGCAACTGCAAAATGGGAATTTAATGGTACCCTCCTCCAAAATTTGTTAAATAATTAATCTATTAATAAATTTGACACATATTCGTTGAGTGCTTACTCTGCAGCACACATTGCTCTGGGTACAGTGGATACAATCAAGTACATATGACCTTTTTGTTTCTTTAAGGAACTTATATTCTCGTGTGGGGAGATAATGTAAGCAAATGTGTAAGATAAATTAAGCTTGACATAAGGACTAAAAAGAAAGGAAACTGGTAATATGCTAGAGAGTTGCTGGCACTCAATGCCAGCTGGTGAAAGCAGCCTCAGGGTCTGTACCCTGCAGAATCACAGAAGTGGAGCTGCCCAAGACCGTGGAAGCCCACTCTTTGCATCACCATGCCCTGGATGTGAGGCATGGAATCGAAGGGGATTCTTTTGGAGATTTATGATTTAATGAGTGCTCTGTCAAGGTTCAGACTTGCATGGGGTCTGTGACCCTTTTGTTTTGTCCAATTTCTCCAGGTTGAAATGGAAACATTTATGCAATGCCTGTACCACCATTGTATCTTGAAAGTAACTAACTTTTTTTTTTTTTTTTTTTTGAGACGGAGTCTGGCTCTGTCGCCCGGACTGGAGTGCAGTGGCCGGATCTCAGCTCACTGCAAGCTCCGCCTCCCGGGTTCACGCCATTCTCCTGCCTCAGCCTCCCGAGTAGCTGGGAGTACAGGCGCCCGCCACCTCGCCCGGCTAGTTTTTTGTATTTTTTAGTAGAGACGGGGTTTCACCGTGTTAGCCAGGATGGTCTCGATCTTCTGACCTCGTGATCCGCCCGTCTCGGCCTCCCAAAGTGCTGGAATTACAGGCTTGAGCCACCGCACCCGGCCTTTTTTTTTTTTTTTTTAACAGGCTCGTAGGTGGAAGGGTTTTGGCCTTGTATCAAATGAGACTTCAGACTTAAACTTTTGAGTTAATGCTGGAATGAGTTAAGACTTTGGAGGACTTTTGGGAAGGCATAATTGGTTTTGAAATGTCAGAAGGACATGAGATTTGGGCGGGGCCAAGGGTAGAATGATACGGTTAGGTTCCGTGTTCCCACACAAATCTCATCTCAAGTTGTAATACCCATGCATCAAAGGAGGGACCTGGTGGGAAGTGATTGCATCTTGGGGGCTGTTTCCCCCATGCTATTCTTATAATAGTGAGGGAGTTCTTACAATATCTGATTGTTTAAAAGTGGCACTTCCCCCTTCACTCTTTCTCTTTTCTGCCACCAACTAAAAACATGCTTTGTTTCTTCTTTGCCTTCTGCCATGATTGTAAGTTTACAGAGACCTCCCAAGCCATATGGAACTATGAGTTAGTTAAACCACTTTTCTTGTAAATTATCCAGTATTGGGTAGTACTTTATAGCAGGGTGAAATATACTAATACACCCCACTATATGTTTTTGTTTCCTTTGTCGAAGATCAGCTGGCTGTAAGTATTTGGCTTTATTTCTGGAATAGCTTTTCTATTGCATTGGACTACATGCTTATTTTTATAACAGCACCATGCTGTTTTGGTAACTAGAGCCTTGTAGTATAGTTTTAAGTTGGGTAATGTGATGCCTTCAGGTTTGTCCTTCTTGCTTAGTCTTGCTTTTGCTATGTAGACTCTTTTTTGTTTCTATATAAATTTTAGAATTTCTTTTCTAGTTCTGTGAGGAATAATGACAGTATTTTGATGGAAATAATTGCATTGAATTTGTAGATTGCTTTTGGCAGTATGGTCATTTTCACACTATTGATTCTACCTATCAGTGAACATGGGATATGTTTCTATTTGTTTGTGTCATCTATTATTTCTTTCAGCAGTGTTTTGTAGTTTTTCCTGTAGAGATCTTTTACCTCCTTAGTTAGGCATATTCTTAAGTATTTTTTTTGCAGCCTTTGTAAAAGGAATTGAGTTATTGATTGGATTCTCAGCTTGGTCATTGCTGATGTATAGAAGTGCTACGGATTTGTGTACATTGATTTTGTAACCTGAGACTTTACTAAATTTATTTTTCAGATCTAGGAGCTTTTTGAACATGTCCTTAGGGTTTTCGAGGTATACAATCATATCTTTGGCAAACAGTAACAGTTTGACTGCCTTTTTAACTATTTGGATGTCCTTTATTTCTTTCTTTCGTCTGACTGCTCTGGCTAGAACTTCCAGTACTATGTTAAATAGATGTGGTGAGAGTGGGCCTCTTGTCTTGTTCTAGTTTTCAGGAGGAATGCTTTCAATTTTTCCCCGTTAAGTATAATGTTAGCTTTGGATTCGTCAAAGATGACATACCTTAAGATATATCACTTCTATGCTGATTTGCTGAGGGCTTTAATAATAAAGGGATGGTGGATTTTGTCAAATGCTTTTTCTGCATCTATTGAGATGATCACATGATATTTGTTTTTAATTCTGTTTATGTGGTGTATCACATCTATTGACTCATGTATATTAAATCAGTCCTGCATCCCTGATATAAAACCAACTTAATCATGGTCGATTATGCTTTTGATATGCTGTTGGACTTGGTTAAATTGTTCTTTGTTGAGAATTTTTGCATCTATGTTCATAAGGAATATTGATTTGTATTTTTTTTTGTTGTTGTTATGTTTTTTTCCTGTTTTCAGTATTAGGGTGATCCTGGCTTCACAGAATAACTTAAGGATAATTCCTTATTTCCCTGTCTTTTGCAATAATTTCAGTAGAATTGCTACTTGGTACCAATTATTTAAATGTCTGATATAATTCAGCTGTGAGTCCATCCAGTCCTGGACTTTTTTTGTTGGCAATTTCTTTTTTATTACGGTTTCAGTATTACTGCTTGTTATTTGTCTGTTCAGAGTTTCTATTTCTTCATGGTTTAATTTAGGAAGGTTGTACATTTCCAGGAATTTATTCATCTCTTTTAGGTTTTCTAGTTTGTGCACATAAATGTCTTCATAGTAGTCTTGAATAATCTATTGTATTTCTGTGGTATTGGTTGTAGTATCACCCTTTTTATTTCTAATTGAGCTTATTTGGATCTTCTCTCTTTTCTTCATGGTTTGTCTTGCTAATGGTCTATTGACTTTGTTTATTCTTTCAAAGAACCAATATTTTGTTTTATTTATTTTGTGTATTTTTGTTTTAATTTTATTTAGTTCTGCTCTGATCTCTGTTATTTCCCTTTTTTTTCTGCTGTGTCTGGGTTTGGTTTGTTCTTTCTCTAGCTCATTGATGTGTGAGCTTGGATGGTCTATTTGTGCTGTCTCAGACTCTTTGATGTAAACATTTAATGCTATGAACTGTCCTTTTAGCACCACTTTTGGTGTATCCCAGAAGTTTTGATAGGTTGTGTCACTATTATCATTCAGTTCAAAGAATTTTTTAATGTCCATCTTGATTTTATTGTTGACCCAAAGATCATTCCAGAGCAGCTTATTTAGTTTCCATATGTTTGCATAGTTTTGAGGATTCCTTTTTGAGTTAATTTCCAATTTTATTCCAACATGGTCTGAGAGAGTACTTGATATAATTTATATTTTCTTACATTTATTGAGACTTGTTTTGTGGCCTACTATATGGTTTATCTTGGAGAATGTTCCATGTACTGATGGAAATAATATATATTCTGAAGTTATTGGGTAGAATGTTCTGTAAATGCATGTCAAGTCCATTTGTTCTAGGGTATAGTTTAAGTCTATTGTTTCTTTATTGATTTTTGGTCTTGATGACCTATCTAGTATTGTCAGTGGAGTATTGAAGTTCCTCACTATTATTGTGTTGTTGTCTATCTGATTCCTTAGGTCTAGTAGTAATTGCTTTATAAATTTGTGAGCTATAGTGTTAAGTGCATTTATATTTAGGATTGTGATATTTTCCTATTGAACTAATCCTTTTATCATTATATAATGTTACTCTTTTGTTAACTGTTGTTGCTTTGAAGTCTGTTTTGTCTGATATAAGAATAGCTACTCTTACCAGGTTTTGGTTTATATTTGCATGGAATATCTCTTCTTACCCCTTAACCTTAAGTTTATGTGAGTTCTGATATATTAGTTGAGTCTCTTGAAGACAGAAGATACTTGGTTTGTGGGTTTTTTATCCATTCTGTTAATCTGTATTTTATAAATGGAGATTTAGGCCATTTACATTCAAAGTTAGTATTGAGATGTGAGGTACTGATCTATTCATCATGCTAGTTTCTACCTGAATTCCTTTTGTTGTTGTTGTTGTGTTTTTAGGCCTTGTGTGATTTATGCTTTAAGGAGGTTCTATTTTGAGGTTTTGTTTCAAGATTTAAAACTCGTTTCAGCATTTCTTGTAGTGCTGGCTTGGTAGTGGTAAATTGTCTCAACATTTATTCATCTGAAAAAGACTTAATCTCTTCTTTATTTACGAAGCTGAGTTCCAATGGATACAAAATTCTTGGCTAATAATTATTTTGTTTAAGGAGACTAAAGATAGGACCTAATTCCTTCTGGCTTGTAAGTTTTCTGCTGAAACATCTGCTGTTAATCTTATAGGTTTTCCTTTATAGGTTATCTGATGCTTTTGCCTCACAGCTCTTAAAATTCTTTTTTTCATCTTGACTTTAGATAACCTGATGAGTACGTGCCTAGGTGTTGATCTTTTTATGATGAATTTCCCAGGTATTATTTGAGCTTCTTGTATTTGGAAGTCTAGATCTCTAGCAATGCCAGGGTAGCTTTCCTTGATTATTCCCTAAAATAAGTTTTTCAAACTTTTAGATTTCTCTTCTTTTTCAGTAACACCAATTATTCTTCGGTTTGGTTATATAACATAATCCCAAATTTCTTGGAGACTTTGTTAATTTTTAAATTATTTTTTCTATGTCTTTGTTGATTGGGTTGCTTTGGAAGCCTTGTATTTAAGCTCTGAAGTTTTATCTTCTACTGGTTAGATTCTATTACTAAAACTCTTCAGTGTATTTTGCATTTTTCTAAGTGTGTCTTTTGTTTTCAGAATTTGTGATGGTCTTTTCTTGGTGATATATACTTCTCTGGTTACTTTTCATCCATACCCTGTAATTTAAAAAAATGTATATTTCATTTGGTTTTCACCTTTTTCAGGTACCTCCTTGAGTAGCTTAATAATCAACATTCTGATAATTTTTTATCTGGCAATTCAGAAATGTTTTTGGTTTGGAACCATTGCTGAAGAGCTAGTGTAATATTTTGGGAGTGCTATAAAAACTTGTTTTGTCATATTACCAGAATTACTTTAGTTCTAATTTAGGTAGACTATTTCAGTGGAAAGATCTGAAACTCAAGAGCTGCTGTTCAGAATTTTGTCCCTTGATTTGGTGCTACCCCTTCACCCTAGGGATGGGGCTTCCTGACAGCCAGAATGCCAGTGATTGTTATTGCCCTTCTGGATCCAGCCACCCAGTGAGGCTACAAGACTCCAGGCTGGTGCCAAAGAATGTCTACAAAGAGTCCTTTGATGTAATCCATCTTCACATCTCTCAGCTGTGGATACCAGCACCTGCTCTGGTGGAGGTGGCAGGGGAGCGAAGTGGACTCTGTGGGAGTCCTTGGTTATAGTTTTGTTCAGTGTGCTGGTTTTCTTGAATACTGGTTATGCTAGCAGTGAAGTTGTCATGTGGATAGACTCAGGACCTCTGGTTAGCCAGGGTGTTGCAGGTGGTGGAATTAGTTGTTATTTTCTTCTTCTTTGGAGCAGTTTGTTCTGTTATGTGTTGCTGTAATCACTTGAATGGATTGGCCTCCTGCCAGGAGGTTGTGCTTTCAAGCTGCAGTAATAGAAGGGGGATTAAAATTATTTTCTTTTTTCTTTCCAATTTTGTTGCCATTTATTTCTTTCTCTTGTCTGATTGCTCTAGCTTGGACTCCAGTACTATGTTGAATAACAGTAGTAAAAGTGGGCATGCTTGTCTTGTTCCAGATGTTAAAGTCTTTCAGTTTTTCCATACTTAGTATGAAAATAGCTGCCAGTCTGTCATTTATGACTTTTATTGTGTTGAGGTATGTTCATTCTACACCAAATTTTTGAAGGGTTTGTTCTTGAATGGATGTTGAATTATATCAAATGCTTTGTTTTTTTTAAAAAACATCAGTAGAAATGATCATATGTTTTTCTCCTTCTTTCTGTTTCTATAATGTATCACATTGACTGAACCATACTTTTAATCCCTGGGATAAATCCAACTTGCTCAAGATGAATAATCTCTTTAATACATTGTTGAATTCAGTTTACTAGTATTTTGGTGAGGATTTTTGCATCAATGTTCGTTAGGGATATTGGCCTGTAGTTTCCGTTTTTGATTTGTCTGTGTCTGCTTTTGGTATCAGGGTAATACTGGCCTCAGAATGAGTTTTGAAGTGTTCCCTCTCCATTTATTTTTTAGAATAGTTTGAGAAAGATTTGTGTTGGTTCTTCTTTAAAAGTCTGGTAAAATGCAGCAGTGAAGCCATCGAGTCTTGAGCTTTTCTTTAATGGGATACTTTTTACTATGGTTTTTGTCTCATTGCTTGTTATTGGTCTCTTCAGGTTTTGAATTTCTTTATGGTTCAATCTTGATAGGTTGTATGTTCCCAGGAATTCATTTCTTCTAGGTTTTCTAATTTATTGGCATATAATTGTTTATATTCGTCTCAAATAATCTTTTGAATTAGTGGAGTGTTAGTTGCAATGTAACCTTTTAATCTCTGACTTTGAGTCTTTTATTTTTTTCTTAGTTTAGGTAAAGGTTTGTCATTTTGGTTATCTTTTCAAAAATTGAACTTGTCTCATTAATTTTTCATAATATTCTTTTGTTTTAATGTCACTAAGTTTTTATCTGATAGTTATTAGTTCTTTTCTTCTACTTATATTTATTTGGCTTGCTCGTTCTTCTCTAGTTCTTTAAGACCCATCAGTAGGTTGTTTATTTGAAGTATTTCTACTTTTTAAATATAGTCACTTATTGCTATAAACTTTTATCTTAGTACTGCTTTTACTGTATTCCTTTGGTTTTAGTATGTTTTGGTTTAATTTTTATTTGTTTCAAGAAATTTTTCTCTTTTCTTTTTAATTTCTCCCTTGGCCCACTGCTCATTCAAGAACATATTGTTTAATTTCCATGTGTTTGTATACTTTGCAAAGTTTCTGTTATTATTGATTTCCAGTTTTGTTTCATTGTGGTCAGAGAAGATGCTTGATATTATTTCAATTTTTTGAATGTTTTAAGACTTATTTTGTGACCTAAAATGTGGTCTCTTTTTGGGAATGATTCATGTGCTGTGGAAAAGAGTGTGCATTTTGCAGCTAATGGATAAAATGTTCTGTAAATATCTGTTAGGTCTATTTGGTCTATAGTGCAGATTAAATCCCATGTTTCTTTATTGATTTCCTGTCCAAATGTTCTGTCTAATACTGAAAGTGGGATGTCTTTAGCTACTATTGTATTGAGGTCTATCTCTCTCTTTAGGTCTAATAATAAGTGCTTTATATATCAGGATGCTTTATTATTAAGTGTGTATATATTTATGTTTGTCATATTATTGTGCTGAATTGACTCCTTGTGCTGAATTGACTCCTTTATCATTATATACAGACATTCTTTGTCTTTTTTTATAGTTTTTGTCTTGAAATTTATTTTATCTGACATAAGTATAGCCAATCCTGTTTTTTTTCTTTGGTTTCCATTAGCATGAGTCTTTTCCATCCCTTAATTTTCAGCCTGTGTGTGCCTTTACAGGTAATGTGTGTTTCTTGTAGGCAACAGATCAATGAGTCTTGGGTTTTTTTTTTTTAATCCATTCAGCCATTCTATGCCATTTCATTGCAGAGTTTAGTCCATTTACATTCAATGCTATTATTGATAAATAAGAAAATTTTTCCTGCCATTATTTTATTTGCCTTCTGGTTGTTTTGTAGTATTCTCTTCTTTCTTTCCTTCCTTCCTGTCTTCTTTTTAATGAAGGTGATATTTTTTATGGTAGTATGTTTTAATTTCTTGTTTTTTATTTTTTCTGCATCTATTGATTATTTTTTGATATGAAGTTACCATGAAGCTTGCATATAACATCTTATAACTCATTATTTTAAATTGATCACAATTTAAGACTGATTGCAAAAATGAAAAAACTATAATAACTACCCAAGAAGCATAGAGAAAACTAATAAAAATTATATACTTTAACTTAATCCTCTCTGCTTTCTAACTTTTTGTTGTTTTTATTTATGTCTTATTATACTGTCTATGTCTCAAAAAGTTGTTGTAGTTATTATTTTTGATAGGTTCATCTTTTTTTCTTCCTACTCAAGATATAAGTAGTTTACACACCTCAATTACAGTGTCATAATGTTCTATACTTACCATCACCAGTGAATTTTTTTTACCTTTAGATGATTTCTTATTGCTCATTAATATCCTTTTCTTTTATGCTGAAGAACTCTCTTTAGCATTTCTTGTAGTATAATTTTGGTGTTGATGAAATCCTTTGGCTTTTATTTGTCTGGAAAAGTCTTTTTCTCTCCTTAATGTTTGAAGGGTATATTCACTGAATATACTATTCTGGGAAAAAAGGTTTTTCTTCAGTACTTTAAATATGTCATGCCACTTTCTCTTGGCTCTTAAGGTTTTCACTGAGAAGTCTGCTGTCAGATATATTGAAGCTCCTTTGCATGTTATTTGTTTCTTTTCTCTTGCTTCTTTAAGGGTGATTTTAAATCTTTGACCTTTGGTTGATTATTACATGTCTTGAGGTAGTCTTATTTGGGTTAAATCTGTTTGGTAGAAAAGTCTCTTATTTTGGAGATGAGGAAACCCAAGCTCATGGAGATCAGTACTTTCTTAACATCATATAGCTTGTTATTATGATTTGAACAGAATCTCTATGTTTTAATTAGACATAGGGTATAAATACTGATTAACTACTTTTTATACCCTACCTTTTATAAATACTGATTAACTACTTTTTAAAATGTTTTGTGTTTACATACAAATTAATTTAAAAGTACAGAGAGTTGGCCGGGCACAGTGGCTCATGCCTGTAATCCCAGCACTTTGGGAGGCCGAGACGGGCGGATCACGAGGTCAGGAGATCGAGACCATCCTGGCTAACATGGTGAAACCCCATCTCTACAAAACATACAAAAAATTAGCCAGGTGTGGTTGCAGGCGCCTGTAGTCCCAGCTGCTTGGGAGGCTGAGGCAGGAGAATGGAGCGAACCCTGGACGCGGAGCTTGCAGTGAGTTGAGATCTCACCACTGCACTCCAGCCTGGGCGACAGAGTGAGACTCTGTCTCAAAAAAAAAAAAAAGTACAGAGAGTTGCCACTTACCCCTTTTTTTCTATGGTTTTCCCTGTGATACACTGTTAGAAAAAGATTGGCATTACTTACATTTTCATTAGTGTGGAATAATTGTTACACTACATAAATCAATATTTATTCATTATTATTAAAGTCCATAATCTACATCAGAGTTCACTCTTTGTTTTGTATATCCTGTGTGTATTGACAAATAAGTGATATGTGTCACCATTACTGTGACATACAGAATAGTACTGCTGCCCTAAAACTCTTCTGTGTTTCATCTCATCATTCCTCCCTTTCTCCCCACATATCCCTGGCAACCACTTATCTCCATGTTTTTACCTTTTTGAGAATATTATGTGAATATTATCTGGTTGGAATCATATAGTATATAGCTTTTTCAGATTGGCATTTTTCACTTGGCAATATGCTTTTGACATTATTCAAAGTGTTTTCCTGTCTTGCCAGTGCATATTTTATTACTGAAAAATGGGCCACTGTATGGATATGCCACACCTTGTTTATCAATTCATCTATGGAAGGACATTTCAGTTGCTTCAAAGTTCTGCCAATTACAAACAAAGCTGCTGTAAACATTTGTGTGTGTATTTTTTTTCATGCGTGTGTGGACATAACATTGCAACTCATTTGGGAAAATACCAAGGAGTGTGATTGCTAAATCCAAACTGTCTTCCAAAGTGGCTGTACTGTTTTGTATTCCCACCAACAATGAATGCACATTTCCATTGTCCCACATCTTAAACAGTATTTGGTGTTACCAGTGATTTGTATTTTAGTCATTCTGATCAGTCTTTAGTTGTATCAAGTTGTTGTTTTAATGTTTAATTCCCTAATAACACATGATTTTGATCACCTTTATATGTTCTTATTTGTTATCTGTATATCTTTTTTTATTAAGCTCAACAATTTTTTTTTCTTGTTTAGAGAACTTTTTTTTTATAATTTATGTTCTAGGGTACATGTGCACAACGTGCAGGTTTGTTACATATGTATACACGTGCCATGTTGGTGTGCTGTACCCATTAACTAGTCATTACATTAGTCCTAATGTTATCCCTCCCCCCTCCCCCAACCCCACAACAGGCCTTGGTGTGTGATGTTCCCCTTCCTGTGTCCAAGTGTTCTCATTGTTCAATTCCCACCTATGAGTGAGAATATACGGTGTTTGGTTTTCTGTTCTTGCAATAATTTGCTGAGAATGATGGTTTCCGGCTGCATCCATGTCCCTACAAAGGACATGAATTCATCCTTTTTTATGGCTACATAGTATTCCATGGGGTATACGTGCCTCATTTTCTTAATCCAGTCTGTCGTTGATGGACATTTGGGTTGGTTCCAAGTCTTTGCTATTGTGAATAGTGCCACAATAAACGTACATGTGTATAATCGTATAAACGTATTAAACGTATAAACGTATAATCCTTTGGGAATATACCCAGTAATGGGATGGCTGGGTCAAATGGTATTTCTAGTTGTAGATCCTTGAGGAATCACCATACTGTTTTCCACAATGGTTGAACTAGTTTACAGGCCCACCAACAGTGTAAAAGTGTTTCCATTTCTCCACATCCTCTCCATCACCTGTTGTTTCCTGACTTTTCAATGATTGCCATTCTAACTGGTGTGTGATGCTATCTCATTGTGGTTTTGATTTGCATTTCTCTGATGACTAATGATGATGAGCATTTTTTCATGTGTCTATTGGCTGCATAAATGTCTTCCTTTGAGAAGTGTCTGTTCATATCCTTTGCCCACTTTTTGATGGGGTTGTTTGTTTTTTTCTTGTAAATTTGTTTGAGTTCTTTGTACGTTCCAGATATTAGCGCTTTGTCAGATAAGTAGCTAGAGGCATCACACTACCTGACTTCAAACTATACTACAAGGCTACAGTAGCCAAAACAGCATGGGACTGGTACCAAACAGAGATATAGATCAATGGAACAGAACAGAGCCCTCAGAAATAATAGCACACATCTACAACCATCAGATCCTTGACAAACCTGACAAAAACAAGAAATGGGAAAAGGATTCTCTATTTAATAAATGGTGCTGGGAAAACTGGCTAGCCATATGGAGAAAGCTGAAGCTGGATCCCTTCCTTACACCTTATACAAAAATTAATTCAAGATGGATTAGAGACTTAAATGTTAGACCTAAAACCATAAAAACTCTAGAAAAAAACCTAGGCAGTACCATTCAGGACATAGGCATGGACAAGGACTTCATGTCTAAAACACCAGAAGCAATGGCAACAAAAGCCAAAATTGGCAAATGGGATCTAATTAAACTAAAGAGCTTCTGCACAGCAAAAGAAACTACCATCAGAGTGAACAGGCAACCTACAGAATGGGAGAAAATTTTTGCAATCTGTATATCTTTACTAAAGTGTTCAGATCTTTTAAACATTTCTTAGTGGGGTTGTTTTCTTATTATTAAATATTTTAAAGTATAGCTTTTATATATAAGTTCATTGTAGTTTTCATATGAATTTCCCTAATGACTTAATTCAGTTTTGAATTTTAGTCTTTTACCTCATTCTCCTTATGTCGATACCTTTTATATACTCTAACAAATTAAAAATGGGCATCAGTCGCTAAAAAAAGCATTCTTGAATATCACCATCTTTAAGAACAAACATCAACATAGAACAACCATTTTATGAGTCATAAGTCAAGTGCTATACTAAAGACTCCTATTTTTCCCCCTGTTGTTTGATATAGCCTTAACTATTTAAAAGTTTTCACATGTGAGATATCTTTATTAATAAATGTCAAATGGACACATTGAGGGGAACAACACACACCGGTGCATCTCAAGGTGGGGGAGGAAGAACATCAGAAAGAATAACTAATAGATTTCGGGTTTAATACCTAGATGATCAGTTGATCTGTTCAATGTACCACCACAGCACACATTTACCTTTTGTAACAAACCTGTACCATCCTGCACATGTACCCAGGAACTTAAAACAAAAGTTGAAAAAATAAAAAATAAATAAAAAATAAGTGTCAATTGGAAATGCTTGGAGTAAAGGTCATGTTATCAGATGGTTATGATGTTTTTACTGTTGCAAGTCACTGAAATTGAATCATGAAGTGCCATATTTTGAAAGACTAACAAAGGCCTCAAGGGTAGCACCACAAAAAACAAACAAACAAACAAACAAACAAACACAGCATAGTATTTAAGAACTGGGTACATCTGTGTGGCTTTGAAATAATGCCTCTGAAAAAACATATTTAAAAGGTTCTGAGTGACAAAAATCACAAGCACTGACATTTGGTAAGCTACTATTTCACGGTCTTTATTCTTCATAGAATAAAGCTGAGTTGAGAATATGTGTTTATCACCATAGCAATTCTACCATTCATAAAAATGGACTTATAAAGTACAACATATTGATTATCTCCAAAAGCAAGAGCACCTGTTTTCTGTGGTAGACTATTACATTTGTATTCAGAAAAAACAAATCCAAACAATAAAAGAACAGTTTCTCAAGAACAGCACCGTATGAAACTGTCCTTGATGGATCTTCTTTTTTTCTGTGCACTCTAATGGAGCACAGAACTACTCCACATGATACAAATGGAACTTGTCTGCATGGCCACAGAGGAAGGCTCTGAAAGCATAAGCATCCCCAGAAGAGGATAAAAAATGACGTATTTTAAAACACATATTTGATGCTATTTCTCAAAGTTGCTTTTGTTTGACTCTTTACATCAGATTTTATTGAGCTAAACTAAGATCATTTTATATATTTCAGATAGGCCAGAGAAAGTCATATTAGTTTTATTAACATTAAATATCAAGAACACACACACAAACGCAAGTGGCTTAAATTTATATAACGTTTGAGTCATAGGACCATTATTCATCACCTGGTTTAAATTTACTTTACGGAGGAAATTGTGGAAATATCCTACATAGTTTCTGAAAAAGATTGCATTGAAAAGATAGTTCAGGACATATTTTTCGTTGTGGTTCTTAAATCTAAAACTGTAAAACCATTAAAATAGCTTGTATTACTTTAAAATAAGAAGACAAAAACATGAGAAAGTTAGCAAGTGTGGCAAAATTTGTCAAAGTATGTATAAATAAATATACATTTCAGGAAACGGAATGCATCTCAAAGAACTTAGTAAATTATTTTTCTTTTTAAGCTTTTCTTTCCTGACTTTAATGATCTTATTCTGTACATTTCAATATTTTGTAACATGGTTGCAGTGCTGGATATCACTTTACAGTTTTTACTGTATTATAAAGGCTTTTATTCTTGCTTTTTATGGTCAATATTTTGAGGAAGCACATTTTAGACTCTGTTTTCTTCAGTAATGTGTGCCCTGCTAGATTTGAAAAAGTACCAATGTTATCTTTGATTTTATGATGTGATATTCTGTTAGAAAAAGATTGGCTTTGCAGTTTCTGGCTCATAGTAAGTGATACAGATATTTTGGAATGCATAAAGGAATGTGTTCTAAAGTGAATGCATGCATGGATAAATCACTGCAGGTAAGGTCATAAGAGAAACTTAAATGCTATTTTCAGAACTGATTCTTGGGAAAACCATTTAAGCATATGAGATAGTATTGAAGTGAGGCAAAAGCAATGTTTTTATTCCAATATGAGTATAAAGTACACCAGTACAAAGTAAATGGTTGTATGAGTCAGACGAATAGCAGGAAAAATTAATCATATTTGAGTGAAACAACTACTTGAAGCAGTGGTGTTTCATTCTCTCATGACATCTTCTGAATATATTATTATTGTTTTCTTCATTTAAGTGACCTTGACCACCAATTAAGTACACAAGGTTTTTAGCCAGAAAGGCCTGATTTCAAATTCCAGTTTTTACCGGCGTTGTGATCTTGGGCAAGTTAGAGAACCTTTGTGAACCTCTGCTTCTCCACTTGTAAATTAAGGATACTATTAGTCACCACATAAGATTGTCATAAGGAATAAAATGAGATAATATGTGCACTTGTAGTAGGCACTGAAGACATTGTAGCTACTGTCATTTTTGAGGAACATGATTATTATCCTATAATTTCCCACCTTTTTCTTCCTTACTCACAACATCATTCTGTCCCATACTCCAGTCTGTCTCTATGTATTTGATGTTTTCCTTTGCATCACTACTTAGGCCTTGGCCCCCTTCTCATCTGAGAATCAAGTCCTAACTCTTCAACCCGCCTTTTCCTCCCAATTCTCTGGAAACTTTTGAGAAATAAACTGTTTAGGTATCTCTTATACTTAGCTTTCCATATTGAAAGGCTTCTTCGGCTGGAGTGAAAGCACTATGGATGCAGATATAAACCCTTCCTAAGTAGTTAGCATTTTGAAATAACCTGTTGCAACTCTTCTCAAGTGGAGATGCTGAGAGGGCTGAATCAAAATCAACTAAAACTTATAAGTACATTTATGGGCTCCACACTCAGATATTTTAATTTGGTGGATCTATAGTTGAATCAGGGAACCCTGTTTTAAAAGAAAGAGAAATGTACTTAGTGTAATGGTGTGCGCCTGTAGTCCCAGCTACTTGGGAGGCTAAGACAGAAGGATTGCTTGAGCTCAGGAGTTTAAGTACAGCCTGGGCAAGTAAAAAGAGAGAGAGAGAGACAAATAAAAATGCCACTCCAGGTGATTTTCATGTATAGAAAGGTTTAAGAACAAATTGTCTATTCTATTTAATCAGCCCAGAAAAACACATCCAGTAAATACCCTGCAATACGAATGTCCATGCACCTAATAACACTTCCAAGCAACTGAATTCATGTGTTTAATACTATTACTGTGTTGTGTATTACAAAAGCAGCATGGTAGTGAAGAACTTGTGTGGGTTTTGGTGCCAGACAGACCAGGATTCAACTCCCAACATAAAATAGATATAATAATGTCTATCCTGCATGGTTCTTGTGAAAAGAGTTGAACATTTAGTATTTGTGTAAAGTGTTAGAAAGTAATAGTTACACCAGAACTGTTAGCTGTTTTGTATTACTATTTGTATCTAAATCGTTTTTTGGCTTGTCAGATATGAGATGCTGTAGTTGAATTGAAATATTGGGTCCAGGAAGTCTTAGCCAGAGCGATCAGGAAAAAGAAAGAAATAAAAGGCATCCAAATAAAACAAGAAGTCAAACTATTTCTCTTTGCTGATGATAATATTCTATACATAGAAAATCTTAAAACCTCAACCAAACAACTACTAGAACTGATAAACACTTTTAGAAAAGTTTTAGGAAAAAAAAATCAATGTACAAATATCAGTAGTATTTCTATACACCAATAACTTCCAGGTTGAGAGTCAAATCAAGAACACAAATCCATTTACAATAGCCACAAAGAAAATGAAATACCTAGGAATATAGAAAACCAAGGAGGTGAAAGATATCTCTAAGGAGAATTACAAAACACTGCGAAAAGATATCAGAGACAACACAAATAAATGGAAAAGTATTCCATGTTCATGGATTGGAATAATCAATATCATTAAAATTGCCTTACTGCTCAAAGAAATTTATAGATTCAACCCTGTATCTATCAAACTATCTATATTATTGTTCACAGAAATAGAAAAAAAAAACTGTTATAAAATTCACATGGATCCAACAAGAAAACTCAAATAGTCATTGCAGCCTGAAGCAAAGCCACCTACGATGACTTGCAGAACTATAGAAATAATTTTTTTTCTAAAATATTGAGTTTGGAGATGGTTTTTAAAGCAACCTTTTTGTGATAGATAGTCAGCCTGTGCAGATGATTTTGTCTCTTTCCAGTGATAATCTGAGTTTAGCAATCTGTCAAAAACCCAGAAAAAAACAAAATACACACACACACACACACACACACACACACACACACACAACTAAGTAAAAAACAAAGTTCTTACTTTTTAGCAAGAGTACCTGCCATTTCTGTTGATTTAGTAGGAGTGGTAATTCTGTATTCGTATAGAGTTATGCTGCTGTAAAGCACTCTTTGAACACTGCATAGGCATAATTTTATGCCTATGTTTGGGTGCATTTTTTAGTTTTGAAGTGTATAGATCTTGCAGAAAATACTGGGGCTGTGCCTCAAGCTGCCCGATTCCATTGTGTATTTTTGTCCAAGATATGGACAAATAAATGAAACTCCTCATGAAAATAGTGTACAGAAAATAGAGGGCCCAGAGGGCCAAAAGGATATTACCTAGCATTGATTGTGAGAAATGAGCAGTAAAAGAAAAAAGAAAATATAATTGGAGGCCATAAATCAGTAGAAATTGTATTGCACGTGTTCCACATTTTATTGTATGTCGATAAGCAATCCAGTTGTTTCAAACTCTTTGTTATTTTAAGTATAGCTATGATAAACATTCTCACTGTTGCCTCTCTCTACATGTGAGGGTTTTTCTTTGATACATATCCAAAATTGATATGTTCATGCTTAGTTGTTCTAAATGCTTACAAATTGCTCCCAAGAATGGCTTTATCAATATATACTTCCACCATCAGTTTATAAAAGATTCCCACCACTCACATATTCACCAACACTAAATACTACCGGAATTTTTATTTTTTATATGGTGGTTAGAGAGTGATGCTTCATTGTTTTCGGTTGCATTTCTTCGATTACTTCTGAAGTTTAGCAACTCCTCTTTTACTTTCAATTTTTATTTTAGATATGAAAGTACATGTGCATGTTTGTTACATGGGAATATTGTGTAATATTGAGGTTTGGGGTATGGATCCCATCACTCGGGTAGGGAGCATAGTACCTGATAGGTAGTTTTTCAATCTTTGTCTCCCTCCTTCCCTCCCCATTCTAGTAAACCAATGTTTATTGTTTCCATGTTTATGAGCATTTGTGCTCAAAGTTTAGCAATCTCAGTCAAAATCCCAGGAAATTCTAAAGTTTAAATGTGGAGGTGGAAGACTGTAATCCCATAATAGCCAACACAATATTGAAGGACAGCACAACAAAGTTGGTGAACTGCCATTATCTGACTTCAAGACATACTGTAAAGCTATAGTAATTAAAATAGTGTAGTATTAGTAAAAGAACAGACTTAGATCAATGGACCAGAATAGAAAGCCCAGAAACTGACCTCTTTGACAAAGTAAGAAAGGCAATACAATGGAGAAAATATAGTCTTTCCAAAAAATCATGCTGGAACAACTGGTAATTTACATGTAAAATAGTGGATCTAACATCCTTTACAAAATTGACTCAAAATGGATCAGAGATCTAATGTAAAACAGAAAAGTACAAAAATCTTAGAAGATAACATATGAAAAATATCTACCTGACCTTTGATATGGCAATGACTTTAGATACATCACCAAAGACAGAACCCATGAAAGAAAAAAATCATCAGCTAGACTTTATTAAAATTAAAAATCCTGTTTTGTGAAGACACTGTCAACAGTTTTAAAAGGCAAGTCAAAGAATGGGAGAAAGTATTTGCAAAAGACATAACTGAATAAAAGACTGTTATCCAAAGTATAAGAAGATCTGTTAAATCTCAACAATAATAAAAAAAAACTGATTTTAAAATGTGCCAAATTATTAACAGACACTTCACCAAGAAGATGACAAATAAGTGTACAAATAGATGTTTTACATTATATGTCATTAGGGAAATGCAAACTAAAACAGCAATGAGATACCGCTACACACCTATTAGAATGGCCAAAAAACAGAACACTGACAACACCCAAAGCTGGTGAGGATATAGAGGAATAGAAACTCTCATTTGTTGCTGGTGAGAATGAAAAACGGTGTAGCCACTTTGCAAGACAGTATGGCAGTTTCTCACAAAGCTAAACCTACTCTTAACATATGACCTAGCAATCACGGTCCTTGGTATTTACCCCCCAAAAAGATGAAATGTTGTATGTTTCAATTTAGCTAGAAGAGAGGGCATGAAATGTTACACATAGAAATGATCAGTTCTCAAGTTAATGGATACCCCAATACCCTAACTTTATTATTACACATTCCATGCATGTAACAAAAGCTCAAATGCACTTCATAAGTATGCAAAATATTTTCTATAAGTATAAAAAGAAAAACTCCTGCACATGAATGTTTATAGAAGCTTTATACATAACTAATAGACCTTGGGAAAATATGGCCTATGATCAGTAGGATACTAAATGTGTGAATGAATAATGGAATATTATTCAGTGCTAAAAGGAAATGAGCTAATAAGTCATGAAAAGACATATAGAAAACTTAAATGCGTATTGTTAAATAAAAGAAGCCAATTAGAAAAAGGTTACATACTGTAGGATTCCAACTATACGACATACTGGAAAAAGCAAAACTATGGAGACAATAAAAGGATTATTGGCTGCCAAAGGTTGAGGAATGGAAGAGATAAAGGGATAGAACAGGGGATTTTTAAGGCAGTGAAAATACTGTCTATGATACTATAATGGTAGATACATGTTATTATTTGTCCAAACCCATAGAATGCCATTTTGAATGAAGCTCTTCAAGTTTTTTTCTATTAACTTAGCTTGTAGCTACTGTTCCTAGCAGCCATCAGAGGTTCACACAGAAGAGAACTGTAAGGGATCCACCAGCATGGGTCCCTTTGGGGTGGCCTCACCATCAGGGGTTGAATTGCAGATGCAGCTTCAATTACATACCCATAACATGAAAGTTTGAGTGGGTTTATTTACTTTTATTTACCTTTAATTACTTATGGATCATCAAACTAGGCCCAGCAGGGCGACCAGATAGGGGCAAAGAGTAGCCCTCCATTTCAGGTCTTGTGTAGCCAAAGCAACCTCACAGATGTAGGATGAAGTTTCTCCTATTTATGGGTCATCTGTGGTGAGGTGTACTTATTTCACAGGGTGACATTTTACTGGTGGAAAGGGCAGTTGAACAGTTTGGCAAAAAGCTGGAGTTAAAACAGGGCTCTGTAGAGGGATTTCTGATCTCTCTTGGTCATCCTGGTCCAGGCCTAGGCAGCAATTACCTATGGTTTCTCTGTTATTCCTAAGACGAATGTTCAACACCAAGACTGAACCCAAATGTAAACTATGAACTTTGAGTGATAATGGTTTGTCAATGTAGGTTCATTAACTGTAACAAATGTATCACTTTGGTAGGGGATTTGGTAATTGGGGAGCTTATTGATGTGTGGGGGCGTGTGGTGTATGGGATATCTATGTACCTTCCTCTCAATTTTTCTGTGAAATTAAAACTGCTCTAAAAAATAAAATATTTTGGCCATGTGTGGTGGCTCACACCTGTAGTCTCAGCACTTGGGGAGGCCGAGGTGGGTGAATCACCTGAGGTCAGGAGTTTGAGACCAGCCTGGCCAACATTGTGAAACCCTCTCTACTAAAAATATAAAATTAACCGGGCGTGGGGGCATGTGCCTGTAGTCCCAGCTACTCAGGAGGCTGAGACAGGAGAATCACTTGAACCCGGGAGATGGAGGTTGTAGTGAACTGAGATCATGCCATTGCACTCCAGCCTGGGCAATAAAAGTGAAACTCCATCTCAAAAATAAATAAATAAATAAATAAATAAATAAATAAATAAAATATTATAATTTTAAAAATAAAAATGAAAAAAGCTTAGCGCCATAGAGGCCAAGTGAATGACTTTAAGGAAGAAGAGGTTGCTCAACACTGTCAAATGCTATAATTAAATCAAGGAGAATAAAATCTGAGACAGACCCAGTGCAAAAATTCAGAAGTACAAAAATAATAAAGATCACTTGAACTCAAAAATACGCATTTCCAAAGTATCTACTGTGTTGTGTAAGCCTATGAGAGGTATACATTGCATCTTCTGTGTAAAAAAAAAAGAGGTTTTCCTTCTTCACACTGCTTCTCTGTGTTACTGTAAAAACGTGGCCTGTGTTCTGCTTCCTGAGAGTGTTAAGAGTGACCCTCTTATGTCTTTTTTTTCAGCTATAGGAATAAAAATCTTACTCCTTATTATTCTCTATTGTAGGATGAAAAATGAATACATAGATTCTCACTTCCTTATAAAAGACATCACTGGTCTACAAGTTACAACAACCCAAATTGGGGAGTAATCATTTTGCATTTAGCATCAACATGTTGCTTCTGTGGAGTATTTAAAGAGCAAACATTGAATTAATTTCCTAAAGGATATCTAATCTCGTAGTTTTTGCCTCAATTGGTTTAAACTTCTAAATTCTAGTTCTAGTTTGTAACAGTACAAAATTAAGTTGTTTGGTTCTGAAGCTAGGCTGTCTAATAAGTTTGCCAGTAGTCACAGGTGAATATTTAAATTTAAATTAATTAGAATTTAGCTGGGCACAGTGGATCATGCCTGTAATCCCAGAACTTTGGGAGACGAAGGCAGTTGGATTGCTTGAACCCAGGAGTTTGAGAACAACCTGGGCAACATGGCAAAAACCTGTCTCTGCAAAAAAAAAAAAAAAAAAAAAAAAAAAAAAAATTAACCAGGAATCTTAGAGTGCCCCTCTAGTCCCAGCTACTTGGGAGGCTAAGATAGGTAGTTCTCTTGAGCCGGACAGGCAGAGATTGAAGTGAGCTGAGATCATTCCACAGTACTCCAGCCGGTACAGCAGAGAGAGCCTGTCTCAAAATAATCATAATAAAAAAATAAATACAATTTAAATATTTTTTCTTACTAACATTATCTACATTTCAAATACTCAGTAAACACATGTATCTGTTGATTACTTAAACAGTACATATAGAAAATAATATCAATCAATGCAAACATTTTTATTGTAGAGCACTGCCAGAAATATTTGTCTTTGTTCTTTACAAGGATGAGTGATGAATGCTATCTTAGTGCACAAGAATCTAGAAATTCAGTATGCATGGGCATATCTAAACTGGGAATTATTTAATTATTTGCCAAAGATGTCCAAAGATTGCAAATTTTTATATTTTTATATGCTGAAATTTGAGCAAAAACTTAAGCATCAGAATGTTCTATTTTTATTGTACATACATTCACAGAAACTGTAAGCAGGCTTTCATAATTTATAGCCATTTTCATTAAAATCTGTTCATTAATTTCAACAAATTTTCTGTTAATTTTCAAATAATTTCAAAAAACTGTGGCACCTAAAATAATCTCAGCTACTTGTAGGATCTTGATGATAGTAATGTCCAATTTATTCATTATTTCTTTTCAAGGCAATTAAAAATGTCCTACAAATACATCTAGTTGGAAAGTGAGATCATTTCAAATATCCAAATGAAATATGAAAAATTTTAGTGACTGAGGATCATCAGGGCCATGTAATTTGACAAGGTCAAATATCTTTGAACTTTCATACTTCACAGCAGCTTTACTCATAGCTCTTTTTATTATATGATCATGTGCCTGTGCCAAACTTACGCAACAATTTTTTCTCCTAAAGATACTGCAATACTTTTCTTTGGAATCAGTTTTTTGGGTATTTTATCAAATGAGTTTGTTCTGGACGCACTAATTAAGTAATCAGATTAGTTGAGTAGGGATTTGATAATTGGATATAACTGTGTAAATTTCAAATCTCAGAATTTGAGATTTTAAATTGGAGAAATTTAGTAGACATGGATATACAGTCATGCGTCACTTAATAACAGGGATGCATTCTGAGAAACGCATTGTTAGGTGATTTTGATATTGTGCAACTGTTATAGAGTGTATTAGGTTGATACAAAAGTCATCGAGGTGTTTGCCATTACTGCACTAACCTAAATTCTTACATAAACCTAAATGCTATAGCCTACTGCACACCTAGGCTATATGGTATAACCTTTATTCCTACCCTATAAGCCTGTAAAGCATGTGACTGTACTGAATACTGCAGGCAATTGTAACACAACATATTTGTGTATCTAAATATATCTAAACCTAGAGAAGGTGCAGCAAAAGTAAGGTATAGAAGGTAAAAATATGGTACGTCTGTATAAGGTATGAATGGATTTTTCAGGACAGGAAGTCACTCTGGGTGAATAAGTGAATGGTGAGTGAATGTGAAAACCGAGGACATTATTCTAAACTACTGTGGGCTTAAACATTGTGCATATAGGCTGCCGTAAATTTATTTTAAAAATCTTTCTTCAATAATAAATTCACCTCTGATAAGTGTAAGTTTTATACTTTATAGATTTTTAATTTTAAGCAACCTTTTGACAGTTTTGTAATAACACTTAGCTTAAAACACAAACACATTGTACAACTGAACAAAAATATTTTCTTTGTGTCCTTATTTGATATTCTTTTCAGTTTAAAACAATTTTTTACTTACTTTAAAAACTTTTTTTCTTAAAAACTAAGTCACAAACACAAACATTAGACTAAGCCTACCCAGAGTCTGGATCATCAATATCACTGTCACCCACCTCCACATCTTGTCTCATTGGAAGGTCTTTAGGGGCAGTAACATTCACGGAGCTGTCATCTCCTATAATAACAATTCCTTCTTAGGAAATGTCTCCTGAAGGACTGGCTAAGGCTGTTTTACAGTTAACTTTTTGTGAGTATAAGGAGGATACTCTAAAATAATAATGAAAATATAGTATAGTAAATACATAAACCAGGAACGTTGTTACTTATTATCATTATCAAGTATTATGTACTGTACATAACCATATGACCTATACTTGTGTATGACTGGCGGCACAGAAGTTTTGTTTACACCAACATCACCACCAACATGTGAGTAATGTGTTGTACTACAAAGTTAGCACAACTAGCATGTCAATAGGTGATTCAGAGTTTCATTTCCATTAAAATATTATGGGACTATAATTTATATGCAATCTTTCCTTGACAAAAATGTCTTTATGCACCACATGACTGTATCTGAAAAGACAGTTATTTTAAATATTTATAAAAGATATCCTGGGCTGGGTGCGGTGGCTCATGCCTTTAGTAATCTCAGCACTTTGGGAGGCAGAGGCGGGTGGATCACGAGGTCAGGAGACTGAGACCATCCTGGCTAGCATGGTGAAACTCTGTCTCTAATAAAAATACAGAAAAAAAAAAAAATTAGCCAGTCGTGGTGGCGGGCGCCTGCAGTCCCAGTTACTCGGGAGGCTGAGGCAGCAGAATGGTGTGAATCCGGGAGGGGAGTTTGCAATGAACCAAGGTCGCCCCACTGCACTCCAGTTTGGGCGGCAGAGCCAGACTCCGTCTCAAAAAAAAAAAAAAAAAAGATATCCTAAGACTATACCTAAGACTATACAGTGAATTATTTTCTAGTAATGATTCACTGGAAAGCAGATCTGTTATTTTCAAGATTTCCAGAGAAAACAGTGCATATTAAAGTTTCTTAAAGTATAGTTTGTGGAACAGTCGTTTCTTTCCAGGTTAGTTAGGTGAGATATGTTGAGTTAGATTTAGAAAAAGAAAGGGGGTTAAAGGTTCGTGACCAAATTTATTTGAGAGAAGCTGGGTTAGATAGGTTTTTTTTCTTTTTTTCTTTTTTTAACTGTGGGGCATTCTAGAGCTTTTCAAGTGCTCATGTGCGTTGTGAATCTCCAAAAAGGGTAGGGTAGCGTTGCTCAGGAGCATCTCACAGAACTAATATGTCACCGAATACATTTTGAGAAATTTTAGTACACGTGCTAAAATCATCTGAAAAGAAAAAAAAGCAATCATATGTATTAATTGTGTCTAAATTTAATGCTGTATTTTGAATTTTCAAAATTGTATTAAAAAATAAAAAGAACAACAAAATATCATCTAAGAAATTGCTAGTACTCTCTCACAGAAGAAAGGAAGGAAGGATGAAGGAAAAGAGAGTGAAAGAAGGAGTTGTATTATCTGCTAATTTACCAGATTATTTTCTACTTCGATTTTAGAATGTGTACAGTACAGCAAGTTCTTCTTATAATAATTCACTTTTTGAATTAACCATTTTATTAAATTCTCACAGTTTTGTGGGTCAGGAATTTGGACAGCGCTCGGCTGGGTGATTCTTTCATTGCACATGTTAATGGGAATCACTTAGTGGCATTCAGCAGGTAGATGAATTGAAATGGAGGGTTTGAGATGGCTTCACTCACATGTCTGGTGTTTGGTGAGGGTGACTGGAATCTAGCACTGTTGAACAGAGCACCACACATTTGTTCTCTAGCAAGAATACAAATTCTTGCACATATATATTCTTAGAATAGACTTAACAGCATTTATTAATGGCTCCCAATAGTCTAAATAAGAGAAGCTACTATGTAAGATAGAGAAACAAACACAGGCCCAGGAGCCCAGACCAAAAAAGAAATTAGGTCAGGCTTAATGAGATTGAGAATAGGTCCAGAATAAACTGTACAATTTATTACTCTTTGTTGTTTTTGTTTGAATTTCATGTTTATATGTGTTCCTGAAGAGCTCTGTGAATCATCCATTTGCTATATCATCAAAAGGTGTCCAAATATTTGAAGTAAAAATGGGCTTTTAAAACATCGTGAAATAAATACAAACTTTGCCATTTATTTTTTGAAACTGCACGGTAGTGATATCTTTTTTTCATCTTCCAGGATTGGTCTAAATGGAGATTTAATGTTCCAAAGAGGTTATGTTCATCTTCTCAAAATAAACATATTATCTATTACTTCACGTTGGGGTTATAGTTCTTAATTCTCTGTGAATCATCAAAATGCTTTAGGGAAATGCCATTAGTAGAAGGAAGTTCACTTTCCTTGTTTAATAAGTTTTTTTTAAGCCGTGATCTATTTTAAATGAAGAGTTTGTTTGAAAACATGCATTATAGAGATGCAGTCAAAGTACGTGTACTGTAGATAGGAGCTTGAATCATTAGCCAAATGCCATGTTTCTCAAAATATATTTCACATAAAATGAATCTGTAGGACTACTGATGTTTCTCGGGGACATGGTACACTGTTAAAGTTTACAGAACTGAGTACTAGCATCAAGCAGGCTTTTGTTTCTTTTTTTTACTGCAGGACTTCTGAGTAACTTTAATAGGCAGTGGTTGATAAACAATCATTTAGTAATATGGGAAAGGATTACATCTGACAGAAGTGACTTGTGGGTAGCTGTGTTAGTGTGTGCACAAGACTAAACATATACTTTTTGCAAAATAGAATATACGAGTTTCTTATGTATTCAGTGTAATACCTACACTTTAAGATAATTGAGTGTGAGAAAAGGAGGTTCCTTTGGAAAGTATGCTTTGTTTCAGTCCAATATATCCTTTCATTGAGAATGTGCTATAGAGGGCTGAAGCTTTGCTGATGAGTACAATGAGGATATTTTGGTACTTTCTTTACTTCAGTTGTGTAGTACTATCACTCTCTTCTGATTAAGAGCAGTAAAAATATTTTTTTCAGAGAGAACTTACAACATAATGAATCTGAAAGACATTTTTAGCTCAAGTGCGTACTTGCGCAAAACCTCATAGTAATATCTACTCATCATATCATATTTGGAAAAGACAGCAAAATTTGAACCAGAAAGAAAGAAAACTTTTTTCTTTCCTATTACTGATATAATTATGAACATATTTTATCCTAGATGTTTTAGATAACCCTTGATTACATCTCTAAATTTTCCAGAAATTGAGTCAAATAATACGAATATTATTAAGACAAAATATTTTGACAAATTACATTCCAGGAAGATTATCCAATTTTCCACTTTTGCCAGCAGTAAATTAGAGTGACGGCCTTCTCACATCTCACCATTAGGCAGTTTTCTTTAGAAAGTATAGGAATTTGACAGCTGTAGTATCTATTTTTCGTTCAAGGGGCATTTACTTGATGACAAATAAGGTTTGGTTTTTTTTGTTGTTTTGTTTTGTTTTGTTTTGTTTTTTCATTTTTCATGTCTTTAAATGATTTTTGAGCCAGAAAATCATAGCTTTCCTGGTTGGATCACTGATGGGACAAGCTTTGGCTTTCTTCATCTCTTCCAACTACTTTAGGGACACTGCAGCTGGAAGCCAGTCAAACCAGGCAGTCAGCCACCTACTATTTAGGTCTCTTTTCTTAGGTAGCAGAGGAACAGTGGAAAAAAAAAAAAGGTGTTAAATCCTGAGTCTTTTTAAATCTCATACCCAAATGGAACAGAATTTTTTTTTTCCATTCACTAAAAAATGAACATTTTATAAATGATATCCATGAATCTTCATGTAGGAGATTAGAATGCTTGTACAATTGGCAGAAAGTAATCGTTGGAGAGAATCCCGAGTACTGCATTATCTACTGTCTCCATCACTTTGAGGGCTCATTTACTTCTTATCCTTTGACATCATACAAAACTAGCGTGAGCCGATATTGGACAACCAATACTTCACAGATAATGGTTCAGAATTCTAAATTTTTGGAGAGCCCAAAGAAGTCAATTAGATATCATTATTAATGACTTAATATTGATGCTACATTTTCTTCCATCTGATGTGCTTGATTCTATTTTACATTCCCCAAATCATCAATCTTTTTTCATGGGTTATCATGAAAAGCTAGAGTTAGTCAATAGGAGAAAATAATTCCAATCCTAACCATTGGTGAAAAATAATGAGAGCCAGTTATCAGTGACAATTTGCACCCAGCTTATTCTTAATGACATTGAAAAAGTGAAATGTTAATATGGAGTAGAAAACACTATTTATTTAATGTGATAGGTCCTACTGCATATTTGCATAATATTTAGTAAAAAAAAGTGCATGCTTGAGTGGGAGAAAATAATATGGTATTCAGTGGGATGGTTTTAGAATGTGGTAAAACTGAAGTAACATTGATATTCTCAATTTATATCCATTCATAAATATAGTATACTTCAGTTTAGTTTTTCAAGGTTACTAAATAATGATGAATCTGGGAATTCAGTTTTTATGCTGTAAATGCTGAGAAACAAATAGGCATCAATCAGTTCATCTGTCAGTGGCTTTCAGTTTTCCCATTCAACATGAGTAGAACAATTATTAGGAAGAAAATGTTCATACACATTGGCCTCTGAAATTGTGTGCATCTAACTAAATGATTTTTATTTTAAGAAATACAATAATAAATCACCTTTACTTTCAGCTATTGTGAATTACTTTAGTTATATATTGTTACATTATTTATGTTTTTTCTTTGTAAAATATTGTTATAGAAACCTTTAATCTTGAATAATTGCTTGTATAATTCAATAAAATATTTTTGGAAAAAGTAATACTTACTTGTGGTCAAAGGAGACAAAAGGTTTTAAACTGAAATATTTCCCTTTCATCCCTAATGCCCAGTCTTTTAGGTCCTTCCCTTAGGAGAGCAGGTGGAGTCATGGTTGCATCCAGAGATCTGTAAATATTTTTGTGATTATTTTTAAAAGAGAAGTAGAATTATATTTTGACCTTCTGTTGCACATAACATGCAGTATGATTTTTGGTTTACTTCTTTGGTTTTTAATTTATGCCCTGGCTTCTGAAGGCAAGAACTATGCTTATTTATATTTTCAGCAAATTGCTATTACATACCTACTGTGTTCCAAGTACCATTATAGGTATTGGGGACGAAACAAACCAATAGTCCTGCCTTCATGAAACTTATATTTTTATTCATCATCACTACATCTCAAGAATATAGTTCAGTATCTGGTACATAGTCATATTCTGTCAAGTTTTTTGAATGAAATTAAGATGCTATGTATTAAAGTTTATTCTGTCTCTCTCTTTCCCTCCCTTTGTAGAAAGATAGATAGATAGATAGATAGATAGATAGATAGATAGATAGATAGATAGATGGATAGATAGATAGATAGAGATTCATCTTCACCAGTCTATCTACTGCCTATCTATCTATCTATCTATCTATCTATCTATCTATCTATCTATCATCTATTAAGAGAGAGATTTTAAGGGTGGTTCACAGGATTGTGAGAGCAGGCAAGTTTTAGATTCATAGGACAACTGGAAGGCTGGAGATTCAGGTAAGAGTTGATGTAACAGTCTAAAACTCAACTGCTCAAAACTCAGACAGAATTTCTATGTTGCAGTCTGGAGGCAGAATTCTTTCTACAGGAAACCGTTGCTCTTAAGGCATTCAACTGATTGTCTGAGGCCCATCGACATTATAGGGAGTAAATCTGCTCTACCTAAAGTCAACTGATTGTAAATGTTAATCACGTCTATGAAATACTTTTGTAACAACTAAACTAGTCTTTGACCAAACAACTGTTCATCATAGCCTAGCTAAGTAGACACATAAAATTAAGCATCACAGATGCCTACCTGTTACAATAATAATGTTCTAGGATGCCTGGATAATATGGATAATTTAGTAAAAGCTCTATTTCAAAATAGATTTATTGCAAAACATTAATTACACTCTTCATGGGTGTGTTCTCTAAGTACATGTTCTAATTTACTCATGCTTCTAATTTCACTTTCTCTATGCATTCAGTAAAATACCTTATTTAGGTGTTATGGCTAAATTTTCAGTAGTATAGAAAAAGCTACAAGCTGGTTTTCCTCTTATTTAAAACAGAATAGTAAGTGGATATTCTTCATAATATTGCTTGTTTTGCCCAGATCACACCATTGAGATTTGATTATTGCCATTCCATTTGCTCTTTCTGATTTGACCCAGATTTTTTTTTAAACCAGCTTACAGTTCTTTACCACTTTTCTGAAATTGCACACATTTGAATTAGATGCAATTTAGAAAAAAGATAATATGTGAAGTATGTTAAACTACTTAAAGTGATGAAGATATCTTTAAGAATCCAAAATGGACTTGCCAACAATTGTACTTATAAAACATGGTTTTATTTTAATTAGCCTCCTGTACTTCCAGGTTAACATTACAGCATAATATCAGTGTCGGTATGCCCCCCTCCTACTCTCCAATAATATTTTGAGGAAGAGACTCAGAAACTAAAGCATGAGATTCAGAGATCAAAGCATTGAATGAAATAACCATGAGGAAAAATTATGATGGATACATGACAAATGTATCTCCCCTTTTGGAAGCACTATGACCCATTAAGGTAGAAAGAAGATAAGAAAAGGCGTTGTCTGTCATTGTCAGCCTTGATTAGAAATCCAGGGTTGTTCCACTAGCCAAAAAACTAGAAAATCACTTCCCTGAGGCACAGGGACGATTTATGATATGGCCAGAGTCCTATTCACCATTTTCTCCTTCCTAGCCCCAGTTTAGGCTCTTATGTTTCTACATCCACTGGAAAGTGGTTCCCACACTTTCCTGCTTTACGTATTTAACAAATGTTTATTGAGAATCTACTATAGCTAGGAACTATTCTAGGTGTGGAGAATATAGCAGTGAACAAAAGTGCCTTCTTGGTACTTAAGTACTAGTGGGAAAAGAAAGACAATAAACTAAAAACAATAAATGGATAAACTACATAGGATGTTAGAACGTGATAAATGCTATGGAAAAAATAAAATAAGAGGACGAGAGGATTAGGGACTGTGGTGGGTGAGCAATATAGTCAAGGTAGGCCTTATTAAGTCATCATAATATTGTAGAAAGATATATATATATATATATATATGTATGTGTATATATGAGTATGTAATATATAATACAAATATGTAGAAAATATAGATAACATAGATAAAAATATAGATAGATAGATGAATTTTGCACCCATGTTCAGAATTTCAAATTCAGTATCTGTGAGCGGGACCTCAGAATCTGTATCCCTTCCATTGAATTATTCACCTTGGTTTATAAACATGTTTATGTGTCCTACCTTGAAAAAAAATCAAACAATATATAAATAAATAATTCCTGTATTCCCCTTTCCCCTACCCATGCAAACACTAACTCTCTTCTTTTCTCCCTAGCTAAATTTCTAGAAGTAATAATTGGTACTTAAGGTATCCATTAAGTATATTTTAAATGTATCAGACACATACATAGTGCTTATTAAGTGCCGGGATTGTTCTAAACACAACATAGGTAGTATTATCGTAGTCATTATTTTATCTCTATACTATACTGTCTCAGTGATTTGAGTCATCCAGTTCTTCCCTATTTCAATGTGTACCAGGGTAATTTAAGATAGACAGTTTGCCTGAAAGAACACGAGGAAATTTTATTTGCACTAGGCAAACCATAAGCCATGGGAATCCAGCAATGTTCTGTTTCATGACAGCTGCAGAGAGAGGCACGTTGACAAACATTATAGAAAGCTCTAAATATACATAACTTATTTAATTTTATCCCAGTTCCTCCCACTCACAGTAACATAGCTTAACCACTTGCAGAGGAAGCAATAGAGGAAAATACAGAATAGACAAAATATAACAAATGAGTTTGTTGCTGCAACCTATGCCTTCTGTCCTGAGGGATTCCACAGCGCATATCTTCTGTCTTGCCTCATTCTCGGATTCTACTCCTTGGCACCTTGAGCCAAATCTCAAAATTTCTGTAATTATATTCTCTCTCTCTCTCTCTGTGTGTGTGTGTGTGTGTGTGTGTGTGTGTGTGTGTGTGTGTGTGTTTGTGTGTGGTATTGTATTGGGGCATATAACTGGAAGCTTTAATATAATGTTTCATTTTTATTAAGAATTTCACAAGAGGTAACTTTGTTTACTGAAATAAAAGACATAAAGGACATCCATTATACAGATGTCTGTCTATTTAAGAGTCCTCCTATCATAAATGTCAACAAACATTTAATAGTCTAAGTATTGATAATATTTTTACTCCAACCTCTTATTATCTTATATTGCTTATGTTTCTCATAGTAGATAATCCCTTTTCCTCATCTTTGTTAGCAGACAGCCTCACTGAAATCCAAGTATTTTCCTGTGTTAGTTGTTCCCCCTACCCAACTCCATGCTTCCGTGAAGACTAATGTATTAGCGTGCTTTATCATCAAGAATAGTTTATAGGTAAGGCAGAACTCAGACAGTGTGGTGACTTCACACTACCTTTTTTGACTGTTGGTCAAGATTTTCTAGAACTGGGTCTAGATGCCTCATGTGTATCATCTCAGCACAGTACTGAATATCTGAAAGAAACAAAAAGCCAACATTGCTGTACGGCACTATCAGAAGTTCAAAGTCATTAAAAAGTAGTTTAAGCCCACAGAATTTGAGCCCCTCATAAACTCTGACTCCTAATTGGTTCTTGAAGTTTTGTATAAAATTCCAGGATTCTTTCCACTCAACCAGATTCCGGACCTAAGCTCCTGTATTTGAATCCTAATCTTAGAATTTATTTCCTTCTTTTACATATTTTAGGTTTTGAGTCTCTGCTCATCTCAAGTCAGTTCTTGTGCTGTGTCTTGTGAATTACAAGGAATCAAATTTTCAATCCATAGTCATCCTTATCTCCATATCATTGTAATTTATTTCCAATCATTTTGGTTCAACCTCAGCTTTTCCAAATAAAAATAACACTGGAAATTCAGAAAATTTTAGACATTTCTGCTTCAGTGCAAATATCGAAATTTTTTTCTGAATTAAAGAATATAAAAGATTGACAACCAGCTACTTTTAATGATTTAAGCTTGCCAAATTAAAATACCGATAATTAAAATAATCCAATAAAAGTTTCTCCCTATTTTAATTAAGATTGCAAAGTTTAAAAAAAAGGCTCCCACTATTGACAAATATTAAATTTAATATTATACTACATATTCACCTTCACTACTTTGTGCATTTGTTCACAAATGAAAAATTTAATACACAGTCTCCAAAGTGTCAGCCAAATATTGGTGCTTTAACTTAGACTTAAAAGTCTAAATATTACAATTCTGAATCGTGCTGCAGTAAACATGGGAGAAGATATGTCTTTGACATACTGATTTTCTTTCCTTCGGATAAACACCCAGCAGTAAGACTGTTGGATCATATGGTAGGTCTATTTTTATTTTTGGGGGGAATTTCCATAGCATTTTCTATAGTGATTGTAATGGTTTACATTCGAATCAACAGTTTTTAAAAATTCCATTTTTTTCCACATTCTTGTCAGCATCTATTATTTTCTGCCTTTTTGATGATAGCCGTTTTAACTGAAGATGTTATCTTCTTGTGATTTTGATTTGCATTTCTCTGATGATTAGTGATGTTGACCATTGTTTCATATACCCATTGGTCATCTGCATGTCTTCTTTTGAAAAATGCCTGTTTAGATCTTTTGTCCATATTTAAATCCAATTAATTGCCTTTTATTACTATTGAGTTGTTTGAGTTCCTTATACATTCCCACTCTTAATCCCTTGTCAGATGGACAGTTTGCAAATATTTTCTGACATTCTGCAGGTTGTCCTTTCACTCTGCTTATTGTTTCCTTTGTTTGTGTGGAAGCCTTTTAGCTCGATGTAATCTTATTTGTCTATTTTTGTTTTTGTTGCCTGTGCTTTTAAGGTCATTACCATAAAACTTAGCTGAGACCAATGTCCTGAAGGATTTCTCCAATATTTTCTTCTAGTTTGACAGTTTCCATTGCTACATTTAAGTCTTTAATCCCATTTTCAGTCGATTTTTGTATATGGTGAGAGATGGGGTCTAATTTTTTTCTTCTGCACATGGATACCCAGTTTTCCCAGCACCATTTACTGAAGAGCTGTCCTTTCCCCAGTGTATATTTTTGGCACCTTTGTCAAAAATGAGTTGACTGCAAATATGTGGTTTATTTCTGTATTCTCTATTTTGTTCCATTAGTCTATGTGTCTGGTTTTATGTCATCAACAGACAATCGGAAAAGAAAACGTGGTGTAGGTACACAAGGGAATATTATTTAGCCATTAAAAAAAATCCTGTCATTTGCAGCAACATGGATGAAACTGAAGAATGTAATCGAAGTGAAATAATCCAGAGAAAGAATGACAAATGTCACATATTCTCATTCATATGTGGGAGCTAAAAAACAATCTCCTGGAGGTAGAGAGTAAAATTGTGGTCACCAGAGACTGGAAATGGCAGTAGGGAGGGCGGGATAAAAAGAGGTGGTTAATGGGTGCAAAGATACAGTTAAATAGAAGGAATAAGTTCTAAGTTTTGACCACAGTAGGGCAAATATAGTTAGCAATAATTTATTGTATATTTCAGAATACCTGGAAAAGAAACCTCAGATTGTTCTCAATACAAATGATAAATATTTTTAGGTGATGGGTATCCCAAATACCCTGACTTCATGGTTACAAATTGCATGCATGTATCAACACATCATATCAAACCCATAAATATGTGTAACTATTATTTATCATTTAAAAACTAAATATTGCTTTTCTCATCTTAGTCTTTAGGCAGCTTTTAGTAGCTTTTTCTTAACCTTAAACATCAGGTTACAAGCTGGCAGCTAGATTAGTAAATATGGCCAGAAAATACATTTTGTTTGGCCTTCAAGTGTTTTCTTTCCCAAGTGAATTAGTAGCCACAGTTCAAAAGTTAGGCAGAGACAGTCGCAAGAAAATTCATACTTCAGGTGTGGGCTCTCTCTTGCTTCATAGGCCCCCTTAGATTGTTGACATCTATTTTTGTGGTTTGCCTCAATCATGCCTCTAATCACATTTTTGATGCATACAAACACATTTGGAGAAAAAAAATCTCAGGAAGAATTTCTCAAAGTAAAAGTAAATCTTTTAAAGAGATTTTCCGACACAAGTATCACATTGTTCTCACCCTTATTGAAGGGTAGACATTCTCATAAAATAGATTTTGAAGCAATTATTCTCTAAAAAGTACAGATCAGCAGGCGCTTAAAGGCCATTTAGCCTTTCTGAGCTTAAAAGTCATTTAGCCCTTCTGCAGATTCCCTGGCAGCAGTTTCAATTCCACATCCCTTTCATCAGTTAGTAATAAGTTAGTGGGTGTGACCCTTTCTCTGAGAACTGGTGAGAGGGAAGAATTTTTTTGCTTTAGAGCGGAAGAAAAATAGCCCATTTAAACACAAAATAAACTTTAAAAGTAACAATGTTTCTTTAGAAACGATTTAAGGCAAATCTACATGGGACTGAATATTTCACATTCAAGCCTGTGTCTTTTTCACATTCATTTGTATAACATAAAAAAAAATTAGCAATAGCTTTTCAGCCTGATAGAGACATACTCCACAACATTCAAATCGCACACATCATAATCTTGAAATATTAAGAAGATGGGTATTGATTAAAGAAAATATTAGAACTAATTTCACCTTTGAAATAAACATACGTGTTTCTGGAGGTTTACAAATTAGAACGGCTTTGTCCAATTTAACGACATTTGTATAAGGGAGGGATTAATTCTACAAATAAACCATTTTAAATGCCCAAAGATAGACTATATCTTTACCTTTTAGCCAAATACAAATGGAAGTTTATACTACCTCTCCCTCCCTCACCTCCTGGGAAGATTTTTCAAGGTTCCTCTACAATTTGTAAAGCAGACAAGTTTGACGTATATTTATAGACTCAGTCTAAAGCCTGGGACCAGCCAGATTCACGAGGCACAGGCCCAGGGCATTGTTTCTACTCTCTAGTGATCACAGCAGTTCTTCAAAATCCAGATCCAAAAACAATACTCACTTTGGTGTATCTCCAACCCTGTGTCAATCAACTCGCCAGTCTTTCAGCCAAACTGAGGTTCCCAGAACTCCCCAAAGCCCTGTCTCTTTAATTAATGCACTTGTACACAGAGTCTGTTTTCTTTTATTCCCCAGGGTAAAAGATTGCCCTATGAACTTATTGCAGGTGATAATACAATTGGTGTAATTGTTTCACAACCTATTCCAGTTCACTTATTTTGTTTGGAATGGGACCCCTCTCCACACTGATCTTAAAAGACAATTCACCATAACTGGGGAAAGTGAAGAGTAAGAATTTTTGCTTATTCTTATATGCAAAAGATGAACGCATTTTCCCAACAAAAACACACCTACAGAAGCCCAGGCACACACAGGAACAGACACTTCAAGGCTGGTCTGACTCATCAACGCCTTTTTGGTTGTGAGCATTTGGAGTTTAGAGTCAAAAATCCTTCAGATTCTCCCAATCCATCCTGGGAAACCTGACAGAACCCTTCCTTCAGCAATTAAAATTACTCTTCAATAGGGCAATTCTAAAACAGACCAGAGTTAAGGGAAGCATTCTGCAGCTACCATCTATGGGTGTTCACGATACATTAAGGCCACTCACTGACACCGCAGATTTAACCCAGCTTCTTAGCCCGTTCTCTAGTACTGGTGCATTACTATCTGCCCACTCATCTCCACTATATTTTGACCACTGCCAGGATCCATTCCCTCTTCTTCACGTGGCTCCTAGGGGCCTCAAGCAATGCATAGTAAAACAGTGATTGTTTGGCACGTAGAATTTTCTGTCTTATTTGACATACAGCAGAGGCCTATGCCATGGGAGTTAGGTAATATACTAAGGCAGCTCTGACTGAGAGAGAGGCATTCTTATAGATTATACATGCTCCAATAAATTCTTATAATTTTCTTTCCATATTTCACACTTTCAACACTACCTCTTAGACCGGCCATGAGAAGGTAGAAGCAGAGCATGAAACATTTTAGACAGAAAATTTAGATCCTCGCTACAAACAATGTCTACCTTTAGTCCCTAATGTGTCCAGAATTGGTGGGTTCCTGGTCTCGCTGACTTCAATAATGAAGCCCGTGGACCCCCACGTTGAGTGTCACAGTTCTTAAAGATGCTATGTCCAGAGTTTGTTCCTTCTGATGTTCGAACATGTCCGAAGTTTCCTCCTTCTGGTGGATTCGTGGTCTCGCTGATGTCAGGAGTGAAGCTGCAGACCTTCACCATGAGTGTTAAAGCTCATAAAGGCGGTGCTGACCCAAAGAGTGAGCAGCAGCAAGATTTATTGTGAAGAGCCAAAGAACAAACCTTCCACAAGCAGGTAGACAACCCCAGGGTTGCTGCCGCTAGCGCGGGTGGCCTGCTTTTATGCCCTTATCTGGCCCTGCCCACATCCTGCTGATTGGTCCATTTTACAGAGAGCTGATTGGTCCATTTTACAGAGAGCTGATTGGTCTGTTTTGACAGAGTGCTGATTGGTGCTTTTACAAACCTTTAGCTAGACACAGAGTGCTGATTGGTGCTTTTACAATCCTTTAGCCAGACACAAAAGTTCTCCAAGTCCCCACCCGACCCAGAAGCCCAGCTGACTTCACCTCTCACTAGGAGTCTCTGATTTTATCTTTGCCTTGCCCTATTCTTCCCTAATGCAAGCTGACTATAACCAAACTCCTTAGTGCTTGAGGCCGAAGCAAACAACAACAACAACAACAACAACTTATAGGTATCATATAAGCAAAAATTCTTATTCTTCTCTTTCCCCAATGGTGTCCTCTCTGTCTCTCTCTCTTTCCTCTCTCTCTCTCTCTCTGTCTCTGTGTGTGTATGTGTTTGTGTATGTGTGTGTTGTATTGGTGGGGTGGAAGGTGCTATAACTTACTCTAAGCAAATATTTTTTCCAATGCCTACTGTAGACATTTTACATCAATTGATAGGAACAAAAGAAAGCCATGAAGGAATTATGAAACTATCACAAAATTGAAATACTGAGAGTGAGTTTACCAAAGTTCCAAGACCCCTTAAATTTACTATCAGACCACTATAGTGTTATTAATATTAGGACAGATACTTCTCAAAGGAAGACGTAAAAGTGGCCAACAAGCATGTAAAAAATGCTCAACATCATTCATCATCAGATAATCAAATGCATAAAATCCTGGACACACACACCCTCCCAAGATTAAACCAGGAAGAAATGTAATCACTGAACAGATCAAAATGAACTCCAAAATTAGATCAATAATAAATAGCCTACCAACCAAAATAAGTCCCAGACCACTCAGATTCATAGCTGAATTCTACCAGATGTACAAAGAAGAGATGGTACTATTACAACTATTCCAAAAAATTAAGGAGGAGTGGTTCCTTCCCAACTCATTCTGTGAGGCAGCATCATTGTAATACCCAAACATGGCAGAGACACATCCATAAACAAAAACTTTAGACCCGTATCCTTGATTACCATTGATGCAAAAATTCTCAACAAAATACTGGCAAACCAAACCCAGCAGCACATCAAAAAGCTAGTCCACCATGATCAAGCAGGGTTTATCCCTGGATGCAAAGTTGGTTCAACAAATATAAATTAATTAATGTAATTCAAAAAAGAATCCACGTGATCATCTCAACAGATGAAGAAAAGGGTTTCAACAAAATTAAACATCCCTTCATGTTAAAAACTCTCAATAAACTAGGTATTGAAGAAACATACCTAAAAATAATAAGAGCCTTATATGACAAGCCCATAGCTAACATCACACTGAATGAGCAAAAGCTGGAACCACTTCCCTTGAAAACCGGCAAAAGGCAATTCTCACCACTCCTATTCAACAGATTATTGGAAGCCCAGTCCAGAGTATTCAGACAAGACAAAGAAATAAAGGGCATCCAAATAAGAAGAGAGGAACTTAAACTATCCCTGTTAGCAAACAACATGATTCTATATCTAGAAAAACCCCATAGTCTCGGCCCAAAAGCGCCTTAAGCTGATGAACAACTTCAGCACCGTTTCAGGATACAAAATTAACATAAAAAACCACTAGGATTCCTACACACCAACAATAGCCAAGCCAAGAGCCAAACCAGGATGCAATCACATTTGCAATTGCCACAAAAAGAATAAAATACCTAGGAATATAGCTAACCAAGGAGGTGAAAGATCTCCACAATAAGAATTACAAAACTCAAATAAATCAGAGATGACACAAACAGATGGAAAAACAACCGATGCTCATGGGTAGGAAGTATCAATATCATTAAAATTGTTATACTGCCCAAAGCAATTTACATTTTTAATGCTATTCCTATCAATCTACCAATTACTTTCTCCACAAAAAAAGAAAACAAATATTTTAAAATTTATATAGAACCAAAAAAGAGCCTGAATAGACAAGGCAATCCTAAGAAAAAAGAACTATTAGGAGGCATCATGCTACACAACTTCAAACTATACTACAGGGCTACAGTAACCAAAACAACAGGATACTGGTACAAATACAGACACTTAGACATAGAGAACAGAACAGGGAGCCTAGCAATAAGGCTGCACACCTACAATCATCTGATCTTCAACAAAGCTGACAGAAAGAAGCAATGGGGAAAGGATTCCCCACATAATAAATGTTGCTGCGATAACTGGCTAGCTATATGCAGAAGATTGAAACTGAACCCCTTCCTTACACCATATACAAAAATTAACTCAAGATAAATTAAAATTTTAAATATAAGACTTCAAACTATAAAAACTCTGAAAAGACAATCTAGACAATACCATTCTGGTCATAGGAAGTATAAAAGATTTTCTGATGAAGAAGCCAAAAGAAACTGCAACAAAAGCAAAAAATGACAAATGAGATCTCAGTAAACTAAAGAGCTTCTGCACAGCAGAAGAAAATATCAAGCGAGTAAATAGCCAACCTACAGAACGGGAGAACATAGCTGCAAAATATACATCTAACTAAAGTCTAATATCCATCATCTACAAGGAGCTTAAGCAAATTTACAAGACAGAAACAAACATATGCAGGCGTATGTTCATTGCAGCACTATTCACAATAGACAAGACATGGAATCAACCTAAACGCCTGTCATGGTAGACTGCATAAAAAATGTGGTCCATATATACTGAGGAATACTATGCAGCCATAAAAGAATGAAATAATGTCCTTTGTGGCAACATGAGCTGGAGGTCATCAACCTAAGCAAACCAATGCAGGAACAGAAAATCAAACACTGGATGTTTTCACTTATCAGTGAGAGCAAAATAAGGGGAATACGTGGATACATAGAGGGGAACCATGGACACTTGGGCCTCCAAGAAGGTAGAGGGTGGGAGGAGGGAGAGGAGCACACACACACACAAAAAAAAACTATTGAGTACTAGGTTAAAAACCAGGGTGATAAAATTATGTGTACAACAAACCACTTTGACACAAGTTTACCTATATAACAAACTTGTAAATGTACACCTGAACCTAAAATAAAAGCTTAAAAAATCCCATAATAAGATACCATCTCACACCAGTCAGAATGGCTATTAAAAAATCAAAAAATGACAGATGCTTGTGAAGCTGTGGAGAAAAGGCAATGCTTATACACTGTTGGTGGAAATGTAAATTAGTTTAGCAACTATGGAAAGCTCTTTGGAGATGTTGCAAATAACTCAAAGCTACCATGTGACTCAGTAAAACCATAACTGGGCAACTATCCAAAAAAAAATTGTTCTGTCAAAAGCAGATATGTGCTCATATGTTCATCACAGCACTCTTCACAATAGCAAAGACATGGAATCAACCAAAGATGCTCATCAACAGTAGACTGAATGAAGAAAATGTGTTACACGTGCAACATGGAATACTATGTAGCCATAAAAGCATTGAATCATGTATTTTGGGGGCATCATAAAAAGCTGGAAGCCATTTTCCTAAGTTAATTAACACAGGAACAGAACAACAAATACTGCATGTTCTCACTTATATTTGTGACCTAAACAATGAGTACTAATGGACATAAAAGATGACAAGACACCGGAAACGACTAGATGGCAGAGGGAGGGAGGGGGTGATGGCTGAAAAACTGTTGGGTACTATGCCCAGTACCTGCATGATGGCGTCAATCATACCGCAAACCTCAACATCATGCCCTCAGGTAACAGGCATGGACGTCTACCTCTTGAATCTAAAATGAAAGTTGAAATGATTTGAAAATAAAAAACTCATCCGTCTCCACTTCTTTATTATGTCCAAAAGTTAGCACAGTGTGGCTTCTGCCTTTCTCACTCAACTATAACTGTTCTTTCTACAGTTACCTATGATTCCTGGATTCTGAATCAAAACTAAGCACTTTTTACTCTTTGATTTACTTGAATCAATACAGCATTTTGCCTGCTTAACTCTTCCCTGCTCCTTGAAACTTTCACTTCATCAGTTAATTTTCACAACTTTGCTCTTTCCTGGTTCTCCTTCTACCCCTCTAAAGCCTCCTTTTTGGGCTGTTTTGCACTGCCCATAAATATTAGCATTCCTCAGGCAAGCAACAAATACAGAAAAATCTCTTCTGGTTGAAAGATGAGCTACAAAATAACAGACTAACCACTTTCTGATTACTGATTTACATGGGGGAAAATCAATTTAGATATGTTAATCTGAATAAAATTGGATCAAACTGAGTCACATCAAAATGTGGTCCATATACCCCGTGAAATACTGTGCAGCTACAAAAAGAAAGGAGATCATTTCCTTTGCAGGAACATAGACAGGGCTGGAAGTCATTATTCTTAGCAAACTAACATAGGAACAGAAAGCCAAATACCACATGTTCTCACTTATAAGTGGGAGCTAATTGATGAGGAAAAAATGGACACATCCGGAAGAATAAAACACACTGGGGCCTATCAGAGGGTCAGGGTGTGGGAGGAGAGAGAGGACTGGGAATAATAGCTAGCGGGTGCTGAGCCTATAATACCTAGGTGATGGGATAATCTGTGAGGGAAGCACCATGCTACACGCTTACCTATGTAACAAACCTGCACCTCCTGCACATTTACCTGTGAACTTAAAAGTTGGAAATGGCCAGGCGCGGTGGCTCACAGCTGTATTCCAAGCATTTTGGAAGGCGGAGGCAGGCGAATAACCTGAGGTCAAGAGCTTGAGACCAGCCTGACCAACATAGAGAAACCCCGTCTCTACTAAAAATACAAAAACATTAGCCTGGAGTGGTGGCGCATGCCTGTAATCCCAGTTACTAGGGAGGCTGAGGCAGGAGTATCGCTTGAAGTCGCAAGGCTGAGGTTGTGGTGAGCCAAGATCGAGCCATTGCACTCCAGCCTGAGCAACAGGAGTGAAACTCCATCTTAAATAAATAAATAAATAAATAAATATTAAAAAATAAAAGTTGGAAATAAAAAATAAGTAATTAGAATTACTTAAAATTACATAGAGCAAGAAACTCAGTATTTGGCTATTTTCATTATGCTGTAAATTGCTATCCTTGGGTAAGACAGTTAATTTTTTTTGAGTCATAATTTTCCCTGTGTAAAATGCAGATAAATCCCAACTTTTTAAGTTTGCTAGTTGGAGTCTATCAGATTGTAGCTCATAATTTATTAGTAATAAATTGTTTTTATACTCAACAAAATTAAAAAATAAACCACAATTTAGTAATTTTTAAATTTTTCATTAGCATCTTCAAATTATAGTAGAATTAAATAAAAATTCAGAAATGATTTTCTATTTTATTTTAAATATTCAGGCTTTATGTTGGTTCAACTTAAATGTTTAGTATGGCTGTATGTTTTAGATGTGCCAATAAGTTGTGAATTTATATAAGTAAGAACTTTTCTAAGTAACAGAAATAAATAAAACATTCAAAATCTACTGTCTTAAGAATTTGATATTGAAAAATTACTATCACACTAATTGGAAATGTTACTGCCAAGTAGCTTTTTAATATTATTTTTTTCTTAAGCTACAGAAGTACATGTCAGAGATCAGCAGTTTAAGGCTTATGTACTGTGAGTTTATTAATTGATTTTTCATATGTTGTTTACCGACTCCTTTTTTCCTCTCTTTAAAAGGAAATTATATTTATCTATAACAAGTGTGAAAGACTTCTTATCAGAAGAATTGTTAAAAGAGATCTCTTCTAATTTTATAATTTCAAATGGTGTGCATGTAGAATGTAATCCTGTACAATATTGGTTTAGCCTATTTATTTTCTCTAACTACAGGGTCATATTACCTTCTATTCATTCATTATATAGGAAGCAATTACTGCCTACATATTTAGGTTTTAAATGATTTGTATGTGTATCATTATACAGTAAAATCATTAAAAGTCAAAAAACCTGGGTCATGTCAGATAAAGCCAAATCAAATAAATACAACACTATTAAAGTATTACAAGTAATCATCCACTCATAAATGAGAGGGACATCCTCAAATCCTTGTTCTTCCTTATTGTCATATCCATGGGGGTCATAAAACCCTATTAAATCTACCTTCTAAATGTTTCTCCAATTGATTGCCTCCTCTTTGTTCTCACTACTACTCCCTTAGATATGGCCTTCCACATTTTTCCCCAATACTATTGTTGCAGGACAGCTGATCTCCAAAATTGAGTCTTATCCAAGGATAGCTCTTGGTTTTGCCCAGGAAAGAATTCGAAACAAGCCAGTGGTGTTGATTAGCAATCTTTTATTGAACAGTACTGCTCCTTGTGGACCAGAGTTAACACAAAAGTAGTGCAACAAGAGTTGGCAACTCTATTATACTCAGTAAACCCACTTTCAATTACATGGAAATTAACAGGTGGGCAAATGCAAGTTATTTAAAACTTTCTAGGAAAGGGGTGGTAACTTCTAGATTGCTACCGTGTATGGGAGTAGTAACTTCCATGTCATTGCCATTTCGTTAGTAAACTGTCATGGCACTAGTAGGATTGTCTTATGCCAGTGAGCAATGAGGGCAGCTAGGGATTGCTTTCATGGCCATCTGCTGGATCCTGCTGGTTTCTTCACTTTATTCTGTCTGGACCACATCCTGCATTGGTCAGCAGAGTTATGACCAGAAAATAAGACCTGCCAGTCTCCTACCTCACTATTACATAGCATCTTAATTAATTTACCAGCTATTAGAGTTTTTCTTTTTAATCTTCTTTCTTTATTGTTAATCTTTGCAAGAAATATCTGAGCTTGTCTTTGACCTTTTTGATATTTTTTATTAACCCTCCATTACTTCCAGAAGACAAATTCCAAACTCTTTAGCAACTCATAGATCAATTGCTAGACTAACTCTGCATACTTTTTACTTACCATTGCTTCTCCATACTGTATATTCCAACTCTTGATATTTTTTACATCCCCTTGTTCTGGAATGCCTTTATCCCCTAGTTGACTAGGAAAATCTTATTCATCCAGGAGGGATTCAGTTATCTTGCACTGGCTGTCAAGAGCTACTTATGTGTATCTCTTCTCAGTGACTTCACAGTGGTAGCTTGAAATCAGTCATGGTGGTAGTATTTAAACAACACAAATTGGCAAAAAGTGCAAGTCGTATCATTTGTTTGTCATCTTCCTTCCCTCATCCCCAAGAAGTAAATTGTTAAATGTTCACCAGCACAATGCTGTATTTATCTTATAAATTGTAACTCAAATGCCATCTGTAGGAGAACTTTCACAATCATTCTCAGCGCCACCCACCATCAAATTTGTTAAATAGGTTTATTGTGTAATGCTGAGGTTTAGACTTCTATTAATTCCATCACCCAAATAGTGGCCATGGTACTGTAACCCATCCCCCCAGATTGAGACAGGTCTCAGTTAATTTAGAAAGTTGATTTTTCCAAGGTTAAGGACTCATGCCCATGACACAGCCTCAGGAAGTCCTGATGACATGTGCCCGAGGTGGTCAGGACACAGCTTGTTTTTATACATTTTAGGGAGACATGAGACATCAATCAACATATGTAAGAAGTACATTGGTTCTGTCCAGAAAGGCAGGGACAATTCAAAGCAGGCAGGGGTTTCCAGGTCACAGGTAGGTGAGAGACAAATGGCTGCATTTTTTTTTTTTTTTGAGTTTTTGATAAGCCTTTCCAAATGAGGCCATCAGAATATGCATCTATCTCAGCCAGCAGAGGGATGACTGAATAGAATGGGAGGCAGGTTTTGCCCTGAGCAGTTCCCAGCTTGACTTTTCCTTTTAGCTTAGTAATTTGGGGGCCTCAAGATTTTCCTTTCACATTTCTCCTCTTTTCTTTGTTAAAAACTTTTGGAGAAAGCATTTTAGAAGAAAATGACTCTCTGGTCTCAGGTTTCATCTGATCTCTTATAGCTAAGATGATTTATTACAAGACAAGTAGGCCCCGAATGCTCATTTTTAGCAAGTTGTGAAATCTTATGACTTATGAAGAGAAAATGGGGGGAAAAAGGGAAGAAAAATAAGAACAAACATAAAACAATCCTGGAAAAATCGATATAGGCCACATTACTCTGAAGTCCATACATTGGTAGGCCAGTATGAAAGTGGTTTATGTATATAAATAGGTTACTGTTATTTTCTTCTGATGTGTAAGTTGTCTGACTTCAGTTTGCAGGGATTTTAGAAAGCACAGCTTACGTTTTAGTGATCCAAGTTAGAAAAAATGGAAAAAAAAAAAAGAAAAAAATTGAAAATATTATTTGAAGAAGACTCATAGCCAAAGAAAATTAGAATTTGGTCCAAACTATAGAGAATAATAAAAATCGAAAAAAACTTTATGCAAGACTAGAATCTAAAAAAAGATATACTATAGTTTTGAAACATAATTTTTCTCCCTCCAGTTTTCCTTTTATACTAAAGACAAATTAAGGTATGACTGATTTCCTTTATTATGTTTGGCCTAATTGTTTGTATACAGTGCATCAAGGATATTTTTTTTTTTACATAGGTTTTAAATTGGCTTCAATAGAACTTTGTTCCATAGGAGGAATGTCAGATAAGACTTTTTTTAAAGCCAAGCCCAGTCATCAAATATGTATCAGTTGGGTGAAGCCATTTATGCCATCAAATATTTATCAGTTGGGTGATCTTCTCCTACTGAGGTTCCAAGATAAACTTGGGGTTCCTGGATCTGTCAAGAAGAGACATTCTTTACTTACCACAGGTCAGGAACCCTGTACCTGGGCTGTGTGGTCAAAGGTATGAGGCCAGTTTCCTAACGGGCTTTTATTGACTCCATAAGTCAAGTTTGATTTCTTAAAAGAAAAGCACACCATTCCAGTCAAGGCCTTGGTAAAATAACCAGTTTCTTCAACTAATTTTGGGAGGACCTTAGTTTATAGTTTAGCTTCGAAACAAAAATAAGAACAGTCCTTTCCCAAAACAAACCTCCTTACTCCCTGTGGACTAGACTGCCTAAAGCCACAGGATTAGAAATTACGGTAACCTTACTAATTTCAAGATGCAGCTATTTTCATTGAACCAATATCAGTGTCTTATTTATTAAAAATTACACAATCAAAGATTATTCTGTTTTGGACTGGGTTTATAGTTTTGTAACCCCATGTCAAATGTTGACACTTATAGTATTTAGCAGCGATAAGTATAATATTGCTTGATTAATAAATGCCAAAAAATGTACATTGGGAATTCTTAAGACATTTCTAATATTACTTTACCAATAATTTTAAAGCTAGCTTATTTATTGAAGTAATTACTTGTTACATGAACTTGAAAAAGCATTTGACTATTCTTTTCTCATTTACAACACATAAATGGATAGATGTATTAGGCATGCTGACAGAAATACATCTTATAATTTCATAAGTTCTATCTTGGACTTTCAGATTCTTGACACCCTGTTTCACAACCCTCAGCAGTTGTGAGCTACATAACCTTAAATCTGCATATTAAAGGAAACAACTCAGGTGAAATAGAAAAATTTACATTATAAGGCGTGGAGAGAAAAAGTTTGGTGCTCTAAAGGGAAATTAAAGGATTTAATTGCTAATTAAACATAAAATTATAAAAATTATAAAGCCCTTTCAAATACATAGACACACACACAAATTCTATAGCATTTACTTCAGAATTTTTAGCCATGAGATAAATACAAATTCACCCATTTGCAAAAATAACTTGTTAGAGCTAACAGTAGTTTTTATCTTAGTGCTCAGCCATAGTAACTTTATAGCTCTCTTGTGCCATTATGCATGCCAAGATCAAATCCTCACACAGTGCAAAGTCATCTCTGGTACCTCAAAGCCAAAAAGGTCAGGTCATAAAATACAGAAAAATAGAGCTTTAGACCTAAAAAGAATCTGCCCATTACTCTTGAAACTCCACAAATAAAAACAGAACACTCCAAAAGGCGATTGGGGTGCCTTTGTTCTGAATTATTTAAAAGAGGTTCAAGTCATTAGAAGTCTTCTCTAGATTTTTTTGGTATTGCAGATGGCAAAAGGGGGGAAGGAGGTATAGGGTGGAAGAAGAGTAAATGAAAGAACAATTTTTTTTTTTTAGACAGGAAGCAAACACAGAAACCAAACACATGGTCATTTGTTTTCTCCTTTTCTTTTTTCTTTTACAGCTGTGGGGAATTTTAGCTGAATTAGGGAGGCCTTGTTACCCATAATTTGGAATTCTAACTCAGATTTGACCAAGTCAGGTAGTTTGTCTAATCCATTGGGAGAAAGACCAGAACAAACAACAAAAATGGTGACAACGTGATAACTGAGTACTCTAACGGTAAGGAGAACTTAAGACCAGCTGGTTGTGTTGTTAATGGTAACTTTAGCCAAAACAAACTCCAATTCAGTTACTTAACCTAGGGATGGGTCTCAGGCTGAAGACTGCTCTCTACCATCACAGAAGCAAACAAAATCATCATCATCATCATCATCATCATCATCATCATCATCATCATCATCTTCCCTGTTGGAAGTGAGCTCAAACTTCATAAAGGAGTTACTTGTCTTCTATTATCACAGAAGCAGGAGAAAATTGTCTTCCTTTTGTTGGAAGCAAGTAAAACTCCAAAAAGATAGAAGTTGGACAGCATAATAAACTTTTGATCTCAATCAAATTTTGGGAGATCAGGGATTCTCTGGAGAGGGTGCTCTCAGATGTCAGCAAATTGTCCTATTGGTTTGAACCTTAAAGTTAGCCCATGCTGGTACCAAGCACTGACAGGAGTTGTCAAAGGTCAGGAGTATCTCCACTCAGAATCCCTCAGTGGTTATCGCATGTGAAACCCCTCCAAAATTGAGACAGGTCTCAGTTAATTTAGAAAGCTTATTTTGCCAAAGTTCAGGACACGTGCTTGTGACACAGCCAGAAAGTCCTGATGACATGTGTCCAAGCTGGTAAGGGCACAGCTTAGTTTTCTACATTTTAGAGAGACATGAGACATCAATGAATAGATGTAAGAAGTACGTTGGTTCCGTCCAGAAAGGCAGGGACAACTCAAAGCAGGGAGGGCGTTTTCAGGTCACTGGTAGGTAATAGACAAATGGTTGTATTATTTTGAGTTTCTGATAATCCTTTCCAAAGGAGGCATTCAGAATATGCATCTATCTCAGTGAACAGAGGGATGACTGAATAAAATGGGTGACAGATTTTGCCCTGAGCAGTTCCCAGCTTGACTTTTCTTTTTAGCTTAGTAATTCTGGGGCCTCAAGATTTTCCTGCCATAGTACCCAACTGGTAACTTTTCCACTCTTTCTCTACTCCCTTACTCCTGATTTGGAGTCCCCAGTGTCTATTGTTGCCATCTTTATGTCCATGTGTACCCGAAGTTTAGCTCCAACCTATAAGTGAGAATGTGGGGTTATTTGGTTTTCTGCTTCTGCGTTAATTCACTTAGAATAACAGCCTCCAGCTGTATCTATATTGCTTCAAATAACATGTCATTCTTTTTATGGTTTTGTGGTATTCCATGGTGTATATGTATCATATTTTCTTTATCCAGTCCAACGTTGGTGGGCATATGAGGTGACATGGGTAATGTGATGCCTCCAGCTTTGTTGTTTTCTTTTAGGGTTGGTTTGGCTATTCAGGTGCTTTTTCTGGTTCCATATGAATTTTAGAATTTAGTTTTTCTTTTATAGATAGTGCTGTAATAAACATAAAACTGCAGATGTCTTTTTGGTAGAATAATTTATTTTCCTTTGGGTATACACAAGTAATAGACTTGCTAGGTCAATTGGTAATTTCATATTTTGTTCTTTGAGAAATCTTCAATATGCTTTGCAGAGTGACTGAACTAATTTGCATTCCCAGCAAAAGTGTGTAAGTGTTCCCTTTTCTCCACAGCCTCACCAACATCGGTTTGCTGTTGTTGTTGTTGTTGTTGTTGTTGTTTTACTTTTTAATAATAGCCATTCTAACAGGTGTGAGATGATATCTTATTGAGGTTTTAATTGGCATTTCTCTGATGATTAGTAATGTTGAACAATTTTTTCATGTTTGTTCACTGCTTGTATGTCTTCTTTTGAGAAGTGTCTGTTCACACCCTTTACCCTCTTTTTAATAGGGTTATCTGGGTTTTTTTTGTTGATTTGTTTCAGTATCTGGATATTAGTCCTTTGTCCAATGCATAGTATGCAAATATATTCTTCCATTTTATAGGTTGTCTGTTTAAGCTGTTGATAGTTTCTTTTTCAGTGCAGAAATTCTTTGGTTCAATTAGGTACCAATTGTCAATTTTTGTTTTTGTTGTAATTGCTTTTGAAGACTTAGTCATTGATTTTTTGTGTAGTCCAATATTCAGAAGAGTATTTATTTGGTTTTCTTCTAGGATTTTTGTAGTTTGAGATTTTCCATTTAAGTGTTTGTTGTTGTTATTTTGTTATTATTTATTTATTTATTTGAGATGCAGTCTTACTCCATCACCCAGGCTGGAGTACAGTGGTTGCTCTCTCGGCTCACTACAAACTCCACTTCCCAGGTTCAAGTGATTGTCCTGTCTCAGCCTCCCTAGTAGCAGAGATTACAGGCACATGCCATCATGGCTGGCTAATTTTTGTGTTTTTAATAGAGACTGAGCTTTGCTGTGTTGGCCAGGCTGGTCTCGAACATCTGACCTCAGGTGATCTGCCCTCCTTGGCCTCCCAAAGTGCTGGGATTATAGGTGTGAGCCACCATGCGTGTCCTCCATTTAAGTCTTTAATTCATTTTTAGTTAATTTTTGTATATGGTGAGAAGTGTCTAGTTTCATTCTTCTACATATAGGAAGCCAGTTTTTCCAAAACAATTAACTGAATAGCGCGTGATTCCCTTATTATTTTTGAATATCAGTTGGTTGTAGGTGTGGAGATTTACTCCTGGGCTCTCTATCAAGTTCCATTGGTTTGTGTTCCATTTTTGTACTATTATCATGCTGTAGCCCCGTGGTATAGTTTTATGTTAGGTGTTGCGATGTATCCAGCTTTGCTCTGTTTGTTTAGGCTTGCTTTTCCTATTTTTTTTTCCTTGTTCCATATTAACTTTAGAGAAGTTTTTTCTAATTCTGTAAAAAACAACATTGGTAATTTGAGTGAGATAGTGTTTAATCTGTGGATTGCTTTGGGCAGTATTGACATTTTGATGATTTTCATTCTTCCAATCCATGAGAATGGAACGTTTTTCTATTTGTTTGTGTCATCTCCAATTTCTTTCACAGTATTTTGTAGTTCTCCTTGTAGAGATCTTTAACCTCTCTGTTTAAATATATTCCTAGAACTTTTTTAAATTATTATTGCTATTTTAAATGGCAGGGCATTCTCCATTTGTTTCTCAGCTTGAATTTTATTCGTGTATAGAGAAATGCTACTCATTTTTGTCTATCAGTTTTGTATTCTGAAACTTTAGTGAAGTTGTTTATTAGGCCTAAGGCTCTTTTGACATGATCTTTTTGGTTTTCTAGGTATAGGGTCATATTGTCCGTGAAAAGAAATAATTTGACTTATTGTTTCTTCTTTGGATGCCTTTTCCTTCTTTCTCTTGCCTGATTGATCTGGCTAGGACTTCCAGTACTATGTTGACTAAGAGTGATGTGAGTGGACATCTTTGATTGTTACAATTCTAAGGCAGAATGCTTCCAACTTTTGCCCATTCAGCATGATATTGACTGTGGGTTTGTCATAGATAGGACTTATTATTTTCAGGTATGTGGCTTCAATGCCAAGTTTGTTGAGGGTTCTTATCATGAAGGAATTTTGAATTTTACTGAATTCTTTCTTTGCTCCTACTGAGGTGATCATATGGTTTTTGCTTTTTATTCTGTTTAAGTGGTTATACTTGTGTATCCAGGGCATAAATCCCACTTGATCATAGTGAATTACCTTCTTGATGTTCTGCTGAATTTCTTTTAGTAGTATTTTTTGAGGATTTTTGCATGTTTATGCATCCAGGATATTGGCCTGTAGTGTTTTTTTTTGTTTTTGTTTTTGTTTTCTGTTTTTTTTTTTTTTTTCTGTGTTGTATCTTTGACAGACTTTAGCATCAGAATAATACTGGTTTGATAGAGTGAGTTAGGAAGGAATCCCTGCTCCTTTGATTTGTTGAAATACTTTCTTAAGGAGTAGTAACAGCTCTTTGTACATGTTGTTGAATTCAGCTGTAAATTTATCTGGTTCTTGGGATTTTTTTTTTAGGATTGGTAGATTTTTTTAAATTACTGACCCAATGTTGTGACTCAATATTGGTCTATTCAGAGTTTCAATTTTGTTCTGGTTCAATCTTGAAAGGCTGTGCATTTTCAGGTGATGTAGTTTTGTTGTGTCCCCACCCAAATCTCATCTTGAATTGTAGCTCCCATAATACCCATGTGTCATGGGAGGGATCTAGTGGAAAGTAATTGGATCGTGAGGGTGGGTCTTTCTTGTGCTGTTCTTATGATAGTGAATAAGTCTCATGAAATCTGATAATTTTATGAAGGGAGTTTTCCTACACAAGTTTTCTGTTTTTTTTTTCTGCCATACAAGACGTGACTTTGATTCTTATTTGTCTTCCACCATGATTGTTAGGCCTCTGCTGCCATGTGGAACAGTGAGTCAATTAAACCTCTTTTCTTTATAAATTACACAGTCTCAGGTATGTCGTTATCAGCAGCATTAGAACAGACTAATGCAATAAATTGGTACTGGGAGAGTGGGGTACTGCTGTAAAAATACCCAAAAAATGTGGAAGCAACTTTGGAACTGGGTAACAGGCAGAAGTTGAAACAGTTTGGAGGGCTCAGGAGAGGAAAGATGTTGGAAAGTTTGGAACTTCCTAGTTACTTTTTGAATGGCTTTGACCAAAATGCTGAAAGTGATATGGACAATGAAGTCCAGGCTATTGTGGTCTCAGATGAAGATGAGAAACTTGTTTGGAAATGGAGCAAAGGTGACACTTGCTATGTTTTAGCAAAGAGACTGGAGGCATTTGGCCCCTGCCATAAAGATTTGTGGAGCTTTGAACTTAAGAGAGATAATTTAGGGCATTTAGCATAAGAAATCTCTAAGCACAAAAGCATTCAAGAGGTGACTTGGGTACTGTTGAAAGCATTTAGCTTTATGCATTTATAAACATATGGGTTGGAATAGGAACTCATATTTAAAAGGGAAGCAGAGTATAAAAGTTTAAAATATTTCCAGCCTGGTGATTTCATAGAAAAGAAAAACCCATTTTCTGAGGAGAAACTCAAGCCAGCTGCAGAAATTTGCATAAGTAATGAGGAGCCAATGTTAATTGCCAAGACAATGGGAAAAATATCTCCATGGCTTGTCAGAGGTCTTCACGGCAGCCCCTCTCATCATGAGCCAAAAAGTCTATGAGAAAAAAAATGGTTTCATGGGCCTGGTCCAGGGCCTTGCTGCTTTCTGCAGTCTCAAGACTTGGTGCCCTGTGTTCCAGCTATGGCCAAAAAAGGGTAATGTAGAGCCCAGGCCATTGCTTCACAGGGTGCAAGCCTTAAGCATTGTTGGCTTGCATGTGGTGTTGGGCCTGTGGGTGCACAGAACTCAAGAATTGAAGTTTGGGAACGTCTGCTTAGATTTCAGAGGATGTATTAAAACTTCTGGATGTCCAGGCAGAGGTCTACTGCAGGAATGGAGTGCTCATAGATAACCTCTGCTAGGACAGTGCAGAAAAGAAATATGGGGTGCAAGCCCCCACATAGAGTTCCCACTGGGGCACTGTCTAGTAGAGCTGTGAGAAGAGGGACAGTGTCCTTTAGACCCCAGAATGTTAGATCCACCAACAGCTTTCACTGTGTGCCTGGAAAAGCCACAGACACTCAGTGCCAACCCATGAAAGCAGCAGGGAGGGGAATTGTACCCTGCAAAGCCACAGGGACGGAGCTACCCAAGACCATGGGAACCCACGTCTTGCATCAGCATGACCTGGATGTGAGACATGGAGTCAAAGGAGATCATTTTGGAGCTTTAAGATTTGACTGCCCCACTGGATTTCAGACTTGCACAGGACCTTCAACCCCTTCATTTTGGCCAATTTATCCCATTTGGAATGGGTATATTTACCCAATGCCTGTACCCCCATTGTATCTAGAAGTAACTAACTTGCTTTTGATTATATAGACTCATAGGTGGAAGAAACTTGACTTGTCTCAGATAAGACTTTGGACTGTGGACTCTTGAGTTAACAATGAAATAAGTTAAGACTTTGTGGGACTGTTGGAAAGGCATTATTGGTTTTGAAATGTGAGGACATGAGATTTGGGAGGGGCCAGGTACAGTATGATATGGTTTGGCTCTGTCCCCACCCAAATCTCATCTTGAATTTTAGCTCCCATAATTCCCATGTGTCATGGGAGAGAACTGGTAGGAGGTAATTGAATAATGGGGGGTTGGTCTCTTCCATGCTGTTCTCATGATAGTGAGTAAGTCTCATGAGATCTGATGGTTTTATAAAGGGAAGTTTCCCTACACAAGCTCTCTTGCCTGACAGCATGTTAGACATGACTTTGCTCCTCTTTTGCCTTTCATCATGATTGTGAGGACTCCCAGCCATTTAAAACTCTGAGTCAATTGACAGTCTTTCCTTTTTAAATTACCCAGTCTCAGGTATGTCTTTATTAGCAGCATGAGAACAAACTAATATACTAGAAATGTATCCATTTCATCCAGTTTTTTTTTAGTGTACATAGAGTTTTTAAAAGTAGTCTCTGAGGATCTTTTGTATTCCTGTGGGATCAGTTGTAATATCATCTTTGTCATTTCCAGTTGTGCTTATTTGAATCTTCTCTCTCTTTGTCTTTATTAATCTAGCTAGCACTTTATAAATCTTGTTTAACCTTCAAAAAACCAATTTTTTAGTTTTATTAAACCTTTGTATGTTTTTGGCAGGTCCAATTTCATGTTGTTCTCTTCTAATTTTAGTTATTTCATTTATTTTGCTAGCTTTCGTTTTAGCTTGTTCTAGCTTTTCTAGTCCCTTTAGGTGAAATGTTAGGTTGTCAATGTGAGATCTTTGTACCTTCTTAATGCAGACGTTTATTGCAAATAACATTCTTCTTAACACTGCTTTTGCTTAATCCCAGAAGTTTGGTATATTGTGTCTCTATTTCATTTGTTTCAAAAGACTTTTGGAACTTCTGATTTCTGCCTTGACTTATTTCCCCAAAAGTCATTCAGGAACAAGTTTAGCTTCCATAAATTTGTGTTTTATTTTTATTTTTATTTTTGTGTGTACATAGTAGATGTATATATTAATGAAGTACATGAGATATTTTGCTATATGTGTGCAATGTGAAGTAATTACATCATAGAAAATAGGGTATCTATCCCCTCAAGTGTTTACCATTTGTGTGATCTGAGAGTTCCTCTTGATTTTATTTTTATTTTTATTCCACTGTGGTCAGAGAAAGTGCTTGCTATAATTTCAATTTCTTTGAAATTTTTGAGACTTGCTTTATGACCAAGCATGTGGTCAGTCTTAGAGTATATTCCATACACAGATGAGAAGAGTGTATATTTTGATATTTTGTGGTTGTTGGGTGAAGTATTCTGTAGATGTATATTAGGTCCACTTTGTCAAGTGTTGAAATTAATTCCAACATTTCTTCATTAGTTTTCTGTCTCAGTGATCTACTGCTATCAGTAAGGTATTGAATTTCTCCATAATAATTGTGTGGCTAAATCTTCTCTTAGGTCTAGTAGAAATTAATTATAAATTAATTATTTATTAATTATTAATTATAAAGTAATTTATAAAACTGAATGCTCCAACATTGGGTGCATATATGTTTAGGATAGTTATATCTTCTTGTTGAATTGAACCCTTTATTGTTATGTAATGTCCTTCTCCATCCTTTTTTACTGTTGTTTTAAATTCTTAATTTCTGATACAAGATGTGATGGTTAATACTGAGTATCAACTTGATTGGATTGAAGGATGAAAAGTATTGATTCTGGGTGTGTCTGTGAGGGTGTTGTCAAAGGAGATTAACATTTGAGTCAGTGGGCTGGGAAAGGCAGACCCACCCTTAATCTAGATGAGAACCATCTAATCACCTGTCACCAATCCAGGATATAAAGCAGGCAGGAAAACATGAAAATGTTAGACTGGCTTAGTTGCCCAAGCTAAATCCTTCTTCCATACTGGATGCTTCCTGCCCTCGAACATCAGACTCCAAGTTCTTCAGTTTTGAGATTTGGATTGGCTTTTCTTGCTGCTCAGCTTGCAGAAGGCCTGTTGTGGGACCTTGTGTTCATTTGAGTTAATACTATTTAATAAACTCATATACACACACACACTCTCTCTCTCTCTCTCTCTCTCTCTCTCTCTCTATATATATATATATATATATATATATATATATATATGCTTTTCCTTCACTTGGTACACTGATTCCTTTCAACCCCCACATCCTCACCACCTGTTTGTTTGTTTGAGCACCGATAAATAGCGTGGACTCCCAGAGCTTGGGGACTTCGCAGCCTCCACAATCGCGATTGCCCCCACTTTCTCTCTCAAACTGTCTTTTTCTCATTCCTTCCACTCTGCTGGACTTTGTCACCCCCATGACCTGGTGTTGGGTCTGATCACCCCAACAGAGGATGACACACACAGATTGCTTCCAGGTTACACAACTGTCCCTGGCTGCAAGTCTTGCTGCCCAGGAGAAACCTCAGCTTCAACAACTCTCCTCCCACTCCAGTCCTGTGATGGGAGACAGCATCATTCTAGTGGCTAATTATAGGTGCTCTTCACACTCACCACTAAATTCTGGCTGTGGAATCCCTTCCTTCACCTCAGAGCAAATGGTCCAATTTCTGAATCAAGGCTAGAATGCCTTCAGTGGCTGCCCCTGTAAGGTTGCCAAAACAATGACCAACTTTGTATGAGCCTCAATTAAAAATGGTGTTCGCCTCTCAGCCCCAGGTCTGGGAAAATTTCTGCAGCTTTTCCCAGTGTCTTTCCCTCTCTTTTTTTCTCAGCCTCTCCCCAAGTTAGCTCCAGAGCTTGGGAGAAACAGGGTGCTCTTCCTTGGCCTGAGTTGCATAGATCCCTATTGTAAAGGTGAGCTACGTAGGGAGACTGAGTGGCTCTCTCATGTACTGCAGCTTCACTCAATTTTATCAGCTGAATTCTGTTATGGGAACTTCCTGATTAACTTTTCCTCTCCAAGGTCTGGGGTGTTCTCACTATTCCAATAAATTATTATTTTCCTTCTTCTATTAAGGTTCATAGAGTTGATCTTTATGTGCTATTTTGCTATTTCCAAATGGTGGAGACATGATAAAAGTCTCTAATCCACAGTTTAAGAAAAACGTAATTTGTAAAAACCTGATGAGTTTCTTGGTATCAGAATACGTGTTGTATTTATCTTTGTTTTCCCAGGATATAGCACATTATCTAGCACATAGTAGACCACACTTGTTGGTCAATGTTATTTATACTTTGTTTTATCAATTCATGATTGTAACATAATCATAATCTAAGAGGAAAGATGTTGAGAGACTAAAAGATGATATGAGGGTGGGTTGTGATAGGTTGCCTGTACTAAAGCAAAACAAAAACCAGTAGCAACAATGAAATACATGCAAAAGGGGGAACAGCTAGCAACAGTAAGAATATGTAATGTTCTGCATGGAATCTAAGGATATTTGGGGAATGGTTAGCATACTATATAAAATTATTATTTTTAAATACAACACTATATCCCAGAGATAGCTTTATAAGAGTATATAGAGATCTACTTCACTGCTTTATACAGCTTCATTATACTCCATTGTGTTGACTTACCACACCCTGTCTTTAACCTCCATCCTGCTGACAAATATTTGAGTCAGTGTTTCACTGGTACAAATTATGATTTAATGAATACCCTTCACATGGAAATTCAATTTTAGGTGTTTCTGAAAACAAACCTACTAACTGAGAAACAAATAATAGCAAGATATATTGTATCTACATTTGACCAAATTAAATACTCTCATTTTGGAAAATATTTAACAATTGTTTAAGGCTATCTAAAGTACTTCTTTCAGTTGTTAACTCCATCATCCTATGCCTAGACTGAGAGATAAAGCTGGAGGATTTTTCCAAACCTGAATTAATGTGGAATATTTACATCAAATATAATTTGAAATATTTACATCAAAACAAGTTTTCAAAATACATAAATACAGGTAATTTAACGTTAGAGCCCAGTATCTTCTTTCAAAACATCTTGAATGAGAAAAATCTAAAACAAGCTAAAACAGGCTCTAACTATAATAGAACAGAAAAAAAGAACAATTTCATTACTTAAAACTCTGAAAATATGTCTATCTTACAGAAATATAGCAGTTCCATCAGGAAAATGGGACAATAGGTAGATTCCCAACTTCATTGTAAAATCATTTTTCTTAAGAATAGATCATGAAAGACCTCAAAAATGCAAATAATTGGTCCAGGTAGCTTTAGAGACTCTCCATACTAATTGGCCCATGCATTTGGCTGGAGATTCTCTTCTGAGGATCTTGCCTTCATATTGGATCCTCTACTAAGGATCTTGCCTTAGTATTGGAAGTGTCCTTCTGAGTGTTGTAAAATCTGGATGAAGGAGGTTATGCCAAGAAGGGAGCAGTAATAAATACATTTATGAAAACTAAAAATAGAACTCTCATTCTATCCAACAATCTCACTACTGGATCTCACTACCTCAAGGAAATCAGTATGTCAAAGAAATACCAGAATTCAGGTATTTATTGCAGCACAATCTACAATAGCAAATATATGGAATTAATTTAAGTGCCTATCAGTGGATGAATAAAGAAAATGTGGCATACATACACAATGGAATACTATTCAGCCATGAAAAAGAGTGAAACCATGTAATTTGCTACAATGTGGATAGAGTTGAAGGTCAATATCTTAAGTAAAATAAGCCAGGCACAAAAAGACAAATATCACATATTCTCACTGGAGATAGAGGGTGAAAAGATAGTGAACAGAGACTGGAAAGAATCAGTGGGCAGATAGTGAGAGAATGAATAGAAATGAGTTAAAGGGCAAAAACGTACAGTTAGATAGAAAAAGCAAATTCAATATTTGATAGCAGTGTAGGATGACTATAGTTAAAAAGGTATCATACTCAGAAGATGGACACCTTAAATGTCCTGATTTGATCACGATGCATTATGTACATGTAACAAAATTTCACATGCACCACATAAATGTGAACAAATTTTTAAAAGTTGGGCTGGGTGGGGTGGGCCGTGCTTACAATCCCCAGGCTTTGGGAGGCTGAGTTGGGAGGGTTGTTCAAGGCCAAAAGTTTGATAACAGCCTGGGCAAAATAGTAAGACTCCATTTCAACAAAAAATAATAAAAATACATTTAAAAATTAGCTGGATGTGGTGGGGTGCACCTGCAGGTAGTCCTAGCTACTTGGGAGGCTGAGGCTGGAGAATTACATGAGACCAGTTCAAGGCTGTGGTGAGCTTTGATCAGGACAGATCCTGTCTGTAAAAAAATAAAAAATTAAAAAATAAAGAAAAGAAAAGAAATAGATTTGTGAGCTGAGGCATTAAAAAGAAAAGCCTCATGTGTAGGTGCTAGAAAAGAATGAGTATAAATTAATCTAGTATTTTTATACTTATTTCAGAAATCTTGGTAAATCAATACACTTATAGTTAACTATTTGCCTTAGGAATAATTGTGTGATTCTAATATTCTCTAGTTTACTAATGTTTCTGAATTCCTGAATACTTCATTGCTTATGAGCCCTTTCACTAAAAAACATAGTTTGCTGTTTGTTTCCCCCTTAACCCACATATATATAAAACCATATATATAACCCAAATATATATATATATAGCTTTACAATGTTTCTTGGGGAAGGAAGGAAAACAATTTGCGCAAGAATACTTTCAGTATTGCCAGCATTGTCAGAGAATTTTACCTTTTGATAAGACCCAGGAAAGGAAGAGAAAGCCTAGAAGAGTGAAGGAGTCACAGAGAGAATAGAAGAAATAAGAGGAAAAACAGGGAGTTTAAAGTAATGATGACATAAAAATTGAATTAGACTGTGAGACCATAACAAAAGAAGCTACATAGACTTTTGCTATATTAAAATTTACAAAAGTGTTGACACCCTTCAATGCTTCTTTCCTTCCCCAATACACATGAATAGCTCTGGAGCTTTCATTTAAAATACGCTAGCTCAGCCCTGGTTACACATTAGAAAGGTTACTTCTTCTAAGTTAGGTGTTCAGTAAAAGAAATGTCATTTAAGGCCTCTTTGCATTTAAATGCGGCATAGCTTTAATGCTAGTTCCATAATGGAATGTTTAAACATTATCTGAATAACGTAAAGACTATCTCTGGGGAAAAAATGTACACTTAGTTGCAACTAAAAATCATAAAAAATGGTAAATATTCGACTATCCAGAAAACCCCTTTCCACCTAGTTTCCTCTACCCCAGCTATACTGACTTTGCTCTTTCTCCAACATGCCAAATTTCTTGTTTCCTATAAACCCAAATTTGCACTTACACTGTTCTTTCTAGGTGGCACACTCTGTCCCGAGGTCACCTATGACTTGCTGCTTCATTTCACTCAGGTACTTGCTCAAATATCCACTACTACTAAGATTCCTTTTCTGACTACCCTTTCAAAAACTGGCATTTGTAATATTCTCTAATCCTATTTTGCTTTGTTTTCCTCATAGCACATAACACTGCCTGTCATATTAAATTTATTTATATACAATCTTTCTTCACGATACTGTATAATCCACTGGAAAGGGATTATATCTTTTTTTCTTCACTCCTGTCTTATCATTTTTCCAAACAGTGTTTAGCACATATTAAAATAAAATGTATCACTTATTGAGTGCTTACTGTGTGTCAGGTACTTTGCTAAACAGTTTGCCTTGATTAACTCATTTAATCCCTAAAACAGCCATTATTATTTCCACTTTAGAGGAAAAAGAAAGTAAAGTTTATATCTAGTAAATAAGCCAAAATTCAAACACAGACCACAATATTATATGGTTTTTCACTGTAATAGATGTTCAATACTTGTTAAACGAAGACCCTTTGGCTTAAAGTGACATGTTGACATTAATATCTCAAATAGTATCTTAGCTTCCAGTGGATGTCAATGTAATTCATAATTTTGTATTTACATTTACAGCACCAAATGAAATATATGAAAAGAACTTTCAAGGCAACAAGTTATTTGCCATGTTAAAGTGAGCTCCTGCTTGCTGGCAGGCATTTTCCTTATATTATGTGATTTAATCTTCATGACAACCATAAAAGGTTAAGTACTACCTGCTCTATTTCACAAATAATGAAACTGAGGCCAAGTTCAACGATGCATAAGGCCACATAGCAAAAACTGTTTCCATTGGTTCAAAGGCCTTTTTAAAAAACACTTCTTAACATCTTTGCAACTGGGGTGCATCTTTAAAGTCTTTGGCTTCTAACAAGTATAATTGCCCACTTTATTTTTGTATCTCTTAGTAGTACATAAAGAAATGATAAATCTTAAAATTAATTGGCATCTTATAATCATGGCATATGATAAAGGACAATGATAGTATGCAAATGCATGCAGAAGTGACCAAACTTAACCATTTTTCTATGCTGCTGACAGTTGTCGTGCTTGATTTCTAATTTTGACATCAGTTACCCTTCTCTTGTGGCAGGCAATATAATTAACCACTGTAGAGCTTCAGTAGTAGACAAATGCAGAAATACTCAAACTCTGCCTACCTCTTAAGGCCTACTATTGAGGATATGTGGTCTTAGTAACCTAGGATTCTTATACTTTTGGGTTTGACATTTATGTCTTTAACCTATCATGAGTTAATTTTTGTGTAAGATGTGAAAAGGGGGTTCAGTTTTCATTTTCAGCATATGGCTAACCAGTTCTCCCAGCATCATTTATTAAATAGGGAATCCTTTCCCCATTACTTGTTTTTGTCAGGTTTGTTGAAGATCAGATGGGTGTATATGTGCAGTGCTATTTCTGAATTATTTATTCTGTTTCATTGGTCTATGTGTCTATTTTTATATCAATACCATGCTGTTTTGGTTACTGTAGCCTTGTAGTATAGTTTGAAGCCTGATGCCTCCAGCTTTGTTCTTTTTGTATAGTTTTCTTTTCTTTTTCTCTTTTCTTTTTTTCTTTCTTTTTTTTTTTTTTTTTTTTTTTTTTTTTTTTTTTTTTGCTGTACAAAAAGAACAAAGCTGTTCTTTGATTTTGGCTATACAGGCTCTTTCTTGGTTCCATATGAATTTTAAAATAGTTTCTTCTAATTCTGTGAAGAATGCCAATGGTGGTTTAATGGGAAGAGCATTGAATCAATACATTACTTTGTGCAGTATGGCCATTTTCTTTTTTCTTTCTTTCTTTTTTTTTTTTTTTTTTTTTGAGACGGAGTTTCACTCTTGTTGCTCAGGCTGGAGTGCAATGGCACGACCTCGGCTCCCTAGTAGCTAGGATTACAGGCGTCTACACCACACCCAGCTAATTTTTTGTATTTTAAGTAGAGATGGGGTTTCATTATATTGGCCAGACTGATCTCAAACTCCTGACCTCAAGTAATTTGCCTGCCTTGTCCTCCCAAAGTGCTGGGATTACAGGCATGAGCCACCACACCTAAATATGGCCATTTTCCCAACATTGATTTTTTTCTATCCATGAGCATAGAATGTCTTTCCATTTGTGTCCTCTCTTATTTCCTTGAGAAGTGATTTGTAGTTCTCCTTGAAGAGGTTCTTCACTTCCCTTGTTAGCTGTATCCCTACATATTTTATTCTCTTTGTAGCAATTGTGAATTGCTCATTAATGATTTGGCTCTCTACTTGCCTGTTGTTGGTGTATAGGAATGCTTCTGACTTCTCTACATTGATTTTGTATCCTGAGACTTTGCTGAAGTTGCTTATCAGCTTGAGAAGCTTTTGGGCTGAGACAATGGGGTTTTCTTGATACAGGATTATGTCATCTGCAAACAAAGACAATTTGACCTCCTCTCTTTCTATTTAAATACCTTTATTTCTATCTCTTGCCTAATTGCCCTGCCCAGAACTTCCAATACTACATTGAATGGGAGTGGTGAGAGAAGGTATCTTTGTCTTATGCCTGTTTTCAAGGAGAATGCCTCCAGCTTTGCCCATTCAGTATGATATTGGCTGTGGATTTGTCATAAATGGCTCTTATTATTTTGAGATATGTTCCTTCAGTAGCTAGTTTATTGAGAGTTTTTAACAAGAAGGAATGTTGAATTTTATTGAAGACCTTTTCTGCATCTATTGAGATAATCATGTGGTTTTTGTCTTCCGTTCTGTTTATGTGATGAATTATGTTTATTGATTTGTGTATGCTGAACCAGCCTTGCATTCCAAAAATGAAGCCAACTTGATCGTGATGAATAAGTATTTTGATGTGCTGCTGTATTTGGTTTGCCAGTACTTTATTGAGAATTTTTGCATTGATGCTTATCAGGGATATTGGCCTGAAGTATTTTTTCATTTTATTTTTTTTCTTTACCAGGTTTTGGTATCAGGATGATGCTAGACTCATATAATATGTTAGGGAAGAGTCCCTTCTTTTTAATTGTTTAGAATAATTTCAGAAGTAAGGGAGTCCTACTTCTGTTAGAATTCAGCTGTAAATCCATCTTGTCCTGGGCATTTATTACTGCATCAATTCAGAACTTGTTATTGATCTATTCAGAGATTCAGTTGTTTTCTGGTTCAGTTTTGGGAGAGTGTGCATGTCCAGAAATTTATCCATTTCTTCTAGATTTTCTAGTTTATTTGCATAGAGGTGCTTATAGTATTCACTGATGGTTGTTTGTATTTCTGTGGGGTCAGTGGTAATATTCCCATTAACATTTTTATTGTGTCTATTTGATTATTGTCTCTTTTCTTCTCTATTAGTCTAGCTAGTGATATATCTATTTCATTATTTTTTTCAGAAAACCATCTTCTGGCTTAGTTGATTTTTTTGAAGGGGGTTTCTTAGGTCTCTATTTCATTCAGTTTCACTCTGAGCTTGGTCATTTCTTGTCTTCTTCTAGCTCTGTGGTTTGTTTGCTCTTGTTTCTCTAGTTATTTTAGTTGTGGTATTAGTGTCAATTTGAGATCTTTCTAGCTTTTTGATGTGGGCATTTAGTGCTATAAATTTCCCTCAACACTGCTTCATCTGCATCCCAGAGATTCTGGTATGCTGTCTCTTTGTTCTCATTAGTTTCAGAGAACTTCTTGATTTTACTTAAATTTAATTATTTATCCAGGAGTCATTCAGGAGCAAGTTGTTCCATTTCCATGTAGTTGGGTGGTTTTGAGACAGTTTCTTAATCTTGAGTTCGAATTTGATTGCACTGTGGTCTGAGAGACCGTTTGTTATGATTTCAGTTATTTTGCATTTGCTGAAGAATGACTTACTTTCAATTATGTGATCAATTTTAGAGTAAGTCCCAGGTAGCACCAAGAAGAATGCATATTCTGTTGTTTTGGGGGGGAGAGTTCTGTAGATATCTATCAGGACCACATTATCCAGAACTGAGGAGTTCAAGTCCTGAATATGTTTGTTAATTTTCTGTATCAGTGATCTGTCTAATATTGACAGTGAGGTTTTTAAGTCTTTCACTATTATTGTGTGAAAGTCTAAGTCTCTTTGTAGGTCTCTATGAACTTGTTTTATGAATCTGGGTGTTCCTATATTGACTGCATATATACCTACAAAAGTTAGCTCCTCTTCTTGAATTGACATCTTTACCATTATATAATGCCCTTTTTTGTCTTACTGATCTTTGTTTGTTTAATGTCTGTTTTGTCAGAAATTAAGATTGAAACCCCTGCTTTTTTCTGTTTTCCATTTGCTTGCTAACTTTTTCTCTTTTTATTTTGACTCCATGTGTGTTTTTGCATGTGAGATGGGTCTCTTGAATACAGCATATCAATGGATATTGACTCTATTCAGCTTCCCATTCTGTGTCTTTTAACAGGGCATTTAGACTATTTACATTTAAGGTTAATATTGTTATGCATGAATTTAATCCTGTAATCATAATGTTAACTGGTTATTTAGCAGACTTGTTTATGTATTTGCTTCATAGAATCACTGACCTGTGTACATCAGTGTGTTTTTATAGTTGCTGTAATGATTTTTCCTTTCCACATTTAGCTCTTCCTTCTGGAGCTCTTCCAAGGTAGGCCTGGTAATGACGAATTTCCTCAGCATTTCCTGTCTGAAATAGACTTAATGTTTCCTTCACTTACGAAGTTTACTTTGGCAAGATATAAAATTCTAAGTTGGAAATACTCTAAGAATGTTGAGTATTGACCCCCAATCCCTTCTGGCTTATAGGGTTTCCACTGAGAGGTCTGGTGTTAGTTTCCTGGGCTTGCTTTTGTAGGTGACCTGGCCTTTCTTTTTGGATGTTCTTAACATTTTTCCCTTCATTTTGACCTTGGAGAATCTGATCATTGTGTCTTTGGGTTGTTCTTCTCATGGAGTGTCTTACTGAGGTTTTCTGATTTTCTGAGTTTGAATGTTGTCCTCTCTTGTTAGGTTGGGGAACTTCTCCTGGATGATATCCTGAAATGTGTTTTCCAACTTGGTCCTGTTCTCCCCATCTCTTTCAGGTACCCCTATCAGTCATAGATTTGGTCTTCTCACACAATTCTATAGCTCTCAGAGGTTTTGTTTGTTTCTTTTTATTCTTTTTTTTTTCTAGTCTTGTTTGCTGTCTTATTTCAGCAAGATAGTGTTCAAACTCTAATATCCTTTCTTCCACTTGATGTATTTGGCTATTGATATTTGTATTTGCATTGTGAAGTTATCGTGTTGTGTTTTTCAGCTCCATCAGGTCATTTAGATTCCTCTGTAAACTGGTTGTTCTGGTTAACAGCTCCTATAATGTTTTAAAATGATATTTAGCTTTCTTGCAATGGGTTAGAACATACTCCTTTAGCTAAGCAAAGTTTATTATTATCCATCTTCTCCAGTCTACTTCTGTCAAGTCATGCATCTCAGCCTCAGCCCAGTTCTGTGTCTTTGCTGGAGCCATGTTGCTATCATTTGGAGAGGGGTGGGCATTCTGTTTTCTTTTTTGAGTTTTCAGCATTTTTGCATTGATTATTTCTCATATTCATGGGTTTATCTTGTTTTGATCTTTAAGGCTGCTGACATTTGGATGGGGTTTTTATGGGATCTTTTTATTGATGTTGTTGTTTTTTGTTTGTTTTTCTTTTAGTAGTCAGGCCCCTCTTCCACAGGACTGCTGCGGTTTGCTGGGGGTCCACTCCAGACCCTATTTTCCTGGGTCCCTCCACCCCTGAAGGTATCATCAGTACAGGTTGCAGAACAGCAAACATGGCAGCCTGCTCCTTCCTTTGGGAGTTCTGTCCCAAAGGAACACTGACCTGATGCTGGCTGGAACACTCATCTATGACGTGTTTAAATACTCCTGTGGGAGGTCTTACCCAGTCAGGAGGAGTGGGATAAGAGACCCACTTAAATAAGCAATCTGGCTGCCTCTTAATGGAGCAGGTATGCTGCACTTGGGGAAATCCCTCTTGTCTGGGCTGCCCTGACTCTTCAGAGCTAGCAGGCAGAAAAGACTAAGACAACTTATCCATGATACCATAGCCACCTGTCCTCCTAGGGGCTCCTTTCAGGGATATCAGAGCTCTGTTCACAAACCCCAGGCTAAGGATGTGGAAATTCCTGATGTGAGGCCAGTGAGGAGGAGTGAATTGGAGTTCTGCTTAAAGAAGCAGCCTGGCTATGAACTGTCCCAACTTCAGTGCTGCATTTTTGAGAATTGCTCCCAATCCAAACTGCCCAGTTTCACTGCCACCAGTGGCAGGGGAAAATGGCCGACTGGAGCTGCAGTGATGGCCACTGCCCCTCCCCACCCAAAACTCAGTCTTCTTAGGCAGTCTCCAGCTTGCTGCCCTGGCTAGCGGGGATTCCAAGTCAGTGGATTTTTGCTTGTAAAGTTCCATGGAAATAGGGCCTGCTGAGCGAGGCTGCTTGGCTCTCTGGCTTCAGCCCCATTCCCACAGGAATGGATAGATCTCCTGCCTCACTAAAGTTTCCAGAGCCAGAGTATGCAAAAACTCCTGTGTCTCAGTGCCTGCTTGACAGACCACACACCCTAGCAGCTGTCATTAGTTTGCACAGCTCTGTGCTTGGTACCCAAGGCCCTGATGGTATGGGCTCATAAGGAGACCTCCTGATCCATGGGTTTCAGGGGGCCATGGTAAAAGTGTGGTTTACAGGGAGGGGTAGCACAATCTCTCACCACCTCTCCTGGCTTGGGGAGATGGCTACCTTTGCCCTGTACAGTTCCTGGGAGGTTCCTCACTCCACCCTGCTTTTCTTCACTCTCTGTGGGTGACACCAACCACCTAGTCAGTCCCAATTAGAAAACCTTGGTACTTCAATTTAAGATGTAAAATTCATTTGCTATTTTCATACTTCTCAGTGGGAGCCACAGAGCAGAGCTGTTTTTATTTGGTCATCTTGGCTCCTCCCCACTTTCTTTTTCTTTTTCTTAAACTAGAATATATCTTCACTTTTCAATTATTCCCATTATGTCAGTAAATGGTACACATTTATGCAATTAACTTTTGGCTAATAAAGTGCAGAATATTTTCATTAACCTTATTTTGCAAAAGTCAATTAATACTTATGGTAGAATTTGTGGTATATTTGGAGGTTGGCATTTGTCAAAGGGAATACATTGAGTTTTTATGTAAATATAAAGCATGATTAGAATATATTATTCAAAAAATACATGATTATGATAAATGGTGTTTATAGTTATCCACATAAAACAATTTTTTAACAGAATTAAGTAGATGATAGATAATATTGCTACATTTCTGATGCTCTGTAGTCTAACCAGTAGCGTGCTGGCAAATGATTAACAACTACCTCTTTGCGGGATGGGGAAACAAAGTACTGGTTGTAGTGTTTGTTGATTTCCTCCATTTAAGTATTCTCAACATGGACAATTTTAGAATACCAACATGGCATGAACTGACTCACAAAATTCCTGAAAATTTAAGTTATATCAAGCTGGTATAAGTTGGCTCCAGAACATCAGTGATTCTAACAAACTCAGGCACTACTAGATCTTAAATTCATCTGGGTCTTTCTAATTAATTAGCTTATTACTGGAGCTACCAAACAATACTCTACACTGCAGCTTGCTCTTCATTTCTGCGCTTTGATGCATAGTCTGTAAATATCTAGACAAAACTGATCAATTAGTATTAACTAGCTCCTCGGCTAATATTCTTTGTTAGCTGAGGAGGAGTCTGCCGTGTACGCTGCAGGATGTTTGGCAACATCCCTGGTCTCTACTCACTCAATGCCAGTAGCATCTCTTAGGTATGATGATCAAAAACGTCTCCAGACATAGCTAAGTGTCCCCTGGGAGGGGTCACTTTCTGCTTTTCTGTGATAGATAGATAGATAGATAGATAGATAGATAGATAGATAGATACAGAGATACAGAGATACAGAGATACAGAGATATATGCATAATATTAGTGAATTATAAGAAATGCTCAAAGGAAGGCTCACAGACTGTTTATATGGCACAAACCAATTGCAAGGAAACTAAAGAATGTAGTTAATCATTTGGATATTTCCAAATATCTTGATATGTATCACCAAATAGGCAAAACATCTGTGAGTCAGACTGAATTTTTCTAGTTTTCATCTGAAAGATTATCATTCTGTAAATATGTTTCATATCTCATTGGTCAAATGACTATGTCTGTGCAATAGATAACACTAGTTCAGACAGAAATCTGTTGATATGGTATTTTAAGCTGTCTTACAGTCTAATTTGAATCAAAGCTCAGCTGCCCTGACTTAGTATGCAAATTGAAATGATGTACAATAAAAAATACTGTATTGAGTTTTTAGTCACATTTTGATGCTACAGCTCAAGATCACTACTCTCACCAACTGTGTATTTTTTATCTTTCATTATTTGCCAAAAATGGAGCTTTAAAAATATAGGAAAGATGATATTAATTTAATGAGAAAAAGCTAAAAGTTGTAAATCTTAGACATTAAACTAATTTCTCTCTCTCTCTCTCTAATTTATTCCTTTATAGCAAGCTTATCTCATCTCTTTTCACTGACTTACACACTTTGCCAAAGTAGAAACTTCCTTCCCTAGACATTTCCATTTTGAACATCATCACTGAAGCATATACCTTAACCTGGGGATATGAACATTATATATGGCTCCCTATAAGAATATCACTTTCATAATAGCCCAGTGGGGAACCTTCCCAAAGCTTTTGTGTGTATCTCATGGAGACAAATTTCAAAATATAGGAAGCGAATTCTAAGTAAGCACATAAAGCTCACCTTAGCAGCAATAGAAGGATCAACCTCAATTTACTTTTCTAATTTGTGTACTGGTAGTGGTAGTTATACTAGTTGCTACTATTTTAATACAAGGGAATGGAAAAAAATAACTCTTTATTTTTTTACTCTTACCTCATGTGAACAGACGTTTTCTTTGCCTAAGGAAAGTTTGACTCAAAATTAGCCTTATTTTCCTCACAGAATTGTAAAGTGGCTTTACATTATTGTAATCTTTGACACTTAATGATATCAGAAATAAACTGAGATCTAGAAAAAAAAGATGCTCTCTAACATATTCAATTTATTAAGCACATTTACAGCTTTGATCATTAATGATCTTAGCATAACCAAGTGAACCTGGATTTTGAGGGGAATATCCTATATTAATACAGGAAGAAGTAAACAAATAATACAACTTAAATATGCAGAACTGTTTTCTTAATGTGACTATTAGATTTGATTCCAATAGAATTTATCTTATTTCAAATTATCATTTATTCCACAAAATTTAGTTAACGGTAGAGTGACAGAAAAACATTTTGTAGCCCTAACTTCTACATTTTTTTATTTTGAAATTAACATATGTGACATATTCCTTAGAATAAAGTACAGTCTATTGTATACTTATCTTTATTTTTGCACTTTTGAAATTTTCCCATCAATTATCTCAGAGAACTTGGCAGAGCACCAAATTAATCATAATCTGTGTTGTGGGCTCTCTTATCTCTTTTGGGGACATCCTGTTTTACTCTTTTCCATGGGAGATTGCATTTTCTTTAACTAAGAAGACTGTTACAGATTTTATATTCAACTTGATGCTTCACAGTGACTCACTGTGTACACCATCTGAAATGCATGGCCAGAAATTTAATAAATAAAGAACAGAAATGTCAAGCTTAATTCTAAGTCATCATGTCTGACAAACATTTAACAAACTTTGCAAGATGATTATGCTTCATTGTGTTCTACAGAAACAGATGAATTTATGATTTAGTCTCTTTTGCATTTTAGATGCTTCTATAATAAACTTGGCAGACAAGTTAATTGCTACCTTTTGACAATGGATATAATGCACAGTTGAGTTGTGGTATAAGAATAATAAATACATAAAATAAACTCACCAGCTGAATAGTGTATTACTGAGTCCAATATAAATATGCCTCCTAGAAGAAAATTCCTTTTGGCATGAATATTCCTAAAGAGTATGGTCAATCACAGAAATTAAATGAGAATACTGAATTTCCAGATGTATAATTGAGTAATTTTCTCCCCCAAATTACTCTGTGCATCTTAACAAGATGCAATTAGTATATTCTCAACTCGTATTTTCAGATAAATTCACTGTTATAGTCCCTAAAAGTATAAGACAATTAACTATTTACTAGTCAATATTAAATATGTCCTTTTCTTAATGACACATTTTACAGGAAGAGAGAAATTCATTCATGCCTTTAACATACTTTAAAAATTATTTTTAAATAGCAACTTTTATTAGTTTAATATAAAAGTAAAAATATAAGATATAAATTATAGCTGCTGCAGAGTAGTTTTGAAAAATTATACATAATTACATCTTGAAAAGAAAAAGTTTTAAAAAATCATCCTTTTGAGCGAATAAGCAGGGTGCCACTTTATAGATAATTACACCTGGAAAAGAGAAAGTTTTAAAAAATCATCTTTTTGAGGGAATAAGCAGGGTGCCACTTTATAGATAATTGATTCATCTATGCAAAAGCATGTACCTTGAAGAGACTAGCCATCAGCCACAGTCAGCAGTCACTCATAAGAACTCCTAACAGATATCTCTTCTCTTTCTTTTCAAATAGGAAGACAATCCTTCCAATCCTCCTTTTTCAACTCATATTTCTTCAACACCGTGCTATCTGCCAGACACTATAGTAGGCACTGAAAACCTTTTTTCTCTTCCTATTCTTTCTCCATGTCAGGTCCCACAGAGTGTGACCATAAATGTGTTATTTACTGCTTACGACTGCATTGCAAGTTAAAACCGTTTCTTTGAATTCATGTTGTGTTATTTGGTAGAATTATAGACAAGTATATATGAAGGGAATGCATAGCACTATATTTCATTATGTGGTGTTAGAGTTCTTGATGTTGTCATTACTCTTTGTATAACAATGCTTAAAGAAAGTATAAAACAAATGCTCATCTTACATTCCTAGACTTGCAAAAAGGCTCTCTACAAGAGAAAATATTTATATTTGTTTTGTTCTCACCTCTGACATCATCCATGATTTTCTACTTGGTTGAAGGAATCTATTGGGATGGTTTCTTACAACAGCACTGTCTTAGTCCTTTCAGGTTGCAATAACAGAATACCACAGACTGGGTGACTTATAAACAGTAGTAATGTATTTCTCACTGTTGTGAAGGCTAGGAAGTCCAAGAAAAAGATGCTGCCATGGTTGGTGTCTGGTGAGGGTCTGCTTCCCAATTGATAGCCATCTTTTTTACTCTGTCCTCAGATAGTGGAATGGGTGAGGAAGCTCCCTGTAGTCTCATTTGTAACAGCACTAATCCAATTCATGAGGGCTCTGCTCTCAAGACCTATCACCTAACAAAGGCTCCATCTCCTAATACCAGCACATTGGGGGTTAGGATTTCCATGTATTAATTTTAGAGGTCACATAGCAAGCACCACAAGTCAATCTATTTGATTCATCCCAAAGGGCTCCCCTGATTATCCTTTGAAAAACTATTCATTTGGCTTAAGAGAAGGTTCTTAGGCTGGGTTCAGAGACATTTCAATATGAGCATGCAAAGGCATAAAAATCATATAATGGATGTGTGGGACTCAGGGGGAAGTGTGGAAGGGGAACAAGGGATAAATGACTACACATTAGGTACAGTGTATACTGCTCCGGTGATGGGTGCACCAAAATCTCAGAAATCACTGCTAAATAACTTATCCATGGAACCAAAAAACAACTGTTCCCCCAAAAAACTGTTGAAATAAAATAAAATAAAAATCCAGGGTTAAACGGAGGTTGTAAACAGGAAGTAATGTCAGGACAGGAATAAATCAGTCAGATTTCTAACCAAGGTTTGGTTCTCTGAAAATCAGGATCAAAGGGTTATTTTCAGTTTAGGGATATTACAAATAGTGCTGCTATGAACATTCTCATATGTGTCTTTTGGTGAACATATGTAATATGGTTTAGTTCTGTTTCTCCATCCAAATCTCATCTTGTAGCTCCCATAATTCCCATGTGTTGCGGGAGGGAACCGGTGAGACATGATGGAATCATGGGAGCGGGTCTTTCCCATGCTGTTCTAATGATAGTGAATGGGTCTCGTGAGATCTTATAGTTTCAGGAATGGGAGTTTCCCTGCACAAGCTCTCTCCTCCTGCTGCCATCCATAAGTCCAATAAACTTCTTTCTTTTGTAATTGCACAGTCTTGGTTATGTCTTTATCAGCACTGTGAAATGGACTAATAAAATATGTAAGCATTTCTCATGCTATAATATGTACCTAGGAGAAGAATTGATACATTATAGTGTATATGTATGTTCAGTTTTAGTAAACACTTTTCAAAGTTATTGCACCAGTTTATACTCCCACAGATAAAGATGAAAAGTTCTGGTTGTTCTAAATCCTTACAAACAGTTAGTATGGTTTGTCTTTTTTATGGCTATTTTCACAGGTGTTTATTGATATCAAATTGTGATTTTGTTTTACATGATTTGTCTGCAGGTCTAATGAAATAGGGTATATATTTTTTTAACCTAGATATCCTATCTTTGAACTATCTATCCAACTACATTTTTAATTTTTTACTTTTGAACTCTGCTTTTCCTTGATAGATTTTTAGGAGTTGTTTTTTGTTGTTGTTGTTATATACTGTATGTGAGTTCTTTTTTTTTTAATATACTACTGAAAATATCTTCTCCCACTTTGTAGCTAGTATTTTCACTGTATTAATAGTTCTTTTGGATAAAAAACATTTTTTAATTTCTGTATAATCTGATTTATTATTTCCTTTATATTTGATGCTTCTTTAAAATTTATGTTAATTTTATTTTTATTTTTATTTTAAGTTCCAGGGTACATGTGCAGGATGTGCAGGTTTGTTACAGAGGTAAACATGTGCCATGGTGGTTTGCTGCACATATCAACTCATCACCTGGGTATTAAGCCCAGCATGCATTAGCTATTCTTTCTAATGCTCTCTCTCCCCCAACCTCATCCCCTGACAGGCCCAAGTGTGTGTTGTTCCTCTCCCTGTGTCCATGTTTTCTTATAGTTCAGCTCCCACTTACAAGTGAGAACATGCGGTGTTCGGTTTTTCTGTTCCTGTGTTAGTTTGCTGAAGATAGTGGCTTCCAGCTCCATCCATGTCCTTGTGAAGGACGTGATCTCATTCCTTTTTTATGGCTGCATAATATTCCATGGTGTATATGCACCACATTTTCTTCATCCGGTCTATCATGGATGGGCATTTGGGTTGATTCCAGGTCTTTGCTATTGTGAAGAGTGCTTGTGCTTTTGATGTCTGAGAATAATAGTGAACAGCATCAGTTTAACTTCCTCTTTTATTTATTTCTTTTGTCTGATTGCTCTGGTTAGGACTTCCAGTACTATATTGAATAGAAGCAGTGAAAGTGGGCATCCTTGTCTTGCTCCCCTTCTCACGGGAAACACTTTCAACTTTTCCTCGTTTAGTATAATGTTGACATGTTTTCTTCTTTTGACTTGGATATCCAATAAAAAATGACTTTTAATACATAAGGTGTTTTCCTTTGTGATCCCAGAAAATCTGAGACAGGTCTCAGTTACTTTAGAAAGTTTGTTTTGCCAAGGTGGAAGACGCACCCATGACACAGCCTCAGGAATTCCTGACAACATGTGCCCAAAGTGGTCAGGGCATAGCTTGGTTTTATACATTTTAGGGAGACATAAGACATCAATCAATATATACAAGATGTATATTGGTTCAGTCTGGAAAGTCGGGACAACTTTAAGCAAAGGCAGGAGGACACAAAGCTTGGAGGGAGTTTCCAGGTAACAAATGGTTACGTTCTTTTGAGTTTCTGATTAGCCTTCCCAAAGGAGGCAATCAGATATGCATTTATCTCAGTGAGCAGAGGGGTGACTTTAAATAGAATGAGAGGCAGGTTTGCCCTAAGCAGTTCCCAGCTTTTGTTTTTCTTAGTGATTTGGGGTCGCAAGATATTTTCTTTTCACATCTTCTATTTCAATTTTGCTGAGAGTTTTAATGATAAAATGATGCTGGATTTTATCAAATGCTTTTTCTGCATCTATTGAGATAATTATGTAATTTTGTTTCTAATTCCATTTATGTGGTGTATCACATTTATTGACTTGCAGATGTTAAAACATCCCTGTATCTCTGGTATGAAACCCACTTGATTATGGTGGATTATCTTTTTGATATGCTATTGAATTCAGTTAACTAGTATTTTGTTGATAATTTTTGCATCTATGCTTCTCAGGGATATTGGTCTGTAGATTTTTTTGTCGTCGTTATGTTCTTCCTTGTGTTGGTATTAGGATGATATTGACTTCATAGAATAATTTAGGGAGGATTTCTTCTTTCTCTATTCTTTGGAATATTATCAATATATTTGGTGCCAATTATTCTTTGAAAGTCTGATAGAATTCAGCTGTGAATCTGTCTGGTCTTATACTTTTTTTGTTAGCAATTTTTAAAATAACCATTTCAAACTTGCTGCTTGCTATTGGTCTGTTCAGAGATTCTATATCTTCCTGGTTTAATCTATGAAAGTTGTATATTTCCCGAATTTTTCTATCTCCTCTAGGTTTTTTACTTTGTGCTTGTAAAGGTGTTCATAGTAGCCTTGCATAATCTCTTGTATTTCTGTGGTATTGCTTATAATATCTCCCATTTTTTTTCTAATCGAGCTTATTTGGATTTTCTGTCTTCTCTTGGTTAATTTCAATAATCCTCTTTCAATTTTATTTATCTTTTCAAAGAAGCTGCTTTTTGTTTCATTTATTTTTTGTAAATTTTTTTTGTTTCAATTCCATTTAGTTCTTCTCTGATCTTGGTTATTTATTTTCTTCTGCTGGGTTTGGGTTTGGCTTGTTCTTCTTTTCTTCATTCCTGGAGTTTTTACCTCAGATTGTCTATTTGTGCTTCTTCAGACTTTTTGATATAGGCATTTAATACTATGAACTTTCCTCGTAGCACCTCTTTTGCCGTATCCCAGAGGTTTTGGTAGGTTGTGTTACTATTACCATTCAGTTCAAACGATTTTTAAATTTCCATCTTGATTTTCTTATTCACTCAATGATCATTAAAAAGCAGGTTATTTAATTTCCCTGTATTTGAATAGTTTTGAGGGTTCCTGTTGGTGTTGATTTCCTTGATTTCCAATTCTATTTCACTGTGATCTGAGACAGTACTTGATATTATTTCTATTTTCTTGAATTTATTGAGACTTGTTTTGTGACCTATCATATAGTCTATTTTGAAGGATGTTCCATGTACTGATGAGTAGAATGTATATTCTGCAGTTAGTGGGTGGAATATTCTGTAAATATCTGTTAAATACATTTGTTTTAGGGTATAATTTAAGTCCACTGTTTCTTTGTTGATTTTCTGCTTTAAAGACCTATCCAATGCTGTCATTAGAGTATTACAGTCCCCCCAATATTAGTGTGTTGTTGTCTATCTCATTTTTTTAGTTCTAGGAGTGATTGTTTTATAAATTTGGGAGCTCCAGTGTTAGGTGTATATATATTTAGGATTGTGATATTTTCCTGTTGGACTAGTTATTTTATCATTATGTAATGTCCCATCCCTAGCGGAATGGGGAGAACACCACATCAAGGAAGCATTCCGTGGGACAAAAGAATCTGAACAGCAACCTTGAGCTTCAAATCTTCCCTCTGACATAGTCTACCCAAATGAGAAAAAAACAGAAAAAAGAGTTCTGGTAATATAACAAAACAATGTTCTTTAACACCCCTAAAACATCACATTGAGAATAGGAGCAGTATTATTTATTTCTTTTCATAGAACTTTATTTTTATCTCTTGCTTTACTGCTGATGAATATATGAAACATGCAATAAGAGATTCAGTAGAATTGATGTGTTAACAACGAATATCTTTATCTCTTTTTCAATTTCAGAGAGAAATTTTTACTAATTCTATGTTAAATATAATACCTGCTGAAGAATTTGTATGGATTATTACTGGGTTAAGAATGTTACCTTTTATTCCTTGTTTGCTAAGAGTTTTGTGCATAAATGACACATGAGTTTTAATTATTTTTATGCTTATATTGAAAATTGTCTCCTAACATAAATGTGTGTAGAAAAAGATGACTCTAAAAATGGAATACAGTATGTTAAAAATAACTGTTCTTATTTTATTCAATTATGTTGTTTGACAATATTGATCCTGAGTCACAAATGATATAAAAGCTGGAAGATTAGATTACTTAAATGAAAATCACAATCTAACTGAAAGATTTGTGGATACTAAAATATTATTAATTATTTTCTTAGACTTAACCATTCAGGAGAGATGGTTATCTCTTTGTATTCAATAAAGCTATCCCTGGAAGATTGCTGATCTTCCTTTGGTAACCTACAGTTGTAGAAATTTGTATAAAAATGGCTGAAATTGTTTCCTTCCCTGCAACCATGCCCATTTGCAAGGTGACTTTGTGACTCTTTCCATCAGGAGGAGGAGTTTATTTCCCTGTCCCTCGAATGTGAACATTCCATTAAATTCTTCGACTTTGATCAATAGAATGTGGCTGAAATTATACTGTGTCATTTCACAGCCTTGATCTTGAGAGGTCTTGAACAATCTTACACTCTTTTAGAACTCTGCTCAGCTATCTGGTGAATAGTTTGACAGCTTTCTGGATGATGACAGGCATATGACCCAATTGCCTGTTTTCTTCCCTGAAAGCCAGCCAAATGCGAAAAGTAAACCTACCTACCTGATTTATAGATGACTGCCGAGGGCAGAAGAACTGTCTAGTTTGAATTCAGTCAAAATTGCTAATCCATAAACTGAACAAATAGTTGTTATTTTAAACCACTAAATTTGGGGGTGGTTTAATATGCAGAATAAGCCATATGCTATATCTGTATGAAATATCAGTTTGTTTTTATCCCAGAATTTATTCATTCAGCCAGTCACTTATTTGACTACTATGCAAAAAGCATCTCTTATGTACTAGTCACATGTTTATGTACTGGGATTGAGCACTAAGCAAAATCGAAACAGTACCTTCATCATTCTGAGACTTGTGAACAGAGGCAGAAAATAAAGAACATAAAAAGTAAAATATTGGTATCTTAGATGGTTGTAGGTGCAATTATTGTATTAGGTGGTGAGGATATGTTTTTGTAAAATTAAAGAGAAAAAATAAACATAGAGTAAGAAGTGAGATCAGGAAAATATTTCCTTCCTTTGAGAGAAATAGCAGCATGTTTAAATATTGGTTAGGAAGCTCTAGTAGAGAGACAAAAAATTGGTGACACAAAAAACATGACACTAATTTATCCTCGCTGTAGAATGCAAGGATATGCAAGAATGCAAGAGGAGCCTGTTTTCCATGGAATACTAATAGGAGAAGTGCACTTCTGGCCTGGTCAAAATGGCCAACAGCTATTTCGTTTGTATTTCAACTGTGCTCATGTAGAAAGAGAGAATAAAGTTTTTAAAAAAGAGGTGGAAAAGAGTAGAAGAAAATCCCTCACACACTTGCTTTTCATACTACTTGGCAGTTGCAAAATATGTGCTCAGTCCATATGCTGCATTCAGAGCCTGTGTGCTCAGAGGGGCTCTAATGACATGGCAAATAATTATATGACTATGCAGCTGTCTGACTTCATCCGTACTCTCCCTTCAGCTAGCTTTCAGTCTTACTAATCTGTGATTATGATCAGCAAATACTTTGAGACAGAATGGGCTCGTTGGAGCTGCAGAGTAATACTATAATAGTAACAATATCACTTTACCCAATCTGCCCCAGCAGTGCCAGGGACACAAGATGAATCCATAAGCTTGGGAAATAAGATGTTAGCCTGCTAATTAGGAAGACAGGAATTGGTTTCTTACTTATCCACCGACTCACTCTGCCCTCAGCAAGTCACATTGTCTCCCGTGGCATTATCATCATTACAAAGAATAAGATGGTTTCTGCCTTCTTAGATATATTGACAGTTTACACATATTCAGAAGCTCTAAAAATGTGAGAGAAAAACACTTTATACTTTAAGGTAATAAAGTCAGTGTTTTTTGTTTGTTTTGTTTTGTTTTGTAATAGCAGTTTGTTTTCATGTTAGACAGATGACAAGTGGATAAAATTCCCCGTTTTCTGGAATGACTTCAAGCCTTTGAAACATAAAACTCTCAGGGGCGGGGCCAAGATGGCCAACTAGAAACAGCAGCAATCAGAGGCTCCCATTGAAAAGAACCATAACAGCATGCAAATCCTGCACCGGCAACCAAGATATCCAGGTTCTGTCATCAGAACTGACTAGGTGATTGGAGTGAACCACGGACAGGAAGGAAGAGCAGTGAGGTGTGATGGCCCACCTGAGAGCCACATGTGGCAGAGGAGCCCCCATATCCCAGCCAAGAGAGATGGTGAGTGAGCGTGCTATCCAGCCTGGGATAATGTGCTTTTTTCACGGAACTGTGTAACCCATGCATTGGAAGATTCTACTCGTGAGTCCATGCCACCAGGGCCTAGGGTCCCAACTGTGGAGCGATGAAGATTCTCAACAGCCACTAAGCTAGAATCTGCTTAAGTCTGCCGAGCTCCCAGGGGGAAGAGTGGCCAGCACCACAGCTGTGGCTGTCTGCTGTCTAAGTTGTTTGAGCTTCTTGGAAGAGAGATGACAGCCAACCCTGGGACTGACAGCCACCCAACACTCTAATCTCCCAGGGCACGGGCAGGGCAGCAGCCATCTCCATAGCTCCAGGCTACGCTTTTCCTCTGCTGGAGCAGGGGATGCTGGATGGCTTGGTCCCAAGGGGTATCCCCCACAGTCTAAAACACCTGCTGTGGCAGACTGCAGACAGAGTGCCTCTTCAGGTCCGACCTTGACCCATCTCTCCTCACTGGGTGGGGCCTCTTTGCAGGAACTCCAACAACTCCAGCCAGGGGATCAGGGACAGAACTCTGATCTCCATGGGCCTGAGCCCATAGGAGGAGAGGTGGCCGCAGTCGCCACAAACCAGCAGACTTAGCCTTTCCTCCAGCTAGTTCTGAGGAATCCAGGGAACCCAGACAAGTGGGTTTCCTGCAGTGAAGCACACCTCCAACAAGGGACAGTCAAAGTGCTTTGTTAAATGTGTCCTCTTCCCCGTGCCACCTAACTGCGTGAGACCCTCCAACAGAGGTTGCCAGACACCCTATACAGAAGCATACCTACTGGCATCATGTCTGTGCCCCTCGCTGTCAGAGATCCCAGAAGAAGGAACAGGCGCTCATCTTGACTGTTCTCCAGCCCCCTTGAATGACATCTCCAGGCACAGGAGTGAACCAGATGAATAGGGCCTGAAGTAAACCCCCAGAAAACCACAGCAGCCCTACAGAAGAGGGACATGACCATTTAAATAAATAAATAAATAAATAAATAACAGAAAACAACAAAATAGCACCAACAAAAAAGTCCCCATAAAAACCCAATCCAAGGGTCAGCTGCCTCAAAGATTGATACTGCACAAACTCATGAAGATGAGAAAGTATCAATGAAAAAAATGCTGAAAATCCAAAAGTCCAGAGTCCCTCTGATCCTGCAAATGATTGCAATGCCTCTCCAGCAAGGGTGCAGAGCTGGACAAAGGATGAGGTGGATGAATTGACAGAAGTGGGCTTCAGAAGGTAGGTGATAGCAAACTCTGCTACGCTAAAGGAACGTGTTCTAACCCAGTGCAAAGAAGCTAAGAACCTTGATAAAATGTTACAGGAGCTGCTAACTAGAATAACCAGTTTAGAAAGAAACATAAATGACCTGATGAAGCTGAAAAACACAGCATGCTAACTTTGTGAAGCATACACAAGTATCGAGAGATGAATCGACCAAGTGGAAGAAAGGATATCAGAGCCTGAAGACCATTTTTCTGAAATAAGGTATGCAGAAAAGATTAGAGAAAAAAGAATAAAAAGGAATGAACAAAACCCCTGAGAAATATGGGACTCTGTAAAAAGACAAAACCTACAATTGATTGGACTACCTGAAAGAGATGGGGAGAATGGAAGCAAGTTGGAAAATACACTTCAGGATATTATCCAGGAGGACTTCCCCAACCTAGCAAGATGGGCCAACATTCAAATTCAGGAAATAAAGAGAAAACTACTAAGATACTCCACGAACAGAATAACCCCAAGACACATAATCATCAGATTCTCCAAGTCAAAATAAAGGATAAAAATGTTAAGGGCAGCCAGAGAGAAAGGCCAGTTCATCTACAAAGGAAGCCCATCAGACCACCAGCAGACCTCTGAGAAGAAACCCTACAAGCCAGAAGAGAGTGGAGGCCAATATTCCACATTCTTAAAGAAAATTATTTTCAAAGCAGAATTACATATCCAGCCAAACTAAGCTTCATAAGTGAAAGAGAAATATAATCTTTTCCAGACAATCAAATGCTGAGGGATTTTGTGATCACCAGGCCTGCCTTGCAAGAGCTCCTGAAGAAAGCACTAAATATACAAAGGAAAAAAATGGTACTGGCAACTGCAAAAACATACCAAAATATAAAGACCAATGACACCATGAAAAAACTGCATTAATTAGTGTGTAAAATAACCAGATAGCATCATGATGACAGGATCAAATTCACACATAACAATACTAACTTTAAACGCAAATGGGCTAAATGACACAATTAAAAGACACAGACTGGCAAATTGGATAAAGGGTCAAGAACCATCTGGGTACTATATTTAGGAGACTCATCTCAAGTGCAAAGACACACATAGGCTCAAAATGAAAGGAAGGAGGAAAACTTACCAAGCAAGTAGAAAAAAAAAAAGGAAAAACAAAAACCAAATGCCAGGGTTGCAATCCTAGTCTGTGACAAAACAGACTTTAAACCAACAAAAATCAAAAAAGACAAAGAAAGGCATTACATAATGGTAAAGGGATCAATTCAAAAAGAAGAGCTAACTATCTTAAATGTATATGCACCCAATACAGGAGCACACAGATTCATAAAACAGATACTTAGAGACCTACAAAGAGACTTAGTCTCCCACACAATAACAGTGGGATATTTTAACACCCCACTGTCAATATTAGACAGATCAACAAGACAGAAAATTAACAAGGATATTCAGGATTTGAACTCAGCTCTAGATCAAGTGGACCTGACTGACATCTAGAGAAGTTTCTAACCCAAATCAACAGATTATACATTATTCTCAGTGCTACATGGTGCTTATTCTAAAATTGACCAAATAATTGAAAGTAAAACACTTCTCAGCAAATGCAAAAGAACTGAACTCATAACAATCTCTCAGATCACAGTGCAATCAAATTAGAACTCAGGATTAAGAAGCTCACTCAAAACTGTACAACTACATGGAAATTGAATAGCCTGCTCCTGAATCACTCCTGGGTAAATAATAAAATTAATACAACTATCAAGGAATTCTTTGAAACCAATGAGAACAAAGAGAAAATGTACCAGAATCTCTGGGACACAGCTAAAGTAGTGTAACAGTCTCAGGATACAAAATAAATGTCCAAAAATCACAAGCATTTATATATACCAACAATAGATAAGCAGAGAGCCAAATCATGAATGAATTCAAATTCACAGTTGCTTAAAGAGAAGAAAATAACTAGGAATATAGCTAACAAGGGATGTGAAAGACCTCTTCAAGGAGAACTATAAACCACTGCTCAAGGAAATAAGAGAGGACACAGACAAATGGAAAAACTTTTCATCCTAATGGATAGCAAAAATCAGTATCATAGAAATGGCCATATTGCCCAAAGTAATTTATAGACTCAATGCTATTCCCATCAAACTACCATTGACATTCTGTACAGAATTATAAAAAAACTACTTTAAATTTCATATGGAACCCAAAAGGAGCCTGTATAGCAAAGTCAATCTGAGGCAAAAAGAACAAAGTTGGAGGCATCATGCTATCAGACTTCAAACTATACTACAATGCTACAGTAAGCAAAACAGCATGGTACTGGTACCTAAAAAGATATATAGACCAATGGAACAGAACAGAGACCTCAGAAATAACATCACACATCTACAACCAACTGATGTTTAACAAACTGGACAAAAACAAGCAATGGGGAAATAATTATCTATTTTAAAATGGTGCTGGGAAAACTGGTTAGCCATATGCAGAAAACTGAAGCTGGACCCCTTCTTTACACCTTATACAAAAATTAACTCAAGATGGATTAAAGACTTAAATGTAAAACCCAAAATCATAAAAACCCTAGAAGAAAATCTAGGCAAAACCATTCAGGACATAAGCATGGGCAAAGACTTCATGATGAAAATGCCAAAAGCAATTGCAACAAAAGCAAAAATTGACAAATAGTATATAATTAAACTAAAGAGCTTCAGCACAACAAAAGAAACTGTCATCAGAGTGAAAAGGCAACCTACAGAATGGGGGAAAAGTTTTGCAATATACCCATCTGACAAAGGTCTAATATCCAAAATCTACGAGGAACTTAAACAAATTTACAAGAAAAAAAAAACCACACACACATGAAAAAAAGTGGGCAAAGGATATAAACAGACACTTCTCAAAAAAAGACATGTATGTGGCCAATAAACATATGAAAACAAGCTCATCATCACTGATCATTAGAGAAATGCAAATCAAAACCACAATAAGATATTATCTTACACCAGTTAGAATGCCGACTATTAAAAATTCAAGAAACAATAGATGCTGTCAAGGCTGTGGAGAAATAGGAACGCTTTTACACTGTTGGTGGGAATGTAAATTTGTTCAGCCATTGTGAAAGACAGTGTGGCAATTCCTCAAAAATCTAGAACCAGAAATACCATTTGACCCAGCAATGCTATTACTATGTATATACCCAAAGGCATATAAATCATTTTACTATAAAGGCACATGCACATGTATATTTACTGCAGCACTATTTACAATAGCAAAGACATGGAACCAATGCGAATGCCCATCAATGATAGACTGGATAAAAAAGATGTGGTACATATACATCATGGAATACTATGCAGCCATAAAAAGTAATGAGGTCATGTCCTTTGCAGGGACAAGGATGAAGCTGGAAGCCATCATCTTCAGCAAACTAACACAGAAACAGAAAAGCAAACACTGCATGTTCTCATTCATAAGTGGGAGTTGAACAATGAGAGCACATAGACACAAGGAGAGGAATGACACACATCCGAACCAGTTGGGGGGTGAGGGATCAGAGAAGGGAGAACATTAGGATAAATAGCTAATGCATGTGGGGCTTAAAACCTAGAGGAGGGTTGATGGGTGCAGCAAACCACCATGGCACATGTATACCTATGTAACAAACCTAAATGTTCTGAACTTGTACCCTAGAACTTAAAGTAAATTAAATAATAATAAAAAAAATTGCTTCCTTAAAAAGATAATTGTAAGGTATGGAGGAAATACACAGAGGAGGAACTAGAAATGAGGAAAAAGGCTAGAAAGTATTGATAAGAATAGAGTATCAATGGATAAATGTAAAAGCAGAGTAACTTTTATATTTAAGTTCATCGATGTTCTATCAGGGATATAGTTATAGTTCTGAGATTGTTTATCAATAGAATCATATAGAAACATTTTATTTCCATTAAAAATATAATTACAAGTGTTTATAAGTTAAAAAAAAAGAAATATAAAACTCTCAAGTGTTACCTTCAATATTTTCTTTTGGTGGGTTGGTACTAAAGTATAATGTGGGAGGTGTTGGCCTAGAAAGTTTTTCCCTCCTGGTTCTGTCATCTCCACCAACTCTAAATACCACTAGAAACAAGAAGTTTTATTTGAATCTGATTGATTTCTCCTCAGTTCAACAGAACACAGCCATGTCAACTCAAAGCAAAACCAACCACTTTCCAGGAGGCTCAGGTTGTTCAATTTACTTCTGAGCCCTGCTATAGCTTTATAGAGCCTTCCATCAATTCGAAGTTCCTCTATTTATACCTTTCCAAACAAAAAGGAAATATGCTGTGCATGTACCATATTTATGTTTATTTCTTCATTCATTAATTAAACAATATTTCTGAGCAACTACTACGTTTAAAGCATGATGCCAAGGACAAACTAGTAAGACACACATTGCCTTATCTTCTTAGAGCATATTAAGCTAGCAAAGTGAAGACTCAAACTAGATTTATTAGTATTTTTTGCATGTGGAAGAAAGGAAAATAAACATTCAGAGGAGTGTATATGCCCTCTCATTTCCATATGACTTTCAATACCTTTCTGTGAAGAAGGTACACTTCCTTGCCCTATTGACATCACTTTAGGCTATGTGATTTGCTGTGGCTGAAGAAATATGTGTAGTACGGACAGTTTGCCAAATTTTAAATAAAAGCTCTAAAAGCCAGCATGTGGTTTCATCAGTTCTCTTGCCTTTCCCTTCCGCCATGAGAGTAGTAGGTCCTGGTTGGGGCCGCTCCTTAGCCTGGATCCAGAAAGGAAGAAATCATGTGGAACAGAAGCAGAATTGCAGCCAACCTGCAGCCAACAGGTAAGGCAAGTGAGAAGTAAATGCTTGTCATCTCCATGAGTCTATAAAAGATATTTGTTTTCATTCATGTGTTTTCTCATTCAAGAATTTCTTTATGCTTTTGAAGTGAAATAACCTAATTTACAATAAAGAGAAAAAGACATTGAACTATGAGTGGTGAAGTTTGATGTGTGTCTCTTTATGATACAAATTGTCATAAGACAAAATTTATCATGTTTTGTAACCAACGAGAAATTTCAGAAGGGTGGTATAACCTGCAGTGAGAATAAAGATATTAAGGGAGCAATATTAGCAATAGATTTTATGGGTGTCATAATAACACTTTTTTCACAGTACTCCTTATTAGGTAAAATATAAGTTTGGCCTAGAATTTAAAACTATTTATTAATAATATTTTTCTGAATTTGGCCTTATTGTGGAATATTGTAGACATTATTCAATGTTAGAGCTGAAAGAAACACTAGAGATTACTTAGTTCCAGCCTTTCATCTGATGATTAAAGGAACTGGTGGAGGGTAGTAGAATAAGTTATTTAACTAAAATTGCACAGTCATTTATGATAAAGCTACGATTCTAGACCTACTGACTCCAAGTCTAATTTTCTTCTAACTACACGTACTGCCTTCATCAGAGAGTGTCATAGTTGGGAGCATATGAAAATAAGAGTACTATATGCCAGTATTGTACTAAACATTTTACATACACGATCCCATTGAATCCTTAAAATAACTCATTTTACCAAGGAGTGGAGAGATTAATGAGGTTAATTACCAAGCCCAATAACTGATAATTAGTCGATGTCTGAGTAGAGATAGAAAGCTTGGCAATCTAACTCTTGAATCAGTTTTCTAAACCACAGGGAAGGAAAAGAATATAATAATATTGAGATGAGGGAAAGACTGGGTACAGAACTGGCAATCAAAACAGTTATTATTTTTTAAAATGAGCACTTGTATAAAAGCATCCACAGTCCTAAGTTCACCTGTAAAATATCACACATAATATATTAGAGTCCTTTGAGGCCCTGGCACTCAGTGTACAAGAGCCAAGCCTATTTTAGACCCATGAGGTACTGAGCTGACAATGGCAAATTATGTGAAACTCTGAAAGGTAAATTTCTCTTAGAGCCCCCAGCTCCCTATCCCAGGAAGAGCTGCACTATAAGCATATTCTGAGTGTTGCCATCCTCTCAATACTTTTACTAAATGAAACAAACATCTAGCAAGGATTTATAGGAAAGCAGAATTACTAGGTCGCAGTAATTTTGTGGAAATTTTGTGAATATTTTCAGTATACTCTCCGCCCCTTAGGCTGTGATAGAAGGTGGAACCCAGCTGAAGGGCGTGCTGAAGGCTTAGTCTCAGTTGATATTATTATCACAGTTTCCACTTCTCAGGGCTCTTTTGCCCAGAGGACTCTGCCTAAACACTCTCATCATGGCTTGGCATGAACTTCAATAAATATTTATTAGTGAAAGGACTCTGTACCTTAGGCAGTTGGAAATGTTTTATTTCACTTGACCTAAGTATCGTTAGTACAATTGTGCAGAGTAAGTGAAGAAGAAAATGTAGGTTGACAGTAAAACCCCTCAAGGATGTCTTTCTCCCATTATCCAGGAAAGGCCATGTGAGAAATTGACAATCTGAATGGCACAATTTTGTCACCCAGGTGCTTTTCCCACTTGCTTGCCTTATTCTAAGGAGAGCTATATTCAAGTTCCATGACAGTTACTGATTTTGCGTCACAATTACCCTTGTGCCTAAGAGATGTATACACAGGTTAGCACGGCCTGTACTATGTTATGAACGCCATGAAGTCATTTAGTGTCTAAAGCTTAGGTCATAAGCTTTAGAGTTTGCCAGACCTAGGTTTAATTCCCATCTCTAGCCCTTATTTACTTTATTACCATGAGGCAAATTATGTAACATACCTGAGCCTTTGTTCCTTTTGTGTACAATGGGGAAGAAGTAACACCTACATCTCAAGAAATTGTTCATTCATTCAACAAAAATTTGAGACTCTGCCCAGTACCAGATACACAGAAGAACAGAAAGATAAATAAATTGTATAGTGTATCAAGAAATGAAGAATGCTATAGAAAAATAAATTATAGAACTGTGTAAGAGACGGGTAGTGCTAGGGTAGGAGTTGGAAATACAGAGTTATTCTTTAAAATAAGAAAGTCAGGGTGGGCCTTTGGTGAATAAAGACAGAAGCTATGTTCTTTACTTTTAATGAAAAAAGTGAGGCCGGGCACAGAGGCTCATGCCTGTAATCCCAGCACTTTGGGAGGCTGAGGTGGGCGGATCACGAGGTCAGGAGATCGAGACCATCCTGGCTAACACGGTGAAACCCCGTCTCTACTAAACATACAAAAAATTAGCCGGGCGTGGTGGCGGGCGCCTGTGGTCCCAGCTACTCGGGAGGCTGAGGCAGGAGAATGGCCTGAACCTGGGAGGCGGAGCTTTCAGTGAGCCGAGATCGAGCCACTGCACTCCAGCCTGGGCGACAGAGCGAGACTGTCTCAAACAAAAAACAAAAACAAACAAAAAAAAAAAAAAAAAAAAACAAAAAGAAGTGAGCCAGTGTTTGATACTGAGCAAGGGAGTGATATGGTCAACTTTACCTTAAAAAATTAATTCTGGCTCTTATGTTGAGTATAGATTGTAAGAGGGAAGAGTAATAAGGAAATCAGTGAAGAGGCTATTGACCTAACACAGGTAAGAGATGATAGTGGCTCATAACATTGGAACAGGTTGGTAGTAGTGGATACTATAGGTGGTCAGATGATAGATACTTTTATAGGCAGAAGAAGACACTGAGTGTTTTGATCTGAGCAACGGGAAGGATGAAATTTCTATCAAATGAGATAGGGAAAGTTATGCGTGGAACAGGTGTATGTGTGGAAAGAAACAACAAGAGTTCAGTTTGGAGGCATTGAGTCTGAGATCTCTACTGAACATCCAAAGGGAAAGTACAGTAAGCAGCCAGCTGAATGGATCTGGAGTTCAGATAAAATTTTGTTGAAGATATACATTTGGAATGTTAGGAGGATTAAATGAGACAGCATAAGTAAAGCACTAAAAGCAACATGTGGTTAATAATAAAAACGCAATATATATTAGATTAAAAGTGTGTCATTATAACATCGAAAATTATAATTCCCACTACTTGTCTAGCACAGTGACTGGTACTTATTAGGTGTCATATATGTACACGAAGTAACCAAAGAGTAATATTTCAAACTATGGTATATATGGGTGATTTTGGGGAGTGCAACACAAGAAGTAAACATAATGTATGTTTTTACTTAAATGCAAATTTATTAACAGGTCATTTACATTTTTAATTTTTATTATTTTTTTCATCTTTATGGCTACATAGTAGTTTGTATATTTATGGGATACATGAGCTATTTTGGTATAGAGATGCAATGTATAATAATCACGTTGTGGAAAATTGGGTATCCATCTCCTCCAGCATTTATCCTTTGTGCTGCAGACAACTCAATTATAATATTTTAGTTATATTAAAATGTACAGTTTAATTATTATTGATGATAATCCTCCTGTTGTGCTATGAAATACTAGATTTTATTCATTTTAACTATTATTTTGTACCCATTAACCATTTGCATCTTTTTCCCATGCCACCTCCATTTACTACCCTTCCCTTCCTCTGGTAACTATCCTTCTATTTTCCATCTTTATGAGTTCAATTGTCTTAATTTTAGATTCCATAAATAAGTGAGAATTTGTGACGTTTGTCTTTCTGTGCCTAGCTTACTTCACTTAACATAGTGAACTTTAGTTTCATCCACACTGTTGCAAATAAATCTTTGTCATTCCTTTTTAGGGCCGAATAGTACTCCATTGTATATATGTACCACATTTTCTTTATCTATTCATCCATTGATGTACATTTGTGTTGCTTTCAAATCTTAGCTATCGTAAACACTGCTGCAACAAACATAGGAGGGTAGATATCTCTTTGATATACTGATTTCTTTTATTTTTCTTTTAGGTATAGACACAGCAATGGGGTTGCTGGATCATATGGTACCTCTATTTTTGTTTCCTTTTGAGAAATCTGTAAACTGTTCTCCATAGTAGTTGTACCAATGAACATTTCCACTGACATTGTATGAGGGTTCCCTATTCTCCACATCCTTGTCAGCATTTGTTATTGCCTGACTTTTGCATAAAACTCATTTTAACTGGGGTGAAGTAATATTGAAGTTTTGATTTACATTTCTCTGATGATCAGTGATGATAAAAACACTTCATATGCCTCTTTGCCATTTGTGTGTTTTATTTTGAGAAATGCCTATTCAAATCATTTGCCCATTTAAAAAATTGGATTATTAGACTTTTTACTATAGAATTGTTTGAGCTCCTTATATATTCTGGTTATTAATTCCTTGTCAGTTAAGTAGTTTGCAAATATTTTCTCCCATTTTGTGGGTTGTCTCTTAGCTTTATTGATAATTTTCTTCCCTGTGCAGAAGCTTTTTAACTTGATTTAATCAAATTTGTTCATTTTTGCTATGATCGCCTGTGCTTGTGGAGTATTACTCATGTAATTTTCACCCAGGCCAATGTTCTGGAGGGCTTTCCCAGTGTTTTCCTGTACGAGTTTTATAGTTTGAGGTCTTAGATTTAAGTCTTTAATTCTTTTTAGTTTGACTTCTGTATAAGGCAAGTGATATGATTTACATTTGTGTTCCTGCCCAAATCACATGTCGATTTGTAATTCCCAGTGTTGGAGGAGGGACCTGGTGGGAGGTGATTGGACCATGAGGGCAAATTGATTTTCCCCTTGCAGTTCTTGGGATAGTAAGTGAGTTCTCATGAAATATGGTTGTTTATAAAGGTGTATAGCACCTCTCCCTTCACTCTCTCTCCTCTGGCCATGTAAGACATGTGTGCTTCCCTTTGCCTTCCGCCATAATTTTAAGTTTCCTCAGGCCTCCCCAGCTATGCTTTCTGTACAGCTTGCGGAACTGTGAGTCAATTAAACCTCTTTTCTCTATAAATTGCCCAGACTCAAGTAGTTCTTTATAGAAGTCTGAGAATGGACTAATACAGTGAGAGATGGGGATCAAGTTTCATTCCTCTGCATTTGGATGTTTAGTTTTACCAACATCATTTATTGAAGAGACTGTCTTTTCCCCAACATATTTTCTTGACACCTTTTTCAAAAATGAGTTCACTGTACGGATGTGGATTTGTTTCTGGGTTATCTGTTTTGTGTCATTGGTCTATAAGTTTGTTTTTAGGCCAGTACCATTGTGTTTTGGTTACTACAGCTCTGTAGTATAATTTGTTTTTTTGTTGTTGTTTGTTTGTTTTTTGTTTGTTTGTTTTTTGTTTGTTTGTTTGTTTTTGAGATGGAGTCTTGCTCTCACCCAGGCTGGAGTGCAGTGGCGTGATCTCGGCTCATTGCAAGCTCTGCCTCCTGGGTTCACGCCATTCTCCTGCCTCAGCCTCCCGAGTAGCTGGGACCACAGGCGCCGCCACCACGCCCGGCTGATTTTTTGTATTTTTAGTAGAGATGGGGTTTCACCGTGTTAGCCAGGATGGTCTTGATCTCCTGACCTCCTGATCCGCCCACCTCAGCCTCCCAAAGTGCTGGGATTACAGGTGTGAGCCACCGTGCCCGGACCATGTAGCATAATTTGAAAGTCAGGCAATGTGTGTGATTCCTCCAGTTTTTCTCTTTCTGCTCAGGGTACCATTGGCTATTCTCAGTCTTTGTGATTCCACATAAATTTTAGGATGGTTATTCTTATTTCTGTGAAGAATGTCATTGGTTTTATTATAGTAATTGCATTGAATCTGTAGATTGCTTTGTGCAGTATGAATGCTTTAACAATATTGATTTGTCCAATCCATGAATATGGAATGTCTTTGCATTTTTTTGTATTCACTTTATTTTCTTTCATCAGTGTTTTATAATTTTTATTGTAGAAATCTTTCAATTTTTTGGTTAATTACTAGGCATTTAATTTTATTTGTGGCTATTTTATTTATTTATTTATTTATTTATTTATTTATTTTGAGATGGAGTTTCACTCTTGTTGCCCAGGCTGGAGTGCAATGGCACCATGTCGGCTCACTGCAACCTCCACCTCCTGGGTTCAAGTGATTCTCCTGCCTCAGTCTCCTGAGTAGCTGAGATTACAGGCATGCGCCACCATGCCCGGCTAATTTTATATTTTTAGTAGACACGGGGTTTCTCCACGTTGGTCAGGCTGGTCTCAAACTCCCCACCTCCGGTGATTCACCCACCTCGGTCTCCCAACGTGCTGGGATTACAGGCGTGAGCCAGCGTGCCCGGCCATTTGTGGCTATTTTAAATAGAATTTTTAAAAATTTCTTTTTCAGATTGTTCATTGTTTACGTATAAAAATGCTAATGATGGGCCGGGCGCGGTGGCTTAAGCCTGTAATCCCAGCACTTTGGGAGGCCGAGGCGGGCGGATCACAAGGTCAGGAGATCGAGACCACAGTGAAACCCCGTCTCTACTAAAAATACAAAAAATTAGCCGGGCGCGGTGGCGGGCGCCTGTAGTCCCAGCTACTCGGGAGGCTGAGGCAGGAGAATGGCGGGAACCCGGGAGGCAGAGCTTGCAGTGAGCGGAGATCGCGCCACTGCACTCCAGCCTGGGCAACAGCGTGAGACTCCGTCTCAAAAAATAATAATAATAATAAATAAAAAAATAAAATTAAAAAAATGCTAATGATTTTTGTATGTTGATTTTGTATCCTGCAACTTTCCTGAGTTTGTTTATCAGTTATTACAGTTTTTATGTAGTCTTTACTTTTTTTCAAAAAACAAAGATCATAACATCTGCAAACAAAAATAATTTGACTTATTATTTTCTCATTTCCATGCCTTTTGTTTATTTTTCTTGTCTGACTGTTGTAGCTAAGACTTCCAGTACTACGTTGAAAAACAGCTTTGAAGGTAGGCATCCTTGTCACATTCCAGATCTTAGGCGAGAGTCTTTTAGTTTTTCCAGATTGAGTATGATACCTAACTGTGGATTTGTGGTATATGGCTTTTATTATATTAAGGTCTGTTCCTTCCATATGTAGTTTTTTGAGAGTTTTTATCTAATGTTCAATTTTATTAAACATTTTCTCAGCATCAGTTGAAATGATCATATGATTTTTATTCTTCATTCTGTTGATATGATGTATCATATTGATTGATTTGTGTATGTTGACCTTCCTTGCATCCAAGGGATAAATCCTACTTGGTAATGATGAACAATCTTTCTAATATATTGTATTAGTTAGGGTTCTCTAGAGGGACAGAACTAATAGAATATATGTATATATGAAAGTGATTTTATTAAGGATATTGACTTGCATGATCAAAAGGTGAAGTCCCACAATAGGCCGTCTGCAATTTGAGAAACAAGGAAACCAGTAGTGGCTCAGTTGAGTCCCCAAACCTCAAAAGTAGGAGAGCTGACGGTGCAGTCTTCGGTGTGTGGCCAAAGGCCTGAGAGCTCCTGAAAAATACCTGGTGTAACTCCAAGAATCCAAAAGCAGAAGAAAGTAGAGTCTGATGTTCCAGGGCAGGAAGCATCCAGCACCAGGATGGGAGAAAGATGAAAGCCAGACTCAGAGTCTGCTCATTCCACTTTCTTCTGCCTGCTTTATTCCAGCTGCCCTTGCCGCTGATTAGATGGTGCCCACCCAGGTTGAGGGTGGTCTGCCTCTCCCAGTCCACTGACTCAAATGTTAATCTCCTTTGGCAACACCCTCACAGACACACCCATTAACAATATTTCGAATTCTTCAGTCCAATCCAGTTGACACTTAATAGTAGTCATCACATGTATTATTAAGTTCAGTTTGCTAATATTTTCTTGAGGATTTTTGCTTCAATTTTCATCAGATATATTGGCCTGTAGTGTTCTTTTCTGACGTGTCTTTGTCTGGTTTTGGATTTGGGTAATACTGGCCTCATAGAATAAGTTTGGAAATATTTCATCTATTTTTTGGAACAGTTTGAGTAATATTAGTACTAGTTTTTCAAATATGTGACAGAACTCAGCTGTGAAGTCATCAGGCCCTGGGCTTTTCTTTACTAAGAGACTTAATTACAGTGTCAACATTATTCCTTGTTATTGGTCTATTCGGGTTTTGGATTTCTTCCTAGTTCAACCTTGGTAGGTTGTATGTCTCTAAGAATTCATGAATTTCTTCTAGATTTTCCAATTTATTGGCATATAGTTGCTCATAGTAGCCACTAATGACCCTTTGAATTTCTGCAATATCAGTTGTAATGTCTTCTTTTTTATCTATGATTTTATTTATTTGAAATTTCTCCTCCGCCTTTTATTTAGTCTGGCTAAAGGTTTGTCAATTTTGTTTATCTTCAAAGAACCAACTTTCTGTTTCCTTCACCTTTTTTATTGCTTTCTCCATTTTAAATTTATTTATTTTTGCTCTGATCTTTATTTTTTTCTTCTTCTTCTTCTAAATTTGGGTTCAGATTGCTCTAAATTTTCTAGTTCCTTAACATGCATAATTAGGTTATTTATCTGAAGTTTTTTCTCTCTTATTTGATGTAAGCACTTATGACGATAAAATTTCCTTTTAGTACTGCTTTGGCTGTATCCCATAGGTTTTGGTGTGTTGTGTTTTTATTATCACTTGTTTCAAGAAATTTTTCAAGTTTCTTCTTAATTTCATGATTGACTCACTGGTCATTTAGGAGCATATTGCTTAATTTCCACATGCTCACATAGTTTTAAAAATTCCTCTTATTTATTTGTAGTTTTATTCCATTGTGGAGAGAAAATATGCTCAATAATAGTCCAAATGCTTTGAATGTTTTACAACTTGTTTTGGTATCTAACATATGGTCTATTCTTGAGAATGATCCATGTGCTAAAGAGAAAAATGTATATTCAGCAGCTGTTAAATGAAATGTCTTGTAAATATATACTAGGTCCATTTGTTCTTTAGTGCAGATTAAGTCTGATGTTTCTTTGTTGATTGTTTGTCTGGAAGATCTGTCCAGCGCTAAAAGTGTGATTTTAAAGTCTCTAGCTGTTATTTTATTGAGGTCCATCTTTCTCTTTAGGTCTAACATTTGCTTTATATATCTGAGTCTTCCAGTGTTTGGTGTATATACATTAAAACTGTTTTATCCTCTTGCTGAATTGACATATTTATCATTATGTAATGACTTCTTTTGGTCTCTTATTACAATTTTTGTCTTGAAGGCTATTTTGTGTGATGTAAGTAGCTACTCGTATTTTCTGGTTCACATTGGCGTGAAATATTCTTTGCATCCCTTTCTTTTCAGTCTATGTGTGTCTGTATGCAAACTGTTTTTCTTGTAGGCAACAGATAATTAGGTTTTGTTCTTTCATTCATTCAACCTATGTCTTCTTATTGAAAAGTGTGATTTATAGTCAATGTTATAATTGATAAGTAGGGACTTACTCGTATCACGTTGTTATTTGTTTTCTCATTGTTTTATTATCTGTCTTTCTTCTTTTCTTCCTTCTTGTTTTCTTTGTAGTGAAGATGATTTTTTCTGGTGGTATGCTTTAATTACTTTGTTTTTTAGTTTTTTATGCATTTTTTATTGTGTGTTTTTCAATTTGAGGTTACCATGAGGTGAACAAATACTTTCATATAACCCATTATTTAAAACTGATGATTACACTTACTGCAGAAACAAATATACAAAAAAAAACCCTAAATTAAAATTCTCCAATTTATTTTTTGCCACTATTTAACTTTTTGTTGTTTCTTGTTATAACCTATTCTATTGTCTATTATTTAAAAAGTTGTTGTAGTTATTATTTTTGATTGGCTCATCATTTCATCTTTCTACTAAGAGATGTTTACACACCACAATTACAGTGTTATACTATAATGTGTGTTTCTCTCTGTGCTTATTATTACCAGTGACTTTTGTGCCTTCAGATAATTTCTTATAATTCATTCTCATCCTTTTATTACAGATTTAAGATTTCCTTTTAGTATTTCTCATAGGTCAGGGCTGGAGTTGGTGAGATCTCTCAGCTTTTATTTTCCTGGAACTGCCTTTATTTCTCTTTCATGCTTAAAAGATATTTTTACTGGATAAACTAGTCTAGGGTAAAGAGTTTTGTTGTTGTTGTTGTTGTTCTTATTATTTTGTGTATTTTTTTAAGTTCAGGGGTACATGTACAGGTTTGTTACATAGGTAAACTTGTGTCATGGGAATTCATTGTACAGATCATTTTATCACCCAGGTATTAAGCCTAGTACCCATTGATTATTTTTTCTGATCCTCTCCCTCCTCCCACTCTCCACCATCCAATAGGCCCTAGTGTGTATTGTTCCTCTTTATGTGTCCGTGTGTTCTCACCATTTGGCTCCCACTTATAAATGAGACCATGTGGTATTTGATTTTTTGTTCCTGTATTAGTTGCTAAGGATAATGGCCTCCAGTTCCATCCATATCCCTGCGAAAAACATGATCTTGCTCTTTTCTTATGGCTATGTGGTATTCCATGGTGTATATGCACCACATATCCTTTATTTAGTCTATCATCGATGGGCATTTAGGTTGTTTCCATGTCTTTGCTATTGTGAATAGCGCTGCAATGAACATGTGTGTGCACATGTCTCTATAATAGAACGATGTATATTTCTCTGGGTACATACCCAGTCATATAAATACTTGGTTGAATGGTATTTCTACTTTCAGGTCTTTAAGGAATTGCCATGCTGTCTTCCACAATGGTAAAATTTTACACTACCACTAACAGTGTATAAGCATTCCTTTTTCTCCACAACCTCGCCAGTGTCTGTTATTTTTTGACTTAATAATAGCCATTCTGACTGGCATGAGATAGTGTCTCATTGTGGTTTTGATTTGTATTTCTCTAATGATCAGTGCTGTTGAGCTTTTTTCATATACTTGTTGACTGCATGTATGTCTTCTTTTGAAGTGCCTGTTCATGTCCTTTACCCACTTTTTTTTTGTTTGTTTTTTGTTTTGTTTGGTTTTGTTTTTGTAAATTGGTTAAGTTCATTATGGATGCTGGACACTAGACCTTTGTTGAATGCATACATTGCAAAAGTTTCTCTCATTTTGTAGTTTGTCTGTTTACTCTGTTAGTTTCTTTTGCTGTGCAGAAGATTTTTAGCTCAATTAAATCACATATATCAATTTTTGCTTTTGTTGCAATTGTTTTTAGCATCTTTATTATAAAACCTATTCTTGTGTCTATATCCTGAATTGTATTGCCTAGGTAGTCTTCCAGAGTTTTTATAGTTTGGGGTTTTACACTTAAGTCTTTAATCAATCTTGAGTTAATTTTTATATATAGTTTAAGGAAGGGGGCTAATTTTAATCTTCTGCATATGGCTAGCCAGTTTTCTCAGCACCCTACTGAAAAGGAAATCCTTTCCCCATTGCTTATTTTCATTAGGTTTGTCAAAGATGAGATAGTGATTGGTGTGCAGCCTTATTTCTGGATTCTCTATTATGTTCCATTGGTCTATGTGTTTGTTTTTGTAACACTACCAATTCGATTTTGGTTACTGTAGTTCCGTAGTATAGTTTGAAGTTGGGTAGTGTGATTCTTCCAGATGTGTTCTTTTTAATTAGGATTACTTTGGCTATTCTGGCTCTTTTTTTATTCCACATGAATTTTAAAATTATCTTTTTCTAGTACTGTGAAGAAAGTCAATTGTGGTTTAACAGGCATAGCATCGGATCTATAAATTGCTTTGGACATTTTAATGATATTGATTCTTCCTATTCATGAGCATGAAACGTTTTCTATTTGTTTATGTCTTCTCTGATACCTTTGAGCAGTGGTTTGTAGTTCTTGTAGCAATCTTTCACCTCTCCAGTTGATTTTTGTATCAACTTTGATTTTGTATCCTGAGACTTTGCTGGTGTTGTTGATCAGCTTAAGAGGCTTTTGGGCTGACAGTACGGGGTTTTCCAGGTATAGGATTATATCATCTTCACACAGGGATACTTTGAATTTCTCTCTTCCTATTTGGATGTACTTTAGTTCGTTCTCTTGCCTGATTGCATTGGCCAGAACTTCTAGTACTATGTTGAATAAGAGTGGTGAGAGAAGATATCCTTGTCTTGCACTGGTTTTCAATGGGAACGCTTTTAGCCTTTGCCCATTCAGTATGATGTTTACTGTAGGTTTGTCATTGATGGGTCTTATTATTTTTAGGTATGTTTCTTCAACACCTAGTTTTTCACATAAATGCATGTTGAATTTTCTTGAAAATCTTTTCTGCATCTATTGAGATAATCATCCTTTTATTTGTTCTGAGTTTGTTTATGTGATGAATCGCATTTATTGATTTGCATATGGTGAAATTACCTTGCATCCCAGAAATAAAGCCTACTTTATCTTGGTGGATACATTTTCTGTTGTGCTTCTGGATTTGGTTTACCAGTATTTTGTTGAGAATTTTGGCATCGATGTTCATCATAAGTATGAAGCTAAAGTTTCCTGTTTGTTTTTCATTGTTTTTTTGGTTGTTGTTGTTGCTGTTGTTTTTTATCTCTTCCAGGTTTTGGTACCAGGATGACACTGGCCTCGTAGAATGAGTTAGGAAAGAGTCTCTCCTTCTCAATTTTTGGAATAGTTTCAGCAGAAATGGTACCAGCTGTTCTTTGTACCTCTGATAGACTTCAACTGTGAATCTGTCTGGTCCTTGGCTTTTTTTGTTTGGTAAGCCATTTATTACTGCCTCAATTTTAGAGTTTGTTATTGGTCTGTTTAAGGATTCAATTTCTTTCTGGTTCAGTCTTAGGAGGGTTTGTGTGTCCAGAAATTTACCCATTTCTCCTAGATTTTCTAGTTTAGGTGCATAGAGTTGTTCATAATATTCTCTGATGGTTGTTTGTATTTCTATAATGTCAGTGGTAATATTCCTCTTGTTGATTCTGATTGTATTTATTTGAATCTACTATTTTTTTTCATTAGTCTAACTAGTGATTTATCTATTGTATTAATTTTTCTCAAAAACCAGCTCCTGGATTCACTGATCTTTTAAAGGACTTTTAGTGTCTATTTGCTTCAGTTAAGCTTTTATTTTGGCTATTTATTGTCTTTTGCTAGCTTTGGAACGTGTTTGGTCTTAGTTCTTTAGTTATTTTTGTTGTGATGTTAGGTTGTTAATTTGAAATCTTTCACATTTTTTAATGTGGGGATTTAGTGCTATAAATTTCTCTGTTAACACTTCTTTAGCAGTGTCCCAAAGATTCTGCTATGTTGTATCTTTGTCCTCATTAGTGTCAAAGAATTTCTTGATTTCTTTTTAAATTTCATTATTTTTCCAAAAGTCACTCAGGAGCATGTTATTTAATTTCCGTGGTTTTGAGTGAATTTCTTAGTCTTTATTTATTTATTTTATTTTATTTTATTTTGTTTTGAGACAGAGTCTTGCCCTGTCGCGCAGGCTGGAGTGCAGTGGCGCGATCTCCGCTCACTGCAAGCTCCGCGCCTTCCCTCCCTTCCCCCACGCCCTGGTTCATGCCATTCTCCTGCCTCTAATTTTGTTACCCTCTGGTCTGTGAAACTGTTGGATATGATTTCAGTTCCACTGCATTTGTAGAGGAGTGTTTTACTTCTCATTATGTCGTTGATTTTAGAGTAAGTGCCATGTAGCAATGAGAAGAATATATATCTTGCTGTTTTTGAATGGAGAGTTCTATAGATATCAGATTCATTTGAGTTAGTGCTGAGTTCAGATCCTAATTATTTTTGTTAATTTTCTATCTCAATAATTCATCTAATACAGTCAGTGGCATGTTAAAATCCCCTACTATTATTGTGTGGGAGCTTAAGTCTCTTTGAAGGTCTCTAACTTGCTTTATGAATCTGGTTTCTCCTGTGTTGGGTGCATATACATTTAGGATTGTTAGATCGTCTTGTTGAATTGAATGCTTTACCATTATTCAATATTCTTTTTGTCTTTTTAGATCTTTCTTGGTTTAAAGTCTATTTTGTCAGAAAGTAGAATCGCAACTCCTGCTTTTATCTGTTTTTCATTTGCTTTGTAGGTATTTCTTTGTCCTTTTATTTGAGCCTGTGTATGTCATTGCATGTGAGATGAGTCTCTTAAAGATAGCACAGCAATTGTTCTTGGTTTTTTATCCATCTTGGCATCTGGTGTCTTTTAATTGAGGCATTTAGTCTATTTACATTCAAAGTTATTGATACGTGTGAATTTTATTCTGTCATCATGGTGTTAGTTATTTTGAAAACTTTATGTGGTTGCTTTATATTGTTAATAATCTGTGCACTTCAGTGTGTTTTTGTAGTGGCTGGTAACAGTTATTTTTCCCCCTATTTATTGCTTCCTTCAGAAGCCCTTATAAGGCAGGTCTGGTGGTAACAAATTTACTCAACATTTGTTTGTCTGAAAAGAATAATTTTTCTCTTTTACTTATGAAGCTTAGCTTGACCAGATATAAAATTCTGGGTTGGATTTTTTTGTTGTTGTTTAAGAATGTTTAATATTGGCCCCCAATCTATTCTGGTTTGTAGAGTTTCTGCTGAGAAGTCTGCTGTTAGACTGGTGGGCTTTCCTTTTGTAGTGGCCTCGCCTTCCTCTCTCCTGCTTTTAGCAGTTTTTTCTTTCATTTCGGCCTTGGAGTACCTGATAATTATGTGTCTTGAAGATGATCTCGTGGAGTATCTTACTGGGGTTCTCTGCAATTTCTGAATTTTAATGTTGGACTCTATAGCTAGCTTGGGGAAGTTCTCAAGGATGATATCCTGAAATATGTTTTCAAAGTTGGTTTCATTCTCCCTTCTTTCCAAGTTGGTTTCATATTATGACTTTGAATAATCTTTCTACCTCTATCTCTTTCTCTACCTTCTCTTTAAGGCCAATAACCCTTACCTTTGCATTTTGAGGCTATTTTGTACACCTTGGAAGCATGTTTCCATGCTTTTTTTCCGTTTTTAAAATTTCCTGACTGTATATTTTCAAATACCCTGTCCTCAAACTCACTAATTGTTTTTTCTGCTTTATTAATTCTGCTTCTAAGAGGTTCTGATGCATTTTTCAGTATGACAGTTGCAGTTTTTAAGTTAAAAAAAATCTGCTTGGTTTTTAGAAGTTATTTTAGTCTCTTAGTTAAAGTTATCTGATAGAATTAGGAATTCCTTCTCTATTCGTTTTGTTTGAATTTCCTCAACATAGTTTTCTTTTGTTTTCTGTCTGAAGGGTCACACATCTCTCTGCAGGACTAATCCTTTGTGCCTTATGCAGTTCATTTGGTGAGGCCATATTTCCTGGATGATGTTGACGCCTGTAGGTGTTCATCAATGTATAGGAATTGAAGAGTTAGGTATTTATTGTAGTCTTTATAGTCTTTATAATCTGGGCTTCTTTATGCCAGTCATTTTTGGGAAGGCTTCCCAAGCATTTGAAGGGACTTGGGCCCCAAGCGCAACAATGCTGTGGTTTCTGCATACGTGTAGAGGAGCTATCTTGATGACTTTGTTTAAGATACAGAAGAACACATCTGCATTACCAGGCAGAGACTCTTGTCCTTTATCATGACTTTCTCCCAAAAACATGGAGTCTCTCACTTTGCTGACCTACCTGAAAATGGAGGTGTGGTGATGCGAGCATGCTTTTGGCCACCACCCTGGGATTTTGCTGAGTCACACCTGAAGCCATCACAACACTGGGCCTTGCCAAAGGATGTTTCCTTCAGGCTGGCAAGTTTCCCGAGGCCTTGGGCGTGTCCAGAGGTGCTGTCTTAGAGTCAAAATCCTTAACAATTTACCTCATATTGTATTCTACTTCATCTAAGCTGGCACACAAATCACAATACAAAGTCCTTCCCACTCTTTCCTCCAATTACCACAGGCACGGGTGCCTCTCCCTGTGGCCACCACAACACTGGCCCTCGGGGGGGGTCTGCCAGGCCACCACAGATGTTCACTTAAAGCTAAAGTGCGGTTTTGACACCTTATGGTGCATGCTACCAGTCCTGGGACTCACCCTTCAGGGCAGTGGGTTCCCCTTTGGCCTAGAGCAGGTCAAGAAATGCCATCCTAGAGTCAAGTCCTAGAATTGGACACCCCGGGAGCATTCTTGCTGCTCTGCCCCACTGTGGTTGAGTTGTGGTTGGTTGTGCTTGTGGTTGATTTTTGTGGCTGATTTTTGTTTTTCGTGATGGTGCTTTATTTTGTGTGCAGATGGTTGCTAAAAGTTGGTGGTCCATCGGGGGATGAACGATGAAATCTTCTCTTCCACTATTTTGCTCCAGCCTGTCTAGTTGATTATTTTTAATTTCACAAGTAATTTTAAAGAAATAAATAGGACTACTATAAGCTCACACACAAATCCCTGCTCTACGTTTGTTAGTGTTTCTTACACAGAAGATTAAAACTTGATTTTATTGGTTTTGTTTTGATTTTAATTTTGCAAACAGACAGTACTTCTGTTTATAAGTTCAAAAACCAAATTATGTAAAAGTATGGCCACATAAAGAAGTCTTGCTTTCCCTGTCTTCTTATCCATTCTCCCCACATTATAGCTCAGGTGTTGGCAAAATCTTTCTATAAAGGGCAAGAAGTAAATATACTACACTTTCAGGTCATATGTTCTCTCTTGTGGTTATTCAGTTTTGCTGTTGTAGTGAAAAAGCAGCCATAGACAATACAAAATCAAATGGGTATGGCTGTGTTCCAATAAAACTTTATAAAAACAGGCATTAGAGTCATGAATGTGGAAAAAAGAAAAAAGAAAACAAGCAATAGGCCTGCTGGCCATAGTTTTCTATCTTTGATGTTGGTAATAGATTTTATTAGTTTATGTCTTATTTCAGGCTGATGTAGTAAATTACTATAGACTGGGTGGCTTAAACAACAAATATTTATTTCTCATAGTTCTGGAGGCTGAAAGTTCAAGATCAGAGTGCCAGCATAATTGGGTTCTGATGAGGGCTCTCTTCCAGGTGGTGGGCAGCTGACTTTTCTTTCTACTATATCCTCCCATGAGGAAAAGAGAGCCAGATAGGTCTCTGGTTCTCTGGTCTCATATAAAGATACTAATCCCACTTATGAGGACTCTACCCTCATGATCTAATTATCCCCACCAAAGGCCCCATTTGCAGTTACCCTCTAGGATTAGATCTCAACATACAATTTTTTGGAAGTCACGAACATTCAGTACATAACGGTTTATTTATATGCAAATACAAGAATATGACTATACATTCTCATGCCACATTTCTTATTCAAAAGTTAAGATGTACCACTGCTCTATACCCTTAAACAGTATATATTATATTGTATATTTTGTATACCTTTCTATACAATACATAGAGAGGATTCTCTTTTTTTTTTTTTCAGTCTGTATTCTATTCCATTGTATGAATACAAAACAGTTGATTTAACCAATCTTCTGTTGATAGATTTTTAAAGTTTTCTAACACTTTACAATTAAAAACAACACCTGGTGAAAACCTTGGAAATACATTATTCATGTGTGTGTAGGTGTATCTGATGGACAGAATTCTGAACTTGAGATTGCTGAATCAATGGGTAAACACATTTGCAATTTTGGAAGCTATTACTAGATTAACTTTTATAGAGTTTTACCATTTTCACTTTCAGTACAATATATGAAAGTACCTGTTTCTAATTTATAGAATATATCCAAGAATCAATGTGTCATATTTGTGCAGAGGCCATGGTAATCTTCTCTAAATTATTCCAATTATAGTATATATGCTGCTGAAGTGAGCACCATGAAGTAATTTTTAATTTAATAATGGATGAATGCTTTTGAGTGGCATGCAGTCAAAGACAGCACATACTATAAGACTCCTTCTTTCCGTTAAACCTGGAGCAGAAACAGAGAAATGGTTTTGCTGGAGAGCTGTAGCCTTTTTTTTTTTCCCCCCCAGAGTGTTAATTGAAGGGAAGCCACTTCACCTTAAGCTCCAGCAACACATGTATCTGTGCACTATCTAATAGGGACAGAAGTGGTCAGAGAGTTGGAAAAATTTCATGAAGGTCTAACATTTGAGCAATTGCACACAAAGATAGAGTTCTCTGCTGATTGTATATCAGCCTCAACATAAGAAAGTGGCTTGTCCACTCTGAACCAACATGGACTGTGGCAAAATTCAGCAAAGGACAAGCAATGATGCAATTGATAAAAGAGAAATTTGGGAAGCTATTTGATAAAAGACAAAAATTTGATGGAACAATAATAATAATAATAAAGACAATGTTTTTTTATTTTTATTTTTATTTTACTATACTTTAAGTTCTAGGGTACATGTGCACAACGTGCAGATTTGTTACATATGTATACTTGTGCCACGTTGGTGTGCTGCACCCATCAACTCGTCATTTACATCAGGTATAACTCCCAATGCCATCCCTCCCCACTCCCCCCTCCCCATAATAGGTCCTGGTGTATGATGTTCCCCTTCCAGAGTCCAAGTGATCTCATTGTTCAATTCCCACCTATGAGTGAGAACATGCGGTGTTTGGTTTTCTGTTCTTGGCGATAGTTTGCTGAGAATGATGGTTTCCAGCTGCATCCATGTCCCTACAAAGGACATGAACTCATCCTTTTTTATGGCTGCATAGTATTCCATGGTGTATATGTGCCACATTCTCTTAATCCAGTCTGTCACTGATGGACATTTGGGTTGATTCGAAGTCTTTGCTATTGTGAATAGTGCTGCAATAAACATACATGTGCATGTGTCTTTATAGCAGCATGATTTATAATCCTTTGGGTATATACCCAGTAAAGGGATGGCTGGGTCATATGGTATTTCTAGTTCTAGATCCTTGAGGAATCGCCATACTGTTTTCCACAATGGTTGAACTACTTTACAATCCCACCAACAGTGTAAAAGTGTTCCTATTTCTCCACATCCTCTCCAGCACCTCTCCAGGAGTTGTTTCCTGACTTTTTAATGATTGCCATTCTAACTAGTATGAGATGGTATCTCACTGTGGTTTTGATTTGCATTTCACTGATGGCCAGTGATGATGAGCATTTTTTCATGTGTCTGTTGGCTGCATAAATGTTTTCTTTTGAGAAATGTATGTACTTATCCTTTGCCTACTTTTTGATGGAGTTGTTTGTTTTTTTTCTTGTCAATTTGTTTGAGTTCTCTGTAGGTTCTGGGTATTAGCGCTTTGTCAGATTGGTAGATTGCAAAAACTTTCTCCCATTCAGTAGGTTGCCTGTTCACTCTGATGGTAATTTCTTTTGCTGTGCAGAAACTCTTTAGTTTAATTAGATCCCATTTGTCAATTTTCACTTTTGTTGCCATTGTTTTTGGTGTTTTAGACATGAAGTCCTTGCCCATGCCAATGTCCTGAATGGTATTGCCTAGGTTTTCTTCTAGGGTTTTTACAGTTTTAGGTCTAACATTTAAGTCTCTAATCCATCTTGAATTAATTTTTGTATAAGGAATAAGGAAGGGATCCAGTTTTAGCTTTCTACTTATGGCTAGCCAGTTTTCCCAGCACCATTTATTAAATAGGGAATCTTTTCCCCATTTCTTGTTTTTGTCAGATTTGTCAATGATCAGATGGTTGTAGATATGTGGTCTTATTTCTGAGGGCTCTGTTCTGTTCCATTGGTCTATATCTCTGTTTTGGTACCAGTACCATGCTGTTTTGGTTACTGTAACCTTGTAGTATAGTTTGAAGTCAGGTATGCCTCCAGGTTTGTTCTTTTGACTTAGGATTTTCTTGGCAATGCGGGCTCTCTTTTGGTTTCATGTGAACTTTAAAGTAGTTTTTTCCAATTCTGTGAAGAAAGTCATTGGTAGCTTAACAAGGATAGCACTGAATCTATAAATTACCTTGGGCAGTATGGGCATTTTCACGATACTGATTCTTCCTATCCATGAGCATGGAATGTTCTTCCATTTGTTTGTGTCCTCTTTTATTTCATTGAGCAGTGGTTTGTAGTTCTCCTTGAAGAGGTCCTTCACATCCCTTGTAAGTTGGATTCTTAGGTGTTTTGTTCTCTTTGAAGCAATTGTGAATGGGAGTTAACTCATGATTTGACTCTCTGTTTGTCTGTTATTGGTGTATAAGAATGCTTGTGATTTTTGTACATTGATTTTGTATTCTGAGACTTTGCTGAAGTTGCTTATCAGCTTAAGGAGATTTCAGGCTGAGACAATGGGGTTTTCTAAATATACAATCATGTCATCTGCAAATAGGGACAATTTGACTTCCTCTTTTCCTAATTGAATACCCTTTATTTCTTTCTCTTGCCTGATTGCCCTGGCCAGAACTTCCAACACTATGTTGAATAGGAATGGTGAGAGAGGGCATCCCTGTCTTGTGCCAGTTTTCAAGGGGAATGCTTCCAGTTTTTGCCCATTCAATATGATATTGGCTGTGGGTTTGTCATAAATAGCTCTTATTATTTTGAGATACGTCCCATCAATACTGAATTTACTGAGAGTTTTTATAGCATGAAGGGCTGTTAAATTTTGTCAAAGGCCTTTTTTGCATCTATTGAGATGATCATGTGGTTTTTGTCTTTGATTCTGTTTATATGCTGGATTACGTTTATTGATTTTTGTGTGTTGAACCAGCCTTGCATCCCAGGGATGAAACCCACTTGATCATGGTGGATAAGCTTTTTGATGTGCTGCTGGATTTGGTTTGCCAGTATTTTATTGAGGATTTTTGCATTGATGTCCATCAGGGATATTGGTCTAAAATTCTCTTTTTTTTTGTTGCGTCTCTGCCAGGCTTTGGTATCAGGATGATGTTGGCCTCATAAACTGAGTTAGGGAGGATTCTCTCTTTTTCTATTGATTGGAATAATTTCAGAAGGAATTGTACCAGCTCCTCCTTGTACCTCTCATAGAATTTGGCTGTGAATCTGTCTGGTCCTGGACTTTTTTTGGTTGGTAGGCTATTAATTGTTGCCCAATTTCAGAGTCTGTTATTGGTCTATTCAGGGATTCAGCTTCTTCCTGGTTTAGTCTTGGGAGAGTGTATGTGTCCAGGAATTTATCAATTTCTTCTAGGTTTTCTAGTTTATTTGCATAGAGGTGTTTATAGTATTCTCTGATGGTAGTTTGTAAGTTTGTATTTCTGTGGGTTTGGTGGTGATATCCCCTTTATCATTTTTATTGCATCTATTTGTTTCTTCTCTCTTTTTTTCTTCATTAGTCTTGTTAGCGGTCTATTGATTTTGTTGATCTTTTCAAAAAACCAGCTCCTGGATTCATTGACTTTTTGAAGGGTTTTTTTGGTGTCTCTATCTCCTTCAGTTCTGTTCTTATCTTAGTTACTTCTTGCTGTCTGCTAGCTTTTGAATGTGTTTGCTCTTGTTTCTCTTGTTCTTTTAATTGTGATATTAGGGTATCAATTTTAGATCTTTCCTGTTTTCTCTTGTGGGCATTTAGTGCTATAAATTTTCCTCTACACACTGCTTTAAATGTGTTCCAGAGATTCTGGTATACTGTATCTTTGTTCTCATTGGTTTCAAAGAAAGAACATCTTTATTTCTGCCTTCATTTCATTGTGTACCCAGTAGTCATTCAGGAGCAGGTTGTTTCCATGTAGTTGAACGGTTTTGATTGAGTTTCTTAGTCCTGAGTTCTAGTTTGATTGCAGTGTGTTCTGAGAGAAAGTTTGTTATAATTTCTGTTCTTTTACATTTGCTGAGGAGTGCTTTACTTCCAACCATGTGGTCAATTTTGGAATAAGTGCAATGTCATGTTGAGAAGGATGTATATTCTGTTGATTTGTGGTGGAGAGTTCTGTAGATGTCTGTTAGGTCCACTTGGTGCAGAGTTGAGTTCAATTCCTGGATATCCTTGTTAACTTTCTGTCTCGTTAATCTGTCTAATGTTGACAGTGCAGTGTTAAAGTCTCCCATTATTATTGTGTGGGAGTCTAAGTCTCTTTGTAAGTCTCTAAGGACTTGCTTTATGAATCTGGGTGCTCCTGTATTGGGTGCATATATATTTAGGATAGTTAGCTCTTCTTGTTGAAGTGATCCCTTTACCATTATGTAATGGCCTTCTTTGTCTCTTTTGATTTTTGTTGGTTTAAAGTCTGTTTTATCAGAGACCAGGATTGCAACCCCTGCCTTTTTTTGTTTTCCATTTGCTTGGTACATCTTCCTCCATCCCTTTATTTTGAGCCTATGTGTGTCTCTGCATGTGAGGTGGGTCTCCTGAATACAGCAAGCTGATGGGTCTTGACTATTTATTCAATTTGCCAGTCTGTGTCTTTTAATTGGAGCATTTAGCCCATTTACATTTCAGGTTAATATTGTTATGTGTGAACTTGATCCTGTCATTATGATGTCAGCTGGTTATTTTGCTCATTAGTTGATGCAGTTTCTTCCTAGCATCGATGATCTTTACATTTTGACATGTTTTTGCAGTGGCTGGTACCGGTTGTTTCTTTCTATGTTTAGTGCTTCCTTCAGGAGCTCTTGTAGGGCAGGCTTGGTGGTGACAAAATCTCTCAGCTTTTGCTTGTCTGTAAAGGACTTTATTTCTCCTTCATTTATGAAACTTAGTTCGGCTGGATATGAAATTCTGGGTTTAAAATTCTTTTCTTTAAGAATGTTGAATATTGGCCCCCACTCTCTTCTGGCTTGTAGAGTTTCTTAGTTGGAAATGCAGAAATCACTCGTCTTCTGTGTCGCTCACGCTGGGAGCTGGAGGCTGGAGCTGTTCCTATTCAGCCATCTTGGCATCACCTGGCTTTTGATTTCTACCACAGGTAACTTTCCACATAAAATTAATGCATTTTAACTAAGGTTATGACTTAACCATGGACACATAAGGTGTCTCAAAGTAATGGTAAGCAGTTTCTCTCTCTCTCTCTCTCTTTTTTTTTTTTTCTTTTTCTTTTTTTACAAGATTTAGAATCTCCCCAAGGGTAGTTTAGAGAAAGGAAAATCCAAGGCAACAAATCAGAAGCTATCCATGGGGGAAAACAAACCCTTCATAAATGACAAAGTTACACAAATAACAAACCAGAAAGGAATTATTCCACAAGCCAAGAATTAAATGTGGGCTACCATTGTAAAAAGACAAAGCCTTAGCAACTGACCTGCATACCATTTAGCAATTTCTCCTGCTTTTCCCAGAAAAAGTCTAGTGCAACCAATTTCAAGCTTGCAAAAGCTCTTTACTGCTCAAAATAATTTTTAGGGCTAACTCTGATATGAACCCCAACTTTTCTGTCCCCTGGGTGGTAGAAACCAATAAAAAGTATTCTCGCATGGTCACAAGGTTAAGCTTTTTAGGACACAAACCAAGACAGATGAATTTAATCCTGTATTGGTTTCAGGGACCCATAGCAAAGGTTGTAACTGACCAGACTGCTGGACTGGCTTGAAAAACAGGCTTATAGGGGTCCTAAACCTAAGTTCTATCCTGTGAAACCCCTCTCTCCATTACAAAACAACACAGAAATACAAATTCTTAGCACAAAGTACACCAGATTTGCTACAGCCTAAGATTAGTATCATACATCCTTTTTTTCTACTAATTAAACCCTTGCAGGGAATACAAATAGTGATGTTTTCCATTTACACAGATGCGTGCACATGCGTGCACACACACACACACAAACACACACACAGATTGAGAGAGAGAGAGAAACCAGAAACTTGGCTTGTAAGAATTTTGTACCTTCTGACTGGCATACCAGTTTTCTGGGTTCTCTTTCTCTTCAGCTTCCAGAAGAATCAAGCAGACTTTGATGACCCTGTTCACTCTGCCAAAGCTGTGGGGTTCAAACCACTTTACAAAAGAAAATTAACCTTTTCTGTTTTATGGAACCTTAGGCAAAGATTCTCAGTTTTGCAAGATGTTACCTAATGGGCTACATAAGGAACAGAATTAACATTTTCCATCCCAGAAAAATACACATAACAAAACAGACACTAGTCACCTCAATCAGCACCCAATATCAACCTAGCAAGGCAAACAGTTTCTCCTGTTAGTTCATGTTGTATTTGATCCACTCCAGGTTTGGAGGAAAGACCTTCAGATGGTAATTCACATTGGGGTCTCTAGGCAAGGTGAAGAGAAGATAATCACCCTGAGATAGGCCTGTCGAGTTTTCTTTAGGACTCACTGAATGTGACCAGACAAATAAAGAGGGTTCTCTGAATTAGGCCTGCTTGACTTCTATCAGCAATTCTTTCTGAGATCCCCTCCACATTTGCAAACTCACACAAAGATAAGACGGACAGAAGGCCTTCCAAATTAGATTCCTAACCAAGAACTTCAAGAATATCCCTTCCAAACTATCCTATTCTCTATCTGAGAAATCTCCCCAAAATCTTCCTGATTGAAAAATCTCCTGCACCAAGACTCTTCCTATTAGTTAGGGAGAGCCAACCAAGACCCCCAGGACCCAAACCTAGAGAGACACCCCACAGTGGGGCTATAGACAAACTGAGATTTGCAAAGGAGCTGGACTGAGACAGACACCCCATGGTGGAACTGCAAACAAATACCCCACAATGGGGCCACAGACACACCCTACCATGGGACTACAGACAGACATCCTACCATGGGACTATAGAACCAGTCGGGAGAAGGAAGGAGGTGTTGGCAATGCCTAGGATACCCACCAATCCAGACAGCCTGCAATGGGGCTACAGACAGACACCCACTCCACAATGGGGCTACAGACAGACACCCTGTGATAAGGTTACAGTTACAGGACATCTCCCCAGGACTATTTCTCTATTGCAATTAAATCCCTGCACATTGGGACTGCAGCACCCCGTTAGTAGAGAGAGTACCAGAGTCAGCCCCTAGTCCAAGATAACTAGGCAGCCACCTGGGCTGGCCTCTGGATTTATCACTGGAGGGGGTCTAATGAACCATGGACAGGTAGCCACAAGGGCAATCCTGGATGAGATCCCAAATTTGTAACTGACCAACGGGTTCACTTTGCCCCCTGCCCAGACAGAGCTAATTTCTCAAGACAGGGGAATTGCAATAGAGGAAGAGTAATATACAGAGATGGCTGTGCAGGAGAACAGACCTTTACTATGACTCAAATGAAGTCTCCTTGAGCATTTAGGGATCAGAGTTCTTAAGAATAACTTGGTGGGGGGGGACGGGGGAAGCTAGTGAGCCAGGTGTGCTGGTTGATTAGGTAGGAAATGAAATCATAAAGAATAGAAGCTGTCCTCTTGTGCTGAGTTCATTCCTGGGTAGGGGCCACAAGATCAGATAAGCCAGTTAATCAATCTGGGTGGTTCCATCTGATCCATCAAGTGCAGGGTCTGCAAAATATTTCAAGCAGTGATCTTAGGAGCAGTTTACGGAGGGTCAGAATCTTGTAACCAACAGTTGCATGGCTTCTAAACCATAATTTCCAATCTTGTGGCTAATTGGTTAGTCCTACAAAGGCAGTCTAGTCTCCAGGCAAGAAGGAGGGTTGTTTTGGGAAAGGGTTGTTATCATCTCTCTCTCACTCTTTTTTTAAGGTAGATTCTCACTCTGTCACCCAGGCTGGAGTGTAGTGGCACAATCTCAACTCACTGCAATCTCCACCACCTGTTTTCAAGCAATTCTCCTGCCTCAGTTTCCTGAGTAGCTGGGATTACAGGCGCACACCACAAAACCCAGATAATTTTTGTATTTTTAGTAGAGACAAGGTTTCACCATGTTGGCCAGGCTGCTCTCAAACTCCTGACCTTAAGTGATCTGCCTGCCTCGGCCTACAAAAGTGCTGGGATTACAGGTGTGAGCCACCATGCCTGAGCATGGCCTCATCTTTGTTTTAATGGGTTGTAGGGATGATTACCCTTATCTCGTCTCCTGCTAAGTCATGGAGTTTTGGGGAGTTCCTTTAGACCCCCCAATAAAACTTGTTGTAGATGTCCTGGGAGTTTCTTCAGACCTCCAATAAAATTTATTCAATCCCAGCTGGGCACAGTGGCTCACACGCTTGTATTCTCAGCACTTTGGGGGGCCAAGGCAGGTGGATCACCTGAGGTCAGGAGTTCGAGACCAACCTGATTAACACAGAGAAACCCCGCCTCTACTAAAAATACAAAATTAGCTAGGCGTGGTGGCGCATGCCTTTAATCCCAGGTACTCGGGAGGCTGAGGCAGGATAATTGCTTGAATCCGGGAGGAGGAGATTGCAGTGAGCCGAGATAGCGCCATTGCACTCCAGCCTGGGCAAGAAGAATGAAACTTCACCTCAAACAACAAAAGCAAAACAAAACAAAACAAAACTTATTCAATCCTAAACGGGTCCTGTTAAGAATTCCTTTGTTATCTTCATGGCCCAGGAAATGCCTAGGGAAGACTTTTGGTGGGCTTTTGTTATTCCAGCCTTTGTATAAGGGCACTGGCTCTTTCAGGTTTTTGTTTTTTGTTTTTTTGTTTCTTTTTTATTATACTTTAAGTGCTAGGGTACATGTACATAACGTGCAGGTTTGTTACATATGTATACTTCTGCCATGTTGGTGTGCTGCACCCATCAACTCATCAGCACCCATCAACTCGTCATTTACATCAGGTATAACTCCCAATGCAATCCCTCCCCCCTCCCCCCTCCCCATGATAGGCCCCGGTGTGTGATGTTCCCCTTTCCGAGTCCAAATGATCTCATTGTTCAGTTCCCACCTATGAGTGAGAACATGTGGTGTTTGGTTTTCTGTTCTTGTGATAGTTTGCTAAGAATGATGGTTTCCAGTTGCATCCATGTCCCTACAAAGGACACAAACTCATCCTTTTTTATGGCTGCATAGTATTCCATGGTGTATATGTGCCACATTTTCTTAATCCAGTCTGTCACTGATGGACATTTGGGTTGATTTTTTTTAAGATGTAGTTTCGCTCTTGTTGCCCAGGCTGGAGTACAGTGGAGTGATCTGGGCTCATCGCAACCTCTACCTCCCAGGTTCAAGTGATTCTCCTGCCTCAGCCTCCCGAGTAACTGGGATTACAGGCATGCGCCACCATGCCCGGCTAATTTTGTATTTTTAATAGAGATGGGGTTTCTCCGTGTTGGTCAGGCTGGTCTCGAACTCTCCACCTCAAGTGATCCGCCCACCTCGGCCTCTCAAACTACTGGGATTACAGGCATGAACCACTGTGCCCAGTCTCAGGCTTTAATATTTAATCTAATCACTCAGTGCTTAAGCAGTTGTCATGGAGTCTTGCCTACTCATTTGTTAGTGGAACCTGGCCTGCCACAATCCCCATTGTCAATTTGTGAATGGTTTTCATTATGCTTGTATATATATTTATCATGAGAACTGTAGGGAGATGGGGTGTCTTAAACTTTCTGGTCACTTCCTGCTGAGAGGGGTCATCATTATGAGGCCCAAAACGCAGCATTGTAGTGGAAGAGATCAATTTGTTCCTGGTAGTACTCTCTGTTTTGGGGGTTTAGAGACAGTGCCCGCTGAAACATAATAGTATGGGCTCAAGGGATGTTTTGAAACAATATGCAACAGCAATACATTCCACAACATAAAATTATGCCCATGCCTACGAGGATGGTCAGGACTGCGAGGATTTTCTACCACCAGGAAAGCCTTCCACTAAACCATGATGCGATCCCGTCATTAAGTGATAACCTAGGCCTGGAGATTGCCTGAATCTGTTGGTGCACATCCTTTAATGCCAGAGTCACTCCCAGAATCTTCAGGTATATACACACAACATTGGGTTTTGACAAGGGTGCAGGATCCCCCCAGGCCGCTGTTAGAATGTCTAGGCTCATTTGATTTTGCAAGATACCTTTCTGCATATGATACATTTTAGCATAAGGGAAATACTTTGGAGACTGTTCTTCAATGTTCAGTGCATGAAATTAGCTAGTGCCTCTGTGTGTCATATGACAGTTTCTAAGCCTATTGAGGGAATAAAGATTGTGGCCAGATGATTGTAACAGTGAAAGACTGACCTGGTCTACCTGTTAAGTGCACACGTGAGGTTAGCTGGGTTCTGGATGGTTTTTATCCAGCGTCCGTGTGCTCATTGGAGACCTAGAGTGCAGGATCCTAATCAGTCCCAGGGCAGCCATGGTCATAAATTGGTACCACAAAGCCATTGGATTCCCATAGGGGCATACTAATTTAGGCCAGGTCGTTGGGACCAGTGGTGGCAAACAAATCTATTTGTTATAGCCCCATAATATGTCAACATTGTTCACGTGGAATTCATCCCATGACTTGAGTTACGTTAGACCAATGGTCAAGGGAGTGGTGGCATTGCTTCCAGCATGAAGGGACTAGTTTATTGATGTGGAAGCAGTCAGCCAAACAAATTTATCCTAAATTTGAAGAAAGCCATTTTTATACTGGACACTTTGTGGTATAGTCTAGGTGTACGCCTTCACACTCAGCAAGGGAGTAGCTAAAACTTTTATGTCATCCCTTGTTTTGTTTACGTAGAATGACTTTTTGTGCCCTGGGCCTTCTAAAGTTTTGTTTATGGGCCACTCTGAGACATTTGCCCTGGTTACTCCTGTCATATGCGACCCAGTCCAAAATTTGAGATTTCCCAGAAAAGTTTGCTGGTAAATCCAGTCCTTCCCTTGGATGGGTGACAAACACCAAGGCAATCCTGTGGTTCTACAAAGGAGTTATAGGCTACAGACCCAGCAGGAGCCTTGTTTAGGTTATCTGCATAGTTCTGTGCTCATTGTAAAAAATGATTAGAGGTAAAAGCAGAAGCAATGAGAGGCACAGCAAGAAGGAGCAGTCCTTATAAGAGAAAGTCTTATTGTTTTCTGAAGAGAAACTTCAGGTCTTCTAAGGGTTCTATATCCCATCTGCAGGCCTGGAACCCTCCTCTGCCACAGGGTTCTCAGCTGGCAGGAATCTTTTTGCTCACATCTTATGGACCTAAGGCTTGATGCCTGCCAATTTCAGTGCTGTGCTTGTGGTCATTAGCACACCGTAAGGCCACTTTCATTTCTCCCGCAGTAGTTGGGCAGGACTGGCGTCCTTCCATTCCTTCAGTAGCACTTGATTGCCAGGTTGGAAAGGTTGGGGGGCTTCTGCAGAATTCACAGTGTTCCTGTTGGAAGCAAACTTATGCAAAATGTTAAGAGTTTGCCCTAAGTGAGCAACATAATTCTTAATATCTGACTCCCTATCTAGGGGCACTTCAGTACCAGAGACAGATTAGCTGCAAAGGGTCCTCCGAAGACAATTTCATAGGGACTTATTTTAATTCCATTTCTGGGGACTATCCTGACCCAGAGCAGTGCAATAATAAGTACCTGCATCCACTTCAACTGAGTATCTTGATACAGCTTGGCAATTATTGTTTTTAGGATGTGGTTCATTCTCTCAGTTTGTCCAGGAGATTGAGGTCTCCATGCTGAGTGCAGTCTCCATTTTATTCCCAATGCTTTGTTTACTTGCTGAGTTATCTCAGAGGTGAATGAAGGTCAATTATCACTTTGGATTACACCAGAGAGTCCAGATTGTAGTATGATTTTTTTTTTTTTTTCTGTAAAACTTTAACCATATTGGTTGCTTATTGGATGTGACCTGAGTATGCTTCAGAGAAAGTGTCCACTAGAACTAGGAGGTATTTGTATCTCCCAGGGGCTGGTGGCCTTTGTGTAAAATCTATTTGCCAGTTTTCTAGGGGGTGCCTTCCTCGTTTCTGTTGCCTAGGCTGCCTTTGGCTGTGATTATTAGGCTCATTCCTGGCACACAGATGACAATGCTGAATTATATCCTCTAAGTGGGCTTTTAGTCCTTTCCCTTTCAAATAATTTTGTACAAAGGACAGTGAAGTGTCTCACCCAAAATGCGTACTATTTTGAACGCACTTTAACAGTGGGTAGACAGGATGCACTGGTTCCTAGACTGGGCCTGCTCTGCTTACTCTCTACCCTTCCTTGTTTAGTTTGAATCCCTTATCTTCTGTGTCTTTCTTATCTTCAGAAGTGTACTGGGGCTTGGAGGCTGTTAAGTTTATTTGTAGAATTAAGGGCCCCTGGATTTCAATGCTGGCACTAGCTAAATACCTTGTGGTGAGGTCTGCAAAAGCATTGCTCCTTGCCATTTCAGAATTACTGCATTGATGGCCAGGGAAATGCATTACAGTTATTTCCCATGTGACCTTTATCTCTTCTAACAATTCTAACACTTGTTTAGCGTATCAAACTTTGATGTTATCCACCTTTAGCAGCCCTCTTTCCCTCCAGATAACTCCATGTGCATGAACTATCATGAATGCTTGGTACTTGGAGTCAATGTATATGTTGGCACTCTTACCCTGGGACAGTTGCAAGGCTCTCCTGAGGGCGTTTAACTCTGCCTTCTCTGCCAAGGTTCCTGCCAGCGAAGTTATTGCCTCTATTACTTCTGAGGAGGTCACCACAGCACATGTAGCATTTCTCTTCCTGTCAGGGACCAGGCTGCTCCCATCTACAAACAAGGTCCGGTCTGAGCATGGGAGGGCTACCTCCTTTAGATCCAGGTGGCTGAAAAACACTTGGTCTATGACCTCTAGACAATTATGTGTGGGTTCTTCTAGCTCCTCAGTGGTAGGTAATAGTATTGAAAGGTTTCAAGTTGCTGTAGTTTGCAGCTTTACTGTGGGGTCATCTAAAACTGTGGCTTGATCATCTGCTTAATTGGCCTGCTGTCTGCCTGTAGCCTCTTTTTTTGTTGCAGTAACACCAACAGTTGATCGGGCACATATATTGTGAAAGACTGCCCGAAGGTCAGCTTTTCACCTGCTTCAAGTAGCAATCAAGTAGTAGCAGACTGCTCTAGACAAGGGGGCCAGCCCTTCTCTATCATGTCAAGCTGCTTTGAAACATATGCTATGAGTTGTGGTACTTCACCTAACCTTTGCATTAGAACTCCAATGCTAAACCCAGTGTCTAGTGCACATTACATTGGAAAGGCTTATGAGAATTTGGAAGCCCTAAGGCAGGGGAGGAGATTAACCTATACTTCAGTTGCTCCAATGAATGTTGGTGCCTTGCCTCCCACTCAAAAAAATTACAGTTGGCTCTTTTTAACAGTTCATATAAGGGCTTTCCTATTAGTCTGTAGATAGGGATCCAAATCTAACAAAATCTGGCCATACCTAAGGAGACCCTTATCTGCTTTCTGGTGGTGGACGTGGCAATAGAAGCAACTGCATTTCACCTTCCCATGGTCAGGGCTCTGGTTTCTTTCTGTACAAGAACCCCTAAATATTTCACAGTTTGCCTGCATCCTCGAGATTTTTTGCTTGAGACCTTGTACCCACAAGTTGCCCGATGATTTAAGGTTTTAATGGTGTTATCCTGGTACTCTTGCTCAGAGGAGCTAGAGATTAGCAAATTATCCACATATTGCAACAATACCCCATTTTTTAATTGTAGGTTTTTTAAGTTCTGAACCAAAGCCTCTTCAAATATAGTTGGTGAGTTCTGAAGCCCTTGAGAGAGTACAGCCAAGCGATACTGAAACTGTGCAGTGGTCTCAGGGTCTGTCCATTCAAAAGCAAACAATAGGTGACTCTCTATATTCACTTGTATCTGAAAGAAGGCAGTTTTTCAAGTCTAGCACCATAAACCATTCATGCTTCTCAGGCAGTGAGGAAAACATGGTGTATGGGTTAGCTACAGTGGGGTGAATGTCCTCCACAATATCATTAATTGTGGTTAGATCTTCCACAAATCTATACTCATGTGAGTGAGGCTTCTTTACCAGCAAGATGAGCGTTATTGTAAGAAGACTGAAAAGGCTTTATGAGGCCATACAGTAAGAACTAGACTAAATCCGGCTGGATGCCTTCCAAGGCTTCCCTTTTTAAGGAGTATTGTTTTTTTTTTTTTTTTTTTTTTTTTCAGACAGATTGAACTCCTTCCTTCAATTTGACTTTTACCAAACTCATATTAATTGCCCTCCCATTCCCTCCCATGTTAATTGCCCTCCTCAGACCTCTGGTTTTACCTTGTCAAAGACTTCCTGAGGGAACTGCCACTACCTTAGGACATGAGCTCTCAGCATTCATCAGAGGTGCTTGCACTTGCAGTCCATGTTCTGGAGGCACTTGGAGATGCATCTGATGTTTCTCAGCAATGAAGATGATTTGAGCCTGTAACTTGCATAGCAGATGTCTGCCAAGTAAAGAAATTGAGCAGCTGGCACATAAAGGAATTGGTGAGTTGTTACATTATTGTCCACTTTACATGAGAGGGGACACAGAAACTGCTCTGATCTGTTTCCTGCTCATTCCGACTATATTAACAACCGTGTTGGAAAGTTCAGTGATCAGTGTGTTAACTACCAAATAAGTAGCACCAGTGTTGATTAAGAAGTCCAATTGCTGTTTCCCCTCTGTTAACTTTACCTGAGGCTTCTGTGGGGAAATTTTGATGTTAGATAGAATTGGAGCTGCTGAAAGTCTTGGGCACCCCCAGTCTTCTTCAGATTCATCCTCAGGCTTAATTGCCATAGTTGGCCTTGGTTCTTTTTGGCTTAACTTTGGGTAATCCTTTTTCCAATGCCCCATTTCTCCACATTATGCACACTGATTCTTTTCTATTTTTCCTTTCCTCTTTTCAGGTCCCTTCCCTCTTGGGTTTTTTTCTTACTGTGGCCATGAGTATTGCTGCCTGCCACAGGGCTTTAGTTTTCTTCACCTCCTTAGTCTAGTAAACTTTAAATGCAATGTCTCAGTTGAGAGGCATTTATCCTAATGGTCCCTTCTACTTTCTGCAGCTTCTTCCCAATGTCAGGGAAACTTTGCCTTATAAAAGTCAGGTTCACCATCCTGACATTTTCAGGGGCCTGTGGGTCCATATCTGTATACTTCCCAGAGGTCTGTCAAATACATTCCATAAACTCGGATGGATCTTCATTAGGCCTTTGCTGGAGCTCCTACACTTTGTTTAAGCTTTTAGATTTGGGTACCGCTGACTTAATGCCCTTCGAGCTGCACCTCCGGTAATGCTGCAGGTGGGTCATTTAACCCACATTAGCCTCATTTGGATCCCAGTTAGGGTCAGTATAGAGTACCGCTCCATCAGGGTCTGGAGTATTGTCTGGGTTTTCATTATGAAGGGGTTCTGCATCGCTTCTCTGCCTTTTGGCTAAGATCAAGTGAAGGTGTTCTGCCTCCTCCTTTCCCTTATCCAATACTAGCCAGCTCTCGTCTGCAGTGAGCATAATGTTTATGAGGGCTTGTATATCTGCCCATGTAGGGTGATGAGTAGCAAACATTGTGCTAAACAGCTCATTCATTTTCTGGATGTCTTCCCTACAGGGCAAGTTAGAATTCTCCCAGTTTAACAGGTCAGATGTAATAAAAGGACTGTAGGCTCAATAATATCCTGCCATAGCCCCTGCTGTGTGACTCCTACAGGGTATTGTGAAAATGGAAATTGCCGTGCTCCTGGTTCCATAGTTCTCGGGCCAAAAGTAGTGCCTTGTCTGGTCCAAGGGGGAAAGACCAGCTTTGCTGCTTCCCCATCCTCTGGGGGTACCAATTCCCTGTACTCTGAGGGTGGTGATTCTCCCCTTTCCTGGCTGGGTGGTTGGGTATTAGCTCTCACTGGATTAGGTGGGCTGCTAGCTCCCACTAAGTTAAGTATATTTATCAATTATTGGCTTCCTAAGTCCCTGTCTTCTCTCGTAGAGTCAGATAAAGCCTTGATTGAGCACTGCACCATTAGCTTATCTCCCTTCTCTTTGACATCCTTATTATGTAATAACACACATGTCTCAAGATAGGGTATTTATTCGCATCTTCCCAAACACTTACAGAACGACTCTAACTCATAAATAATAGAATAGTTTAGAGTCCCCCAAATCGGCTATCTCCCGTCAGATTCTAAAATGTACATTTGCCAAATCCTATTACAATAGTCAACTAATTTCCTTTTAGTTATGGAAGGATACCCAAATAGTTTTCAATCCATCAGGATTCTTCCCAGAGGGCTCCCAGCAAGAATGGACTCAACACCTCCGATTTTCAAGCTTATGTGGTATCAAAAGGGACAAGACAGATACACAAACAAGTGGAGACAGATTTTGGACAAACACAGCGGGACATGCACTCAGGCAGGAAAGACCCAAAACCAACTCAAAACCTGATTTTAACCAAAGGCAAAGCGGGTGTATAAGCGAGTCTTACTGTTGCTCCGGTGGTACCAGGCAAATGACTTTAAAAGTCCAGATAGAAAAAGAATAGGCTTCCTGCATATCATACAATTTTATCTATCCCTTGAGCATGTCTGATCCTTATCTCTGTTCTTCCCCAGTAGTGAGGGGGACAAGCGGTTTCATGCAAGGGACAGCCCTCAGGAGATTCCCCTGGAAAATTTCACCCGGCAGCCGCTGGGAATTTCCTGAAAACTGTCTCACTACAAGCCACTGGCCGCTGAATGCAGCACCATCCCAGCGGCTCCTAGCTGGCTCACCCGAATTTTTTCACGGACTTAACTGAGGGTCAGGCTGATTACTCTTGCTTCCCAATAATGAGATGCAGATACACCGGGAAATAAGAGGGTTTATTTCTGTAACCAGGTACAGGGAGAAAATCAGGGAAACATTGCCAGACCAACTAAAAATTACAAAGTTTTACAGAGCTTATATACCGTCTAAGCTATGTGTCTACGTGTAAATGTGCATTCGTCTAAAGATGTAAGTGATTAGCTTCTTCTAATCTTTAACAAAGGTCTAAGTCCTGAAGACCTTCCTCTGGAGTTTCAGTAAATTTACTTAATCCAGATGGGTCCAGGTGCTGGGGATAATTACCCTTATTTTGTCTCCTACTAAGTCATGGAAGTTTGGGGAGTTTCTTTAAACCCCCCTAATAAAACATGTTTGTAGAGGTCTAGGGAGTCTTTTCAGACCCTCCAATAAATTTGCTCATTCCTAAATGGGTCTTGTTAAGAATTCCTTCATTATCTTGTCAAGCTTTAAGGCCCAGGAAAGGCCTAAGCAAGACTCTTGGTGGACTTCTGTTACATTCCAGCCTTGGTATAAGGGCACTGGCTCTATCAGCTTTCAATAATGAACCTAACTACTCAGGCAGTGCTAAACAGTTGTCATGGACGTCTGCCTGTACAGCTGTGAGTTAGATCTAGCCTGCCACAGTTAGCCTTTGTGTCCGCATCCAAGTCTCATCTTAAATTGTAATCCCCATTATCTCCATAATCTCCACAAGTCAAGGGAGAGGCCAGGTGGAGGTACTGAATCATGGAGACACTTTCCCCCACGGTGTTTTCATGATAGTGAGTGAATTTTCACGAGATCTGATGTATGTATAAGGGACTCTTCCCCGCTTCCCTCGGCAGTTTCCCTTCCTGCTGCCTTTTGAAGAAGTTGTCTTTCTTCCTCTTCACCTTCTGCCATGATTGTAAGTTTCCCAAGGCCTCCCCAGACGTGGTGAACAGTGAGTCAATTAAACTTCTTCCCTTTATAAATTACGCAATCTTGGGCAGTTCTTTATTGCCGTATGAAAATGGACTAGTACAGTCTGCCTATTTAAATCATGCTCAAAACATTTACATTAGCCTACAGTTGGGCAAAATTATGTAACACAAAGCATATTTCATAATAAAGTATAGAATATCTCTAAATACTGTACTGAAAGTTAAAAACAGAATGGTTTCATACTGTTGTAAAGTTAAAAATTATAAATTGAGCTATTGTGATTCAAGCACTATCTGTATATATATTCACTCATTTAAATTGTCAAAAGAAACCTATGAAATAGTTGGTGTTATTATATTTACGTTAAGGATTACCAAACCAAGCCCATTTGGCCAATGTTGTGTAAGTACAGACTTAGGAATCTGATCTTTGCAGCATGGAAACTTTTCCACTGGTCTATACTGACTTCTTATCTGGGTAGGGAGATAATTCCAGAATTGAGTGCGAAAAGTGGATCTTAACAAGATCCAAACCCAGGCAAATACAATTTTACTTATCTTTATGAAGAAGTTGTTCAGATATTAATAAAGGCTTTTCTAAAATAATAATTGCATTTAATATCCTGACACCCAATGTGTTTAGTAGGCCTTTGTCATTCCTTGACTGAAGCCATTGTCAACTTCATGTGCCTCAGGCCAAGCCTGCCCTAAACATTCTAGAACAGACATTTGGAAATTTTTTTAAGGCAAACTTCCCAGAGCTCAAAGGGTTTTTAACTGAGCTGGCTTAGAGATTGACAACCTGGACTGCTATGCAGAAAACTTCATGTTTTGTCCTGTGTTTCCCATATTGGTTTGCTTTCATTTGGCTGCTGAGCAATTGGCTTAGGCTCCTAGAATCTGCTCCACCTTTGCTGAAGATGACACGTTGCTGAAATTCTGACCCTTACCATTCTGCAGCTACTTTAGCAGCTGGACAAGAAACATTGGTTTTAACTATGGCAAGTCCAAGTGAAGAGGCTTCAGCTATAGTTATATCCATTTTATATTTTCAAGGCCAATTGGTAGGGGTGTATTTTTAAAAATCTTACAAAGTCAATTTATAAACTGTGATACATAATCCATGAGGACTTATGCTAAATTTTTCTCCTCTGCACAGAGAAAATATTGTTCCCGGAATGTAATTTGAGGGTAGAACGACTATCCTCTGTTCTATCATTCACTGACTACCTAAACTGACTGTATAACCACTAGGACTAAAGACTCCCCAATTAGTTGGCAGGTAGAAGTGTTAGCCAAATGCAGATTCACTGAGCCTCTTCATAGGGAATTTAAAGCAAGGTATTTTCTCTGCTTTTTCTCATTCCAAATTCGAGGGCTTCCTATTTTGAGGTCCTGGTGTCCAGGTTCTATCTCATGATTAGGCAATTATGCTAAAAGAATAAAAAATGCTTCCTTTAAGAGACTTTAAACTTACTGTTGAGTATTTATTACATGCCTGTGTGAACTAAATGTATTTTACATGCATTATCTCATTTAATCATCCGAATAATTCTATAAGGTAGGTTCAGTTCTTACCCCTGCTTTGCAGATGGGAACAGCGTGACTCAGAAATTTCTTCAAAATTTGAACCTGTCAGACTCCAAAGTTTGTAGTGATAGTGGCTAAGCTGTATAATATTTATGGAGACCACAGTCTTTTTGTACAATTTGTACAATAAAGCAGAGGAACAATTTATATTTTCTAGAATAAAGCAAAGATCATGGAAAATATATCCTAAATTCACAAAGTTAAGGTTTTGTAGTGTTCCCCCCAAAATGACTAAAAGAAATAATTTTTCTGGCATAATATAAAATTGAATACCCTTTCCTCCCATTCTTTTACCTTGCATGATGCCTACATAGATAAGTGATTAGTGAAAGCAAAGTGTAGAATTCCAACATGTTATTTTAAATGTCATACTTTGGAAGAAGATAAAAAATGACATGTTAGGGTTGTACATGGAGTTCATTCATGATGTCAATTCATGTCTCATTTGCAACACTTGCAATACGGGCAGCTGAAGGACAAGGCATTTGTTTCGGAGAGTCAAAAAAGTAGTTCAGCATATAAACATGGAAGAACTGGTGATTTTCTAACATAGTAGGTTGAACAATGTGAAATTATTATTTTCATTCAACAAAAATGGTTGAATATCAACAATTTCACTTGGTTTAATAGAAAGGAATGAGATGAAAGTGATCAGAGATCAATAGAGAGGGACAGACAAGGTGAGAAGTCTGAATAGGTGGTCAAGGGCTGTTGTCCAGAGAACTGTACTAGAGCAGAATGTACATGGTCTAAAAATCATGGCAACCTCTCTGTTGATTACAGGATAGAGACTTTGAATCCTCTGCCTTTTTGAAAACACACTTTGTGATTGTCATGTGTACTCTGCTCTCTAGCCTCTAAGAGAGACCATAAGAGCTTGGGATTGATTGACTATAGAACATATTATGCATTTCTTGAAACAAATTTAAATATTCCACGTAGTTGAATCCTTGACATAGTCCTACTTCAGAGAAGTTAAGCCCTACACATAAATAAATATGGATCTAGGTCATCCTGTTAACCTCTCCCAGCTACTTATTTCCATCAAGTTCTTATTGTGAGTTACATTCATTTGTCTGTTTTTTTGTTTAATTTCCTTTCTATATAGAATGTGGTCATATGAGATTGAATATATAGTTTGTTGTGTACACAACTGTATGCCCAGCAACTAGTAAAATGCCTGCCATTCAATAAGTATATGATAAATGAATGATCAAATAAATGAATTACTTTCAATAGCTATATAGTATTGCATTGCAAGGATGTGCCATAATTTGTTTAACTAATCCCAGGGGACAGATAGTAGGTCATTTTAAGTTATATGTTCTTATAAACAGTGCTGGAATGAACATTGTTGTATACGTATTTTCAAATATTAATCTGATTATTTTCTTATGATAGATTATTGAATGGGGAATTTTTTTTGGATGAAAAGGTATGCATTTTAAGGCCTTTGATTCATACTGTCAAAATAGGTTCTCATAGTATACTGTTTTGCACTTCCATCAACCACATATATATGAGATAAGCCATTTTCCCCATAATGATCAATGCTTGGCATTATTATATGTTTTTAATCTTTGTCAGTCTGCTTCAAATAAATAGCATTTTGTTTTATTTTGCATAATGTCACTATTAAAAGTACAATAATTTATTCATATGTATTTGGCCATTTGTACTTTTTTTGTACACATAATTTTATAGCTTTATTTATAATAGCCCAAATCTGGAAATAACTCAACTGTCCATCAACAGGTGATTAAATAAATAAATTTTGTTATATAGTATACAAGAGATATGAGTAAAATGACAATGCAATAAAAATGAATGACTTAAAGTTTAATAAACTTTTTTATTTTCCATTTTTCATTCATACATGATAGTTGTACACATTTATGCCACATATATGATATTTTCATACATGCAATGTGTGTATCATCAAACAGTAGAAACTATTCCTTCTATCTAAATGTATTTTTTTAACCTATTAACCAGCCTTTCTTCATCCCCAAACACCGCACTTCCCAGACTCTGGTAACCACCATCTTATTTACTACCTCTATGAGATCAGCTTTTTAAGGTCCCACATATGAGTGAGAATATGAAATATTCGTCTTTCTGTGTCTGGCTTGTTTAACTTAGTACTTCTCTTATAAAGTAGTTATTAATATCCTGTGTTCATTTTTCCATTATGGAATTAGATATGTCCTAGTGATGTTTGAGGGTTTTTGCATATTTAGGTCATTAATTGTTTCATTAAAATTTTTGTTTTAATTTTTTCAGTTGTAGGTAAGTTGTCTCTAATGCAGTCATATTTATTTATATTTTCATTTATGGTTTCTAGTTTTGTGTTTTGTTTAGAATGTTCATCTCTACTTCAAAGTTACATATGTATTCACTTATGTTTTTATGCAATGTTCGCCTTTAAGTTGTTTATTCAACAGTAATTTATTCTAAAGACTGAGTATTGATCTCACTTTTTCCCCCATGGTTAGCCAGTTGTTCCAGATGGTTTTTCCCCCATCATTTAAATTGACAAATTGATCAATTACATAAGCACTCCAAGCTTCAGTTCTAGGGTGACCAATCATCCTAGTTTGCCAGGAGTATCCAGGGATTCTTTACAGTTTGGACATTAAGTGTCAAAACTGGGACAGTCATGAACAAACTAGGATGGATGGTCACAATATGTTTCTCCTTTGTAAAAATGGAAATAATAGTAGTATCTATCTGAAGTAGTTGTGATAATTAAAAAATAATGAATATAAAGGAGTTAGTACAGTATCTGGTTGATAGCAAGTGCATACAAAAAGTTAAATGTTACTAATGCATTATAGATTCTCAGTCTCTTCTGATACTTGCATTGCATTGTATTAATAGTTGTAGCTTTTCAATAGTCTTTAACCCTCATGCACTGTTGGTGGGAACGTAAGGTAATACTGCCATTACAGAGAGCAGTTATAAAGGTTCCTCAAAAACTAAAAATAGAATTATCATTGGATACATAAATTCCACTACCGGGTATATATCCAAAAGACAGAAACTCCATATATAAAAGAGATATCTGCATTTCCATATTTATTGCAACACTGTTCGCAATAACCAAACTATGGAATGAACCTAGGTGCCCATTGATAGATGGATGAATAAAGAAAATGTGATATATAACACAGTGGAATATTATTCCGCCATGAAAGTGTGAAATACTGTCATTTGCAGCAACGTGAATGGAACTGGAGGCATTATGTGAAAGGAAATAAGACAAGCACAGAAAGACAAATACTGCATTGCCGCACTCATATGTGGGGACCTAAAAAGTATCTCATGAAGATAGAAAGTAAATTGGTGGTTAGCAGAGTCCTGGAAGGAGAGTGGGGAGGGCAGGGAAAATAAATAACATACGTGTATTTATTACCACTGAACTGTACACTTAAAATGTTGAAGATGGTAAACTATATATATATTGACCTCAATAAAATTATTTTTAAATAATCAATAAAAATATCTATATTGTGAGACAAGAGTATTTTCATTATTAATTTTTCCAAGATTTCGATGGTAGGCAAATTGAATATTCATTCCTCAAAAAAAGTTTAGAGTCATTTTTGTTTAGTTCAAAAACTGTGTTGAGGTCGTAATTGAGATTGCATTAAGTTGGTAGAGTAATTTGAAGAGCATGCTATATATTTTCATTAATGCAATATTTTTAAAAACTTCACTTAGGAGAGCATACAAATTTCTTCATATAGTTCACGTAGTCTCTCTATATATGTATATATCTCATTAAGTTTATTTCCAGGAATGTCATATACTAGTTAACCTATTAATATAATGATATTAATTCATGCTTTTCTCATGAATGGTGTTGTGAAGATAAGGTATCAATTTGTAAAATTTTATTTAGTTTTGTACATTAAAATTTTTATGAAAATATTTGAGGTTTCAGAAATATACAACTAAACGGAATAATATTAACGATACCTAATAAACTTATGTACATGGTATTAATGATATTAGTATTTATAACAGAAAGTAATAATAAAATATTAATAATGTTAATAATAAAAACATCCATATTCTACTCCTATAGCTCTGGGAGTAGGACATTATCAATAACTTTGGAATTCCTACTGTGTCCATTCTGGATTGCATCTAGTTCCTATCCCTGGGGAAATCATTATCCTTGGGGTCAGTTCTTTTATATATATTTAGCAAATATGTGTATATCACTGAACAATATATCATTTTTTGAACTTTTTGTAAGTGAGCTCGAACTGTATGTATTCTGTGGCTTGCTCTTTTTGCTCAACCTTTTATTTCTGATGTTAAAACATTGTAATAGATAAAGTGGCAACCTTTCAAAGAGTCTTTCAAGACTCTTTCCCAAAAAACTGGTTGATATAAAAACAAGATGATTTATTGTAAGTTCACCTGCAAGAATAAAGATGTATAAATAATGAGGAAAAAAATCTCAAAAATCAAAGGTAATGGGAGAAGTTGCTCTTCAACAAGACAAAATGTACTATAGCATTACAATAACTAAATGATATAGTCCTAGTACTGGAACGATTTACTAGAAAAGGGAAACCAGGCAAGTAACTGAAAGCTTTAAGAATTTACACATGATAAAGAAGATATTTTAAGCTAATGAGAGGGTAAGAATTATTTTATAAGTAGGCATTGAGATTGTATAATTTTGGAAAAATAAATGGAATCACCACTTACAAAAACAAATTCCAGATACATTAACTAATTAGTTGCAATAAATTAAACCATAAAGATAGCTGGAAATACGAAAGAATATTTATCTGATGGCAGGTTAAACTGAAAAACAAAAGAAAAAGCATAAAGGAAAAAACTAATATATTTAACATAATGAAAGTTAAAACTTCTATAATTTTTTTTAAGTTTGAATAGAATTAAAAGTGAAATGAAAAAAGTGGTAAAATAATTGACAGACAAGTTTTTAAATGACAGAACAATAGTGAATAGCTTAATATATTTTAATGTATGAAGAGTTCTTATAAATTATTCATAATAAGGAAGCATGGAAATATGGAAAATTGAATACATAAAAAGGTTTAACAATAATAACTAATAATAAAATTGAACAATTATAACAATATGCTCTAATGAAAGTTGAATGTGGTCCCTCTCTCTCTCTCAAAATATCTTATTGTACTGTATTCTTCACTCTTCTTCATGTCTTGGACAGGTAGGGGTGGGATTGTGTGAGATTTCATCACACTACTCAGAAACGCACACAATTTAAAATTTTGCCATTAAAGGTAATGGCAAAAATTGCAATTACTTTTGCACCAATCTAATACATTGTTTTTCTTTTCTTCAGGACTTTTCCATTTAAAATTTTCTGGCCACAGTTGACAGTATGTAACTGAAATTGCAGAAAGCAGAATCTCAAAAGAAGTGACTTCTGAATTCATCAAATGATGGAAAAAATATACACAAAATATTAACATCGACTATCTCTGGGTTGTGGTAATACAGGTGACTTTTCCCCATTGTGTTTTTCTGTATTAAAAAATATAACATAGTCAGAAAATAGTATTCAAAATATATTAAAACCTATGTTGTTTCTTTTTCTTTGTCTTAGAATGAATCAGAGTTTTCAAACTGTGTACAAACCTTCATATTTTACTACACATCATATTTTATTGCAATTGTTTCTTTTCTTGACTTGTCCCGCCCCACTGGATTTTGGATGTTTTAAAACTTCCCTTAGTAGAGCATACAGATATTGTTGTATGAATATTAAGGTCAATTTTAATATTGAGCTCTATTTTTATTATTAGATTACAACGAATCTCCAAATAACATTTTTTTCCTCTTTTAACATATAATGCAGGGCTGATATAGGAAACTGTGCCTGGTTTTACTGATGAGTTTAATTTTCTATAATTGTTTCACAGCATTTTAACCTAACATTAAAGCTACCAATAAATATTTTCTCTCTAAAATCTTATTTTTTTAGGTAAAAACTGGCTGACTTAACATTTGCTGGAAGAGTCGTCAGATCATCTCAGTAAGTTTCAATATCTTATTTTTCTACAGGCCATTGTTTTTTTCTCTTTATGTTCATGTATATAATGGAAAGCGAATTTGTACTTTTTTGTATTAAAGATGCATTCCAGTTTAGTAGAGTTTTTATGTCTAGATGTTTCTGTCCAGATGATTTCCTTCAAAAGGGTTTCTTTCAGAGTAGTTTGGTAAACTGCTCTAAAAAAAAAATATGTGCATGCATGTGCGTGTGTGTGCATGTGTGTGTGTGTGTGTGTGTGTGTGTAGGTAGGTAGGAAGAGAAGAAATAGGGGAAAATCCTCTAGGTAATTATTTAAACCATGTGATACACAATTAAATCAACAATGGAGTGAGGTTCTTATTCAAATTCTAACTAATCATTATTAAATGACAATTTAATTTATCTTTTTGATACTGGGTCTGATATTTCTTCATTGTGAAATATGTGTGTAAATCAAAATGGCCACATCTTATTTTTATACCTTGAAGGTATCCTTTAACATTTTGTTCCTAGGGGAGATATTATTATTTTAAAATATATTGCTAATTGCAAGACATGTATCTTTATAAAATGCATTAAAAAGCTGGTGTTTTCTGGCAAGAAATGTGGTATAAAAACAAGCAAATTTTATTACAGCAACTAATTACCTTTTCTTTTTTGTACTTCAAAGTGTAAACTATTTTATTTATTTATTTAATTTATTTTGAGACAAGTCTTGCTCTGTCGCCAGACTGGAGTGCAGTGGTGCCATCTCAGCTCACTGCAACCTCTGCCTCCTGGGTTCAAGCGATTCTCGTGCCTCAGCCTCTCGAGTAGCTGGGATTATAGGCACGTGCCACCATACCCAGCTAATTTTGGTATTTTTAGTAGAGACAGGGTTTCACCACGTCGGCCAGGATGGTCTCGATTTCCTGACCTTGTGATCCGACCGGCTCAGCCTCCCAAAGTGCTGGCATTACAGGTGTGAGCCACCGCGCCTGGCCTAAACTATTTAGTTTTAATCTGTAATAAGAGTGAATGTTTCATTTTGATTTTGTTACGAATGTAGGTCATAAAAGATAAGACTTAAAATAGCAACATTATTAAAAACAGCAATAGCCTGCAAAATACATGTATTTGGTGTTGATTGTTAAAATTATTTTGTTTTTCTCGATGCACTTTACTAATTTTGATTTTGATATTTTACTCTTAACCTGAGCTTTTATAGTCTGTTTGGAATCCTATAAATAAATTTGGCAGTATTGTACCTATATCATCTGTACTTGATAAAAAGTTACTTGTTAATTGGAACTAAAAATAAGCAAAACAAAATAAAATACAGTCTGAGCATCACTTATCTCAAATGCCTGGGACCAGAAGTGTTTTGGATTTTGGATGTTTCTGGATTTTGGAACATTTACATTTTATTTACCAGATAAACATCCCAAATCTGGTCATCTGAAATCTGAAATGCTCCAATGAGCATTTCCTTTGAGTGTCATCTTGACACTCAGAACGTTCTGCATTTTGGGTTTCAGATTTTCAAGTTTCCTTTGCTCGACCTGTATAACAAGGGAATATTTAAAAATGCTTTCTTCAACAATCCTACCTCCTGTTGATTAGCATCTAGGTTAGAAAATACACACCGAGGCCTCCAAATCTGACTCAGTCAGTACCTCTCTTATCTTTGGTAACTGCCAAGATCTGGCTCTACAATTCCTGTTTATTTTCTGGTGAGATTTTCCAACATTACACTTTAGCAATAGGGTTACAATCTGAACACTGCCATTTTCTAAATTTCCTTCAACTTAAAAACATCCTTTTTTAAGGCTGGGCTCAGTGGCTCACGTTTGTAATCCCAGCACTTTGGGAGGCCAAGGCGGACAGATCACGAGGTCAGGGGTTCGAGACCAGCCTAGCCAACACAGTGAAACCCTGTCTCTACTGAAAATACAAAAATTAGCAGGACGTGGTGGCGGGCGGCTGTAATCCCAGCTACTCGGGAGGCAGAGGCAGGAGCATCACTTGAACCCGGGAGGCAGAAGTTGTAGTGAGCTGAGATCGCACCACTGCACTCCAGCCTAGGTGACAGAGCTAGACTCTATCTCCAAAAAAAAAAAAAAAAAAAAAAAAAAAAAAAAAAAAAATTTGTATCAATGATATCAGAGAATAACTTATGTATAGTAAACTGCATCCATTTAAAATGTACAATTTAATAACTTTTGAAAATTGTATAAAGTTATGAAACTACCACCAAAATCAAGATAGAGAGCATTTCTAATATCCCCTCCCCACATTCCTGCTAACTGTCTTTAATCTATCCCTCCTTCATCTCACATTTGTTTCCTTTTTTCAAACTCTAAATTCCAACTCTTGGGTCACAACATACTGTCTTTGCAATCCTTTACTTACAGCATACCGTCTCACGATTCTCCTGATCGTTAGCTTCCTCCTTGCTCTACTTCTTTCACTAACTAGTGAAAATGGTCAAACACTTCAACTCTATTGCTTCCAGCTGTCTTAATCTTCTGCTGAACTTGCCCTCCCAATCACCAGCTCTGCAACATTCATTTTTTTTTTTCTCTACTTCTGCTTCAGGGAAGTAGAGTTCTATTGGAGAAAAAGCACATATCCTTTTAGATTGGATCTATTACAAATTCATGATCTCCAACCTCAGCTGTCAGCACAGCTCAACCATTTGTTACTGATCCCTAATTGTATCCGTTTCTTGTACCCCACAGTAGCTGCTCTAAACTTAAAAATCTCATTAAAATCTCTCTCCTTCCAGGCTTTCCTCTCAGCAGTGTTTAACCTCCTGCCTCAGTGATATTCTTCAAATGTCCCTTCCCTCAGCCTTCAGGTACATCTGTATTTTTACTTATTTTTGCCTTATTTAATTATACCTCAGAGGAAAATGTGTCCCTGCTCCATCCCAAAGCTAACCTCTCCGTGGTGCTCTTGAGCTCATGCCCTCCCATTCCCATTAAGACTTTATTTCATCAACTGTCCTCTTCTCCCCTATATTTGATCTTGATCTCTTTTTTTCTTTCTCTTTCTTTCTCTCTATTCATTTCTTTCCAAATCAGCCTGTGTATGCCCTCATCTGCAATGACAGTAACAATCACGATTTATAAATAAACCTTTAATCCTAGCTTCTCTAATTAGCTGTTAGGCATCTTTTGCAGTCCATTTATTAAAAAGGAGCTCTACACCCAGGACTCTACTTCCTTACCCCCCTCCACTCCTCATCTTATTATGTCATAGTTTCTGCTCATATCACTCCATCAAAAATGCCCTTGAAGTAAGGCATTTCTTTAACATTTTTTTATACTTTTAGGCGCTACTGAGATACTGGGGTTAGAGCTATGAATGAGACAAAGTCCTTATTCTCATTGAGTTTACATTCTGGAGGAGGGAGAGCAACAATAAAAAAGCAAAAAAATAAACGCATGACAATTTGTGTGACACAGCCAAGTCCTATAAGGAAAATAACATATGACGTGACAGAGAATGACTGAGAAAGGGCTAGTTAGATGGAGCGATCAGAGAAGGTTTCTTTGAGAAGGTGGAATTTGAGTTGAACCCTGACTGATGAAAAGGAGCTAAGCCATCTGAAATCTTGGAAAAAAGTATTCTGAAAGGAGAAACAGCACGGGGAATAGACAGTGTGATCATGGTATTAAAAAGCCAGGGTGTAATCCCAACACTTTGGGAAGCCAAGGCAGGAGGATCGCTTGAGCCCGGAAGTTTGAGACCAGCGTAGAGAAATAGGGGTAACCCGTCTCTACAGAAAATACAAATAAATATTATTAAAAATTAGCTGGGCATAGTGGCACATGCCTGTGGTTCCAGCTCCTCAGGAGGCTGAGGTGGGAAGATCGCTTGAGCTAGGAGATTGAGGCTGAAGTGAGCTGTGATTTTGCCACTGCACTCCAGCCTGAATCTGTATGACAGAATGAAAGTGACAGAAAAAAAAAAAAAAAAAAAAGAAGCAAAAGAAAAGAAAAGAAAAAAGCCAGAGTGAGAAAGACAGGAAGTGATGGTTAAAATGTGGGGAGAGGTTACATCAAGTAGGACTTGTGGGTCTGGTAAACGCTTTGTAATTTTCTAAATATGATGAGAAGCTTTTGGAAGATGGAGAACAACAAAAATTTATGATCCAACTTACCTTTTTGAAAGAGATTATTCTGGCTGCTGGTGGATATTTGGCCATAGGAGAGTAAGGAGGAAAGCAAGGAGACCAGTTTGCAGACTGTTGCAATAGTATGGATGAGGGGTGGTGGTATACTAAGTACCTTCTTGCTTCTGTGCCTTCGCTCATGCAGTTCTTTCTTTCTGGTGAACTGTGATTCATAATTTAAAACTCAACACAACCATTACATCTTTGGAAAGCCTTCTTCAATTCCCAACCACTGTGTACCAGACAGAATTAATTCCTCCTTTTTATGGGTTCATATGGTGTTTTTCATGAAATGTATCACAGCACATACCTAGCAGAATGGTTAAATGTGCAAACCCTGGAGCTAGATTGTTTGAAATAAAATCTTGTCTTTAACCCTGCTGTGGGTTGAATTGTGTCTCCCCAAAATTCATATGTTGAAACTCCAGCTCTCAGGACCTGATAATGTGACCTTATTTGGAAACAAGGTCATTGCAGATATAATCACTTAAAATGAGGTCATACTAAAGTTGGGCAGACCTCTAATCCAATGTGATCGATGTCCTTATAGAAAAGAGAAATTTGGACACAGGCATGCATGCAGGAAGAACACTACTGAAAGATGAAGGCAGAGATCGAGGTGATCTTTTGTAAGCCAAGTACTGCCAAAGACTCCCCGCAAACCACCAGAAGCTAAAAGCAAGGCAGTGGATCAGTTTTCTTCCTCACATTCCTCAGACGAAACCAAGCCTGGAAACTCCTTAATCTTGGACTTCTAGCCTCCAGAACTGTGAGATACTAGATTTCTGTTGTAAGCCATCCGATTTTTAGTACTGTATTATTGCAGCTCTACAAACTAATATAAACTCGTACTAGCTGCACAGCTTCAGGAAGATTGCATAACCCCTCTGTGCTTAAGTTTCTTCATCTGAAAAAAAAAATGATTTGTTCCTGCAACATGAGGTTGTTACTATTATTACATGAGTTAATACACTTAAGGGTTTTTAAATAGTGTCTGGCACATAGAAAGCATTCATTGAGTATCAGCTATTATTCTTCAACCAATCATGAGTGCTCCAAGGGCAGGGATTATCTTTTATTTATCCTCATAAGCTAAGGGTTTAACAAACTGCCAGGCACAGACTGGAAGCTCAATATTTGTTTGTTTGTTTGTTTGTTTGTTTTAATGAATTCAGAATTTCCAGATTATTTTTTTCTAGAAATGAATCGTTTTACAATTCTGTGGTTTAGAGATCCTGAACACTTACTTCAAGCTCCTTGTCAAAAAACATTATCAGTACTAATAAGATTGTGCTGAATAATTTGGTATCTTGTCTGCCATTTAGCTAGTACCTTGTCTCTCCAAATCTCAGTTTGTTCATCTATTGGATTAGATCATTGAGCCAGATAATCTTTAAGGTCCCTTCTAATTTCAAAATTCTGCAAGCCTTGGTCCCTGAGTATAGTTTAGAAGGGCAGTGCATTTGAAGAATAAATTATATTTGATCATTAAAGAAACAACAGAGTATCTCACAAATGAACAAGAAGGCACTCTCAGGCAATGAGAACTCTATTTGGCAGGGCTCATAGTGCACTTTTTCTAGGCCATTAAAATGAATGAAACCTTATGTGCACATCTCAGTAATTTAATGCTTCCACTTTTCCAAAAACCATTCAAAGAATTGTAAGTCTCTCCCTCTGTAACGAGCTTCCCAAAGCTGTTCCTTTTTTCATCTCTCAAGTGAGTATTAACTATTTCAAGCTTCACACTTTCTATCTATAAACAGAACTCTCTGCTTTACATTTTGTATGCTGCTTCAATTGTGAAGATGTTTTCTAGTCAAAGCAACTGCAACTGCATGCCACTTAGGCTGAAGTCAGGAAATAGTTGGATTCATTAATACTGATCTGAACAATAAAAGGAAGATTAAAACAGTGGTTTTCAAACTATAGTTTACATAAAAAATGTTGGACGCTTTCTTAAAAATGTAGTTTTCTCACGCCTGTAATCCCAGCACTTTGGGAGGCCGAGGCGGGCAGATCACGAGGTCAGGAGATCGAGACCATCCTGGCTAAATGGCGAAACCCTGTCTCTATTAAAAATGCAAAAACTTAACCAGGCGTGGTGGTGGGTACCTGTAGTCCCAGATACTCGGGAGGCTGAGGCAGGAGAATGGCGTGAACCCGGGAGGCGGAGCTTACAATGAGCTGAGATCGCGCCATTGCACTCCAGCCTGGGCAACCGACTGAGACTCCATCTCAAAAATAAATAAATAAATAAATAATAAAGTAGCATTCTGCCACTCACTGCCAGATTCGGATTCAGCAAGCCTAAGGGGAGGAATAGGTGTAAAGTTGCATTTCTAATAAGCATCTCAAATAATTCCTATCTAGTTTGTCCTAGACATACATATATTTATGAGCCCTTGATAATGGATATAAAATTATTTTCAAAATATGACATATAAAGTTTAAACTAGCAAAATTAAACTTCTATTTATTTATTTATTTATTTATTTATTTATTTATTTATTTATTGTTTTTTGAGACGGAGTTTCACTCTTGTTGCCCAGGCTGGACTGCAATGGCACGATCTCCGGCTCACTGCAACCTCCACCTCCCGGATTCAAGCCATTCTCCTGCCTCAGCCTCCCAAGTAGCTGGTATTACAGGCATGTGCCACCACATCTGGCTAATTTTGTATTTTTTTAGTAGAGACGGGGTTTCTCCATGTTGGTCAGGGTGATCTCAAACTCTCAACCTCAGGTGATCCACCCTCTTGGGCCTCCCAAAGTGCTGGGATTACAGGCGTGAGCCACCGTGCCTGGCCCAAAATTAAACTTTTAAAACTGGATCTATATCACCCATAGCAAACTATCTACATACCAAATTTTTATTTTTTACTGTATATATTTAATGTGTATAGCATGAGGTTTCAATATACTTATTAAACCTTTAAAGAAAATACATGGGGCTGGGCACAGTGGCTCATGCCTGTAATCTCAGCACTTTGGGAGGCCGAGGAGGGTGGATCAGGAGGTCAGGAGATCAAGACCTTCCTGGCTAACAAGGTGAAACCCCATGTGTACTAAAAATACAAACAAAAATTTAGCCGGACGTGGTGGCATGTGACTGTAGTCCCAGCTACTCAGGAGGCTGAGGCAGAATAGCTTGAACCCAGGAGGCAGAGGTTGCAGTGAGCTGAGATCGTGCCACTGCACTCCAGCCTGGGCGACAGAACGAGACTCCGTCTCAAATAAAAAAAAAAAAAAAAGGAAAAAAGAAGAAAATAGATGGATTAGTATAATTTGGAAAACTATTAAATCATTAAGTAATGATTTATTTCCATTAATAATCTCATTCACAGACCTTGATGAGCATGGTTCACATAGCCATTTTAAATATCGATTTTCTTGTCTGCTGTTTCTTTTGGAAGAAGAATGAGCTTTCATCCCTCTCTCCCTCTACTTCAGTGTGTTGATTTCTGAAAATACTAATTTATGTCACGTGAAATTTGGTAAGAGTCAAGTATAAGCTTTACCATGGCAATAAACAGCCTTCAAATCACAGTGCTCATTTATTTCTTGCTTGTGATGTATAGTGGCTGTAGATCAGGTTTGGCTCTGCTCCAATCTGCAGCTCTGCTTCGCTCTGCTGCATACGTTTCTAATTTTCAGACCTTGTTTAAATGAGGAGCCCTTACCTGATACGGGTTGTTCTCATGACAAGGGGAGTGGCAAGAGACAGAGCCAAATGCACCATCACATTTAAAGCCTCTTCTAGGACATGGCATAAATCATGTCTGCACACATCCCACTGACCAAAGCAATTCATATGGCCAGTACTGAATGAGGAAGTGTATTTCACTTACGAGGAGGCATTGCAAATTGCATAGCTAGTGTGGGCGTGTACAACTCTATTACACAAGAGGAAATAATAATTTTGAACAATTTGATTATCTAATAGCTGGTGCAATTAACACTTCTGATTTCAGCTACAAAGTGTTCCTCTTTAGATGAGTCATCTATTTCCGTAGAAGACACCTCAAACAAAATCTATTCAGATGATAATATAATAAGGTTTTAAAGTTGAAATGTAAAGTTTTATGGTCAATGGTTACCATTTGGCATATGCATATAAATGATGCCTTGGGCTTGGCATCTTGCCATTGGCTTTTTGCTCTTCTTTTGATTACAAGCTCCATTAGGTTCTTCATTAGGTTCTCTCAGTGCCCAGCGCAATGCCTGACCATGCAGCTGAAGCTCAATAGATGTTTGAGTGAATAAATGAATACGAAACGTAGCTTGAATTAACAGGATACATAATAAAGAATGTCTCATCTTTGCAGTTTGGATGTATTTTTCAAAGATCCCTGAAACTTTATAGGTTCCTTACTTCCTTTGCTGTTTGTTAATAAGTAGGATTCTTCCTTAAATGCCCAGGGCTTAGTACAATAGATAGAAAGATTTAAGGGACTTGATACTTCATAGCTATCTTTATTCAATTTATCTTAAGGAAAGTAATGTTAAATCTGTTTCATATGATAAATTCAGAAGCTTTTGATCAGAAGATTGTTGATCTTGGTATATAGAGCACCTTTCTAGGTATCTGGTAAACAGTAGGTAAACAGTTGTGCTATTAAGTTAAAGTATTTCTTATATTATCAGGCCACAAATGGTCAATACTTTTTTGTCTTTTTTTTTTTTAGTTGCCTCGTCACATCTTCTAGTCTGACAACAAGCTCCCATATGAACTGAAGAACTCAAGCTCTGATATGCTCCAAGTCACGTTTCCTCACTGTCCAGAAAACATTGTTTTTGTTTTTGTTGTGTTTGTTTTGTAGAGTTGAGGTCTCACTCTATTGCCAAGGCTGGAGTGCAGTGACATAATCACAGTTCACTGTAACCTTGAACTCCTGGGTGTAAGGAATAAAAACCATTGTTTTTGGATGAAGTTTGTGTATTCTAATGCTCTCTCCCCTCAGTGAAAAGTCCTTTCACCATCAGATGTCCTGTAATGGAGACAAGATGGGGAAAAAGGGACAGTTTTTATTCCCCCAAAGGCTTAAAGATCACAGTTCTGAGGGACAGACTTTCTGCTTCAACATGTCCTGGTATTCTGTTCTGCAAAGAAAGAACAATGACAGGTTGGTCTTCCATCTAGAGACGCAGAATAAATCTGAATTTATAGTGAACATACAATTTAGATCGCTATGCGGGAATTCTGATACCCAGTTTACTAGTTTTATAAACACATAGGACTTTGAGGCAAGTTATAAATGATTCCTCACTCTAACATCACTTTCTCTCTTATCCCAATTTAGAAATTTCTATATTTAAAAATCCTTACAGAGTTAGGCACAGCAAGTTTGCATTTTATTTAAAAGCTTGTTAAATATTTGTTTCAAACCAGATTTTCTTATATGTTACTTAGTTAAGGGGCTCAAGGCTTTGCTTAGAATTTTTACTAATTTCAAATTTAATAATTGATAGGAATGTTTGATTTGCTAATAAACTTGCTATGTATCAATTTGTAAGGGATACTGTCTGAGTAAGAAATACTATAAAAGAGATGAGATCTCTGTACTTGGAATTATACAATTTTTTTAATGTTCTTTACATTGCTTTCAGAAGAAACAATGCTGTCATTCTCAGAAGGCCTCTGCTCTTTCCTCCCAAATGAAAAGTCTGCAAGACACATGCTTTTAATCTCCAATATCAAAAAGTGAACTATAATCAATAATTATGTAACTCTTATATTTATTTACTATCAATATTAGTTTGCTAGGACGGCCAGAACAAAACACCAGTGACTGGGTGGCTTAAACAACAGAGGTTTATTTTCTCACACTTCTGAAGGAAGTCCAAGTTCAAGGTACTGGCAGAGGGTTGCAGATGGCTGCCTTCTTGCTGTCTCTACCAATTGTTGTCCCTCTGTGCATGGGTTCCCCTGATGTCTCTTTCTCTTCTTGTAAGAACACCAGTTATATTGGGTTAGGGACCCTTTCTACTGGCCTCATTTTTAACCTAATCATTCCTTTAATGACCTTATTTACAAATATAGTCACATTCTAACATACTGGGGGTTAGGGCTTCAATGTATGATTTTGGGTGGAACACAACTCAGCCCAAAATACTACCAAAGGATATAAGGCAGACATGCAATATTTTATTTTTCCTCACAACATTCTAGTGATGTAAGTAGGACTGATTATATGATTTCACATGTAAAATCTGTGCTATTTGTACCTCAAAGATTTCAGATACTGATCTTACATGTTTTAAGAAGAATTAGTTTTAATAATACAAAAGGGATCATTGTAAGTTGTTGCAAAGTACAGTATAAAGAATTGCTATTACCTCCTATGCAGAAATATTGTGTTACATTGTTTTGCCTGCATGCTTTCTATTCTTTTCTATTAGTACATCCACTTTTTAAATATAAAATTAGTACCTCCTTTGTTGCTTACAATATATTACAAATGTTTTTATGACATTAAATATTTTTAAAAAACAAAGAATATATTTTTATTTGCACAAGATTATATTGAATAGGTGTTTAATTCTATAAATTTCATTTCAAGAAATAAAATTACGATGTCATTGATTTTTTAGTTTTTATTTATTGTTTAATCACTAGAATGAATACTTTTTCTTTTTCTTATCTTAATTTTTGTGGTAAGAATACATAATATGACATCTACCTCTTAAAGAAATGTTTAAGTTCACAATATAGTATTATTAACTATAGGTATAATGTTGTACAGTAGATCTCTAGAACTTACCCATCTTGCATAACTAAAATATTAAACCAATTGAACAGCAACTCTCTCTTTGCCCCCCTTCCAGCCTCTAGCAACTACCATTCTACTCTCTTTTTCTATGAATTTGTCTACTCTAGATACCTAATATATGTGAAATTGTGCAGTATTTGTCCTTCTATGACTGGTTTATTTCACCTGGCATAATGTCCTCCAGGTTAATCCATGCTGTAGCATATGGCAGAATTTATGTTTATTTTTTTAAGGCTGAGTAATATTCCATTGTTTGTATATACCAGGTTTTGTTTTTGTTTTTTTTTTTTTTGTTTGTTTGTTTTTAATCCATTCATTTGTTAATAGACACTTTGGTTGTTTCCATATCTTGGCTATTATGCATAGTGCTGCAATGAGCATGAGAGTTTATTTCTCTCTTCAAGGTCCTGATTTTAATTCTTCAGGATATATATGCAAAAGTGATTGCTGGGTCATATGGTAGTTCTATTTTTAATTTTTTGAGAGAACCTACATAGTGTTTCCATAGTGGTTGCACCATTTTTCATTCCCGCCAATAGTGTAAAAGAGTTCTAAGTTGTCCACATCCTTGAAAATAATTGTTATCTTTTCTAATAATGATAAGCATGAGGTGATATTTCATTGTGGTTTGAATTTGCAATTCCTGGATGATTAGTGAAATTGAGCATGTTTTTATATACTTGTTTGCCATTTGTATGTCTTCTTTGTCGGAGTCCTTTACCCATTTTTCAGATTGAATTATTTGTTTTTTTTACCCTTGAGTTGTAGTGGTTTTTTATATATTGTGGATATTAACCCTTTATCAGATGTAGGGTTTACAAATATTTTCTCTCATTTTTTAGGTTGCCATTTCAATCTGTTGTTTCTTTTGCGGTGCTGAAAGTTTTCAGTTTGATATAATCCAAATTATCTAATTTTGCTTTTGTTGATTGTGCTTTTTGTGTCATATGCAAGAAAACATTGTTAAGCCCAATGTTATAATAGTTTTCACTGATGTTTTTGGCCAGGAGTTACATAGTTCCAGGTCTTGTTTAAGTCTTTAATCTATTTTGAGTTGATTTTTATGTATGATATAAGATAGGGGTCAGATTTAATTTTCTCTTTTTTTGCTATGTGAATATTCAGCTTTCCCAACATTTGTTGAAGAGAATATGCTTTCTATCTTGTATATTCTTGATTTTTGGAACTCTCATTGAATATCAGTTGACCATACATATGAGAGTTTAATTCTGGATTCTCTATTCTGTTCCATTGGTCTATACATCTGTTTCTAGGTTAGTACCTTACTATTTTAATAACAATAGCATTGTAATATTTTGAGATGAGGACATGTGATGCCTCCAGCTTTGTTCCTCTTTCTCAAGATTGCTTTGGCTATTTGGAGTTTTTTTCTATTTCTGTAAAAAGCAACATTGGAATCTTGAAGCTGGCCCAGGATACTGCAACTTATTAACTGAAATCTGAATCTCTCGTAAAGCTGTTTTTGTTACTTATATCGTTGTTAAATCTGTGTTTCTGTGGGAGAATGAGGGCTGGGATTTCTTATTCTTCCATCTTGCTGATATCACCTGGGCTGAGTCCTTTTCACGTATTTATTGGCTCTATTTTTTTCTGTCAGTTGTTTGTCAATGTTCTTAACTCAGTGTTATATCTGAGTAATCATAGTTTTCTTATTGAATTTTAAGAACTCTTTGTAGAGTAGGGGATATTAACACATGGTCTATAATACATGTTGTACATATTTTCCCAGTTGGTTCTATGACTTGTAATCTTATTATAGAAGAAATGTATCAATATTGTTCTTTGCAAAGGCTTTAGTTGGGTGCTTCAGCCAAGGAGAATGGGGGAAAAGGCTCAAATCCAACTCCCTTAACAACAAAATTGGGGGTTCATATTACAGGAAAAACAAAAATTAGGGAAGGGTAAGGAAGCAATCATGATGGATGAAGGGTCTGGCATTTCACTATCCAGATGTGGTGATCTAAGGAGTTTCAGCTCCTTGCCTGAGGATCAGACTCCCAAGGAAGGAACTCACATGACACAAATGTAAGTTTCAAGTTTTAAGACCAGGGAGGGTGAATTTCTATGTTTTTTCAAAAAAAAGGTAAATATTAGTTCTATGAAACAATTGGGCCTCTTTCACTGGCATTGAGTTATATTTTAAAATGTAATTAAAATATTGGGAGGCTGAGGCACGTGGATCACGAGGTCAGGAGATCAAGACCATCCCGGCTAACACGGTGAAACCCCGTCTCTACTAAAAATACAAAAAAGTTAGCTGGACGTGGTGGCAGCCACCTGTAGTCTCAGATACTCAGGAGGCTGAGGCAGAAGAATGGAGTGAACCCAGGAGGTGGAGCTTGCAGTGAGCCGAGAACGCGCCACTGCACTCCAGCCTGGGTGACAGAGCAAGACTCTGCCTCAAAAAAAAAAAAAAAAAAAAAAAAAAAATTAATTAAAATAATACATTACCATATTATGTCTATAGCTAGTATATGAAGTTGGCAAGAGTTCTTCACTAGTATTCTTGATTCCTGGTCCTTTAAAATGCCTTCCATTTCACTGACAATAAATAAAAACAAGAGGTGTCTTTCCACTGGGATAGCATCACCTCTGAAGTGTTTCCTCCTGACATTTACCATCTGTCTGTTCAGTTTCATGGATTATTTACTTCTTACTCTTCTGAGATGGGTAGTTTATTCAAGACCTTCCCTTACTTACTCTGCCACCCAGAGATCAGGTGTAGAATACTCAGATATGTTTTTAAATTTTTTTCTAAATAAAAAGGATGTCTTGACTTCTTTATCTCAAGGTTGCCATCTTTCTTCTCTCCTCAAGATGCAATACCTGCCATACTACATTGCTAAAGTTTTTGTTGGAAAGTCACATCTAACTACTTTTGAAGCCTTCAACTTTTCAAGAATCTGTTGACTCTTTTTTCTATCTCACATTACATTACCTACATTGTGTAATGTCACTGGGTCATTGTAATTTATTGACATGCAGCACCCAATTAAAGAATTAGAGAAAAAAAAAAGCATAGCTGTATGAAGACACTAATGGACACTTGATTGGAGTCTTTTTCTGTAATAGTACTCTTTTGAGGTATAATTTACACAAAGTAAAATGTATAGTTCTTAAATGCTTAAATGCACAGGTCAATGAATATCGACAAACATAAATATGTGTTAAATTAAGTTTAGCCTAAAGCTGCCTCCTTACATATTTTAAGATCAGCCTAAAGGAATTTCCATATATAGTGAATTAACTCACTGGATTTGTAAACAAGGTGTAACCTATTCTTGTGCCAATCACCAAGTTTTGGCCAATGAAAAGCAGCCACATGTTCAAATCCTATTCAAATAAGGCAAACACTGAGCTGTAACGAGTACAGATGTGTCTATACCTCATTTTCATTTTATATACATCACTTTCCTTTTTCTGTTCATAAATCTTCTTCCACTATGAAACAGAGATGGAGTCTCTGAATCGATTCTGCTTTGAGAGGCTACCCAATTTGTGAATTGTTATTTACTCAATTAAATTATGTTAAATGTAACTTGTATAAAGTTTTGCTTTTAACACACTCATGCAACCATTACCCAGATTGAGATGAAGAACATCTCTATTAATCACAGAAAGTTTCTCTAAATCCCTTCTCAGCTAATCCCTCCCTCCCAAAGGCAACCATTATTCTAATTTCAACCACTATTAGATTAGTTTTACCTGTTTTTCAATTTCATATAAATATATGTATAAATAAATGCACATGATATGTACTTTCTGGTGTGTGGCTTATTTTGCAAAACATAATGTCTACAAGTGTTTCCATGTTACTTTGTGTTGTTCGTTTATACTTATTGCTGACTAGTAATTCATTAGATAAATATACCACTGCTTTTGTCCATTATTCTATATATCTATGTTTGAGTAATTTTGTTTCTTGCTGTTACAAATAGAGTTGTTATTAAAATTATTTTTATTTAAAACTTTATTTTTAGAGCTGTTTTAGGATCACAACAAAATTGAGGAGAAGGTACAGAAATTGCCATACATGCTCTGCCCCTACATATGAATAGCCTCCCCCATTATCCCATTATCACCATTGCCCCAAGATTATCCCATTATCACCATCCCCCCGAAGAGAGGTAGATTTGTTACAATCAATTAATCCACATTGACACACTGATATAGTTTGGATTTGTGTCCCTGCCCAAATCTCATGTTGAATTGCAGGAGGGGCCTGCAGGGAGGTAATTAGATCATGGGGACAGATACCCTCCTTGCTGTTCTTGTGATAGTGAGGAAGTTCTGATGAGAGCTGATGGTTTAAAAGTGCGTTGCATTTCCACGTTCATTTTCTCTCTCTCCTGCAACCATGTGAAAATGTGCCTGCATTCTCTTTGCCTTCCATCATGATCATAAGTTTCCTGAGGCCTCCCCAGCTATGCTCCTGCACCTCTTTTCTTCATAAATCACCTAGTATCAGGTAGTTTGTTATAGCAGTGTGAGAACAGACTAATGCAGAAAATTGGTACTAGAAGGGTGGGACACTGCTATAAAGATACTTGACAATGGGGAAGTGACTTTGGAACTGGGAAATGGGCAGAGGTTGGAACAGCTTGCAGAGCTCAGGAGAAGACAGGAAGATGTGGGAAAGTTTGGAACTTCCTAGAAACTCGTTGAGTGGTTTTGACCAAAATTCTGATAGTGATATGGACAATGAAGTCCAAGCTGAGGTGGTCTCACATAGGGATGAGGAACTTATTGGGAACTGGAGTAAAGGTCACTCTTGATATATCCTTCAGCAGAGACTGGCAGCATTGTGCCCCTGCTCTAGAGATCTGTGGAACTTTGAACTTGAACAGGATGATTTAGGGTATCTGGTGGAAGAAATTTCTAAGTAGCAAAGCATTCAAGATGTGACCTTGCTATTTCTAAAAGTGTATGTTCATATGTGTGAATAAATAGATTATCTCAAACTTGAACTTACATTTAAAAAAAAAAAATAGAACAAAAAAGATTGGAAAATTTGCAGCCTGACCACGTGGCAGAAAAGGAAAACTTATTTTCTGGAGAGAAATGCAAGCTTGCTGCAGCAATTTGTATAAGAGGAGCTGAAGGTTAATAGCCAAGGCAATGGGGAAAATGCCTCCAAGGCATTTCAGGGATCTTCACAGCAGCCTCTATCATCACAGGTGCAGAGGCCTAGGAGAAAAAATACTGATTTTGTTGGCCAGGCCCAGGGTCTAGCTGCTCTGTGCAGCCTTGGGACATGGCCCTCTGCTTCCCAGCCACTCCAGCCCCAGCCTTGGCTAAAAGGGGCCAAGTAACAGCTTAGTGCATGACTTCATATCATGCAGGCCCCAAGCCTTGGTGGCTTTCACCTGGTGCTGGACCTTCAGGTGCATGAAGGCGAGTTGAAGTTAGAGAACCTCTGCCTAGATTTCACAGGATGTAGGGAAATACCTGGATGTCCAGGAAGAAGTCTGCTGCAGAGGCAGAGCCCTCATGGAGAACCTCTACTAGGGCAGTAAAGAGGGAAAATGTGGGGTTGGTGTCCCCACAGGAGTTCCCACTGGGGCACTGCCTAGTGGAGCCATGAGAAGAAAAGAACCATCCTCCAGATCCCAGAATGGTAGCTCCACTGACAGCTTGCACCAGGCACCTGGAAAAGACTAAGGAATTCAACACCAGCCCACGAAAGCAGACATGGGGACTGTTCTCTGCAGAGCCACAGGGCAGAGCTGCCAAAGGCCTTAGGAGCTCATCTCTTGCATCAGCATTCCTTGGATGTGAGACATAGAGTCAAAGGAAATTATTTTGGAGCTTTCAGATTTAATGCCTGCCTTGCTGGGTTTTGGATTTGTATGGGGCCAATAGCCCTTTTGTTTGGCTAACTTTTCCCATTTGGAATAAAATAATTTACCCAATGCCTGTACCCCCATTGTGTCTTAGATGTAACTAACTTGTTTTTGATTTTACAGTCTCATAGGGAGAAGGGACTTACCTTGTCTCAGATGAGACTTTGGACGTGGACTTTTGAGTTAATGGTGAAGAGTTAAGATTGGAGGACTGTTGAGAAGGGATAATTCTATTTTGCAAAGTGAGAAAGACATGAGGTTTGGGAGGCACCAGGGGTGGAATGATATGGTTTAAATTTGTATACCCACCCAAATCTCATGTCACATTGGAGAAAGGGCCTGATGGGAGGTGACTGGATCATGGGGGTAAATTTCCTCATTGCTATGCTTGTGATAGTGAGCTCTCATGAGATCTGATGGTTTAAAAGTGTGTGGCACTTCCCCCTTTACTCTCTCCTGTTGCCATGTGAAGAAGGTGCTTGCTTCCCCTTCACCTTCTGCCATGATTATAAGTTTCCTAAGGCCTCTAAGTCATGTTTTCTGTTGAGCCTGCAGAACTGTGAGTCAATGAAACCTATTTTCTTCATAAATTACCCAGTCTCAGGTAGTTCTTTATAGCTGTGTGAGAACACACTAATATACATACTATGTTTCCTTTTCATATTGGCTTCTTTCATTTAGCAATATGCATTTAAGTGTCCTCTATGTCTTTATATGGCTTGATAGCTTATTTTTTAGTGCTAAATAATATTCCATGGTCTGGAAGTACCACCGTTTATTTATCCATTCACCTACTGAAAGACATCTTGATTGCTTTCAAGTTTTGCCAATTACGTATAAAGCTATTATAAGCATACATGTGTAGATTTATGGGTGGATGAACATTCTTGTACAAGCCCCTCCCATCTTATTTTGTAGGCATATATTTTATTTTTATGGATATGAACCTAGGTGTAGAACTGCTGCATCATAGGATAGATATATGTTTATTTTATCACAAGCTGCCCAGCAGCATTCCGATGTACCATTTTCTAGTCTCATCAGCAATGTATAGGAGTTTCTGTTCTTTACATCTTAGTACTGGTTAGAATCTTAACTTTCATTATAAAGCTTATTCTAAGAAACTAACCCTCCTTTAAACGAAAACAACTACAAAGGCAAAACTAAACCAGTGCTATTAACTCTTGCCATTTAAACTAGGAAACTTAGTATGAATAATGTTTCTCTCATTGTTGGAACCGAACTGTCGATTCCCTCCTGGGCAGGGGTCGCCGCGAAGGATCACCGACACGAGATTCACAGCAGAGAGTTGTTTATTACTAGCGCGCTAGGGTCCCAAGCTCTAAGTTGGCCCTGGGACCCCGAGTGCTTGTTACAGGTTGTTTATATAGGCAAACACAAGTTCAAACACAGCTTAGGGCGCGAAATTCAAACAAAGCTTTAGGCGCGTGGTAATTGGGTCTGTCTATGGCCTGAGCAAGGTATCTTGTTCTGATTGGTTGGGGCGGGACCTTAGGAGGTTCTTTCCTGGAATTGCTGATTCCGGGAACATCGGGGACATTGAGGCAGGGTGGGACCCCATGAGGCTATCAGGGTGGGACCTCATGAGGCTATCAGGGTGGGACCCCATGAGGCTATTTCCCGGAATTGTCTTTCTGTTTGGGTTCTGGGAACATCGGGGGGCTATCCGTGGCCATCTGGGGTTTAAGTTTCACGATGGCCAAGCTTTTTAAATTTTATGAGGCTTAGGAATTATGAGGCCTAGTTTCATTATCTTATGTAATGTAAGCTTTTAAAGGTATTCAATTGCTCTTATCTTCTGCATGAACATACAGTCCTCTCAGTTCTTTTATTCTTCTTCACCCTGTGAAACTAAAAAATAAGGCATAGTAGTTTTAAGTCAATTGCATTCTAAATATGTTCATCATGATGCAGGATTCATGTAAAATGTTAAGCAAAACTCATGAAAAAGAGTAGATATTAAGAAAAAAGGTGTGTATGAAGTAAGAACTGATGACTCACAGTACACATTTTTTGAGACTTTTCTATTTTCTTGTTTTTAAGATTTTCCACTGAACGATTTGGATTAAGGTCTATAACATTTCGTGCTGTGTACATGAAAAATCTCAGACAGGTCTCAGTTAATTTAGAAAGTTTATTTTGCCAAAGATGAGGATGCACACTCATGACGTAGCCTCAGGAGACCCTGATGGTAGGTACACATTTTGGTTTTATACAATTTAAGGAGATGAGACATCAATCAACATATGTAAGATGAACATTGGTTCAGTCTGAAAAGATAAGAAAACTTGATGCTAAGAGGGGGCGTCCAGAGCATAGGTTGATAAGAGACAAATGGTTGCATTCTTTCGAGTTTCTGATTAGCCTCTCCAAAGGAGGCAATCAGGTATGCATTTATCTCAGTGAGCAGAGGGTGACTGAATAGAATGGGAGGCAGGTTTGCCCTAAGCAGTTCTCAGCATGACTTTTCCCTTTAGTTTAGTGAGTTTGGGGGTCCAAGATATTTTCTTTTCACATTTTCCCCTTTCTCTTTTTAAAAATCTTTTGGAGAAAACATTTTAGAAGAAAACGAGTCTTTTGTCTCAGTTTTCATCTGATTCTCATGGCTAGGATCATTTATTCCTAAACCCTTACAGTTTCACATGCCAACCTCTTCAGCGACTATCGCTGGGTCTTGAAGGGTTGAAAAGCTTTCACATGCCAACCTCTTCAGCGACTATCCCTGGGTCTTGAAGGGTTGAAAAGCTTTAATTTCCAACTCTGTGTCCCTGGAACGCCCTTTATTTTGATTGGCATCCTCTATCAGACCTGAAGATGAGGCTTTAATTGTTGTCTGTGTTTAAGATTTAGCAGACTTTGGTGTCCTTTTTAGACCCAGGAGTCAAAGCCCTGGAAATCAATGTCACAGGGACTTTAAAAGTACACACAGGAAGATACATGGATGTAATAATCTTAATTTTTTCTTTAAAAAAATTAAATCTCATTTTTCCCTAAGCAAACCAAATTTAATGATAATAAAATAGGAATTATTCTGATAAAACATAAAATATGTTAAACCAGCTACCAAAAAGCAGCAGAAAAGACTTTCTGCAGTGCGCAGAATATTATGTTGGAAGAAGACCTTTCCTTTAGACCTTTAAAAATACATTGTTAGCATCAAGCCACAAAAAAAAAAAAAAAAAAAAGAACCCGAGGAATGAAAAAAACTTAAATGAGCTGAAAATGAGTTGAAAGGAAATGTTAGTATTTTGTGCCTTTTAAAGGGAAAGAGAAAACTGAAACCAGCGAGATGCAATAAAAGTTGTACTTTGGATTAAAATTAAAAAAAAAAAACTTCTTATAATTTATTAAGAGTAAATTAATTCCTTAAGAAAATTTTATTGTTCTAACCAATTCTTTATTGCGTGTATATATATATACACACACACACACACACACATATATATATATATATTCTTTTGTTTTGTTTTTTTTGTTTTTGTTTTACATCAAACCCAGTCTCCAGGAAGACCATTATAATTTCCTTTTAATCATAGACAACTTGATCATACAAAAGGTTTTTTTTTTTGGCTGGGTGTTCTGGCTCATGCCTGTAATGCCAGTACTTCGGGAGGCCGAGGCGGGTGGATAACCTGAGGTTAGGAGTTTGAGACCAGCCTGGCCAACATGGTGAAATCCAGTCTCTACTAAAAATACAAAAATTTGTTGGGCGTGGTGGCGGGCACCTGTAATCCTAGTTTTTCGTTTGTTTGTTTGTTTTTTAAATAAATCTGCTTACTGTGATTTACACAGATCATTCGTTATATGCATGGACTCTCTGGTTTGTCCTGAACATTCCTCTTTCTTAAACAACCAATCATTTTACTCTGTGACTCAATTTACCATACAAGAGTCTTTCTCTCATTTGGCATACATCTTTAATCTCCCTCTAGCACCACCAGGCATTTTCTGTCTGTACCTTATGATGTAAATTTTGCTATTTGATTTTCACCTGAGTTGTTTCCTTTAATATGCAAATTTAAGGCCATTAGCTGACAACTGCCTAGGGTTCTGAAACAGGTTATCAATAATCTGAAAGTCTAAGATAGAAGAAAAAAAGGTTTTTATAAATCTATAAGCTGTACTTCTATCTGAATGCCTAATATGCCTACGTATTTATGTGTTGTGTAAACAATCTTTCACTACCAAAAATATATAAAAGAGCTCTAATTAAATGGCTTAAGAAAATAAAAGCATTTGAATCAAATACTTTATCAGGGGAAATAAAAGACTAGTCAAATGCTTTTTTCAAGTAAAAGTAAATTAAATAAAATCTTTCACAAATAAGCTAACTTTAAAATTATTGGTAAAGTAATATTAGAAGTATCTTAAGAACTGCCAATATACTTTTGTTTGCATTTATTAATCAAGCACTTTCATATTTATCTCTGCCAAATGCTATTATAAGGTGTCAAAATTTGGTGCAGGGGATACAAAACTATAAACCCAGCCTGATAGAATGATCTTTGCTTATGTAATTTTTAATAAATAGGACATAGATATTGGTTTAATAAAAATATTTAAATCTTGAATTTAGTAAGATTACCATAACTTCTAATCTTGTGGCTTCAGGTGGTCTAGTACACATGCAGTAAGGTTTGTTTTGGAAAAGGACTGTTATCATCTTTGTTTCAGAGATATACTATAAACTAAGTTCCTCCCAAATGTTAGTTCAGCCTGCACTCAGGAATGAACAAGGACAGCTGGGAGGTTAGAAGCAAGATGGAGTCAGTTAGGTCAAATCTTTTTCACTGTCTCAGTTATAATTTTGCAATGGCAGTTCCATAACATTAAATAATGACAATCACAGTTTTTATAAACAATGTAGGTAATCAGGGCCTCAGGGCCGAGTGCAGTGGCCCACGCCTGTAATCACAGCACTTTGGGAGGCCAAGCGGGATGGATCACCTGAGGTCAGGAGTTCCAGACCAGCCTGGCCAACATGGTGACCCCTGTCTCTACTAAAAATACAAAAATTAGCTGGGCATGGTGGTGGGTGCCTGTAATCCCAGCTACTCGGGAGACTGAGGCAGGAGAATCACTTGAACCCAGGATGTGGAAGTTGCAGTGAGCCGAGATCATGCCACTGCACTCCAGCCTCGGTGACAGAGCAAAACTCCGTCTCAAAAAATAATAATAATATAGGTAAGCAATAAAAATAAAATAATTAGGTAAACATAATAGGATTAATACTTGTAGACACACTTGTCATAATTTTAAATCTAAAGCTATATTAAATTAAATGATAGATATTTCTTTATTTGAGTATTTTCCAATATAAAAATATTTGTAGAAAAATATTTTCTTTTTGAGACAGAGTCTCACTCTATCGCCCAGGTGGGAGTGCAGTGGAGTGATCTCTGCTCACTGCAAACTCCGCCACCTGGGTTCAAGCGATTCTCCAGCCTCAGCCTCCCAAGTAGCTGGAATTACAGGTGTCCATCACTGCGTCTGGCTGATTTTTGTATTTTTAGTAGAGACGGGGTTTCATCATTTTGGCCAGACTGGTGTTGAACTCCTGACCTTGTGATCCTCCTGCCTCGGCCTCCCAAAGTCCTGGGATTACAGGCGTGAGCCACTGCACCCGGCCGAAAATATTCTTTCTAAAAAAAAAAAAAAAAAAGTGTCCCTTTAAAAAAAGGTCGTGTATAAAACAAAGTATAAGGAACCAGAAAATAATAGAGATGTAAAGAAAGTTAAAAAAAGAAAGAGGCGGGTTTTTTTTGGTAAAAAAGCTTAAAGAGAAATAATTTCATATGAGTAATATAATTTCATAGAGGAAGATTAAAGATGGATGCCAAATCAAACATAAAATTACATAAATTTATCATAGGATTGTATAAGGAGACCAATTTACTTAGATAGGAACTACCTATCTTTTAATTGGATCTCTAACTCTGGTCAGAGCCCATACTGAATCCCGGGTCTCCAAAAAGGGAGAATTATCATGAGGTTTAGACCATGTGATTCTTTTACAGTGCACTTAATTTTTTTTTTTTTAGACAAAGACATTTCTAAGTTCCTAAACCACACTCTTCCTTAAAATTCCAAGAGTAGCCTCTGTTGCAATAACTATTTCAGCAAAAACAGCAACAACAACAACAAAATAAACAGGTAACTCAATACAAAAGCAGTTTAAGAGCTGAGATGAACTTGTCTGTTTACATTCTTGGGGTTCCATAAGGAAAAACAGGTTTCTCTCTCAAAAGGAATCTGGTGCTTTCTCCATTTTCTTTAAGGAACCCCAGGCTATTATAAACTGTTATATGTCCCCCATGCGGCAGAAGGCGCAAGAGAAAGGAGAGTCAGCAGAAGTAAATGAAGGAAACAGAATCTAGTCAACTGAGAAGAAAAAAAACTTTTGCTCAAAGAAAAAAAAAAAAAAAAGACAAGGTCCTAGGAGAAAAACAAAAACAAAAACATGAAGGCCTTTTAAATGCAAAGACACACATGTTGATGTTAGCTTTTAATTAAGCTGAGTTTTAACCACTGAGCTCCTTGAAAAAAATCTTTTAAAATCTCATTATCATATTTCAGCTAGGATGAATTGTTGCCATTTAAGTACAGCCATTGCTCTTTCAGTTTGGCCTGGCTAGCAAAAAGGTGGCCTTGTTATGTAAATAAAGCTTCTTAGTTGTCAAAATCAAAATTGTTTCCTTTTTTTTTTCCTTTTGCCCTCCGTTTTCTTCCTTCACCACACCTCCTTTTGTGTGTGTGTGTGCGTGTGAGATTTAGCTACTTCAGAGGCCCTGTTCCCCATAATTTGGAATTTACTTCGGGTTTGATCAAGTTTAACAGTGTTGATCAAACCCAATGGGAAAAAGACCAAAACAACAACAAAAACAGAAACAACAATAACAACAAAAAAACAGTTAAGCAAAACAAATGATCACACAATTTCTATGATTACCGAGTGCTCTAACGGTAAGGAGAGATTAAGACCAGCTGGTTGTTAATCTTAAGTTTGGCCAAGACAAACCCCAATTCAGTTACTTATCTAGGGATGGAACTCAGGCTGAAGACTGGTCTCTACCATCCTAGAAGCAGGAAAAACAAAACAAAACCCTCATCTTCCCTGTCGGCAGCAAGTTCAAACTCCATAAAGGAGTTACCTGCCCTTAATCATCATGGAAGCAGGAAAAACTTTGCCTTCCTCGTGTTGGAAAAAAGTAATATTCCAAAGGGGGAAAAAAAAAAAAGAGTTATGGCCGGGCGCGGTGGCTCAAGCCTGTAATCCCAGCACTTTGGGAGGCCGAGACGGGCGGATCACGAGGTCAGGAGATCAAGACCATCCTGGCTAACACGGTGAAACCCCGTCTCTACTAAAAAGTACAAAAAACTAGCCGGGCGAGGTGGCGGGCGCCTGTAGTCCCAGCTACTTGGGAGGCTGAGGCAGGAGAATGGCGGGAACCCGGGAGGCGGAGCTTGCAGTGAGCTGAGATCTGGCCACTGCACCCCAGCCTGGGCGACAGAGCGAGACTCCGTCTCAAAAAAAAAAAAAAAAAAAAAAAAAAAAAGAGTTATATAGCAAAATAAACTTTAGAACTCGACCAAATTTGGGGAGATCAGGGATTCTCTGGGCGGGTGGGTGGGGATGCTTCCAGGCCTCAGCAAATTGTCCTGTTAGTTTGAGCCATAAGGATAGTTCAAGATGGTACCAAGCACTGACAAGAAATTTGTCAAAAGTCAGAGGCATCTCCACTGAGAATCCCTTCATGGTTACCAAAATGCGAATCGTGAATATCTGAGACAGGTCTCAGATAATTAGGAAGTTTATTTTGCCAAGGCTGAGGACACTTGCTCATGTCACAGCTTCAGAAGGTCGTGACAACACGTGGCCAAGGTGGTCAGGACACAGTTTGCTTTTATACATTTTAGGGAGACATGAGACATCAATCAACACATGTAAGAAGAACATTGGTTCAGTCTGGAAAAGGCAGGACTAGTCCAAGCAGGGAGGGTGCTTCAGGGTCATAGGTAGATAAAAGACAAATGATAACATTCTTCTGGGTTTCTGATTAGCCTCTCCAAAGGAGGCAATCAGGTATGCATTTATTTACGTGAGCAGAGGATGATTTTGATTAGCATGGGAGGCTGGTTTGCCCTAAGTAGTTCCCAGTTTGACCTTTCCCTTTAGGTTTAGTGATTTTGGGGGCCCAGGATATTTTCCTTTCACCGTATCAATAGAATTGCACTTACTTGGTAATAAGTCAGAAGAGAAAAATGTAGGTCATTCCGGGCGCAGTGGCTCATGCCGGTAATCCCAGCACTTTGGGAGGCTGAGGCGGGCAGATAACGAGGTCAGGAGATGGAGACCATTCTGGCTAACACGGTGAAACTCCATCTCTACTAAAAATACAAAACAAAATTAGCCGGGCGTGGTCGCGGGCGCCTGTAGACCCAGCTACTTGGGAGGCTGAAGCGGGAGAATGGCATGAACCCAGGAGGCGGAGCTTGCAGTGAGCCAAGATCACGCCACTGCACTGCAGCCTGGGCGATAGAGTGAGACTCCGTCTCACTAAATAAATAAATAAATAAATAAATAAATAAATAAATAAATATTATTTATTCACTAGCCATCTTGGTACTCTGGCTATAAGAAAAAGGTGACTTCAGTGCTCCCTCAAATCTGCAATAATTATTATTTCAATAAAAGAGATTAATAGATGAATGAGCATGTTAGGTTTGGAATCCTGGGGTGGGAAAATAATAGCCTTTTTCCTGGGTTTGTATACATTGTATAGATAGTCAGGATTTTTTGTTATAACACATGGTTTGAAAAAGTCAATTTTTTTTAATACATATGTGTTCCTAGAAATTACAGTGCTATAAAAATCGTGCAGTGAAAACCACAGAGCTCATGTGACAAATGTGGTGAGGCATGCAATCCAAATCTCTTCCTAACCCCTGTATTTCCATGAGTCTTGCAGTATTCAACTGCACAATTTGGATAGTGAAGTGATTTTTAGTAACACATACCATGTTATAGCATTATAGAAGAAATGATTACCTGTACATTATACATACTTAATAATTATATCTAATAATTATATTAGTTTATGGAATACCTGTGTTGTTAAATCAACAAAACAAACCTGAATTAAAAGGACAGCAAAATTATGGCAATAGAAAACTGACAATGGACTCTTTACTCTTTTCATCTTATCTCAGTTCTTTTCTCAAAGCTAGGTCTAGGTAGAAGAGACTGGTTAACATCTCCTCCCCAAAGCTATCCCTTAGGGTTGTCTTTAAAAATGAAGACAGCCATTCAAATGTATGTTAAATGTAAACAAAAATACTTTTAGAAGCTGTCAGGCCTCTGAGCCCAAGCCTGCACATATACATCCACATGTACTGAAGTAACTGAAGAATCACAAAAGAAGTGAAAATGGCCGGTTCCTGACTTAACTGATGACATTAATCTTGTGAAATTCCTTCTCCTGGACAATGAGTCTGGAAGCTACCGCCGAGCACCTTGTGACCCCTGCCCCTGCCTGCCAGAGAACAACCCCTTTGACTGTAATTTTCCACTACCTACACAAATCCTATAAAACTGTCCCACCCCTATCTCCCCTTGCTGACTATTTTCAGACTCAGCCCACCTGCACCCAGGTGATTAAAAAGCTTTATTGCTCACACAAAGCCTGTTGATGGTCTCTTCACACGGAGGGACAGGCGGGCGGGCATGACAGAAACCTTTGCTATTTTTATTGGCCTGTAATATACAAGAAGGTGACAGAGTTCAGCATGAAGCTTAAAATATAAGTAAAAGAGAGTGCTTAACGCAAAAGCAGCTCTAAAGAAAACTCCCCCACAATGCTTTTTCATCCAACAATTCCTCTTGTGTGCCTGGATCTTTACTAATAAAGATTGTAGTCATAATTGTAGTAGTACAGAATTAATTTGGCTGATAGCTTGCAACAATTGGTTGTGTATTTACCATTTTAAAATTTTTGTCAATTTCTCTTCTTTTTACAATATTTGAATAGTTTGTCTATTCCACAGAAAGCAGAAGGCAGCTGATATATCGCTGTCTGGTTTCCTTCCTACCTTCCTTCTTTCTCTCCCTCACTCTTTCCTTCCCTCCCTCCCTTTCTTCCTTTCTTCCATTTTAAAACTCATGACTTGCATTTTTCTATTTAATATTTTATATAATGTTTGGCAACCCTGATTTCAACTGCTAAATTTAATCTCCGTTCCCTAAGTAGGCAGTTGCAATAAATTTTAGAATACTACCAGTACGACTGACAATCATCTCATTATTTTTCTTGAAAGATCACACTTCAGATAATCTTGTTCCCTATAAAGGACAGTTTATTGTCAAATGTATAGTGCCTGGGGATGTTTATGATTTTAAACATGTTTCCATCCCGCTATTTTTCTGACAGCCTTGGCTCTGTCTTTACTGTGCTGAAAATGAACCTGCATAGTAAGAAGTTTGTGCAGTCTTGGTAGTCCACTGAGGGGTGGGGATTACTTTAACTATAGCCCTAGATTTCTTACAGTAAAAGGAATGTTTTCCAAAATTTGCAGACTGGACCATAGTTAAAAACAACTTATAGCTTGTCACTGGAAAATCTACCATTTACAAGATTTATTGTGTAGTATTAAATCTCATAGTCATGGTTTTATATAGCCCAATTTTCTTAAGTCAAAGTATATGATATATTGCTTTGTAATTCCACAATCAACAGATGAAGGTATTTGCAGTAATTCCATATAGCGTTAATGATAATAAGAGCCATAAACTGAAAGCCCTTTTTGTATGGATAAGAGGAATAAGAGTTTACCTTCTATATATATATATTCCTTCATATTTTACCTGACTCAGATGTCCTCATGAATCATACAGATTGCAGCATGCTGAGTGTGTTTTGCAAGATGCATCTATGAGGTGATGATTAATGCTTAATCCCTTTCAAAATCACTAATAAGATCTGCTGGGTACAGTTGCTGGATCTGTTTATTTTACCAGATACGTACATGGGTACTCTGAAATGACTCACTGTCTACCTTTAGATTTCTAGAACAGTCTCTGCTTCCTGACCTCTTTTTTCCTGCTCCTGTGCCCTTGCAACAGACAGAACAAACACAATCTCTCTCTCTTTCTCTTTATACCTGGATTATATGTTAATTTAATTTAAATTAAATTAATTTTAGGAACACAAATGTTCCCTATTGTTAGTTGTAATAATCTCATTGTCACACTAGACTAGTTGTTATAGAACTCTCATTTTGGTTTCAGATATTTCATTTTTTCCTGCTAAAATTAATGTTTTTTTCCTTTGTCTATGATTCACATCCTGATAATATTTTTGCCTCTATGAAACTAACCTGCTAATAATATGTTAAAGAAATTATTTTGTGTTGCCATTTATACTTAAAACCATTTCCACATTCAACGTTAACTAACTTTATATATATACTTATCCAAAGATACTGTTTCTGAGTGTCCCATTTTTAAATGATTTTTGTTCTTTCTCTTTCCCACCTGTTCCTTGTCTTGCCTTTAATAATGGAACAATATTCTACTTTCCTTCTTTCTGCCACGTAACCCCTTGCACAATGTTTCCCTTATCTAATTATGTGTTTGTTTAGAAGTTCTAGAGAGTAAATATTGAAGTAATTCAGGCCACTATGGAATTCTCCCTGACTTGGAGATTACTTCAAGATTGCAGGTAATTTGCAGCCTGGTTATACCCAAGATGGCACCAGCCCATTCACCAGATGGGTCAATAATCCAAGGTAAGTTGTCAGAGCAAGTCATGTAGACTGGCACCTCCTTGCCTCTCCTGCATGTCCCCATATACCACACTACCCTTTTTAAGCCCCTGCATTCTGTCTAAAATTTGAAATGGTTTATTTAGAGCAGGAGCCTGGACTATTTCCCCCTGCTAGCTTTGGAAAATAAAGCCACTGTTCTTTCATAGCATTTTGTCCTTGTTGACTGACTTTGCAAGCAACAAACAGCCAAGCCTGCACCTGGATACAATATATCCATTTTTATTATATTCTAGCTATACTGTAGATATAAGTCTTTATTAAGGAACAAAAGGAAAAAGTGTATCATATGTTCATGGTAGAAAAAGTAGATAATGTAAATTTTTTCTTCTGGACTTGTCATCAGGATTCTAATTTTTAGATTTAGTTTGATAATTGTTTGGCCTTTGAAAAATTATATGCACTTGGTTTGTTTTCATTTTCTTAAGTCAAAACAAGGAAATAAAATCACATTTGCTTTCCAGGAAAAGATAATATTTAAGTGGTTGTTTAGTGTTTTGTGTCTTTGGGGGTGGGAGGGGGTGTGCGGAATACACACACACACACACACAGACACACACACACAGTCTATATATACTCTTATTGGAGCCATCACTATATTTTGAAAAAAATGCAATAATCCATTGAAGCTTAAAATTAAAATTTTGATTAAGCTAAGAGCTATTTTTGTAGAAAAATAATAAAGCCTCAAATAGTAAACTCATTTGAGGCAAGTGGCATTTATTTCTGTGTATGTATAGGAAATACCATAAATGTCAATGGGATGTAATCTACTCTGAGAGACAAGTTATATTTTCCAAATTTCTACATATCAGCGTTACTCAGTGAAATTGAAAGACCATGGCCAGTGATTGAATTATGGTACTGCTCCTTACTAAGCTGCATGATTTTGGCCAAGTTATTTAACCTCTAGAGTATCAGTCTTATACTCTGTAAAATGGGATTTTTTTAAAATAAGCTAGGCATCTATCTAGCACAGTGATTGCCTTGCTCTGTGTGCATGGTAAAATAGCCAATTATAATATTAAGATTTGTGTTCAATATCAAAAAATAGGAGATATTCAGGGATCAAAAGGAGACAAGTAAAAGGGACCTTTCTCATTTCTCCAACTTTTTCTCAGGATTCCTAGATTTAAGATGTAATAGGAAAATAGTCATTAGTGAGAAAGAAGCAAATGAAGAATTAACTCTGTATGTGTATTCTCAGGCATCTTGTTTTGGCTCTGCCATCCATCTTAAGTGAGCTTTCACAATCAAAGTAGAAGAGCATCAGACTTAGACACTGTTAAGAAATTCACTGCTGTTTCTGAACATCTTGTATTTCTGAACCTTCTGCTATGAGATTAAATTATCTTTCATTTTTGACAGTGAGATTAAATTTTGACAGTTATTAATGAATCAGAGGAATTAAATATCAGGACAAAATAGTGGGTGTTGGAAAAAGGCAAATTCGTGTCTAGGAAAAATTGTACAGCAGTAGAAACAATCCAGAACTTGGGAGAAAAAAATCAGTAATGCAAATGGTAATTTAGTAGTGATCATTCTTGTTAACAAATTCAACAAATAACACTATTCTCACAGGAGAAAATTTATACAAAATTTACTCCCCAAATAAAAATGGATGAAAGAAAAGACTCCCAGCCTTGTCTGAACATTCAGACATACAAGAAAATCAAATAACAAAGCAAATAAATAAATAAATATAAAGAAAAGGAAAAGAAACACAAAGACACAAAGTTTATTGAACAGTGGAAAAGTTACATAAAAAACAAAATGATAAGAAATTTGACAAGTGTTGAGTGTGCCACTGGGACTTGAAACGTTACTAAGAATGGGGGTGAAATTAATATTGAATTTAAAGTACAGGAATAACAAGAGTTCTTACTTTTCTTATTAGTTGTTACATAGATTCCTACCATTAAGAATCAAACTTAGCTTTCCAAGTTAGAACCATGAGATATGTCTTGACTTAAACTTGATCTGTGCATGTATAATGTTAATACATATAATTAACTGCAGTATAAAGTCATTCTTCTGTATGACTATTTCTCTCTTGATTATCAACAAAAATTTTTCCCCCAGAGGAAAATCACTAATCCATAGAACCTAAAATGTAAGTATTCTGGAGTTGAAACATGACTAAGATCATATGTAAAATTCCACTGAGTATGTAATCAAAGAAATCAACAGATAATTTACAAACACAAAGAAAAAATCATAATTTAACAAAAAAGAAATTATTTGCTGCAATTGCTTAATTATTAGCAATTACATAAATGCAAATTAACATCATTTTAAGGTAGCTTTACATACTTATTGAACCACTAAGATATATAAAAAATATAAAATTTATACAAATCAATTTTAACCAACTGAACCTTAAAGTTCAGCATTCCTTAAATCTCCCCTTAGGACCAATTCCAAGGAATGGAATTGCTGTGTCAAAGATCACAGACATGTTTAAAGCTTCTTGAACTTATGTTGAGCCCAGAAAGGTTTGAATTCTAACCAGCCTTGGGTATTTTCATACTTTTCTCACTTTGACAGCGTTATGGATGGATAATCTTGTTTTAGTTTGCATTTCTTTGGGACTAGTTCTTGAGCTTGAGCAGACTTGAAGACAATTAGACATGGTCTCTGCACTTGGGGAGCTTACCCAGATAACTTGGAGGCAAGTCAGTAAATGTTAAGAGAAACATCATTTCAATATAATGTAATATATACTTCCTATTTTTTACTGCTGCTCTCCTTGCTTCTGGAGGAGAAAGGGTCACAAGGATACTATGAAACAGACCCATCCCAATCTGACAGCAAAGTGTTAATTGAAAATCTATTTGCTAAAGAATTCCAAGAGATATGCAAATACTGAACATGACTCTATTGACATTTCAACATGACTTTGCTTCACTGTTTTTTTTTTTTTTTTTTTTTTTTTGAAGTTCTCAGGTTGTACTTTCCCTGATGCATCATGACTAAACCCTATGAAGGGTGGGTTGTAGTGGGACTGTGAATAGCAGTCAAGTGAGAAATATTAGATGGTGAGAGTGAGGCTCGTGATCAGGCATTAACCACCCTGGACTTCTCTAGGAAGTGAGCAATGGCCAGCCGCAGTGGCAGTTGCAGTAGCTGTAGAACATCCCAGGCTTGGAAATGCCAATTACTAGTAATCTCCACTTGGAATCTCTAGTACTAGAATCTGTAGTACTAGCGGGCTTTGGTTGAACAACCTATCGACATGGCCTTTTCTCTACATCTATTGCCCCATTACATTCACACAACTCTGTGATATAGTGATTATCCCCATTATTAAACATGAGAGAACAGAGGTTCAGAAAGACTAAATATTTTGCCTCCACTGCAGAGTGAGTTATACAATTGGGATTTAAAGCCACTTTCATGTGACTACAAAGCCTTTTTCTAGCATGTAGCAGTTACTAGTAGTAAAATAGACAACCTAGGTAAATCAGAATGTCATCTTCGCCCAGACTGTAAGAATTGTACCTTCATTTTCCTCTCCTTTTCCTAGCTATAGAAATCTAATTTTTGGATTTTGTTTTTAATGGCTTTAAAGACAAACCTTTTTTTTTTTTTTTTTTTTGCAAAGACTTTGACTCACTCTGAGTTCCAAATTATTTTATTTTTGTGGCAACCGTGAAGGTAAAATTAGAGTGATGAGACCTGAATTAATCAGAGCAGGAAACCTTTGTTAACTAGATCATTGTTCTTATGAAAATCTGCATCTCTGGAGGTTCTTGTAGTAAAGCGATGTCTGCAGCACTGAGCTGAAATGACAGTTTGCAATGTGTACTCTGCTAAAGGTTGCCTAGCAATAATTTATTAGAGATAATAATAAAACCTCATTGTTCCCTTTTAAAGGATTTCAAGTTTTCAGCTGATAATAAATGTAATAAAAGGTAGATTGATATAAGCATCTTAACCTTACATATTAGGCTTAATAAAATGAATAGTCATATAGAGATGATTCAAACGTCTCCCTCATTATAATACTGCCTGAAATGACTACATTACAGACGATAAAGAAATGGCACACGGAAATGTGAAATCCTCAAACTCAATACTGTTTTCTAATATCCCGAGACTGGGGTGCACGGTGTTCTAATCTGTGACGGCCTCCCTAAGGAAGGTTTTAAAGTATATCGATGCTGGCCCCAACCTGAGAAATTCTGCAGCCATAGATAATTTTTTAAAGCACCCCAGATGACGTCAGTAACTCACATAAAGCGTTATGTAATTTTTGGTCATCAATGGATGCCGCCTAATTGTGTGCTGTAAAGCAAAGCAGACTCACTTGCTCTCCGGAAAAATTAGTTACCTCTGGGCTGTTGCCTGAAAAAAATCTTGAGTGTCCCAGGCTTTGAAGAGAAAGGGAGCAGCAGTAGTGCGGCCTGAAGGTATTGCCCTCTCGTGGTGGCTTCTTTAATAACAACGTAATGTGGTGCTGCTATAGCTACACCCTTTTTGGAGAAGAAGATTTACTTTTAAAAGACTAAACTTTAAAATTCTAACAGGATTTTCTGGTTGACATTATTATTTAAGCGTTCTTTTTTATTTCATCATGATTAAATTATAAACTCAGGTCATTGCATTCAAGTACAGTCCTCCCATGTTAACCGTGTGAGGTTGGTTCCAGGACCCCAGTGGATAGCAAAACCCTTGGATGCTCAAGTCCCTGATATAAAATGGAATAGTATTTGCGTATAGTCTGCACACCTCTCCTTGTATATTTTATATCATATCCAGATTACTTATAGTATCTAATATAATTTAAGTGCCATACACATAGTTGTTTATATTGTATTGAGTTTTGTTTGTATTAGTTTGTATTGTCGTTTCGTTGTATTCTTAATTTCTATTTCATTCCAAGTATTTTCTCTCTGCTATTGGTTGAATCTACAGATGTGGAACCAATGAATATAGAGGGCAACTGTATATAATTCCTGTCTCCTGATTGAAACAATTTGGGGTCCTCACCTTCTTTGCCCTTATTGAAAGCCAAACGAATCAAATATTTGTTACAATGAATCTCAAGTGGCTGGTTTGCTTTTCTTTCTGTTTTGTATGACATGGCACCATTTTTGGGGTGAATTAAACATTATAACTTTCTTCTTGGCATTTTTATCTTTTCTCCTCATGCTAATTATTTGTTTTGTTTTCGTTTTACTTTGACTCTGGGATACCTTTCTATGTGAACACCTTTTAAAATGAATTTCAAAATCCATTGGGACAAGGTAGCTCAATTATTAAAGTAGAAAAAATTTCTGTTCTGGTTACTTTTGTGACATAGTCATGGCCTAAATCTCAATTTCCAAACAGAAACAGATACATACAAGTGCAAGTTTCTGGTAAATTACATTTGTTGCTGATTCAAGACAATGAAGCAAAATTAGAAAGATTCTTATTAAATGATGGTATTATGGCTCTGAACATAATCTGAGCACGTAATTCAAGTGGGCATTTCAGTTTCTTGGAAATGAGTTTCATGTGTGTGAGCAATTGGAAATTTCCTCCTCCTGTTATTCAGGCTCTTGAGGGCCAGACTTGAAGAAAATGACATCTCCATGGGGACTTAGTACATCATAATCTGTCATTTTGTTACTATGTTTTGCCTGCCTTAATTTTTCTCATTACTTCAGCTGAAATCTTTACATAATTCATTGTAATTTCATTTAGTGTTAAAACTTGAGATATTGATGGAGACTGTTTGCCAGCTGCTGTATTCTGCATTAGAGATGGGTCTATTCAAAGGGATGTGTAAACAAGAGATCCAACACTCAAGAAGGCATCTAAAAAATCTTCAAGGTAACAGAGACTAGTGATAGAAATTCCTTAGACAGCCACTATATAGCAGGCCTAGAGAACAACCAGAATTACAGGAAGAGATAAAAAGGCTCTGGGTGAGAGGTCTTCAGAGCAGCGATAAGAAGAAGATACAAAAATTGTGTCGGAATGTATTGAGAGGATATTTATATAATCAAGGAAGGGTGTTGGTCGAGCTGAAAAATGTATAATACATGAAAATCAAGACAATCTCTAACTGAAAAGAAAACAAAAAAATCCAGCCTTCTCCAGGGAAGGAAACATAACCAAAAAATAAACTATAAGTTTATGTTGAGACTAGCCTTTAGCACAGTCAATATATCATAAACAGTGAGCTGATTTATGAAACAATAATGATCTAATATAACTAATGTTGAAGATAAGGAGAACTATGCTTATATGTAAGGATGTGGTGCTGGGTAAGTGAAAGAAAGTTGAATCCTTCTCTTCTATAAGAGGAAGTCATTAGATAACATTTGCATCAGGCAGAATCCAATCAGGAGACAGAAACACCCTGTATTTAAGCAAAGAAAATTTAGCATAATTTTTTACTAGTTTATAAAGTTGTTAGCCATGTAATTAACTGAAAGGTTCAAAAGCAAATTGTATAATATCATGAAAGTAGAAAATAGAAGATGTAGCTATCCCCGTGGAGCTGATGAAACAAAAGGAAGAGGCTCAATGTTTAAAACTTCAGTGTTTTGAGAAGAGTGCCTTAACTGAAACTCAGCCCTCTGAAGAAGAGGGCACCTCTGCTAGTGTTGGTATTCGTGAACTCAGTGTAGCCTTTGTGGCAGCTGTGAAAGTGGACTAATCAAATCTCCCTTCAGGAGAGTACTTATTAATGGGAGCACTGTTAGCTCGCAGGCCCTAGCTTGAGACATCTTCAGTAGAAAGTAGAATCAGACTAAGATGCAGCTCTGAGAAAGTCCTAGGCTGCCCCACAGAGGGCTTTCGTGCAAAGGGTGCTCGTAGGGGGTCCTGAGCTGGTCAGAAATTATGAATTCTTGTATTGCTGTCATGTTCAATCATTGGCTGGGGGCTTCTCAGTAATTCCACATCCTACAGCATTACATTACAGTACCTTTCTAGATATTGAGTACGCAAGTGGATATATGTGTCTGGTGTTCGTGGGAGGAACGTGAAGTGAAGATAGAAATGTGGTAGTTGTCAGCACATGGATGATGTTTAGCATCATGGGACTGGGCTTAGATATAGATGAGAGATGAGTATCGAGCTCTGAGATAGAGCAACTATATATGAGGGAAATCAGGACAGCATGATTTCAGCAAGCCAGGGGAAAAATGGAGTGGTCCACTCTGTCAAATGCTGGTAAGAGGTGGCATTACATAAAGGAAAATAAATGATCAATGAGTCAGTTGGGAAGGGACTGAAGGAGAATATAGACCATTCATTGCAGAAAATTTGCTGTAAACATAATTAATTTGGGAGATACCTGGAGAGGGACATGAGGCCAAAGATATTTTGTTTTGTTTTGTTTTTTTGCCTGGCATAATCTTGGCTCACTGCAACCTCTGCCTTCCAGGTTCCAGTGATTCTGGTGACTCAGCTAACTGCGTAGCTGGGATTACAGGAGCCTACCACCAAACACAGCTAATTTTTGTATTTTTAGTGGGTACGGGGTTTAGCCATGTTGGCCAGGCTTGTCTCAAACTCCTGGCCTCAAATGATTCACCCACCTTGGCCTCCCATACTCTGGGATTATAGGCAAGAGCCACTTGACCTGACCAGTGCGTTTTTGTTTTTTAAATTAAGAAGAGAGGTTCTGGATCTCTGGGGGACTGAGCACAGCACAAAACCAACAACAGCCTACAGAATAAAAAAAACTCAAAAAATCATATATTTAACAAGGGATTCATTTAAAAAATTATGAGGAACACATACAACTCAATAGGAGAGAAACAATGTGATTTAAAAATGGCCAAAGGACCTGAATAGACATTTATCAAAAGAAGACAAAAATGGTCAACAGGTATATGAGAAGGTGCTCAACCTTATTAATAATCAGGTAATTGCAAATCAAAACCAATATGAGAGATACCTCACACTCGTTATGATGGTTATTATCAACATGTCAAGATGTATGTTGGCGAGGGTGTGGAGGAAAGGACCCTTGTACACTTTTGATAGGAATATAGATTAGTGCAGCCAGTATGGAAAATAGAATTGCATTTTCTAAAGAAATTAAAAATTGAGCTACAGTATGATCTGACAATTCCTCTTTTGGGCATATATCATGAGGAAATGAAATCACCGGTTCATAAAAATATCTGCACCCCCATATGCTCATTCCGGCATCATTTACAATGGAAAAATGAAGGAAAAAACCTGAGTGCCCATTGACAGATGAAGTGATAAAGAAACTGTGGTATGTAAATAATGGAATATTATTCAGCCTTTAAAAAGGAGATCCACCATTTGCCACAACATGGATGAAACGGTAGGACATTATGCTCAGTGAAAAAAGCCACATGCAGAAAGAAAAAAATATTGTATGATATCACTTATATGTGGAATCTAAAAGAGCAAAATATAAAAAGATAAAACAGTGGTTGCCAGAGGGTAAAACAGTGGTTGCCAGAGGAAGGGGTGGGGATGAAGGTGGGACTAAATGAGGAGATGTAGGCCAGAGCTTGCAAAGTAGCAGATAAGTAGGATGAACAAGTCTAGAGATCTAATGTACAACATGAGAACTATAGCTTGAAAAAAAAATGTACTGTATTGGGATTCCTGTTCAATGAGTAGCTTTTAGCTGCTCTTGCTACAAAATCAACAACAAAAAAATGGGTAACTATGTGAGATGATGGACATGTTAATTTGCTTCACTACAGTAATCATTTTACTATCTATAAATATATGTATGCCATAACTTATGCCTTAAATATGCACAATAAAATTTATTTTTTTTTTAAGTAAAATGATCCTAGAACAAGAGAACAAGTTTGGATGCTGATGGGAATGGTCCAGCAAGAGGGATAAATATGTGATACAAAGGAGAGAAAAAGATGGCTGCAAAGGAGCCATGTGTGGTGGCCCTTGCCTGTGATCCCAGCACTTCTGGATGCTGAGGCAGAAGAATCACTTGAGCGCAGGAGTTTAAGACCAGCCTGGATGATATAGTGAGACCCCATCTCTTAAAAAATAATAGTGGCAAGATCGTACCCTTGAGTTAGTAGCAGTGTACAAGTGGAACGGTTATTCTAATTTGGGGTAAGAAACTCTTTCACTATAATAGACAAGTCAGAGTATATTAAAACAGATGCAGCAAATGGGAAGATATGATATGGAAAACTTGTGTATGCTTTCCTCTGATTCTTGTGAAGTAGAAAGCAAAAAGGAGGTTTTGGAGATTTTAGGAAAGAGGAAATTGGGAATTATCTAGGGAAATCTAGAAAATTGCAGAACTGTTCAAGGGTACCTGTTTTGCATTGTCTTTCAAAGATCATTTTGCAGAGGTGAAATTGAAATTTGGAAGGTCAAATGCCTTATCCAAGATCAAACAGCTAGGCAATCGTTGGATTTCCACTCAAATTCAGTTCCCTTGACTCTTATTCCAGAGCTCTTTCTCATCAAACATTTCTGTGTATTTCACTTGTGTTTTCAAAATGGTATTTTCTTTCCAAATGCTCAAGCTTCTGCTTAAAATATATCTTTTGATGTGGAGGAGGACTTCTCCCAGTGCACTGCTCTTAAGTATGGGCAGTCTTGCAAAAACAAGAAATTCTTCTCTAAGGAGTGATTCTGTAAGCAGAAACTAATAACTTGACTTTCTAATGCATTACAAACACAAAGTAGCCCATAGACATTGGAATTAGAATGCATTCTGAAACAGATGAGTGGGCTGATATACTTTATGGGTGGTGAGTTTGACAGTTATTGATTACTACTAAATCATGTGTGAAGGACAGCAGGATGTAAGATAAAAAAAATTCAAATATATGTAATTTCAAATATATTCACTGCCTCACCAGTATTCTGTGTTTTGAAAAGATATGTTCTAAAAATGCCAGGTAGTGCATGTGAAATAGTCCACACTGGGCTTGCAATGATTCAGAGGAATAGAGTAGGTGAATATATTTTAGTGTGACAAAAGACTTTAGAAATTACATAATACCCTATCCTTATTTAACATTGAGATTTATGAAGTCCACAAAATTATGAACATTAAGGAAGGTCACAAAAGCTAATTAGGAAATGAGCCAGAGCTAAAAGCTCGAGTTCAGTACTCTTATTTCAATGTTCTTAGCACAATGTGCAATGTTTTGAAAAAAAAATGAAATGCATGTTTAGCTACCTGTATGTACGTGTATGCATATGTATGTAGCTCAGAGGCTATGAATACCAAGGCGTTGTGCTGACAACATTGTTCGAATGACTGTTTTGTACCATGTTAGCTGTGCTATTGAGACTGGAATACTTACCCTCTCTGAGCATTGGTTTTCTCATCCGTTAGTTGGGGGGTTGGTCATTAATATGGTTTGGCTCTGTGTCCCCATCCAAATCTCATCTTAAATTGTAATCTGCACGTGTTGGGAGAGGAGCCTCGTGCGAGATGATTGTATCATGGGGGTGGTTTCCTCCATTCTGTTCTGATAATAGTGAGTGAGTTCTCATAAGATCTGATGGTTTTATAAGTTTTTGACAGTTCCCCCTTCACACACTCGCTTTCTTTCTCCTGCTGCCTTGTGAAAAAGATGCTTGCTTCCTCTTTCCCTTCCACCATGATTGTAAGTTTCCTGAGGCCTCCCCAGCCATGTGGAACTCTGAGTCAAGTAAACCTCTTTTCTTTATAAATTACCCAGTCTCAGGCAGTTCTTTATTCCACCGTGAAAATGAACTAATACAGTCATATCTAATTTGTAGGCTTGCTGCAAAAATGAAATGAGATTATGTAAAGGCTTCTAGCTTGTTATGGGCAAATTTTAGTGTGCTCAGTAAATGTTTGTACCATTTTTTTTCTTTTCCTTTTTCTATTTTGTGTTGAAAGGATGGATTAGGCAGGAGTTATCAGATGTATAGTGAAGCAGACATTCTATTCATTTTGTCAAGGTATGTCTGTGGAAAGGTTGTTTCCCGCCCCCCCCCCCCCCACAAAGGCAGATTCTCCTAAAGAGTAGAAAAATCTACTAGTTTTTTTTATTTCCTCCCTTAGTAGGTATCCAGCCAATGAGAGAAATATCTGAGGGAGTGAATAACTGAAAGTGTAGCAAGAACATGAATGACCTTTTTATAACAAGAAGTAAATGGCAATCCTGATTGACGATGAAAATCATGTGAAAAACTTGAAAGATAATATTCCTGGCATCAACTTCAAGAATTGCTATCTCTGGGGGTGGGGCCAAGGAATCTGTACATAATCTTCAGTTATCCTGGAGAAAGTGTGCTTCTTATGCAGCAAATAGACATGTAAATGTGCTTATTGATGGCCAACTTTGGTTGGGTAAAGACTGTTGAATTCGTTTATTTTACAAGTTTTAAAGTGTTCAGAAGCCTATGGGCAGCACATTACAAATCCTCTGACTTCTTTCTCATGTGCAAACTGAAGAATTTCAAAAAATGGCACACTGTGATTTTTTCCCAGTTTTCTTAAAGCAGAAATACTGTGTTCTTTTCAAGACAAACTAAGAGAAATTAATATATTCCCTGAATATTGCATTCGAATGAATGACATTTTATCATAATGTGCTAACTTGAATACTTGGTATTCAATACTTGAATCAAACTAATTCTTCCGGTGCAATGATTCTTTTTTAAAAGTTCATTTATTTTACAAATACTTGTTACAATGTTCAGACACATATGTATAGTAACAACTTGATTGAAATTAAAGTGAAGGTTAATAAATAATGGGGAATTTAGACTTAGAATGAAGATTTTCTTTTCCCTGCATTCTATTCAGGTAAAGCCTGAAAAGTCAAGGCATATGTATAAGATTCTAGTCCCTCAACTCCTCTCCTCTCCTCTCCTCTCCCCAGTGTTAGCCTATTTTATTAGCCTCTTCCCAGCTTCATTTCCATATCTTTTCTGTCTGGACCGCGTGTTTTATCGCTTTACATTTCCTGTAACACCTTTAATTCTCTCGTCTTTTTGTCCTACTGAGCACCTTCTGGAATAATCTGATATTGACTGAATACTTTTGAGTCGTCATGTAATTGAGTATCTTAGTTTTGAAATATATTTTAAAGCTTTTCTCCTTAGTCTTTTTTATTTATTTATTTATTATTATTATTATACTTTAAGTTCTAGGGTACATGTGCACAACGTGCAGGTTTGTTACATATGTATACTTGTGCCATGTTGGTGTGCTGCACCCATCAAGTCGTCAGCACCCATCAACTCGTCATTTATATCAGGTATAACTCCCAATGCAATCCCTCCCCCCTCCCCCCTCCCCATGATAGGCCCCGGTGTGTGATGTCCCCCTTCCCGAGTCCAAGTGATCTCATTGTTCAGTTCCCACCTATGAGTGAGAACATGCGGTGTTTGGTTTTCTGTTCTTGTGATAGTTTGCTAAGAATGATGGTTTCCAGCTGCATCCATGTCCCTACAAAGGACACAAACTCATCCTTTTTTATGGCTGTATAGTATTCCATGGTGTATATGTGCCACATTTTCTTAATTCAGTCTGTCACTGATGGACATTTGGGTTGATTCGAAGTCTTTGCTATTGTGAATAGTGCCACAATAAACATACATGTGCATGTGTCTTTATAGCAGCATGATTTATAATCCTTTGGGTATATACCCAGTAATGGGATGGCTGGGTCATATGGTACATCTAGTTCTAGATCCTTGAGGAATCGCCATACTGTTTTCCATAATGGTTGAACTAATTTACAATCCCACCAACAGTGTAAAAGTGTTCCTATTTCTCCACATCCTCTCCAGCACCTGTTGTTTCCTGACTTTTTAATGATCGCCATTCTAACTTGTGTGAGATGGTATCTCATAGTGGTTTTGATTTGCATTTCTCTGATGGCCAGTGATGATGAGCATTTTTTCATGTGTCTGTTGGCTGTATGAATGTCTTCTTTTGAGAAATGTCTGTTCATATCCTTTGCCCACTTTTTGATGGTGGTGTTTGTTTTTTTCTTGTAAATTTGTTTGAGTTCTTTGTAGGTTCTGGATATTAGCCCTTTGTCAGATGAGTAGATTGCAAAAATTTTCTCCCATTCTGTAGGTTGCCTGTTCACTCTGATGGTAGTTTCTTTTGCTGTGCAGAAGCTCTTTAGTTTAATGAGATCCCATTTGTCAATTTTGGCTTTTGCTGCCGTTGCTTTTGGTGTTTTAGACATGAAGTCTTTGCCCATGCCTATGTCCTGAATGGTACTACCTAGGTTTTCCTCTAGGGTTTTTATGGTATTAGGTCTAACATTTAAGTCTCTAATCCATCTTGAATTAATTTTCGTATAAGGAGTAAGGAAAGGATCCAGTTTCAGCTTTCTACTTATGGCTAGCCAATTTTCCCAGCACCATTTATTAAATAGGGAATCCTTTCCCCATTTCTTGTTTCTCTCAGGTTTGTCAAAGATCAGATGGCTGTAGATGTGTGGTATTATTTCTGAGGACTTGGTTCTGTTCCATTGATCTATATCTCTGTTTTGGTACCAGTACCATGCTGTTTTGGTTACTGTAGCCTTGTAGTATAGTTTGAAGTCAGGTAGCGTGATGCCTCCAGCTTTGTTCTTTTGACTTAGGATTGTCTTGGAGATGTGGGCTCTTTTTTGGTTCCATATGAACTTTAAAGCAGTTTCTTCCAATTCTGTGAAGAAACTCTTAAAATATAGCCTTGAAATGTACTTTTGTAATATTTTTCCTCCCTCTAGGCACTCCCTTGCACTGTGACCCTATGACCAACATGTGGATGCTTATCTAACTATATGTTTGATTGATAATTCCAGGAGCTAATCTTGAAACAAGCCAGGCATGGAGACCCAGCTGCAGAACTCTCCTCCACCTAGAGATAACCTCAAGGTGGTTCATCGACAATTCATCTGCAGTCGAGATGGTGCCAGCTGGTACTTTAAATGCACAATAACTCAAGAAAGCCATCAGAACAAGACATGCAGACTAGTACTATGCACCATTCTCATATGTTTCCCATACCAAACTTCCCTTTTTAAATCGCTTCATTCAGTCTAAAGATTTCAAATGATTTTTGGAGGCTTGAGACTAGCCATCTCCTCATCCACTACCATTGAAATAAAGCTGCTTTTCTTCAACCACGCCTCACCTCTTGTGTATTGGACTTTTTGAGCAGTGAGAAGCTAGTCATAAATTTTAGATCCAGAAAGAGAGATAGAGAGAGAAAAAAAATCCTTCTATTAGAAGGATAGGAAATAGACTGATGTTTGTAAATGTAAGCAAGACTTTCTCAATAAGAAATTTGGTTTGGCTCTAGTACTCCCTAAGTAAATGACATTATGCATATTTCTTAACCTTTCTGGGTTTTTTTTTTTTTCAATTTCTGTAAAGTGCTATTAGCAATATATATCACAAATCTATTATGAGCATATATTCAGTGGGATGGGGGCATGTTTCAGTCACTTGGTATGTGAGATTTACCATTTTTAGCACCTACATGCTAAGTATAATATCGCTTCTTCCTTAACAACTGTACTTAAATTGTTCTTAAGAAGGTCATCCATAATTGCTAATTGTCAATGCCAATGACTTGTTTTTATTCCTCATATAACTTGACCTATCTGCAGCATTTGACACTGTTGATTCTCTTTTCCTTCAAAAATATTTCCCTTCAGTTTTCATATGTGGTACTGCTTTTTATTTTCCTCTTATCACTCTGAGTATACTTTTTAATTAACTTTGCTGGTTATTTCTCACTGCAAATTCCTTAACATTTGGAGTTTCCCAGGAGTTTCATCACCAGGTTCTCTGATCATATATATATATATTGTTCCTGGATTATCCTAACTGTTCTCATTGCTATCACCAACAAAGTAATGGCTCTTCAAACACCAGCTCATACATTCTACTAAGTAATCCAACAGCCTACTTTACATCTTCAACCAAATATTTCAAGATATCTTGACTTAACATGTCTAAAACAGAAAAGATTATCTTCTGTACCAAGTATGATCTTCTGCTATATTAAGTGTCATTATCCATTTAGTCTCATGAGCTACAAACCCCAGACTAAACTTAGTTTTATTTTCTTTCATTCTAACTCTTATCACCAACTATTGTGTCTTCTACCTGAAATGCCACACAATATGAAAGTAGAGACTTTCCCTCCTAAGTTTCAGTGTTATTTTCTTTAAGACCTATAGAATATATAAAAGTTTAGATAGCAAATTATATCAATGTGAAAAGAAATGGAAAAACAGAAATGGTCAAATAGACGGGAAGCAGTAGAGTTATATTTTATACTATATGTATCCATACATATTAAATTTTTATACATGAATTAAAGTTTAAAACTAAAAAATTAACCATGAAATACCTAAAAGAATACATAAGCACAAATTTATTTGATCTTAAGATACAGAAGGAATTTCTAAGCATAAAACCAAAGAAAAATATGTATAATTTTTTTTTTTTTAGATGGAAATTTCACTCTTGTTGCCCAGGCTGGAGTGCAATGGGGCGATCTTAGCTCACTGCAACCTCTGCCTCCCGGGTTCAAGCGATTCTTCTGCCTCAGCCTCCCGAGTAGCTGGGATTACAGGCATGTGCCACCACGCCTGGCTAATTTTGTATTTTTAGTAGAGATGGGGTTTCTCTACATTGGTCAGGTTGGTCTCGAACTCCCTACCTCAGGTGATCCACCCACCTCGGCCTTTCCAAGTGCTGGGATTACAGGTGTGAGCCACCATGCCTGGCCCTAACATTTTAATTTAAGCTTTTAAAACTGTTGTGATAATCACTAAAGAAAAGTTAAATGGTAGTAAAACTGGAAATAATTTGAGATTTTCTGGGTTTATTTATTTATTTATTTTGAGACAGAGTCTCGCTCTGTCACCCAGGCTGGAATGCAGTGGCACGATATTGGCTCACTGCAACCTCCACCTCCTGGGTTCAAGCTATTCTCCTGCCTCAGTCTCCTGAATAGCTAGGATTATAAGCGTGCACCACCACACCCGGCAAATTTTTGTATTATTAGTAAAGATGGGGTTTCACCATGTTTGTCAGGCTGGTCTCAAACTCCTGACCTTGTGATCCGCCCACCTTGGTCTCCCAAAGTGCTGAGATTACAGGCATGAGCCACCGCGCCCAGCCTTAAACATGGAAATATTTTATACTTGTAAGACAGATATATGACTAATATCCTTAATTATTAAAATAAATCTTTCCAATCTACATATCTAAAGATCTAAAAATGAATACATCATTGGAAAATATGGGACGAATATCTTGGGCAAAATTATACATTTAAGTAAGTAACAAATACAGGAACGTTATTTATTTCATTAGTTATGAAAGATATTGCTAGCTGTTTACCAACACCCATTTCCCTCTTTTTCTTGAGCACAAAGGTAGCTTTCACTCCTAGCATCCTCTGAAGCTAAGTATGGCTATGTAACTAAGTTCTTTTCTACGGAATGTGAGCAGAAAATGATGTTTGTCCCTTTAAGTCAGTAGCAGTCTTTTATCAGTGTCAACATCCAGTTTACTTGCATATGTTTTACTTTGTTTCAATTTAGTTTAACCCATGAATACCTTTTCTTTTATAATCTTTTCTCTTTGTGTCTGATTGGTGTGGCAAAATCCAGGATAAATTTATAAGCTATGCATTCAAGATGCCAGGTCCACAAGATTGTGGGAAACTGAGTCCTTGAAATCATACATAAAGAACATGTATGCAGTGACTAGGAACCACATTCTGTGCTATTTTGTGAATGAAAAATTAACATCCATTATCTTTGAAACATTATGCATTGTCAGTTCTACCTTTTTTCCCTGAAGCCTAAATGATGGAATTATATGCGATTATTGAGCATTATTTTTTGAGACATATAAGGATATTATCAACATAACAATGCTTACAAATCTCAAGTTCCTAAATCTTCATGCAAAACACTAAATTAAAAAATAATACCAGATTTATAGGACTAAAGATTAGTAGAAATTTTGCCAAAATATGAATAATGCTTATCTTTTTGGATAGTAGGATGGAGTGGTTTTCTTATTAGACTGGTCCAAAAGTTATTGTGGGTTCTGCTATTAAAAGTAATTGCAAAAACCGCAATTTTTTTTGAACCAATCTAACATTTTACTCCCCTGCATTTTGTAAGTTGTTTACAATGAGCATGTTATTAAAATGAACGCAGAAGCATTCAAGTCATGTGCATTAATTCATTGAAATTTCTGAACAGAAGAGAGATAATCAACTTTGGTATCCGAAGCATACTGCATTTCCTCACTTGAGAGAAAATATTTAAAAACAAAGTAGAAAGCCAAAATATCAGTTCAACATCTGATATTTGCAGAAGTAAATAGCAAATTGTGAATATACTGTATTTCTGCAAACATTTCATCATTTGGACTGTTGTTTGAAATTTTCTGAGTGTTTTGTTTATAGACATACTAAGATAGTTGTTAATGTCTTTCTTTGGTGAGCTAAATGTTTAATAAATTTTAGACTCAATGGGATTGTATGTCTGCTAAATTAAAGGAAATGTTTAGAAGGAAAGATGGGAAACAGAATGAAAGCCATCTAACTGAATTCCAATAAAAATCTACACTGTTAGTTAACTCAGACTATTGGTATGCTGTCCTCCTGGAAATTCATGGGACCTGAGCATGTTTCAAAATAATGTCTTTCAGCACAACTACGTCATCTAAGATTAGAGTATGCAATAAATTTGTCAAGTTTATTGAAGTTTCAGTTCTCTCCAACACCAACAGACATTTCTTTGAAATATACAATGGCCTATGAAAGTGACCTAATCAGTGATGCCGCATCATCATAGCAAAGGGATAAAAGTTTCTGCTTCTGTTTCTAATATACATGCTGTCCACTGTAGGTAGAGGTCACTTTGCTATCAAGGGCAACATAAAACAGGAAACACTCCAGTGAGGTTGAAAAATATTCCCCCTGCTTCCGGTGTAAAAGTTTGTGCCCCCAACTGATCTGAAGACTTAGAGATATTGTATGCTGATTCTGTAAGAGAAAGGACCATTTCGTCAAATGAGAAGATTCAAAGACCTTCAAAAGAACATCCAGAAACTCATGTAAGCACTCTTATTACTTAGTATCAAATGATCTTGACTTTGCACACAACAGCATAATCCAGAATTTATGTAATTCATCTTGTATTCAACACCTATTTATTTTGGTTGTGCTACGTTTATCTACTGAAGTTACCCCAAATATGGTACTTTAAGACTAAAATCTCTTTTAAAAAGTGAAATACTAAACTAATACAAAAAGTAACGATATGGTTTGGATCTGTGTCACCATTAAATCTTATGTTGAATTGTAATCCCCAGTGTTAGAGGTGTGTCCTCGTGGGGAGGTGATTGTATCAAGGGAGTGGATTTCTCATGAATGGTTTAGCACCACCCCCTTGGTGCTGTTCTTGTGACAGTGAGTGACGTCTCACAAGATCTGGCTTTTTAAAAGTGTGTGGCACCTCCCCACATACCCCTCCCTCTCTCTCTTGCTCCGGCTTTCACCATGTGACATGCCTACTCCCCATTTGCCTTCCACCATAATTGGAAGCTTCCTGAGGCCTCCTCAGAAGCAGATGCCACTACACATCCTATACAGCCTGGAGAACTGTGAGCAAATTAAACCTATTTACTTTAATAAATTACTCTGTAACAGGTATTTCTTTATAGCCCTATAAGAACAGCCTAATACAAGTAGCAAGTGACATTTTAATTAAGTACACATTCAAAGTTCAAATTGATGATATACAATTATTAGAAAGTCAACCAGTAAAAATAGTGATGCTATTGTGATACATACCAAAATTCTAAATCCAAACCTATCACCAATGGGTGATGGAAGCAGTTTTCTATCAGTGTCAGCATCCATTTTATTTGTGTATATTTCACTTTTCTCAAAATTATTTACATAATCCTCATTCACACAAATAAGTTGTAACAAATGTTAACAGCGTTTTAACAATTATCTGCAAATATCAGTTGAATTGATTTGAAACTTAAAGTTTTCAAAGCTAAATCTCTAACAATTTAAAGAGAGTACATGATAGTCGTTAAAAGCATGGTGATTTTAGCAGAAAGATTAAGTGGACTTAAACCCAACCCTACTTTATTATTGACTATCTCTACAATCAGAGGCAATCCAATTAACTTTCCCAAGTCTCATTTTTTTTTTCAGCAGCAACATAGAAATAAAAATAATATACACCTTATGGTGCTATAAAGATATAATGACTAATTCATGTAAAACACTGAGGATAGTGCTTGATACATAGTAAACCCTAGATAAATAATATCCTAATCATTTTATGTGTAACAATCACACTTGCATTTCTTGTCTTACGTATTTCAGCTACAAACCATGTTAATGTTTATTTTTAACTGCACAACGATTACATGTGATAAGAACATGTAGCCTGTACCCAGAAGACGAACTAAGACTTACCTGTCATTTAACCTGTGTATGATGCACATATGCCATGATAGTGTGCCTACTTGAACAATTTTATAATGAATGCATATTAAAAGACTACATACAGAAAAAATGACTAGTGCAGAACTCTCATCTTCCTTGCACATTTATTCCAAGGGACAATAGAAGTACACAAACATGAATTGACCAAGAGCATATATAAATGCCTTGATAATCTCTGGTGCATTTAAATTATGTGTATACAAACAACAAGTGATTCATTCGAGCACGCTTTTTATTATAGGTTTCAAGTGGATAAAATTTAATTTCTAAAGGGTGTGTTAAAAGAAAATGTTTACAAGACCTGTGATGTGTAATCCTGTTTTAAAGTCGTTGATGTACTCAAATAATGTACCTTTAATAAGTTCGTTGATACAGAGCAAGCATTCAATAGACGTTTGTTGAGATAATTGCTTTTTCACGGTCATTCAGCCTTCATCTTGTACTCACAGCTTCAGTTGTACTATTAGAAAGATTAACAACAAGGTGACACTTTGTAGAATCCAGAGTGCTTTAGGTAAAAAGGAAATTATTTACTAATGTATCTGAAATTTCAGGTGTTTGTTGACTCAGACAGGTAAGAGTGACTTCAGGGCTCGAACATTGTAATTAACTTTCAATTCTATGGCTATGTTCAAATCAGTCTCAGGTTTTGTGTGGCGTCAAGATGCTGTCAACAGTTCAGGACCTATATTCTCCTAGATTCAAATCTAGTGAGCAAAGAGCTTACACTTTTCTTAGAAGTCCTAACAAAAGTCTTACGGACTTTTATGAAATTCCATGGTCATATCTGAACTAACTCTGGCCAGGAGTATGGGAAGATTTTGTTAGACAGGACTAAATAATATGCAAACCCAAAAGTCAAGGAATGAGTCAAATTTACTCAGAGTAAAATTTGGCTCTGGAATGAGAGTGAATGAGAGCCGGAGAGCCCAATACAATGAATGTTTGCTAAAATTAGTAATTCATACTGATTTTGTAAAACAATTTCCAGGGATGAATTTATGGATGTTGGTAGCCTGCTTTAAATGGTTGAACGTGTTCATAGTTCTATGTCAGACTTCTGCTACAAGTACAATTTTACAGTAGCTCAGAGCATAAATTGCAGATGTCTTTGTTTCTAATAATGGTACTCCATTATTTCCACTGCCTTTGAAAACATTTGTATCTAGAGACCTTATTCAAGCTCTTATCACTGAGCAGCATTGCCCTTAACAACTGTATTAAAAATGGTTCATTCTCTTAAGGATGACCTGAGTCAAGTTGTAGGAGTAGACTGTCAATAACATTTTCTCGGTTTCCCAGAGGTGAGTACATCATTACAAGTTTAAATGACGGGAAGGAGTCCTGTAGAATTATTAAAGTGGAAATGCCTGAAGACTTGCCTAACCCACTTTTATTCAATCTCAAATTGAGATGAATAATACAATCAATAATGCATGCATTCTAGACACTGCTTTATCTACTTTTTTTCTAATTTCCTTCCTTCCTTCTTTCCTTCCTTCCTTCCTTCCTTCCTTCCTTCCTTCCTTCCTTCCTTCCTTCCTTCCTTCCTTCCTTCCTTCTTTTCTCTCTCTCTCTCTCTTTCTTTCTTTCTTTCTTTCTTTCTTTCTTTCTTTCTTTCTTTCTTTCTTTCTTTCTTTCTTTCTTTCTTTCTTTCTTTCTTTCTTTCTTTCTTTCTTTCTTTCTTTCTTTCTTTCTTTCTTGGAGTCTCGCCCTGTCACCCAGGCTGGAGTGCAATGGTGCGATCTTGGCTCACTGCAACCTCCGCCTCCTGGGTTCAAGCTATTCTGTCTCAGCCTCCTGAGTAGCTGGGATTACAGGCACGTGCCACCACGCCTGGTTAAATTTTGTATCTTTTAGTAGAGACAGGGTTTCACCATGTTGGTCAGGCTGGTCTCAACTCCTGACCTCGTGATCCACCTGTCTTGGCCTCCCAAAGTTCTAGGATTACAGGTGTGAGCCACTACACCTGGCCTTTTTCCTCATTTCTTAAACCATAAGTATTAAGTTTCTCTAATGTATGAAATAATTAAAATAAAGTTGCCTCTGATTTACAAACACTAATGTGTGAATGGACCCATGGCAAGTAATTTCTTTCAGTGTGATTTGATACCAGTAAGGTCATTAGAAACTTCTCATTGAGAGCTATCTAGGTTTGAATTTTCCCCTTCTGTAGCAGAACTTGTCGTCAATGATATTTGTTTTATCCTCTGATGAAGAATATTCTTTAGGCCAATGGTTTCAAAAAATATCATGCGTAAGAATCATCTGAGTGCTTGTAAAACATGTATTTCTGGACCTCACTCTCAGAGGTGGTTCAGTGACTCTGGGGTGAGTCCCAGGAATCTGAAATTTTTTATAACTATTTCAAGTGATTATGAAAATATAGTCCAATGGGGATACTCCATAAAATACTGCTCTAGAGCTATCTGATGCTTATTTTTCAGCAACACCTTCTCTCAGGAATATGAGCCAAGCACTAGCTTTTCACTGACTGCAGCAGTTACAGAAGAAGAGTTAGCTAATGTTCTTGCTCTCCTGAGCATAAGAGAGAATTTTATGGATCTGCTCTTGGTAGTTAAATGAGCATGTTGATTAAGGGTGAAGAGGGTGAGAGGAGGACTAATGCTACAAATATAATATTGTGCTATGGTTTAACCTTGGAAGATTTTTCTTTTAAAGTTTTCGTTGTTAAATATTATGCAACTTTTAGATAAGATTTTTTTTTCCCTAATATTTTCAGTCTTGAATATACTTGTTTTCCAGGTAGCATGATGAGTACCTTGATGGTAGCATATAGCATGATGGGTGCTTTCAGATTTATCTAATTTTTTATAACTCTATGAAGTGGGAACTGTTATATGCTCATGTTACAGATGAAGAGAGAGTGAGGCACAGAAAAATTAAGTAATTTCCCAGGATTATACGGTCCATAGTTATGGACACTAGAAAGATGTACAACCAGCTTCTGGTTCCCAGCAGGGTGCGTAAAGGTGATTGGGGATGGCACCAGGTAAGAGCTGGGATAGCAGCACCGATGACTATCTTCTGGTGAGCACAAATTACCTCATTTGATGTAGCATCACTATCTGAAGGACAACCTGAGCTCAGTGTGAAGGAAAAGGATCTTGGTAATTACTACTCTTAGGATTTGATACATATTACAAAGTTCTATTACAGTCCTGGATACAGTGATGGCTAAAGTTAAATTCAGAAGATTACTTTGCCTTTAATTATCATGAAGAAGAAAACCAAACAAAGAAGGTCCACATTAACTCATACCACTCCTATGATTCATAGAAATAGCAAAGTCTTAGCTGGGCATGGTGGCTCACGCCTGTAATCCCAACACTTTGGGAGGCTGAGGTGGGTGGATCACTTGAGGTCAGGAGTTCAAGACCAATCTGACCAACATGGTGAAAACCTGTCTCTACTGAAAATGCAAAAATCACACAGTAGTGGTCGCAGGCGCCTGTAGTCCCAGCTACTTGGGAGGCTGAGGCAGGAGAATGGCATGGCAAGAACCCAGGAAGCAGAGCTTGCAGTAAGCCAAGATTGTGCCACTGCATTCCAGTCTGGGCGACAGAGTGAGACTTCATCTCAGAAAAAAAAAGAAAGAAATAGCAAAGTCTTCCCATTTTTTTGTGTGTGTTTGTTTATTTCAAGGTAACAATTGTAATATCACTTGTGTAGTAGATTTTGAAAGGACCCATGGCTAGACAAAAATGAGAGCACATTTTGTAATACAATTCTAAAATGTACAGGAAATGTAATTTCTATCAAATTAAGATTGAGGAATACTGAGAATTTTGGGTTTTTACGGATATAATATGGTTTGGATGTGGGTTCACACCCAAATTTAATATCAAATTATAATCCCCAATGTTGGAGGAGGGGCCTGGTGGAGAGTGATTGGTTTATGGGAGCAGATTTCCCCTTTGCTGTTCTCTTGATAGAGAGGTCTCACAACATCTGGTTGTTTAAAAGTGTGTAGGCCAGGCACGATGGCCCACACCTGTAATCCCAGCACTTTGGGAGGCTGAGGTGGGTGGATCACGAGATCAAGAGATCAAGACCATCCTGACCAACATGGTGAAATCCCGTCTCTACTAAAAATATAAAAATTAGCCAGGTGTGGTGGTGGGAGCCTGTAGTCCCAGCTACTTGGGAGGCTAAGGCAGGAGAATCATTTGAACCTGGGAGATAGAAGTTTCAGTGAGCCAAGGTCATGCCACTGCACTCCAGCCTGGAGACAGAGCAAGACTCCATCTCAAAAAGAATGTAAAGTGTAATAATAATAATAATAATAGTAATAATAATAATAATAAAGTGTGTAGCATCTCCTCCTTCACTTTCTTTCTCCTGCTCCAACCATGTAAGATGTGCCTGCTTCCCCTTCTACCAATATTTCAAGTTTCCTGAGACCTCCCAGCCATGTCTCTTGTACAGCTTCCAGTACCATAAGCCAATTAAAGCTCGTTTCTTTATAAATTACCCAGTTTCGGGTGTTTCTTTATACAAGGGTAAGAATGAAATAATACAGAAAATTGGTACCTAGGAGTGGGGCATTGATGTAAATATACCTGAAAATGTGAAAATGACATTGGAACTGGGTAATAGGCAGAGGTTGGAAAAGTTTGGAGGACTTAGGAGAAGAAAAAGATAAAGGAATGCTTGTGACTTCCTGGAGACAGGTTAAATTGCTGAGACCAAAAAGCTGATAGGGATATGAAAAATGAAGTCCAGGCTGAGTTGCCCTCAGATGGAAATGAAGGACTTATTTGGAACTGGAGCAAAGGTCACTTTTGCTATACTTCAGCAAAAAGGTTGGAAGCATCATGCCCTTGCCCTAGAAATCTGTGGAACTTTGAACTTAAGAGAGATGATTTAGAGTATCTGGCAAAAGAAATTATTAAGCAACAAAGCATTCAAGATCTGACTTGGCTGCTTCTGGAAGTCTATGCTCATATTTGTGAGAAAAAAAAAAGATGTAAAACTGGAAGTCATATTTAAAAAGAAAGCAGAGCATAAAAGTTTGAAAAACGTACAGCCTGGCCATGTGGTAGAAAAGAAAAGCCCATTTTTATAGGAAAAGTTCAAGCCAGCAGCATAGATTTGCATAAGCAAAAAGGAGCCAGAAGTTAATAGGAAAGACAATGAAGAAAATGCCTTGAAGTCTCTGCTGCAGCCCTCCCTGTCACAGGCAACAGAACAGAATAAATAACTCAGAAATAAATCCACACAGTTACAACCAACTCATTTTCAACAAAGGTGCTAAGAGCACACATTGGGGAAAGACAGTCTCTTTAATAAATGATGATGAGTAAACTGGATATCCACACACAGAAGAATGAAACTAGGTCCCCATCCTTTACCACAGACAAAGATCAACTCAAAATGGATTAAAGACTTAAATGTAAGACCTGAAACTATGAAAGTATTAAAAGAAAACATTGGGGAAATGTAACAGAACATTACTCTGGGCAAAGATTTGTTAAGTAATACCTCAAAAGCTCAGGCAATAAAAGCAAAAATGATCACATGGGAGAGATTACATAAAGCTAAAAAGCTTTTGCACAGCAAAGGAAGCATCCACAAAGTGAAGGGACAAACAACATGGGAGAAAACATGTGAAAACTACCCATCTGACAAGGGACAAAAACCAGGATATGTAAGAAACTCAAGCAACTCAATAACAAAAGCACAATAATCCAATTTTAAAATGAGAAAACGAATAGAATAGAGACTTCTCCAAAGAAGACATACAAATGAACAACAGATCTGTTTACAAAATGCTCAGCATTAGTAATCACCAGGGAAATTCAAATCAAAACTACAGTGAGATGTCATTTCACCCCAACTAAAATGGCTATTATCAAAAAGACAAAATATAACAAATAATAGTAAGCATGCAAAAAAAAAGGGGGAGCATTTCTGCACTGTCAGTAGAAATGTAGAATAACATAGCCATTGTGAGAAACAGTATGAAGTTTCCTCGGAAAACCAAAAATAGAATTACCATATGATCCAGCAATCTCACTTGTAGGTATATATTCAAAAAGAAAAGAAATCGCATATTGAAGAGGTATCTGCACTTTCATGTTTATTGAAGCACTACTCACCATAACCAAGATACTGAACCAACCTAAGTGTTCATTAACAAATAAATAGATAAAAATATCGTATATATTCACAATCAAATATTATTTAGCCCTAAAAAACAATGAAATACTTTCATTTGCCACAACATGGATGAAACTGGAAGGCATTATGTGAAGTGCAATAAGCCAGACATAGAAATACAAATATTTCATGTTTTCACTCATTTGTGGTAGCTAAAAAAGTGGATGCCATGGAGATAAAGAGTAGAAAAGTGGTTACTAGAGGAGGGGAAGGAAATGGGGGAGTGGTGGATAAAGAGAAATTGGTTAATAGGTACAAAATATATTTAGATAGAAGGAATAATTTCAAATATTAAATAGTACAGTTAGGAAATTATAGTTAACAATAATGTGTTGTATATTTCAAAATAGCTAGAAGAGAATTGCAATGTTCCTTATGTAAAGAAAAATGTTTGGGGTGATAGACATCTAAAATATTCTGATTTTTGTTCAAAGTTGAAGTAGGATTTCATTTAGTTTATGTACTTATTGTTTTAAGTTGAACTGTGCTTTAATTTTCCTTTTTTTAATATTTTATTTTGTATTTCAATAGCTTTAGGGGTACAAATAGTTTTTGGTTACATGGATGAGTTGTGTGCTGGTGAAGTCTAAGATTTTAGTATACCCATCACTTGAGTAGTATACATTGCACCCAATAGGTATTCATTAATGCCTCACCTCCCTCTCCTCCTCCCCGCTTCTGAGTCTTCAATGTCCGTTATACCACTTTGTATGCCTTTGTGTACCCACAGCTTAGTATCTTAGCTACCACTTATAAGTGAGGATGATGGGGAACATGGTGAGACCAGTGAATTCCATAAGCCTGAGCCCATTGCCTTACTCTTTATCTGTAAAATGAGTGCCTTTACCATGACGGCGCATAAGGCATTTTATGAGCCCATGGATGGTAGTCTTGGAAGATGCCTTGTGTGGAGAATAGGCAAACCCATATCCAGAGTAACTGTCTATTCTGGTGAGGAAAACCCACTGCCCTTTCCATGAAGGAGGATGTCCAATATAATCAACCTGCCACCATGTAGCTGGCTGATCACCCAAGGAATGGCGCCATATTGAGGGCTCAGTGTTGGTCTCTGCTGTTACCAAATTAGGCAATCAGCAGTGGTCATAGCCAGGTCAGCCTTGGTGAGTGGAACTTTATGTTGCCGAGCCCATGTGCAACCTCCATCCCTGCCACCATGGCCGCTTTATGTATGGACCCACTGGGTGATGACAGGGGTAGATGGGGAAACAGGATGAGTGGTTTTCACAGAATGAGTCATCCTATTCACTTGAATATTAAAATCCTCCTCTTCTGAGGTCATCCGTTGGTGAGCATTTACATGGGATACAAATATATTCACAGTTTTTGACCACTCAGAGAGGTCCATCCACATACCTCTTTCCCAAATTTCTTTATCACCACTTCCAATTATGCCGCTTCCAAGTCCCTGTCCATCCAGCCAAACCATTGGCTACAGCCCATGAATCAGCATATAATTGCACACCTGGCCATTTCTTCTTCCATGCAAAGTGCACAACCAAGTGAACTGCTCAAAGTTCTGCCCACTGGGAAGATTTTCTTTTACCACTGTGCTTCAGGGATGTCCTAGAAAGGGGCTGTCCAATTTCGGGTGCTGCTTACATATCATGCAGGGCCATCTGTCAACACGTGAACATGTGAGAACGTTTGTTATTTGATTTTCAATTCCTGAGTTATTTCACTTAGAATAATGGCCTCTATTTCCTCCCCAGTGTTGGAGGAGAGGCCTGGTGGGATGTTATTGGATATTGGGTGCAGATTTCTCCCTTGCTATTCTCATGATAGTGAGTGAGTTCTCACAAGAGTTGGTTGTTTAAAAGTGTTTAGCATCTCCCCTTCACTCTCTTCCTCCTGCTTCAGCCATGTAAGACATGCCTGCTTCCCCTTCTGCAATGACTGAAAGTTTCCTGAAGTCACCCCAGCCATGCTTTACGTATAGCCCGTGGAACCATGAGCCAATTAAACCTTTTTTTTTTTTTTTAAATAAATTACCCAATTCCAAGTATTTTTTTTATAGTAGTGAGAGAATGGACTAATACAGGAAAAAAGACACACTTCTGATAGTTTTATGTTTGGGGCCTTTGAGATGTTCAGAAAGTGTAAGGCAGACTTAAACACACTTCTTATCCATAAAATGCAATTTGTAATAATACATACCTTATAGCAGCTTTCCCCAACCTTTTCAACCCCAGGGACCAGTTTCATGGAAGAATATTTTGCCATGTACCAGGGGTAGGGCGTGGTTTTGGGATGATTCAAGTACATTGTATTTATTGTATACTTTATCTCTATGATTATTACATTGTAATATATAATGAAATAATCACATGGTGAGCTGTAACTCACCAAATTATATATGGTGGGTTGTAACTCACCAAATGTGTAATCAGTTGGAGCCCTGAGCTTGTTTTCCTAAAACTAGACAGTCCCTTGTGGGATGCATAGATTGTGAAGATTTTCTCCCACTCTTCAGGTTGTCTGTTTACTCTGTTTCTTTTGCTGTACAGAAACTCTTTGGTTTAATTAAGTCCCACCTATTTTTCTTTGTTTTTGTTGCATTTGCTTTTGGTTTCTTGGTCATGAATTCTTTGACTAAACCAATGTCTAGAAGGGTTTTTCTGAGGTTATCTTCTATAATTTTTATAGTTGCAGGTCTTAGAATTAAGTCATTGATTCATCTGGAGTTGATTTTTGTATAAGGTGAGAGATGAGGATCCAGCTTCCTGCTCTTACATATGGCTTGTCAATTATCCCAGCACCATTTGTTGAACAGGGTGTCTTCTCCACACTTTATGCTTTTGTTTGCTTTGTCAAAGATCAGTTGGCTGTAAGTAGTTAGGTTTATTTCTGGGTTCTCTATTCTGTTCCATTGGTCTATGTGCCTATTTTTATACCAGTACCATGCTGTTTTGGTGACTGTGACGTTACAGTACAATTTGAAGTCAAGTAAGGTGATACTTCCAGATTTGTTCTTTTTGCTTAGTCCTGCTTCGGCTATGTGTTTTTGTTTTCTTTTGGTTCCCCATGAATATTAGGATTTTTTTTTTCTACACATGTGACCAAGGACTAATACCCAGAATCTACAAGGAACTCAAACATATTAGTAAGAAAATAACTAACAATCCCATTAAAAAACGGGCTAAGGACATGCACAGACAATTCTCAAAAGAAGATATACAGATGGCCAACAAACATATGAAAAATGTTCAACATTACTAATGATCAGGGAAATGAAAATCAAAACCACAATGCGATACCACTTTACTCCTGCAAGAATAGCCATAATCCAAAAATCAAAAAATAATAGTTGTTGGTGCAGATGCAGTGAAAAGGGACCACTTCTACGCTGCTGGTGGGAATGTGAACTATTACAAGCACCATGGAAAACAGTGTGGAGATTCCTTAAAGAACTGAAAGTAGAACTACCATTTGATCCACCAATTCCACTACTGGGTATCTACCCAGAGGGAAAGAAGTCATTATATGAAAAAGATACTTGCACACGCATGTTTATAGCAGCACAATTTGCAATTGTAAAAATATGCAACTAGCCAAAATGCACATCAATCAATGAGTAGATACAGAAATTGTGGCATATATGTATGATAGAGCACTACTCAACCATTAAAAAAAAATAATGGCTTTTGCAGCAACTGGATAAAACTGGAGACTATTAGTCTAAGTAAAGTAAGTTAGGAATAGTAAATCAAATATTTTATGTTCTCACTCATTAATGGGAGCTAAGCTATGAGGATGCAAAATCATAAGAATGACACAATGGACTTTGGACACTCAGGGGAAATGGTGAGAGGGAGATGAGGGATAAAAGACTACAAATTGGGTTCAGTGTATACTGCTTGGGCGATGGGTTCACCAAAATCTCACAAATCACCACTAAAGAACTTACTCATGTAACCAAACACCACCTGTTCCCTACAAACCTATAGAAACAAAATAAAAAAAGAAAGAAACTAGATGGTCCCATCTAGGGGTGATGGGAGACGGAGATAGATGATCAGGTATTAGATTCTCATAAGGAGTTTGCAACCTAGATCGCTTTCATGCACAGTTCACAATACGTTCAGGCTCCTATTGTGAAAATCTAATGCCACCACTGTTCCGAGAGGAGGCGGGACTCAGGCAGTAATGCGAGTGATGGGGAGCAGCTGTAAATACAGATAAAGCTTTACTCACTCTCCCGCTGCTCATCTCTTGCTGTGCAGCCTGGATCCTAACAGGCTATAAACGGCTACTGGTCCGTGTCCTGGGGGTTGGAGACCCCTGACTTATAGGATAGTTGTGAGGATTGAATGTAATAATTATGTAGTCAAAGACCTAGCATGGTGCATTCTAAGTAGGAAATAATCACTAAGTGTTGGGCAGAAAATTCTAAAGCCTAAATCAAAGCCAAAGCTAATAAACAAAAAGCAAACAAACAAAAACCCCAAGCTCCCCTATTTTTTTTCTTTTCATTGTTATTTTCCTTTCATGGAGCATGCATACCTTCAGAAACTGAAGCAGGTGCTTGTTAATTTTAGAGGTGTATAGTGAAAGTGAAAGAGTGAAACAGCATATTAGGACATCTATTCTCATTCTCTGTTTTATTCAGCTCAAAGTTCACTTTAATGTCTTTTACGGACTGAAATATCTTTGTACATGCAACTTTTATTTTGAGAAAGGGTCTTGCTCTGTTGCCCAGGCTGGAGTTCTCTCGTATGATCATAGTTCACCGTAACCTTGAAGTCCTGGGTTCAAGCACTCCTCCTGGTTCAGTCTTTTTAGTAGCCAGGAATACAGGTGCATGACACCACACCTGGCTAATTTTGGGGAGAGATGAGATCTCACTACATTGCTTAGGTTGACTTTGAACTCTTGGCCTCAAGAGATCTTCCTGCCTTGGCCTCCCCAAATGCAGGCCTCCCCAAATGCAACCACATCTTGACTGTACATGTAATTTTAAAGATAGCCAAACAGGTGTATGTGTAAAATGATTCCTTAAGGGAAACAATTCATGAAGGGATGTATGTAACAAAGAACTCTGACTTTGTATATCAGATTTGGTGAACATATAAAAATAGTAACTATAAAAAACTACAAAAAATAACTCAATAAATAACAGAAAATTACTTCCCTACTTCTTTGCAGAAGAGAATTGAGTTTAAAATGTTCTCTGTAATTGTTTTAATCTAATCTTATGAACTATTTGTCCCCCTACCCTCCCCAAAAAAGCTTACTAGTTTCTTTTGTATTTTCATACTGTTAGCAAAGCAGGAACCTAGCAGAACCAGAATGACACCATTTTAAAATCTCCATCTTCAAATTAGCAAGGCACATTCTTTGCCAGTTATGACCTGTGGTCATAAGATATTTAGAGTTGAGGAAATAGCCTAAGGATACCTACAAGGACACACTCTGACAATAGCAAGTAGTCCAGATGTCACAATACCCATAAAAAAATGCTTTCAAAAATAATTATAGTTATGGTTTGATGTACTTACACACTAAAATGTCCAGGATAATTTTCTTTAAATTGATAAAGTAATACATTTAGCCATGTTGTCAGCCCACTTGCACATAGACACAGATTAGTCTTTACATAGACAAGATCCCTATATAAGAAAAACTCAACACAAAGATCGTGCATTTCTCCACCTGCTTTCTGAGGATACCCTACTCTGTAAAGGAGTAGCTTTTAATAAACTGTCTCTTCTCACTGAACTCTGTGATTCACCTTGAATTCCTTCTCGTGTGAGATCCAAAAACCCTTTCCTGGGGTGTGGATCAAGACCCCTTTTCTGGGAACAGTTGTACAATCCTGATGTGTCAACATTTAATGAGAAATTATTCTAATTAATGTATTTGGCTACTTTTTTTCTGCACAGAAAATATTGGTTTAATTAGATTCCACAAATTAAAATAAACTTAATTACAGTAACTTATAATAACCACCAGATTCTCTGAAAGAGCAGCTATTTCCCATCAGAGCTCTACTGACTATTAAATATTCCTGAAGATAATATTAGCTCAAGAGCCCTTGATTTTGACACTTGATTTTTCCAAATGCTTACAGTAACCACTCAGAAAAGGTTATGATGTTGATACTTTCATTTTAGTTTCTTATGCCCTCATTTTGATCTTTTTTTTAAATCTGGAAAATGTTATAGAGTATTTACCACTACAGTTTACTTTCTGTTTAAGAAATGTGGTAGATATCTCAGCTGAAAATGAAAAAAAAATTAGACTTTTAATTTAATTACCCCATTGGAACATGTTTACAAAAGCACATTCTTCTAATTTTATGGCATAAGAGAACAAAAACTTTCTTAGTTTTTAGGAGACATAGAAAAACCATGTATACTATGTGGATGAGATTTGATGTACTTGAACCTGTAAGCCCAGACACCAATAAAGTTTTTGGTAGTGTCATAATGTATTACAGTTGGCAGTGCTGTCCCAGGCTGTATTACTTATTGGTATAATTAATGAAGATACAAAGAAATACTTATTTTTTCTTATTTAACAAACATGACAATAAATGACTTATAATACAACTGATGATGAAGTGCATCTATATTTCATTATAATTTTTATAATTGTTAGCTTTCCATAGTCAATAACCACTGAACAGACATAATAAATGACATTGTTGTCTTCCAGCTATTTAAAACATCCAGTGTTGCCAATGCTGTAGAGTAATTTCTATTAAATTGAGAAATACTTTTGGTTAAAAAGTCATATATAAAAGACATGACATCACTTACTCTGACCACTCAATAAGGTAACATTAAAATGTATCAAAGAAGGAAATGGTGAGTAAAGAAATCATAGGTTCCCTTGACAATTATGAAACAGATTGTTTATCATTTTTTGGATACTGCAAATACTAAGACTTAACTGATTTCTCTGTGGAAAATTGTCTTTGAGGGTTAACTGATAATAAAGATGAAACCTGCTGAGCCTGATAAGATAAATTTAGTATTTTTAAGCATTACTATTCCACTTGACTAAAATAATGGATTATAATTTCAAGACAAATGACATATAAGAAAGTCATGATGCCATCTTTATGTTAGATGAATATTACTTGTTATATTTTGATTCGTTTCATCAAAAACACGTGAAACCGATGGAAACAAAATTTTCACTGTATGTCTTAATATAATTAGTCATTTACGTATCTGAGCTTAAAACCCATAGATTAACATTTTTGATTTAGTCTAGATTTAATAATAGTATTATACATTTTCCTAGTTCAATAAAAAATATAGTTTAAATACCATTATTACATAAATAAATTTTTAAAAAGTATGATTCTTGAAACATTTTTCTTGTATTAATTACATCAAAGTAGATTTGAGGGTACCTATTACAATGCAAATTTCTGAGACCTAGCCTAAACTTGAGTCAAAATCCTTGGGGATTGGAACTATATAACTATTTTGACAGGACTTCCAGGTAGTTTACATGTATGCTACAACATGAGACCACTGCTTTAGTAATTTTAATTCATGCACGTGAGTATCTTGTCTAAAATTTATAAAGTGAAATGGATAAAAGAAGAAATACTATGTATGTAGCTGCTGTCAGATTTGTCAGTTAGCCCAAAATATGAATATAAAATAATGCTCAAAAATATGTTGGCTCTTTCAAAGACAAAGAAGAAAATGAAATTCAAGAAGAAAAAAATTGAGGTAAAAGAAGATCAAAAAGCAAAGCGTAAGGAATTTAGACAGAAGCTCAAGAAAAATAAGCCAGGCATAGAAAGACAAGTACTGAATGTTCTCACTTGTATGTGGAAGCTAGAAAAGCTGTTCTCATTGAAATAGAGAGTACAACAGTATTTACCAGAGGCTGGGAAAGGTAAGGGGTAGGAGGATACAGCCGGAAGTTGGCTAACAGACACAAAATTGTAGATAGATAGAATAATTTTTTTAGGGTTTTATAGCACTGTAAGGTGAAAATAATTAACTACAATGAATGTATATGTTCAAAAACTAGAAGAGAGGGTTTTTAATGTTTCCAACACAAGGAAATGATAAATGTGTCAGGTGATAGATATCTTAATTACCCTGTTTGATAATTACACATTGCAAACACATATTGAAATACCACACTGTACCCCATAAATGTGTACAATTATCTTGTCAATTAAAAGTATAATAAAGGTTAAAAAAGAAATAGCAGGGAGAATGTGTAGGAAAAGACAAGGTATTTAAAAGGGAAGAAAGAAGATTAAACGATACATTTCTGTCTTTAAGTATAGAATTTAACAGTACAGAAATAGCATCTTGAGTGTCAGAGAGCTGAAACACTGAACAAACTTGTAAGCTTGTAAATGAGGTTTCTAGATTCCTCATATTAGAGATGCTTACAATCAGATGGGCATAGATGCACGTTAGAGAAGATCCTAAGTGGAGAAGTACACTTAGGAGGTTAAGGGTTGAGTTAAAAAGTTTTACTCTTTCCAATTGAATTCAAGAGTTTATCATAGTAAACTAGCAACTGGTTGTGGTTGTTTCTGTTGTGTGCCCAGTAGGGACTGAAGTTCTGTGAAGAATGGGAAGGATGTAGTATCCCTGTTTATTAAGATACTTCATGGCATCCTGGTAAAGGACATGTATAAATAAAACAAACAGAGAACAAGACAAGTCAGTGAATAATCAGGCCTTGGGTTATATGGGAGTGGTTGTCACTTTAGACTGTAACAAAACTTACCAGATGACATAAGTTGAAAAACATACTGTGGATGTTAGACTTCCTTTTAGGGTTGGCTTGATTCAGAGGTCATATGGACAGGAACTTGTGTTACATATTCAGCCTGATCAAATTGTATGATCCTGGGCATGCTATTAAAGTTCTCTGTACTTCACTTTATCTGTAAAATTTCATTAATAAGTAACAAGACCAAACTCATTGAGTTTCGCTGTAAAGAGTAAATGCTATGTTTCTTAGTCAGTTTGGTCTGTTCTAACAGAATACTGTAGGCGAAATGGCTTAAAAATTAACATTTATTTCTCACAATTTTGGGGGCTGGTAAATCCAAAATCATAGTGCCAGCAAATCTGGTGTCTGGTGAGGGCACTTTTCCTCATTTACAGATGGTCATTTTCTCGTTCATACGATGGAGAATAGAGAGAAGAAACATGCTTTTTCTCATCTCTTTTTGTAAGGGCACCAATGCCTTCATGAGAGTCTCATCCTCATGACCTAATTACTTCTCAAAGGTCCTATCTCCAAATATCATCACATTAGGGATTAAGATTTCAACATATGAAATTTTTGGGGTCACAAACATTCATCCCATAACAATATCATGATATCATGATGATTGTCATAGTAAGCAATAAATAAATGGTAGTGCATTTTTTTCTATTCCAATTCAAAACTTTTTTTCTAGATATATGTAGGAAAATGACACAGATGGAGTGTTTGAGGGTAAATTATGTGGTAATGTTAGAAGATATTTATTCTCTATATGAATAATCTATTAAGATATGAGGATAACTTATAGCTATATATAGATGTATAAAAATAAGAACAGGTAAAATTTGTGGATCACTTACTGTGTGCCAAGCACTAAAGTGGGAACTTTATATATGTTTTACTTTTAATAAGCAAAATGGGCTACATAATAAAGGGAGTTGAAATAAATATTGGGTAATGTCAACATGAGACAAAAGTTGATACTGGACTATGTGAAAAAATAGTACAGTTAGTAAAACAAAAATTTAAATCATTCATTCTGATATAAATATTTCAAAGTATCCTTTGAAGAATACATGAATATTTAATACTAATTCAATTTTCTAATATAGTTTTACCACATATCTGCTGTTACAAAAGGGGAAAAGTAACTAAACTCAAATACATAGTGGAGAAGTCACAAATGACTAAATGGAAACAATTACCTTATTTAAAAGTCAAGACATTTTTCCCAGTACAGTTTATCTTTGCAATAAAGCAACAAGTATCTAATAAGGTTAAAATAATGAGATTCAACCTATTTTTCTAACGAATAAATCACAAAAAAGCTATGTCAAAATTAGACCTATTCAGGCAATGGTATTTGTTCTTTTTTCTGAAAAGTCCTAATGAGAGGGTAACTGGTAATTGGACAATTGCTATTGGAATAAGATGGCAGGCAGTGCCATTTGGGTGTTACAGATTTATTTCCTAAAGTGGAGACTATTTCATAAATTTTTTCCCTTACCCTTAAACCTTTCTCTGAGTTAACACTGATGATTATAGAAATGATTTGTTTCATTGAAGACTTCTCCCAGAGAGGTCAAAAGCTGATCACTCAAATAGCCTTGAGAAACCTACTAATGTCTCCAGAAGGTTGCTCTGACAGAATGGATGACACCAATGCCATGGTGTCAAGCCAAGGTAAGAACAACTTGCTGTTAACATAATTATTCCATGATAGAAATATCAAATTACATAAAGTCACAGTCTCCTGAAGCAGTTATTGCTGAAGCACTTTTATTTCATTTTGAAACTGCCTTAGATATCAATTGACCCTGACAGTATGATAAAAGCTAGCTTAGGTCATATTCTTAATACCCACTATATTAGATAAGGAAATATGTATATTTTCTTCCAACACGTTGCTAATCATTGGATTCAGTGTATGTGTACAGAGGAACATGCTATAAAAGTATCTATCAGTAGTAACATTTATATTGTCAATTACTCCTTGTTATTTAAAAAAGTCTAGCAGCCAAGTACTCTATATAGGAAATACAAATAATGTCATAAACCTCTGTGAACAATATGTCTCCTTGATAATAGGAGTGAATTAATAGATTTGTGATGCTGCATGTCAGATAAACTTATGACACTAATACTATAGCTATTATTTTGTTTATGTCTTTGTTGATGATAAGGTAATTGTGTTTTGGGTTGAGTTTATGATAGTGCCTGTTTCTTTAAGAAACCATTTTGACCCAGTGAGACTGAAAATAATTTACAGAAGAACACATGAAAACTATTTGTAATCGTTCTTTTTTGTGGTATTTAAAGTCAAAATGTCACACTTAAAAGTCTGAATTATTCTTTCAGACAGACAAATAGTTAAATAGTATGATCTGCCATTTTGAGGTGACTATCATTAACAGGACCATTAGCATCTAAGAACTTTTCTCTCTCCTAGACCTGGACAATTTGGTTTTGATCTGATAATTTTTGTGCTGAGGCCACTCAATAACTTACCAATAATGACCATCCTGAGGCGTCTGGTGTTGGATTATCTGATGAGTAAGAAGAATGGAATTGCATATAGACTTGAACCTGGCAGAAGTTACAGCCATTTTATGCCATAGATATTTCTTTGCCTCTCTGATATTTCTAACATGATTACAGAAGTCAGTCAGTGACAGATGACTTTTTCCATCCAGTGAAAAACACCTTTGTAATATTTTCATGTCCACAGAGACCACTATAACAGAAAGAGATATTACAGGGATTATTTCTGGCAATATAAGGCAGCCCAGAGGAATTCTTAAGTGGTATCAACCTCCCTAATGTGAAAATCTTAGACAAGCAGATATTACAGATATAGAGAAAAATTGTAACAGCAGTAGCAAATTTTAGAGCAAAATAGAAGACCGAGTTCAGAAGTTGAGATGAATTTCTAATTAACACATGACATAAAGACTGAGTCTGTACTATCTATTCATTCATGAGGACTTAATGAGCATGTTACAGTATGTATTTCCTTTAAAAATAGTTGATTTGACTTATAACAAAGGGATTATTCAGATCTAGGATCATACATTGATGTTTGATTATTATAATATATCAAAAAAGCTAATTAAGCCTGAGTTTGTGGAACACAGACTATCTTTCTCTTTGTACTTATTGATGGATGTTAAACCTTTGAATATTTCACTTTGCTGTTGATATTGTGGTAGGCAAAATAATATTCTGTCCAAAGGTATCCATACTGTAATCACTTGAATCTATAAATCTATAAATATCTGACCTTACATGGCAAAGGGGAATTAAAGTTGCAGATGGAATTCAGATTGCTTTTCTGCTGACCTAAAAATAGGGAGGTTATCTTCGGTCAGTCCATGGGCTCATTGTAATCACAAGTAGAAGAGGAAGGCAGAAGAAGTGGTCAGAGTGATGCTATGTGAGAAGGACTAGACCTCCCATCCATAGCTTGGAAGATGGAGGAAGGAAGTCACAAGTCAAGCATTGTGGATGCTCTCTAGAAGCTGGAAAAAATCGAGAACGAATTTTTCCCTACAGCCCCCACAAAAAAAACATAGCCCTGCCAACATCATGATTTTGGCATAGTGAGTCCGTGTCGAACTTCTGACCTACAGAACTTTAATAAATACATTTGTGATAATTTAAGGCACTAAGTTTGTGGAAAACTAACACAGCCATGTTGTGAAAACAACCAAAACCAACTTACGTTTCCTTTTCGTTTTAGTTCTTCATTAGTTTAATATGCCTTTCAAATATTGCCATAGAGTTGAATATTTTTAGCATTGGTTTTAGTAGTGGTGACTTTTGTTTACCTTTTTAATCTATAGAATATTTGTGAGCTAAATTACTAAAGCTAAATTGAAAATTGAAAAGAAGCTTTGCTTTTGGACTTGTAGTTTTCTTGCAAAAACAACTTAAATAAGATATTTAGAGTCTTTAAATAAGGATTTCTCTACCTGGGCACTACTGACTTTTTGGGCCAGGTAATTATTTGTTGTAGGAAATTATCCTGTACGTTGTTTGATATTTGTTAGTATCTCTGGCCTCTACCCACTAGATGTCAGTAGCATCATCCCTCCTCATACCTCCTTTCTCTCTGAACCTATGACAACCAAAAACTATCTCCAGACATTGACAAATATCTCTGGGGAGCAAAATCTCCCCTCCTCACTGAGAACCACTGCTTAAGGTGAAGTAGCTAATATAAGAACAAAATGAGCAGAGCTTTCATAAATTGGTAATGGCTGTTAAACATTCAGAACACTTTTAAAACAGTCATTAACATGTCAGTAATTTATATTCCAATTATACTAAAATTGTGATTTTTAAATTTAGAAGTTTTGCAGTACTGCTTATACTTTATACTCTCCAGATAGCAGCAATCAATTCTGAGTGTGAAGTGTGGTTTTTTTTTTTCCTCACGGACACTAAATGGTTTTGTGTGATTGTCAGATGGGAATGGCACTAAAGCGTTCTAACCAAAACTTCGTGGTGAAAACTGCTGAAATCTCTTTCCCAGCTTACCGCTGGTTAACAGAGGAATACAAAGAAGTCATTAACTTCACTCTCTCCCACTTTTCCCATACTACAATTATATAATATACCTTATTCTTAAAGCTATTATTTTTTACTGGCATGTTTTACTGATAGGGCATTGATTCCTAAGAAATCAATAAGCACAAACATTACTGGAAATCTAAAGTACACTCTGAATAATTGTGGGGTATCAAGGCCTAAGGCTTGATCGGAAAATACATATAGGAATGCTTATAACATTATCTGTCATTAAGATTTTTAAGAAAAGCTATGATTTTAATATTTAATTTTTTACCTGAGTCTATTTCATTTATTTATTTATTTATTTATTTAGTTAGTTAGTTAGTTAGTTATTTTGAGACGGATTCTCACTCTGTTACCCAGGCTGGAGTGCAGTGGTGCAACCTCAGCTCACTGCAACCTCTGCCTCCCGGGTTCAAGCAATTCTCTCCCTCAGCCTCCTGAGTAGCTGGGATTACAGGTGCCAGCCACCACACCCGGCTAGTTTTTGTATTTTTAGTAGAGGCAGGGTTTCACCATCTTGGCCAGGCTGGACTTGAACTCCTGACCTTATAATCCACCCGCCTCAGCCTCTCAAAGTGCTGGATTACAGGCCTGAGCCACCGCACACGGCCTCCCTGAAACTATTTTAATAGCACTTACAGAACTCATTCAGTAACTGAATACTGAATTTGGAATTTGCCTATGTACTTTAACTCACATCACAGAGGAACCTTGAGCTGATCTTCTCTTTTCCCTAGTCATGAAAAATAAGGCTGGGCGAGGTGGCTCACGCCTGTAATCCCAGCACTTTGGGAGGCCGAGGCAGGCAGATCACGAGGTCAGGAGATCAAGACTATCCTGGCCAACATGGTGAAACCGTACCTCTACTAAAAATGCAAAAATTAGCCGGGCGTGGCAGCGTGCACCTGTAGTCCCACCTACTCAGGAGGCTGAGGCAGGAGAATCGCTTGAACCCGGGAGGCAGAAAAATGCATCAGTGGCCATTTGTTTTGTGATGTGGCCATTGATTTACATCACTTTTAAAAAGAGTATCTCACCTCAAAGTCTGTATTAATTATCTATTTGTTGAATAACAGATTACATAAATTTAGCAGCATAAGATATTGAAAATATTTAATGTCGCACATAATTTATACAGGTCAGGAATTTGGGAGTTGTTTAGTTGGGTGATTCTGGCTGAGGATCTCTCATCAAGCCTCACTTAGTCAAGGTGTTAACTTGGGCCATAATCATCAGAAGGCTTGACTTAGACTGTGGAATCACCTTGCAAGAAGGCTTACTCACATGTCTGGAAAACCTATGCTAACTGTTGGCAATAGGCTTTAGTTCCTCCTAACCTGGATCTTTTTTAGGACTGCTAGTATATTCTCATGGCATGGCAATTGGTTTTTTACAAAATGAGTGATCCAAGAGAGATCAAGGAGAAAGACACTCTGCTTTTTTTGACCTAGTATCAGATGTCACATGCTGTCATTTCTGCAATATTCGATTGGCTACAGTGTGTTACTGCAAGTCCTCTGAGAAACAGAGAGAACTAGCAGAGGCTGGGAGAACTGACAGTCCGTGAGATCACTGACAGACTATGCTAGTCTGACTCTGAGTGAAGGAAAGAGGGAAAGGTAGGGGGAGATCAGGTAGAAGTGTTTTAGATTGCAGTGCGATTCTTAGGAAAGTTTGGCAAGGCTGGTCTCCCAGGAACAGGCCCGCTTTAGTGTCTCAGTTGAACTCAGTCATTGACTGGGAGAAGCCTGTGAGAAGTGTGTCTTTGCCATAAACATCTTGATGAATTTCAGAGCACAGTAGATGGAGCTATTAACAATGCAGCCTACAAGAGGTCTACAAGATGTTTTCTTGTGGTCGGCACAGTCAACCTTTTACTCCACACAGCTTTACTTCTTCACAAAATTTTGAGAAGCAGCTTTCCTATAGTTCTTGTTAACCTCACTTTCTGAGGAGAAACTTAGAACAAGGAGGTTATTGGGACAAACACTTGTGCCCAACTCTGCAGTTGATCTTAGGGACACAATTGGAACTCATCCCCTCCCTCCTCTGCTCTCCATTCTAAATCCCCCTCACCCTCAGCTATCATTTTGCAAGGTCTTAGTGGTGGGATCCAAACCTTTGATCTCAAGGATTTTGAACCCTTGATAACGATGTTCTTCTTAACCTGCAGTGTTTGCACTTGTCTGTTCTGTTAAAATGGGTCAAGGATTTGAAAGGAGGTACTGAGGAGTCACCCGGGTTTCTCATGTTATATCCCTCTTTGTTCCCATTGTACAGAAGCCTTATAGCTTAGGTTCAATTACACCTGCCAGTATAGTCTCATCTTTTTGACTGCTGGTCCCTGGGAACAAGTAAATGTGCTCTGGTGGCAGCTGCCGTTTGTAGCTCAATGACACATTGAGAGAATGCCCCCTTAGAGGGGAACAGGATCTCCAATCCTGCAGAACTCAGAGTTTGCTCAATGGGGACAAGAATCAAAGGGTCTCCAATTGGGCCTTAGGGAGTGATGGTAAGTTAGGTCACTCCAGATTCTATCCTTTGGTTCTAGAACCCATGTGTTTTTCCTGTTAGGGACACAATATCATAGAGGGGTGTCTGATTTAATGAATACACTGCATCTTGAAGGATAGCATTCGTCCTTTCAAAGTTCTGCCTCTGATTTCATGCTTCATTTACATCTTTAGAAACCCAGTCCATAATTTTATGAAGTTACCTAGTTCTGGAAATTATGGTATGTTGATCACACTACTCTACCTCTTTCACTGTGAAGTAGGTCCTCTGGTTAGATGCAATGGTATATGAGCTTTCTTGCCTGTGGAGCAGGTATTCTATAAGCCTGTAGATAGGCTGAGGCTCTGTGAGCTGGAAAGGAGTACCCATACCCAGAATAACTTCTGTTTCTTTGAAGACAACCTACTGGTCCTTCCAAGGGGCCTGATGTATTCAACTTGGTTTCCTTCAGGAATAATGCCATATGGGAAGCTCAGTGTTGGTTCCCTTTGCTGACTTGGACATTTAGAGGAGGCAGCAGTAGTTAGATTAGCTTTGCTAAGTGGGAGTTTATGTTGTTGGGTCCATATACAATTCCTACCACTGTGGCCTCCACATTCATGTGCTCATTGTGCCAGTTCTGGGCTGGCTGATGACATCAAATGAATCCTTTTGAGTATTTCATCATTCAGTGTCTTTCTATGGTGGTTGCTTTCTGGTGAGCGTTAATGAGTGATTCAAAAAAGTCTTCATACTCCATGTCCTCACATATGTGTTCATTTAACTGCCTCTATTAACTAAATTCATGACTTCCTGTGAGTAAATCCTCTTTAGTTGCCTATATAATGTTGCTAGTTATTATAGTAATTGTGACCTCGTGGCTTCTGGAGATTAAGTCCCAATCCTAGTCCTATGTATGTTGAAACATGAGAGTGCTTCTTTAAAAGTGTAAGCCTTCTGGGGAATAATAACATGAAGCATCTATTAGTCATACACAACTTATTGTGAATTAGTATCTCTTCCTAGTACCATCTTCAGAACTGGGTACTGAGAAAAGAAAATTCTGATGGTTAGGGTGGGATAAATGGAGGTGGAGAACTGTATAGGAAAATATAATAATGGAATCTGGACCACCTATTATGGAGAAAAACCTGATAATTTGCTTGCCTCTGGACAATCAGGACATTCAAATAAATAAGCAAAATGGGTACTTGGAAGTGAAGACATCAGGAAGGGAAAGTGACTGGAAAGGGATGGGAAAAAATATGATAACAAACTTCACAATTTGGGCCATAGGTTTACCACACTTTTTGGATTTCTATTTTTGACCAATAACTGTAAGTGATAATTTTTCAATAAGATATTTCCTTGCAGAAAAGGATAAACTGTTTCTGGTAATCTCTCTGTATATTGGGTTCAAATTTGATAAAGTGGAAGAGGTACATGGTTAGGTAAATTTCCTGTGTTTCTACTGATTATATGGCCTTGAAGCAAATGACACTGTTGAGTCTCTGTGAGCCTTAGTTTACACGACTATGAAATTGGAACATAAATACCTAACTTGCATAGTTACTATGAGGATTAGAAGAGATAATAAATGCTTATAAAACACCTGGCACATAGGACATGTATTTTAGTGTTTGACTGTTTGAAGACTGGGTTCAAATCCTGTGTCTGCCACTTAGCTGTGTGACCCTGATAAGTTTTCTAACCTCTGAGCCTCAATTTCCTCATCTTTAAAATGGAGAAATAAATAATACTTAGATTTAGTATTTGTTTTTGATTGAGTGAAATAATGCATCAAAATCTTTAGTGTAATGCCTGACATACAGTACATTCTTAATACACATTTATAGTTATTTCATGTATTTCATGTCTTTAAAAAGTAGCTATTATTGGTTTCCATAACATCAATTTTAGGTCCTTTTAGGCTACTTCTTGTGTCCAATAAACTCTAAAATGGTCAAACAAAAATAAACTTGTAAAATTCAGCAATCTAAGGGTAGAATACAATTAATTTCAGTGGTAGGTACATTCAGAAACTTTTCTTTAGGAAATAAATTTCTAAATTCATGTTGCAGCTATCAGCTTTCATATACTCTTAGTGATGATATTACTTTAACAGGGCACACTATTCTCTATCTATGTAGACACTACAACTGTTAAACAAGAAACATACATTAGCTGCTTAAAATATTGAACTATGAGTTAGAAAAACCTGGGTTCTGACCCTAGCTATATTATTTATTAGTCATGCAATCTTTTGCAAGTCATATAGTATCTCTGAGCTTATTTCCTCACTTATATAAAAGAAAACAATTATCCTTGCCCTAGCTAAGATTGAATGAAGTATTTGCAAAAACACCTTGTGAATGTAAGATAGTGCTTGAATTATTATTAATTATGTGCACAAGCTTGAGGAAAACAGTCAACAAGAAACTATATTTTACATGTCAATGCAACAAACTATAAATACATTTAGAATCCAAATCTTTCAGGTACTAAAGTACTGAAATTTGAGAATCTCGTTTGCCACTATATAAAAAACTCATCTCTGGCTTCCAAATTCCCCTGAGGAAGAGACTGTTACAACAGTGAAATGTCTTTTCTGGCCTTTCTCATTTTTGACTCACATCTAAATACCAAAGACAAAATAAAAGGAAAAAAAAAACACACACACATGCAGGTTTTCCTGTAGAACTAACGTGTGAAAAGCACTGTCTGCGTTTGATGTGTGCCAAAAGCAAATTTGAACAGTTGAGGGAAGAATCAAGATTAGGTGCCACTGGGTGTTTGCCCTATTTTCAGGGTGGCTACACACCAAGTGAGTTTTATTCTCCATTGCCTTGACACCTTTGAGTTTAAACCAGTCTACCATGAGCTTTTGGCACACCCAAAGTGCCTCTAGGCAGTTTCCTTATGCAACACATTGTCTGTTTTTTTCTTTCTTTTGACAATAAACATGATTTCCCAAGTGACACAATTACTATACTCCAAATGTATAGAAATAATAATATTTTCCCCCAGAAACCCGCATCTGTGTGAAATTAAAATGTGTTACATAGGAGGATCAGTTGTTTAGCCAGACAAATGCAGAAATATGTATTTCTTAAAGCAAATAACATTTGATTCCTGCTGTCAATTTCCTGGATTCTGCCTATCATTTTGGCTGAGTGTTGGCACTTCAAAACCGAGAGCAAATGAAACCCATGTCTATTCTGCCATTGACATGCATTGGCAGGTGTCTTTTTGACAGGTGTCATTCTGCTCTTTCTATATAAAGGTATTTCTTGTTCCTTCTGGGCATTTTCCCTCTGGTATTTTTCTCAGTAACTTCTCGTTTTCTTTTCATGGCCAATTTTTTGAAGACTATGTTATTTCTGATTGGCTTCTTTCTCTGAGGGAAGAGTAGGGAAAGAATGACCTGCTGGAATATCATTTTTATAACAACATGCCATCTGTGGGCCATAGATGGAGTATAGGTGATGGAGTTGCTGACGGGACTTGAAGAGAGAGGTACTTTTTGGGATCTAGAAGAGAGAAAGGTCCTGGCCCCTTTAGTAGTAATTCTTCTTTAGTAAGGAAATGGCAGGCAAGTTTTTTTTTTTTTTTTTTTTTTTTTTTTTTTTTTTTAATTGCTGTGGCTTTCTAATGTTGGCTTCCCTGGAGTTTGCTTCTTCAGATTTGCTTCCTGTGGGGTCAAGCTAAAACCTCCCCTTGCCATTTCCAGAATAGCTATGTTGTTCTGCAACAGAAGCTAGGACATGTGTAGACCATCAATGTGGTTTCTTAATCCAGGTTCACTGGCACTACGGTAAATAGAAATCTCTCTATGAGTCTGATGGTCTGATGACATTATTGTAGTTTTGATGAGTTTTTTGTTCTGTTTTTGTTTTGTTTTGTTTTGTTTTTGTGTGTGTGTTTTGTTTTGTTTTGTTTTGTTTTGAGACAGAGTCTCACACTGTTGCCTGGGCTGACTGGGTTGGAGTGCAACGGCGCGATCTCGGCTCACCGCAACCTCCACCTCCTGAGTTCAAGCGATTCTCCTGCTTCAGCCTTCCAAGTAGCTGGGATGGCAGGCGCCCGCCACCACTCCCGGCTAATTCTTTTGTATTTTTAGTAGAGACGGGGGTTTCACTATATTGGCCAGGCTGCCCTTGAACTCCTGACCCCGTGATCCATCCGCCTCGGCCTCCTAAAGTGCTAGTATTACAGGTGTGAGCCACTGAGCCCAGCCTGTTCTGTTTTTTACATAAGTATTTTAACAGGAAAATCAGAGGGAACATATCAGGCATTATTATCTTGCCATTTTAACCTGGCATTAACAAAAGTGTTACTTCCCGTTTTTTTATTCAATTGTTTGCTTTTTTTTTTAGAAATTAGAGTGCACCTTGCCGGGCGTGGTGGCTCACGCCTGTAATCCCAGCACTTTGGGAGGCCGAGGCAGGCGGATCATGAGATCAGGAGATCCAGACCATCCTGGCTAACACGGTGAAACCCCGTCTCTACTAAAAATACAAAAAATTAGCCAGGCGTGTTGGCAGTCGCCTGTAGTCCCAGCTACTCAGGAGGCTGAGGCAGGAGAATAGCATGAACCCAGGAGGCAGAGCTTGCAGTGAGCCGAGATTGCGCCACTGCACTCCAGCCTGGGCGACAGAGCGAGATTCTGCCTCAAAAAAAAAAAAAAAAAAAAAAAAAAAGAAAGAAAGAAAGAAAGAAATTATAGTGCACATTAATACCTATTCTGTATTTCCCCTGAGATAATGTGTTTCACTCCTAAACAGAATTGAGCCTGCCATGTGAGCAGCTTCTTACTAGTATACTGCCACCCACAGCAACTTTCACTTGCTTTGGAGATTATCATCACTGCTCGCCGAAGAGTAAGAACAAAGGAAACTGGGATTTAGGTTCAGTAATCTGGCTTCCTTGTTATAAACTCCATGAGAATGGGCACCCTTTATTTCTTCATCATTTCTGCTTTGCCAGCATTAGCATAGTATCTGACATATGATAAACATGTAATAAATATGTTGAAAGAATTCCTCGTGTTTCTGAAAATTGTAACTGTGGCCCAAAGATTACAGTGAGGCTCTGGAGGCTGTGTGTATTTAGGGGGGGAAAAGTTTCTATAAAGAGGGCTTCTTCCCCATTAAAAAGTGTACAAAAGAATGCCTCAAAAATAATGTCTGAAAACTATGTCTTAAAAAATAAAAATAAGCCTCAAAAAAAGTCTCAGAAGAAGACATACATGCAGCCAACAATCATGGGAAAAAAAGCTCAATACACTGATCATTAGAGAAATGCAAATTAAAACAGTAATGTGATACCATCTCACAACAGTCAGAATGGCTATTATTAAAAAGTCAAAAAATAACAGATGCTGGTGAGGTTGTGGAGAAAAAGGAATGAGCATACACCGTTGGTGGGAGTGTGTATTAGTTCAACCATAGTGGAAGACAGTGTGGTAATTCCTCAAAGACCTAAAGACAGAACTACCATTAGACTCAGCAATCCCATTATTGAGTATATACCCAAAGGAATATAAATTGTTCAATTATAAAGACACATCCATGCGTATGTTCATTGCAGCACTATTCACAATAGCAAAGACATGGAATCAACCCAAATGCCCATCAATGATAGACTGGATAAAGCAAATGTGGGACATATACACCATGGAATGCTATGCAGTCATAAAAAAGAATGAGATCATGTTCTTTGAAGGGACATGAATGGATCTAGACGCCATTATCCTTAGCAAACTATCACAGGAATTGAAAACCAAATACCGCATGTTCCCACTTAGAAGTGAGAGCCAAATGATGAGAACACATAGACACAGTGGGGAACAACACACACCGAAGCCTATCTGAGGGAGAATGGTGGGAGGAGGTGGAAGATCAGGAAAAATAACTAATGGGTACTATGCTTAATAGCTGGATGATGAAATAATCTGTACAACAAACCCCCATGACACACATTTACCTATGTAACAAGCCTACACATGTACCCCTGAACTTAAAACAAAAGTTTTAAGAAACATTTACCATGTAAGAGAAAACATTAGAGCATAGGTCATGTGAGCTGAGACTCTCGAGACAGACTGAGTCAAGCTCAGGCTCTCCTGTGCCTTTCCTGCAGGGCTTTTGGATCAGATTCAAAATTGGACTACGAGATTGGTAATAGCACCTATTTCTTGAATATTGGGCAGATTTTATGAACTGATAACATTTAAAGCATATAGTAAACAAAAAAGGAAAATAAGTTCTTATTAAGTGGCAGAGTGGAGGTAGAGATATCTACATGTAAATCTAGGCTTTTCAACTTCCTTTCTTTTGAAGCTTCAGATCTGCAAATTTGATATTAGGAAAGCAAGACCACTTAACTTGACAGTTTAACTTCAGCTTACCATTTCACTCTTTTCACAAATTTGTTGCTAGGACTTGAGACCTTCCTTAGCCTTCTCTACCCCAAAAAAGTCTGACCCATGGGATTTTGTGCAGACAGTTTATTATTGAAAGTGATTCCAAGGAAGAAGAGCAGGAGACTGAGACAAATGGAGTAAGGCATCTGGTTTAAAACAAACAAAAACACTAGTATGAGCAGGGAACAAAATACATACAGCAACACTAATTTATTAAACCTTGAATGTGTGTATCTATGTGTATATCTGAGAATGGTGGAGTAAATAGAACACTCAAGGATATTCGGAGTGACCAAGTTAAAGGAGAAGGTACAACTCAGAGTTAGTTTTGTTAGTCGTAAACAGCATTGGTTATGGGGAACAAGGCTAAAACATAGGCTAAAGTGAGCTGTGACTTAATGTTCCTTGTGGAAATTATCATTCTCCACACATTTCACCCTTTATTTTATCTCTTCTTTTCCACACTCTTGTCTTCTTTCTTCTAAAACAGACACACACACACACACACACACACACACACACACACACAAGCATGTGCACACGCACACCCAGTTTTGCAGGTGCCCAGAAAAACCAAAGTAAAAGGCAAGTCTCATTACAAGGTTGCTACTTTATTTCCCTTGAGTCAGTTTGAGTTTTCCTTTACCTCTGCGATTGGAGCATTATCTTAGTTTTGTTATTGGTTAATTTGACCCAGAATTTTAAAGGCAAAATCTCTGCTTTGTTCTACACTGTACATCAATAAGATGTGGGTGCATTTTCAAATCTTGCCCAATCCTTAGAGAATGTGTTCTCATTATTTTCAACAGGGTTTTTTGAGTGATATTTGAAATGTCAATAATTCAGTCCAACTAACATTTAATAAGTGCCCATTATAATCGGTGAATTAACCTTAAGGAAAAAAAAAGAAGATGCCATGCCAATAATGAAAGTGCAAAGAAAGAAAACAAGGCTGATTTTGAGGTTTCTAAATTGACTTACTAGGTGGATAGAAATGATATTACGATATGGAGTAAAGAAGAGTTTTGTTAGTGGAAATACTTAGTTTGATTTTTAAATTTGTTACTCTGAGTTGCCACAAGACAGACAAAGTTGCCTGTCTAGTTGTTATTGGTGGCTATTGAACATGTTGTGGATTTAGCAGGGAAATATACATGCTAGGGATTTAGAAATCATTGGTATATATATGATAGTTCCAGTTATAGACATAAACGAGAAGGTCCAGAGAGATTGTACAGAATTAGGAGATAAGAGGTCTGAGAATGGAACCTTGGGGGAACACTTAAGGGGAAGTAAGGGAAAAAAGAATAAATGAAAGAAACCAATGAACCTATTATAAAGCTATGAGGAAAGCCGAGATCAAGTGGTATCATAAAAGCCAAGGAAAGAAAGTTTTTCTAGGAGAACAAAGTCAACAGGATCAAATGCCAGTGAGAGGGAAAATAAAGTGGAGAGATAACTAAAAAGAGACCATTTAATTTGTACATCCAAGCAAAGATTTCAGTAGAATTGTGAAGGTGGCAGTCAGATGACTGTGGGTTGAAGAGTGAGTGAAAAGTCAGCTCGTCTTTCAAAAAGTTTAATGTTACAGTAAGGAGAAATATGACAGAGAATTGGAATTGGAGAAAGGCTTGGTCATTTTTGTTGATGGTTTGGTTTTGTTTTGTTTTAACATAACAAATACTTCAGCATGTTTGGATAGAGAGGTGAGAAAGAAAAGAAAGAGAAAATAAAATTTGTATTGTGTGGGAAAGGATGAGATGAGGCATAAGGTGGAGGAATTTGTCGTGGCAAGACACAGGGACATTGTCCACTGGGGCAAGAAGGAGATTAGTTTTTAAGTGAATTGAGAAATTATAGGAGGTATGGGAAAGTAAAGAGATCGTACGAGGTATAGGTATGAAGGCACAAACACATCTGCTATTATCTCTTTTCTTTTTGTAGTAGAGACCAAGTGTGTGCCAAGTAGTAAATATGTTTTAATTTTTAAATTGTTTTCTAAAAGTCATTGTGATAATTTATAACTAAACTAGTAAGAAATCATAGAAACTATTGATTCTTATATGACTGGTTGTTTCACATTTTGGTAACGTCTAATTTGCCTTTCTCTCTGAGAAACTTTAGAAAGCACAAATTTTCTCAGTATTTTGACGGGATGCTCCTTCATTTTAATTAAATAGAACTGGATTTGAAGTACACCATATTTTAAATTTTTAATAATATTTCAGTAAATGATACTTATTACATAAAATTTACCACACCAAAAAAGCATACCTTTGAGAGTATATATAATGCTCTTCATGAAATGGAATGTTCTAAAATTTGCGTAGATACTGTGTTTCAAAGAAGGATTTTAATGACACAAGAAAGTCAATATAGTATTGAAAATGATAATTGTTCAGCTAAATCAATGTAGTTTGGATTGTTTGCCTCCATCAGAACCCTAGTTATAAAATTTCAGTACTTTTCCTTCTTCATTCTCACGTATCTAATGCTTTCTTCTTAAAACTCTTCTATTTGAAAAGCTGGTTTTATAACTTTGTTGTCACTCATTACATGTTTACCCATCATGTTTCTTAAACTACTCACACAACTTTCAAAATGTTTTCCTTCATAATACTTGTTCTTAACATGAGTCCAACCAACAAATAACTTCTAAAATTTCTGCTCTTTCACATAATTGAAATCTCAGGTAAAACCTCTTGCTTATAACAAGAAAAAATAGATGGAAGGGTTGGATAGAAATACTATGCATTTGCAGAAAAAAAACATCATTACATTTCAAAGCAGGTGTCTTTTCATAGATGGATTTAACTACTTCTTTCTCCAAATGACATCTGTGTTTCACTTGTAGCAACTTATTATAGCCCATGCTTTTCAATTGCAACATTTATTGCATAAATAAAAATTGATGAGTGTATTAGCCCATTCTCATGCACTAACAAAGACATACTTGAGACTCACTAATTTATAAAGGAAAGAAATTTAATTGACTCACAGTTCAGCATGGCTGGGGAGGCCTCAGAAAACTTACAATCATAGCAGAAGGGGAAGCAAACACATCTTTCTTCACATGGTGGCAGCAAGGAGAAGTACCAAGTGAAGGCAGGGAAAACCCTTATAAAATCATCAGATCTCGTGAGAACCAACAAGAGAACAGCATGGAGGTAACTGCCACCATGATTCAATTACCTTCCACCAGGTCCCTCCCATGAAATGTGGGGATTATGAGAACTACAGTTCAAGATGATAATAGGACACAACCAAACTATATTATTCCACTCCCGGCCCCTACCAAATCTCATGTCCTTACATTTCAAAACACAACCATGCCTTCCCAACAGTCCCCCAAAGTCTTAAGCCATTCCAGCATTAACTCAAAAGTTCAAGTCTAAAGTCTCATCTGAGACAAGGCAAATCTGTTCCATCTATGAGCCTTTAAAATCAAAAGCAAGTTAGTTACTTCCTAGACACAATGGGGGTTCAGGCATTGGGTAAACACACCAGTTCCGAATGAGAGAATTTCAATATTTAGCTGAGAGGAACTTGAAAAACCTAGAACTTTCATAAAAGATGGCAATCAGGCTATAATATATATTGTTACTGTTATTTGGTCTTGCAAAAAGCTAAAAAGAATTATTTTTGCTTGTTTCTTTTCTATATTTTACAAAAGGTATGTTAAAAATCATGTAGTTATTTACATTAGTTTTTCATAGACTAAATTTCAATTATGGAAAAACAACACTAATAGAAAACACCAAGACTCATTTTAACCACAAGCTTAAATTTCTACAAAAGCAAAAATACAAATAATACACATAAACATACATAAATATGTGTACTAGAACAACTTCAGACCGTAAATGAAAATTTATAGTATCCAAGAATCTAGGTGGAGTTATGCGCTTTTATTACAATGACCTACTGTATTTTTGAATGAATATGTAAGCCAACATTCAATTTCCTGTTTTTTTAAAAAAGTAATAACTTTTACTTTAGGTTTGGGGGTATATGTGGTTTTTGTTACATGGTAATCTCATGTTATGAGGGTTTGCTGTGCAGATTATTTCATCACCCAGGTATTAAGCCTAGTGCCCAATAGTTATTTTTTCTAAACCTCTCCTTCCTCCTACTTTCCACCTTCAGGTAGGCCCCAGTGTGTTGTTTCTCTTTCTGTGTCCATGTGTTCTCATCATTCAGCTCCCACTTGTAAGTGGGAACATGCAATGTTTGGTTTTCTATTCCTGCATGAGTTGGCTGAGGATAATAGCTTCCAACTCCATCCATGTCCCTCCAAAAGACACTATCTCATTCCTTTTTATGGCTGCATAGTATTCCATGGTGTATATGTGTCACATTTTCTTTTCTTTTTTTTTTTTTGAGATGGAGTCTCACTCAGTTGCCCAGGCTGGAGTGCAGTGGCGCGATCTCGGCTCACTGCAAGCTCTGCCTCCCGGGTTCACGCCATTCTCCTGCCTCAGCCTCCCAAGTAGCTGGGACTACAGGCACCCACCGCCACGCCCGGCTAATTTTTTGCATTTTTAGTAGAGATGGGGTTTCACCGTGTTAGCCAGGATGGTCTCGATCTCTTGACCTCGTGATCTGCCTGCCTCGGCCTCCCAAAGTGCTGGGATTACAGGCATGGGCCACCGTGCCTGGCTTATGTATCATATTTTCTTTATCCAGTCTATCATTGATGGGCATTTAGGTTGATTCCATCTTTGTAATTGTGAATACTGTTTCAATGAACATATGTGTGCATGTGTCTTTATAATAGAATGATTTATGTTCTTTTGTGTATATACCCAGTTATGAGATTGCTGGGTCGAGTAGTATTTCTATCTTTAGGTCTCTGGGGAATTGGCACACTGTCCATCCGTTAGTTGTGGGAGTGATCACCTCAAGCTTTCTTGAGAATAAGACAGGTACTAAAAAAGCATATCAATAAATAAAAGTGATACATTTATTATATTAAAAAATGCTTGCCATCATTTGCTTAGAGTATACTGTTGTCTTATTCTTCTATTTATCAATCTAGTACATTCTTGATGTCTGCCAGCCTCTTTTCTTTCTTATGTCCTTTCATTCTGGACATCCTTCAGGGTTTAATCTTGGATATTTTAACAATTCAGCTATTTCATCTCTCAAAAAGGTTTAAACTACCACCTGTCAGCAAAAATTTAAACTTTGGCTTTGATTATTGACTCTTGTCCTAAATAGCTAGCTTACCCTCAATATTTTACAGCTCTTCAGCATGGCATATCTATGTGTACTCTATTAATTTGTACCTTGATTAATTTTTGAACTTTTCCTTGAGTAAGCCTACATTTTAAAGGCCATTCTCATCTCAAGGGAAGAGGCAGTTTTCCATTTCTTTTGCACCTTTCCAAAGCTCCTAGTAATGTGCTATTATTATGGACATCTAATAAAGGTGTTGAAAAGCAAAAAAAAACAGATGCTGGTGAGGATGTGGAGACATAGGAATGCTTTTACACTGTTGGCCGGAGTGTAAATTAATTCAACCATTGTGGAAGACTGGCGATTCCTCAAGGATCTAGAGCTGGAAATACCATTTGACCCAGTGATCCCATTACTTAGTATATACTCAAAGGATTATAAATCATTCTACTATAAAGACATATGCACATGTATGTTTATTGCAGCACTATTCACAATAGCAAAGACTTGGGACCAACTGAAATGCCCATCAATGATAGACTGGATAAAGAAAATGTGGCACATATACACCATGGAATACTATGTAGCCATAAAAAAGAATGAACTCATGTCCTTTGCAGGGACATGGATGAAGCTGGAAGTCATTATTCTCAGGAAACTAACACAGGAACAGAAAACCAAACACCGCATCTTCTCACTCATAAGTGGGAGTTGAACAATGAGAACACATGGACACAGGGAAGGGAACAACACACACTGGAGCCTGTCGGGGGGTGAGGGGCAAGGGGAGGGAGAGCATTAGGACAAATACCTAGTGCATGCGGGACTTAAAACCTAGATGATGGATTGGTAGATGCGGCAAACCACCATGGCACATGCATACCTATGTAACAAACCTGCACATTCTGCACATGTATCCCAGAACTTTAAGTAAAATTAAAAAAAAAAAAAAAATGAAAGCAAACAGATTGCTTAATCTGAGTTTTACTCCATCATTTCTGAGTTTCAATCATGTGCACAGCACTATCAATATAGCGATTAATAAGACGGTTCTTCATGGAACTCACAGTTTGGGAATGGGAGACAGATACATAAACAAATTCAATCAATTTGCTAAGGGAGGTAATACAAGGTACAGAGGTAACTCAGAGCGAGTAGTGAATGCCTATCAGGAAGTGAGGAGATGAGACTCAAGTATCTTCTGATATTTTAGAAATAAGAAAAGTAAAGTATCCATTTGATAGGCAGTCGGATGGTAAAGAAGGACAGACAAAAGGGCTGCACAACATGTTTCTGAATAATTGAGAGCCTCCTGTAATATATTTTCTGACATGAAGTAGTTCTTTACACCAATGATGAAGCTCTCTTTTCAGAGTTGACTTGAACTACATCAGAGTCCTTGGGAGGTTATTTTATTCCCCTTGCAAATGGGTTTCAGCTGAGTTTCATTGAGTACAATAAACTGAGATGAAAATTTAAAATATATAATGAAAATTAACATTTTACTAATTTTATTTCGTGGAGTTCATCTTTGAGCATATTAAAATATCAATAATCATTTTTTGCCCAAAGTCAGATATTCTGGCATTGCAGTCTAATTTGAATCTCCTGGCAAACCTAGTACTACTTAGCTTCAGGAAAACTAACTGAAAACTAATTTCTGTTACCACTGCGCCCTTTGAAGTTTTAATTTAAATGGAAATGTGAGGATTACAGAAATCTTGCATATTTTTGGTTGTTGTTTCAATTGGCAAACAGTAAAAAAAGTTTATGTAGATAATCATAATTTTTGGTAAGTCTTACATAAATGCAGAAGAAGGAAATTATAAACTATAAAACCAAAGCTCATCTTGATGCCTAAAGAGCCAAGAAACTTTTTTTAATTATATTTTTTTTGCTTGAGAAAAATAGTTTAAATATTTCCTAGGTTTGCTAGGCTTAAAAATGACAGCTCTGTTTTTAGACATTTAATTGCTCCTTGGAAATAATTATTTGTGCAAGTAAAGTTTCTGTACCAGTCTGCAAATTTTTGCTGCCCTCTGTTGGCTTGCTGAGAAATCTATAAACTGCCTTCTAATGATAAAGGAAAAATGAAACTTGAACAGAACTGAATGGAGTTTTAGGGATCATTCAGTTCAACATCTGACCTCCACATGCAATCACTTACACATTTAAATTACTTTAAAAAAAGCAAGAAACTACCAGAAGCACAGATGTATGTGTGTAGATAGTTAACGGCATTTTCAAAATCTCCTTTTTTTTTCTTTCTTTCTTTCTTTCTTTTTTTTTTTTTTTTTTTGAGACGGAGTTTCGCTCTGTCGCCCAGGCTGGAGTGCAGTGGCCAGATCTCAGCTCACTGCAAGCTCCGCCTAGCGGGTTCACACCATTCTCCTGCCTCAGCCTCCCGAGTAGCTGGGACTACAGGCGCCCGCCACCTCGCCCAGCTAGTTTTTTGTATTTTTTTTTTAGTAGAGATGGGGTTTCACCGTGTTAGCCAGGATAGTCTCGATCTCCTGACCTCGTGATCCGCCCCCTCGGCCTCCCAAAGTGCTGGGATTACAGGCTTGAGCCCCCGCGCCCTGCCCCTCTTCTTTTTTTGTTTTTAAGGTAAGGTCTTGCTCTGTTACCAAGGCTGGAGTGCAGTGAGCATGATCTTGGCTCACCGCAACCTCTGCCTCCCATGTTCCAGTGATTCTCATGCCTCAGCCTCCCGAGTAGCTGGTACTACAGACATGCGCCACTACGTCCAGCTAATTTATATATTTTTTGTAGAGACAGGTTTTACTATGCTGGTCAGGCTGAGCTGGAACTCCTAACATCAAATTATCCACCCGCCTCAGGCTCCCAAATGCATTTTCAAAATTTTATTCATGGTGCTGTCATCCATTTTAAAGCAAGCAATAATTCGGGCAAATAAATGACAGAACAAGTCAGAATGTATTTTTTCCCCCAAATTTAAACACTCTAAAATACATTTAAATCATCCCTGAGTATATGTATACAAACTAACAGCCCATACTTTTAACATAATCCACCTTGTGGACAAAACAAAAGAGATCACAGTCCTTTTCCACTTGGCAGACATTAAATGAAGGGCATGAGCTGGGTATGGTGACCCATGCTTGTAATCCCAGCACTGTGGGAGGCCGAGGGGGGGGTGGATCACTTGAGGCCAGGAGTTCAAGACCAGCCTGACCAACATGGTGAAACCCCTTGTCTCTACTAAAAATACAAAAAATTAGCCAGGTGTGTTGGCAGGTGCCTGTAACCACAGCTACTATGGAGGCTGAGCCAGGAGAATCACTTGAACCTGGGAGATCATGCCATTGCACTCCAGCCTGGGCAACAGAGTGAGACTCTGTCTCAAAAAATAAATAAAATAAAATAAAATAAAATAAAATAAAATAAAATAAAATAAATGAAGGGTGTATTAGTTTGTTCTCACATTGCTAATAAAGGCATACCCAAGACTGGGTAATTTGTAAAGGAAAGAAGTTTAAGGGATTCACAGTTCCAAATGGCTGGGGAGGCCTCACAATCATGGCAGAAGGCAAATGAGAAGCAAAGTCACATCTTACATGGCAGCAGGCAAGAGAGCTTATTCAGGGGAACTCCCATGTATGAAACCATCAGATCTCATGAGACTTAGTCACTACCATAAGAACAGTATGGGGTAAATTGCCCCCATGATTCAATTCCCTCCACCTGGCCCCACCCTTGACACATGGGGATTATTACACTCAAGGTGAGATTTGGATGGGGACACAGCCAAACCATATCAAAGGGGATGATTGCTCCCTTCATAAATTGGTCTTTGGACTCATTTTCTTCTCTGTCTATACCTTGCTCCCTTCGATTTTGACAGTGAATAAAATAAGAAAATTTGTCTGTGCATTATAGGCATGGTGAACATGCTCCAAGGAAAATGACAGGTCAGAGAGGCAGTAGCAAAGGACATTTCTGATGGCCTCAATCATTCCTTGATTGTATTTAGAATTTGAAGAACACACTCCCCATTCCCCACTTTTGCCACTCTTTCTTCCCAGCTTAGCCCTTTTGAATGTTGTGATTTATAATGAAACCATGCTTTTGGCTTTCTAGTCATTTGCCTTTTCAGAAAGATTTGTTTCAACAAGTGAATTCACCAAGTGAAAGTTTTTCCTATAAATATCTCTGTCAGAAATAAACGTACTATATACATCACATGCAAATTGAAAAATCTGAACTATCTCCAATAAACATGTAAATGTAACGAGAAAAATTCATGATCTTCTACATCATTATCCCTGTTCTAGAGCCTCTGAACAAAATGAAAGTGTGCAGGAAAATGGCTTTCAGACCAGACCCACTGTTCCTCTTACAGTACATGCTATATGGATCATTCACATAATAAGTTACAATATGTTGTAGCAATTCAGCGCAGCACACTTTGCTGATATTTGTACCATGATTGTACTAAGAAAACGTTATTATAAAATATTCACATGCATATAAACCAATTGGAAAGCCAGAGCTCTGCTTAGAATTAGACTGTCATATTTTATTCCTACTCTTATTTTAACCTTGAAGAAATAGAAAAAATAATTATGCTCTGTATACTTAAAGGACAGATACTGTTTTTATACTGTATGATATATTAAATAATTTATTTCCTCAAATAAATATTTGCTTCATTTATATTGTTCACATATTGGGTTTAAATACACCTTCATTTTTATGTGTAGTGGTTTCTACGGAAAAGCAGAAGTGAGATACATAAAAGAAGAAAAGCTGAATAGCTGGGAGAACCCAGAGTGGCAGCAATTTTATAGTAGAAGAAGGAAACTCATAAATATCAGAACAGATGATTAGAAGTCTGTGTATAAGAGTGGGTTGAAGTAATGCAGTTTTAAAACCATGAATTTTTGGCATATGTTTAGATAAATCACTGGGGCAGAAATTAGAGGAGAAAAGTGAAATCCCATCTACCACTAAACATTTTGTTTCAATTAGTGCCTTATGATATAACCACAGAGGGTGGATAATAGTGAGGAATCCTACTGGCCTAATGATAAAAGGTGCTAGGCAAATGATTCGTCTTAATCTTGGTTAGTGACTTTAATATTACACCATTTGCTATATATGCAACCTAGGAAAAGAGAACTGAGAACCCCAAAGTAATTTGTTTGAAAGATTTATAACTATGTGAGACAGTCAGAATAGTAAGAAGATTTTTCCCCTGAAGAGAACATCCAGTATACAAACGTTTTCATGGGCTGTTTTGCTTAAAGGAGTAAATAGGCACTCTAAGAGTTAGAAGAAAAATAAGTATAGAAACATATCCTCATCAGTAACTCTAAGTGCTCCATTGAAAATTCAAGGATACATGTCCTTAAAAGAAAAAGAGTGTTTTGCTTGTTTCGTTTTTTGTTGTCTGATAGAGTATTCATGTATTGCAGGTTATTATACTATTTGAGACAATAAAAGAATGGATCCTCTGTTTTAACTCATTAAATGAGAACAACAATTCTGAACACTATTTTTTTCTTGGCTTGATCCCTGAGTTTCATGTGTATATCCATACTTTCATAGGTTTATTGAGCTTATGCTGTGTGTAAATCATAAATGTATGAAAGCACATATATAAACACATATGTCCACATATACTCATATGGACACATACTTTCTTAGAGACCCAAAACAAAGCACAGAAAAAGAAATCATTTACAGGGATATTAATAAATAACTTATGTTTGTTAAAAAATTAATTTAGAAAAGTAATGCATGATTTCTTTAAAATAATTCAAGCACCATATTTGTGAGGTAAAAAAATGTGCAAAGTCATCTGTCACCTTCTCCTCATCATAATAAGAAATTTCTGTTTGTGATCCAATGTGTATCCTTCGAGAACTCTCTTTTGCTCTCGCTGTGTCTCTCATATCATATATTAGGGGCATGTTTGCCTGTACTGTTTGTGAAAGAGACAGAGAGAGAGAAAGAGTAAGAGAGAACATCTATTCTGCTACTTGGTACTTTAGTAATTTACCTTGAGCATCTAACTATTTTAATACATATAGATCTACAAAATTATTTTTAAAGTGCATAATATAAAAAAATTGATAGATAATTTCCTTTAAAAAAGTTTTAAAGGAAACTTTAAGATGTGCAGCACAATTTAAGGTGTACAACACAATCTATGTGTGTATACACACACACACACACGCATTATACAATGTCCTTCAGGTTCATCCGTATTGTGACAAATGATAGGATTTTCTTCCTTTTTATTATTTTATTATTATTATATTTGCTTTTCTTCTTTCATATGTATACATGTGTACACACGTTGTGGAATGAATAATGAAGCTAATCAATAAATCTATCATCTCACGTACTTTTTGTGATGAGAACATTTAAAATTTACTTTGCTATGCAATTTTCAAGTATATAACAACTATTATTTACTACAGTCATCATTCTGTACAATAGATCTCCAGAGCATATTCCTTCTATCTAACTGACACTTTGAACCCTTAAATCAACAGCTCTTCAACTTACCTACCCTCCACCAGACCCTGGTAATCAACATTTTACTCTATCTCTATGAGTTTGACTATTTTTGATTCTACATATAAGTGAGATGTGGCATCTGTCTTTCTGTGTCTGACTTATTTTACTTAAAAATAATATCCTTCGGGTTCATTTGTGTTGTGACAAATGACAGGATTTCCCTCTTTTTATTATTTTATGATTATTTTTTCTTTTCGTCTTTCTTTTTATGATTGAATAGTATTTCAGTGTCTGGATTACCACATTTTTAAGCCATTCATCCTTTAATGAACACTTAGGTTGATTCCGTGTCTCAGCTATTGTGAATAATGCTGCTATGAATATGGGAATGCAGACATCTCTTTGACATTCTCATTTTATTTCCTTTTAATCATTTCTTATTGATGTAGAATCAGGTTGTTTCCAATCTATCACTATTACAAACAATATTTTAAAAACCCAGTTTTTTATATATATATATTATATATATATATGTATATAATTGTGAATGTTTGCAAGCTTTTCTGTAGAACAGATTCTTAAAAGTGCTCTGCGAAGTCAAATGGTAAGCACAAATTATTTCCAAAGAACTTCACCTAATATCTAGTGCACCCAGACAAACATTAACCTTGTGATTACAGAATCTATAAGGGGTACTTGTTACCCTTGTTTGTCCATCTTGGGAATCAGAATCTTGTTTGCAATAGTCAGGAGGTCAACCCAGCTCATTATTGGGCACAACAAAAGCATATATGACCTTTTTGAAGAGAAAATAATTGTTTAATTGAATTTGACTGTCTCTGTGAATACTACATAATTCTCCTTTATCTATATCAACTCTCTCTGTGTGTGTGCAAAATAATTGTTTATTTCAGTTTGGCTGTCTCCATGCATATTATATAGTTCTCTGCACTGTTTTTGAGATATATTAGCCATGTCATGTGATTAATGCAATAGTTTTTAGCTTGATTGCTTCTGTGTTCTTTTTCAATAACTGCTTATTTTTACTGACTTCCATGCCATTCTGGCCATACTGGGATTGTTATGTATTTGCATAGAGGTCTTTAATCTGTTTCTACTTATGAGTTTACATGAAAATTTTTTTACATAAAATCTTTATCAAAGTACTTTGACCTGAGGCTCTGCTTCTATCCAACATGATATGCCCGACACACTATGCCCAACACAACTTTCCACTTTATTCATTCACCTGGGAATGACGGTTCCAGCATGGCTCTATTTAAATACTTCGTAGTGTGTGAAATCTGTATTTTATCAGTATTTCAGTACTGTAGTGATGAGAGGAGTATTTTAACCACTTTTGAGTTGAGGGCAAGGGGACTTAGACTGATTGGGGTCTGAATTGTGCCACAGCACATTCTTTATAATACCATTAACAACCTTCTGCATACAGCTATCTGTCACTTCAGCCCTGTCCCCATCTGCACCACCCAGGTCTATCAACATTATCTCACTCTCACTAAGCCATGTTAGCAGGCACAGTGTCCTACACATAATAGGCATTCAAATGTTTGTTTAATAAGTGAATGATTTTATCAATCCTACTGACAGATTATTCTACAAAGAAATTTGCTAAAACCCTGAAATATGCCATATTGTCATTTCACTTTGGAGAATTTGGAAGGAACTGATACAAATTAAACATGCCACCTCAAAACTTTGTGTTTTAGAAATCTGCCATATAACCTTACTTTTCTCCCACAGATATGAAATGCTGGAGGCCATTATAAACTGGTCATTCACCATTAACAGCACCCTGCTATTGTTTTTCACTGTGCTCTTAGTATTCTCTTAGCTTTTTGTTGTCAGAGGAATGAATGGTTAGTATTTTAGCACAGTGGTTATAATCAGTATTATTAGGTATTTAGCATTAGTCACTATAAATATTCTATCATCCATTAAAATATGGGAGAATTATATCCTGTAGAAACGATCAACACTTAAAACATTGACCTTTTCAGTGTTCTAATATATCACATCTATTCTGGTTTCCCCTGAGTGCCTACTCTGAGTAACCTATAGGGAGCAAGTGAAGTGGCCAGTCATTCTAAATACAAAATATTTGAAGGTCAACTATAAAAATAGTCAATTAATGCCAGGACATAAATCATCATAAGCAGAGAAGACTAGTTATCAAAACAGAATTCATCCTCAGTCACTTTAATGAGAACAAAAAATGGCAGGGAGGTAACCTCTTTTGATTCATGTAGTGCCTACAGATCCGTGGACTGCCTGAGGTAGCATTGGAGTTATTATAGATGTTATTCTATTGCAGATGAATGATGATGCCTTGGACTCAGGATTGGTGTGTGACATTTCTGTTTTCTTCTCTGTCCCATCACTTTTGATTAAAGTCAAATGAAAGATCATTTCAGTAAGAATGCTTAGAGTTCAGTAAGAATGCATGTTGATTCATGCTTTCTTACTGAACTCTAAGCATTCTTACTGAAAAGAAACTGCCTAATTTCAGTGTCTAATAAGACACTGAAAAGTGTCTGCCTCATTAAATATTATAACATTTCCCAAATTTTCAAAGAAGAGTAAGATAAGCCAAGGCCTTCTGTAAGCATGGACCCTTTCTAAAGCTTTTTCTTATACTTTGAATGCCTTATTCTTTTTTTTTCTTTTTTTTTTTAATGGAGTCTCGCTCTATCGCCCAGGCTGGAGTGCAGTGGTGCGATCTCGGCTCACTGCAAGCTCTGCCTCCTGGGTTCATGCCATTCTCCTGCCCCAGCCCCCCGAGTAGCTGGGACTACAGGCACCCGCCACCTCGCACCACTAATGTTTTGTATATTTAGTAGAGACAGGGTTTCACCATGTTAGCCAGGATGGTCTCGATCTCTTGACCTCGTGATCCACCCACCTCGGCCTCCCAAAGTGCTGGGATTGCAGGCGTGAACCACCGTGCCCAGTTGCCTTATTCTTTTTATACCATGATCCTATTCATCTTTGAAGTGAAGTTCTCTGTCACTAATGGTCAGTCATAATCAAACTAGAGAAAGTTAAGGAACATATTCATATTATCTACAAATTGGCTATAACTTGAAATAAGTAACATGACAGACAGTTACACTGAGAAATGGGTCATCTGTCCCCTCTTTAGCTCTCACTGTTAGTTATACAAAAATTAGTTTAGATGAGAGATCCAAAACCTCAAATTCTAAATGAATACATGCATAGCTGCCATTTAATCCACTAAATTTTTTCGGAGTGTTATACATTAGGGTAACATAGGCCAACAGTAGAACTCCAAATATTAATCTTGTCTTCTCTGGATTCATGAGCTAGAGCATATATAAACCTGACAACCTCTCTATTCTATTCATTTATCACACAATCTTGTTTGAGGCCTGTTTTTCTTTTCTCATGGTTCCTCATTGAGCCTCACTTGACTTTTCAGAGGTAGGATTTTAAAAGTAAATAAGCCATGTCTTTCTTCCCTAACATCTAGGATAAGCTGCTAATTTTATTCTTCCTTTCACTGTATTGACAAAACAAAAAAGCCAAACTCTATAAAATATTTGAAGAGATTTTTTCTGAGCCAAATTTGAGGACCATGGCCCATGACACAGCCTCAGGAGGTCCTGAGAACATGTGCCCAAGGTGGCTAGGTTCCAGGTTGGTTTTATACGTTTTAGGGAGACATAAGACATCAATCAATACATGTGAGGTACACATTGGATAGGTCCAGAAAGGCACAATGACTTGAAGTAGTACCTTAAAAGTCATGGGTGGACTCAAAGATTTTTTGATTGGCAATTGGTTGAAAAAGTTAACTTATCATCTAAAGGCCTGGAATCAAGAAAAAGGAGTGCCTGGTTAAGATAAGACTCTGTGGAGACCAAGGATTTTATTATATAGATGAAGTCTCATAGGTAGCTACCCTTAGAGGCAATAGATGGCAAATGTTTCCTATTCATACCCTGAAAAGGTGTCAGACACTCTGGAACAGAGCTACTAAGGGAAGGGGAGTCTCTATAGAATGCACAAGAGATAGCCATGCAGGACCAGTCTTAAAGATGTCAATGAAATACATTTGGGATAAAATACTCTGATTTTCTTCAGGGCCTGCTATTTGTCACGTGATGCTATACTACAGTCAGTTTGGAATTTTGGTATCTTATTGGTACAAAGAGTCTGTTTTGTGAATCTTAAGATTTCTGTTTAAATGTTAATGCTGGTCTGTTGTGTCTGAATGCCAAAGGGAGGAAAATATAATGAGGCATATCTGACTCTCCTTCCAAACATTACCTGAACTCATATTTCAGGATTTCTTTGGATCCCCTTGGCCAAAGGGGGGGTCCATTCTCTCAATTGGGGGACTTAGTATTTTATTTTTGAATTACATCTGGGTTTGACTTTGGACTGCTCATTTAATCAGGGGCAAGGTCATCTCATCTCCCATACAGTATATGACTACACGAATCATATAGGGAAGAGTGAAGAGGAAGAAAATGATTAAAAAGAGAAGAGAGAACCAAAAGCAGAAAACTTCACCTATCCAATCTGCTGATAATACATGTTGTTTTTACAGTAAAAGTAATATTCTTTTCTTGATGAACCTCTTGTGTGTTTGGCTGTCTTTTTTTTTTTTCTTTCTAGTATGACCTTTTTGGGCAACGCTGCTAATTACTTACCCAGTATTTGTACTCCTTGTATTCCTTACCTAACAGAGCCCTAATTTTGGGTAGGACGAAGAATGGCAAGATACTGGAGGAGTAGAAACTACATTTACCAGATCCTCTTGCCACTGGGCACGATATATCACTTTGTTCTGGCCAATGAGATGTATGTGGAATTTTACTCTGTGAGGGTTTTAGATCAACTATTGTTTTTATAATAAAAACAGAAAGACTCAGCTATATTGTGTATTTTTCCCTTTGCCCTTCCCCTCTCTTTCTGCCTATAGTTAACAGAGTTAAAAAAAAAAAGAAGGGGCCGGGCGCGGTGGCTCAAGCCTGTAATCCCAGCACTTTGGGAGGCCGAGACGGGCGGATCACGAGGTCAGGAGATCGAGACCATCCTGGCTAACACGGTGAAACCCCGTCTCTACTAAGAAATACAAAAAACTAGCCGGGCGAGGTGGCAGGCGCCTGTAGTCCCAGCTACTCGGGAGGCTGAGGCCAGAGAATGGCGTGAACCCGGGAGGCGGAGCTTGCAGTGAGCTGAGATCCCGCCACTGCACTCCAGCCTGGGCTACAGAGCGAGACTCCGTCTCAAAAAAAAAAAAAAAAGAAGGAATTTAGTATACTTGAGCCACATTATCAGCCTTGTACTGATGTCCTTATGGATTTATCTTTATGTAAAGACATAAATTTTTATACATTTAAGACATTATCTATCAAGATTTTTATTAGTAGCTCTTGAAAGTAATTGTTATCAACACAACCTATAAGAGAATTCTTTCTTCTTGGAAGGAGAGAAAGATACAAGTGAGGAGGAGTAAAAAAGGAGAGAGAAAAAGAAAATATGTATTTATCTATCTATATACATACATATGCATATGTATATATACATATACGTATATATATGGCTTTATATATATGTATATGTGTATATATATGTATATGTGTATATATATATATAAAGCTATGTATAACAGACCCACAGCTAATATTACACTGGATAGGGAAAAACTGAAAGGCTTTCTTCTAACATCTGGAACATGACAAGATGCCCACTTTCACCACTTGTATTCAACATAGTACTGGAAGGTCTAGCAAGAGCAACTTGATGAGAGAACAATATAAAAGAAATCCAAATTGGAATATAAAAGTTGTTGGGAACAGGCCCCCCAAAATCTGGCCATAAACAGGCCCCAAAACTGGCCATAAACAAAATCTCTGCAGCACTGTGACATGTTAATGATGGCCATAACGCCCAGGCTGGAAGGTTGTGGGTTTACCGGAATGAAGGCAAGGAATACCTGATGCGCCCAGGGCAGAAAACTGCTTAAAGGCATTCTTAAACCATGAACAATAGCATGAGCGAGCTGTGCCTTAAGGGCATGTTCCTGCTGCAGATAACTAGCCAGACCCACCCCTTTATTTCCGCCCATCCCTTCGTTTCTTGTAAGGGATACTTTTAGTTAATCCCGTTTCCCATAAGGGACACTTTTAGTTAATCGAATATCTATAGAAACAATGCTAATGATTGACTTGCTGTTAATAAATACGTGGGTAAATCTGTGTTTGGGGCTCTCAGCTCTGAAGGCTGTGAGACCCCTGATTTCCCACTTTACACCTCTTTATTTCTGTGTGTGTGTCTTTAATTCCTCTAGCACCGCTGAGTTAGGGTCTCCCCGACCGAGCTGGTCTCGGCAAAAGTCGAACAGTCCTTGTTCCAGATGATATCATACTGTAGCTCAAAAAACCTAAAGACTCTACCAAAAAAACTAATAGAACTAATAAATTCAGTGAAGTTGCAGGAAACAAAATTAGCACACAAAAATCTGTAGCATTTCTACATGCAAACAATGAACAATCTGAAAAAGAGAAAATTAATTTTATTTACAATAGCAACACGTAAAATTAAATGCCTAGAAATTGTTTAACCTACTCATGAAAAATTGCTATAATAAAAACAACAAAACACTGATGAAGGAAATTTAAAAGAACACCAAAAAATGAAGATATTTCATGTTTATGGATTGGAAGAATCAATTTTTAAAATGTACACAATACCCAATGCAATCTACCGATTTAATGCAATCCCTCTCAAAATACCAACGACATTCTTCACAGAAATAGAAAAACAATCCTAAAATTTACATGAAAACAGCAAATGCCCAGAATAGCCAATGCTACTTTAAGCAAAAGGAACAAAACTAGAAGATCGCATTATCTGACTTCAAATTACACCACAGAGCTATAGTAAATAAACATTGAGCCTTCGATATTGCGCCATTCTTTGGGTTGATCAGTCAGCTTCCTGGTGGCAGATTGATTATATTGGACCTCTTCCGTTATGGAAAGGGCAGAGGTTTGTCCTCACTGGAACAGGCACTTACTCTGGATATGGGTTTGCCTATCCTGCACTCAATGCTTCTGCCAAGACTACCATCCATGGACTCATGAAATACCTTATCCACCGTAGTAGGTATTCCACACAGCAGTGCCTCTGACCAAGGCACTCACTTTATGGCTAAAGAATTGCGTCAGGGGGCTCATGCTCATGGAATTTGCTGGTCTTACCATCATGTTCCCCATCACCTTGAAGCAGCTGGATTGATAGAATGGTGGAATGACCTTTTGTAGTCACAATTACAATGCCAACTAGATGACAATACTTGGCAGGCTGGGGCAAAGTCCACCAGAACGTCATATACACTCTGAATCAGCATCCAATATATGGTACTTTTTCTTGCATAGCCAGGATTCACAGGCTCAGGAATCAGGGGATGGAAGTAGAAGTGGCACTAGTCACCATCACCCCTAGTGATTCACTAGCAAAACTTTTGCTTCCTGTTCCCATGACATTCGGTTCTGTTGACCTAGAGGTCTTAGTTCCAGAGAGAGGAACGCTGCCACTGGGAGACACAGCAATTCCATTAAACTGGAAGTTAAGATTGTCACCTGGACACTTTGGGCTCCTGCTACCTTTAAGTCAACAGGCTAAGAAGGGAGTTACAGTGTTGGCTGGAGTGGTTGACCCGGACTGTCAAGATGAAATCAGTCTACTACTCTACAACAGATTTAAGGAAGAGTATGCATGAAATACAGGAGATCCATTAGGATGCCTCTTATTATTACCATACCCTGTGATTAAGGTCAATGGGAAACTATGACAGCCCAATCCAGAAAGGACTACAAATGGCCCAGAACCTTCAGAAATGAAGCTTTGGGTCACTCCACCAGGAAAAAAAAAAAATATGATCTGGTCATAAGCTTTATTTTTTATTTATTTTTTAACGGGGAGGCTTTTTATTACAGCTTTCATCTCATTCGTTGTTATTGGTGTGTTTAGGTTTTGGATTTCTTCATAGTTCTATTTTGGTAGGTTGTATGTGTCTAGGAATTTGTCTATTTTTTCTAGATTTTTCAATTCATTAGCATATAGTTGCTCATGGTAGTCACAAATAATCCTTTGAATTTTTGCGGTGTCAGTTGTAATATGTGTTTTTCATCCTGATTTTATTTATTTGGGTCTTCTCCTTTTTTTCTTAGTCTGGCTAAATGTTGATTTTTGTTTAATTTTTCCAAAAAGAGTTTTTCATTTTGTATTATTTTATTCGTTTCAATCCATTTATTTCTTCTCTGATTTTTGTTATTTATTTTCTTCTACTGATTTTGGGTTTGGTTGGCTCTTGCTTTTATAGTTCTTTAACATGCATAGTTAGGTTGTTTATTTTATGTTTTCCTTCTTTATTGATATGGGCACTTATAGCTATACATTTTCTCCTTAGTACTGCTTTTGCTGTGTCCCATAGATTGTGGTATGTTGTGTTTTCATTATCATTTAAGAAATTTTTCAGTTTTCTGAATTTCTTCACTGGTCTTTCAGAAGCATTGTTTAATTTCCACTTTTGGGTAGTTCCAGAATTTCTCTTTTTATTGATTCTTAGTTTTATTCCATTGTCATCAGAAAAGATGCTTGATACTGTTTCAATGTTTTTGAATATTTTAAGACTTGATTTTTTTACCTAACATATGACCTATGCTTGAGAATGATCCATGGTTGAGGAATAGAATGTGTTTTCTTCAGCCATTGGCTGAAATGTTCCCTAAATATATATTAGATCCATTTGGCCTATAGGGCAGACTGATATTTATTTGTTGAATTCTGTCTGGGAGATCTGTTTATTTCCCTGTACCTTAGCCTCCTGAGTAGCTGGGATCACAGGCATGCACCACCATGCCTGGCTACTTTTTGTATTTTTAGTAGAGACAGGGTTTCACCATGTTGCCCAGGCTGTTATTGAGCCCCTGACCTCAGGTGATTAGCTCACCTTGGCCTCCCAAACAGTTTGGATTACAGACGTGAGCCACCACGCACAGCACTCATCTTGATACATTTAGATGTTCATTTTTGTCTGGGCATTGAAGAGTTAGGTATTGCAATCTTTACAGTTTAGGCTTGTTTTCACCTGTCCTTCTTGGGAAGGCTTTCTAGGTATTCTAAAGGACTTGGGTATTGAAATTTAGGCTGTTTGTGTTTTGAGGGGACCCCAAGCCCAGTAACAGTCATCCTTGAAGACACATACATACTTGATGGTCTTGGCCAAGATTCAGAAGAATTCTCTGAACTACCAGGCAGAGACTTGTGTTCTCTTCACTTATTTCTCCCAAGAAAATTGAGTCTGTTCGTTCTGTGCCACCTGTAGCTGTGCGTGGAGGGACACAAGAACCACTGTGGCCACCACAGCTAGAACTGCACTGAGTCAGACTTTACGCCAAAACAGCGCCGGGTCTCACCAAAGGCCTGCTGTAACCACTGCCTGGCTATTGCCTATTTTTGCTCAAAGCCCTCGGACTCTACAATCAGCAGGTTGCAATGCCATTCAGGACTCTATCTTTTCCTTCAGGGTGGCAAGTTCCCCCAGGCCTTGGATGGATCCAGAGGTGGCGTCTTGGTGCCAGAGGCTAGAGTCGAAAACCTTAACAATCTACCTGTTCTATTTACTGTGGCTGAACTGACAAATCACAAGAAGCAGATCTTTCCACTCTTCCCTCCCCTTTCCAAACACAGAGGAGCCTCACCTCATGGCCACTGCTACCTCAGGCTCACAAGGAATACTGCCAGACTACCACCAATGTTTCCTTAAGGCCCAAGGGCTCTTCAGTCAGCTTGTGTTGAATGCTGCTGGCCTGGGACTCACCCTTCAGGGCAGTGGGCTCCCCTCCTGTCCTGCAGCAGGTCCAGAAATGCCATCCAAGAGTCATATCCTAAAATTAGGGACCCCAAGAGTCTGCTTTTAGCTCTATTCCCTTGTGGCCAAGCTGATACTTAAGGTGCAAGACAAAGTCCCCTTTCCTTTTCCCTCCACTTTTCTCAAGCAGAAGGAGTCTCATTCCATAGCACCCATAGTTGGGAATGTGCTGTGTCTCACCCGAAGCCAACAAGTCTCAGTGTCTCACTCCTGGGCCTCAACATAATACCTGGTTTCACTGCTGGTTTATAAGGACTCAGGGGCTCTTCAGTCAGCAGGTGATAAATCCTGCCAGGACTAGGTCTTTCCCTTCAAGACAGAGGATTCCCTTCTGGCCCTGGCATATCTAGAAATGTCCGAGAGCCAGGGCTTGAAAAAGGGGCCACATGACTCTCACTTGTTCCCTATCCTGCTGTGGCTGAGCTGGTACCCAAGATGCAAGACGAAGTCCTTCCCACTCTTCCATTTCCTCTCCTCAAGTGAAGGCAGGAGGCTTCCTTTGGAGAGATGAGTTGTGCAGCCTGGGGTTAAGGGAGGGGTGATGCCAGCACTCCCTTAGCCACCCCGGTTGGTATCTAAGATTGCACATCTCCTTAGTCCACTGTTTCTGGGCTGAATTCAGCCCTGGGACTTGCCTAGGTGTTGCAGTCCTTGTGGCCTTGACTGCCTTTCAAGTTTATTTTGGGTTCTAGGACACTTCAGTCTGTGGTGGTGAGACTTGCAGGAACTCATGTTCCAGCCACTGGGATTGGTGATTCCCTTTTGCCTAGAACTGGCTTCATTACTCCTTCCATGGTCAGGTGCCAGCTGAGTATAGTCTGGTTTCGGTTTCTTCCATAAAAGGGCAGCCCTATGTGCAATACGTCACAATTGCTGGTTCACCCTCTCCCTAGAGCACGGAAAAGTTCTCAGCACTATGCTGCCAGTGCCGGTGGATGTGGGAGGAGTGGCATCAGCAATGCAATACTGTTTTTGCTACCTCTTCAGTGCCTCTTTCAGTGAAGTTAAAACCAGGTACTGTGAGTGCTACCCTGATTTTTGGTCCTATTGAAGATTGTGTGTGTGTGTGTGTGTGTGTGCGTGTAGATAGTTGTTAAATTTGTGTCCTTGTGGAGGGAATGATCAGTGCAGTCTTCTATTCCGCCATCTTGCTCCACTCCCTCTCCCAGAAGCATTTTGACTTATACATTTTGGTGTGTTTAATATTAAGGTTTTAAGGAAAATCTGAACAGAAATGATCTTATACCAAGGATAAAGAAAATTTTATTTGGTGACTTGGTTCATGATAGGGTCAAAATAAGACTGGTTCAGTAACAATTAGCAAATATGCAAATCAGAAAATTAACTATATACTCCAAAGTTTATAAAATAACTCGGTGATATGGTTGTATATTTTCATCTTTTATTTTATGAATACTTAGAGATATTTACTGTATGGACAACAAACAATGTTATAATGTTAGGGTGGCAGTAAAGCCTTAAAGTTAAGAGCATTGTCTTTGGAGTCAAAGTTGTGTTCAAATACAGATTCTGCCACTTAGGATTGTTTTGCTTAGAGCATATTACTGTAAAATGGAGAGAATCATAAGTTGTCGTAAAAACAAATGTGACAATATTATAAGTTATTTAGCCAAATGCCTGCAATAGCTATAAGACTTTTTAAAAATACAAAGAATGATGAATAAAAAGGTAACCAGATTAAAGGAGATATCCTTTTTCTAACCTATAGAGCATCCCTGCATACATTAGAAAAGCATGTTCTCTCTTGGTGGATATAACCTTGAGAGTGCAGGATTGTTTCTTTGTGCAAAGCCAAATTCATTTCTTTCTGCAGGCTACAGTAGCCCTGCATTAGAATGCACAGTATGATAAGCCAAGTGTAAATTAGATTCCAGCCTTCATTTGCTCCGTCTCCCAGGTGTCCTTACAGTGAACAACTTATATAACTTACAACTTTGTCTAAAGTTATACCCTAACTAGATGTGTCAATGAATTGTTTCTGAACAAACACTAGCCCTTTTCATGAAGGGAGTTCTGGGGAATATATTTTTCTGTATATCATTACAGTATTTCAGTTGAATAAAACTTGTTCAAAGTAAAGAGGAAAGAATTCTCTCCAAATTCACTATTCGATCAAGACTTGGCTATGGGTCCTACTATGATGTCCTCACATATCAAAGTAGTTTAGACCAAAATTCTGGTGTTACTCCTACTAGAGCAACACCAGAAACATGCCTATTAAAAGGTTAGACAGGATATCTCAAGTACCACATCCACTTTGCATAAGTAATTTAAGAGTGCTTTGAGATATCAAGAGATGGAATCCATCCTCAACTGGGAAGAACTTAGAAAAGGAAGTAGTAGAGTATACTGGCTAGGAATGTGGGTTTTGGAGTATAATAGGGTTGCATTTGAATATGGATTCCAGTCTGTTATTTAGTAGTAATTTGGCCTCAATCAGGTTTCTTTACCTCTCCGAGCTTTAGGGATTTCACCTGTAAATGAAGCTAATACTAACTTTGCGGAGTAGTTGTGAGGATTATAAAATAAACTATATAAAGAGCTGGTATACTGTAGTCATTCAATAAATGACAGATATTTTTATTGACTATTGATGTATGTTCCTAAATACCTAATATTTATTATGTTCTATAGTGGCTAGCATCAGACAGATTAGTTCAGCCTGACGATGGGTAAGTTTATTTATGCTGTATCAGGACCCTGGAAGGACTTTTAGACATTTTCTGTGCATAATTGGATGAGACTCTTTCATGCTATTGAAAGAAATACTGACAGAAGGCAAATGTCAGTATCCTTGAAGCAAAGCAGGCGACTTATTTAGCCTGGGCAGCATGCTATCAATTTGACTGTTTGCCATTAGAAGGGTAAGACTTGTAACTGTGTACAAATCTTCAAGTCTGATGCTCTCGTGAACAATGCGAATCTACGCAATCGCAGCTAAAATTTTAAAAGTATGTTTTCTTATATCTACTACCAATACACAATGGCATTATGCTTCCAGGAGCCCAAAGTGATACATAAACATTAAGCTACGTCTGTGCTTCATTCTTTTCACAGACAGTCAGGCACACAAGGAGGTTAAGTGATTTGCCCAAGGCAGTGTGTTGTGCCACTAACAGAACTGGGAATTGAACCAGAAGTCAGGCTCCCAGGTAATATAAAACCTAGATCAGAATGTCCTTTTGTTGCTGCTGGGTCTGCGGCTCATCCTTTTTCTCTTTAGACTAAAGCATCAACTATACTCCTTCCCTTAACTCTGATTCAATGTTTGTATGGCTGTACTAAATCACTGGTGCTTGTTTTAGATGTTGGCAAACTGAGAAGGGAGGGTCTACATTTATACAATAAAGACAAATGGGACTCATGATTAGTTCTCCAAAAAGTCAATGTGTTTTTCAAAATCTGAAGAAACTTGCAATAAGTGCTGCTAGAAAAATTACAATATGAGGTCGGGTGTGGTGGCTCACGCCTGTAATCCCAGTACTTTGGGAGGCCGAGGTGGGTGGATCACCAGGTTAAGAGATCGAGACCATCCTGGCCAACATGGTGAAACCATGTCTCTACTGAAAATACAAAACTTAGCTGGGGGTGGTGGTGTGTGCCTGTAGTCCCAGCTACTTAGGAGGCTAAGGCAGGAGAATTGCCTGAACTTGAGAGATGGAGGTTGCAGTGAGTCAAGATCGCACCACTGTACTCCAGTTTGGGGACAGAGTGAGACTCCGTCTCAAAAAAAAAAAAAAAAGAAAAAAGAAGAAGAAAAATTACAATATGACAATATGAGGGAGGACTGTGGCTTTCTTGCAAAAAGTAACGCCTTTACCCTTCTTTTTTCAGAATTACCATTTTGAGGGGGTATTGGAGACATCATGATAGAAGAATGGTTACTCTCAACCAGCAGCAAAAAGGAGAGATCCTGAGATTTCAGTTAGTCACTATGATTACAAAAGCAAATTGGCAAGAGTTGAGTATAGTTAATTTTTATGATGTCAATAATTGTTGAAAATCTTCAGTAGTCAATACCAATTTTTACCATCCTTATCCTTAGTGAGGTGGGAAATCCATTTGGCAAACAATCTTGTTGTATAATCAATCAAAGATCATGCAAGCAGTCAAAACATCATAACCATGTTAATAATTTAAATAGCATGCTAAAACCTTCAACAGCATGCTAAGGTTTACCAAAAACATTCCACTATATCATTGCATTTGATGCTCAAAGTAGTCTCATCAAGAACACAAAACATAAATATTCCATTTTATTTGTGATCTGTCTCAACACCTGACTAGCAAGTTATATAACACTTTACTAGCAAGTAAGAATAAGGAGTGATGTCTTCTTACCTATAGGTCCAAGGTACTTTTCATTATACTATGCTGCCAGAGAGGCTTTAAAAAAAAGCATGTCTGGACTACTGCATATTCCTATTTAATAGATGGAGTACTCGAGACCCAAATAACATATTACTTCTCTACCTCCAGCTCTAGATCACATAGGTAACCTCCTAGAGAGAGGTTATACTCAACACAACCTGTTGATTTATCTTTAACAAACTTACTTTTTTCCTGACTCCGTATAGTTAATATGACCAGCACAAATCACTATCTTTTTAAATTAAAATATATTTTTCTTGAAAATGTATTCTAATAATAGAAAGATTACATTTTTCACACAAGGGGCTCTTATGATTTAAAGGACATCAAAAGTCCACCTATCTTCCACAGGTTATATAAACACCTGTCGTAATCACCTCTGTTCTCTTCCTCATTCATTATTTTATTTCTATATATAAGTCAGGAGTGGGATAATGGTGTGCTGATAAACTGATTTTGGAGAGGGAGAAGGAAGACTTGATTTGCATTATTTGATGAATTCTATTGTGTAAATATGTCTATCATGGCTGATTTCGTTCTACCAGTGAGATACTATTGAACATGGAATTGAAAAGAAACGTATACAAATCAGTTCTTGTAAGCTGGTATGAACTGACTCTAGAACAACCTGGAGAGGGAAGCTCAGAGTATCAAAAATTGTGAGGACATGGACAGGCAGGGTGAAGCATGTATTCATTTATTCAAACATGTGCTCAGCACCTACTGTTTAACTAGAGTTCTGTTAATTGCTTGTGGAGGGGCGATAGAGATAATAACATCTATCATTTTTTGAGTGCATGCAATGTGTTGGGCAAAATGCTAAGCCCTTTATGTACAGATCCTTATTTTATCTTCACGTTCCCCATATAAAATATACATTACCATCCTCACGTTTTAGATGAGGAGACATGCTTACTGAGATTAAGTGATTTGTCCTGTGAGCAAGTGGCTAAATCAGGATTCTAGCTCATACCTCAGTGTCTTCAAAGCACTTTATATTATACCAAGCCTACACAGTCAGGGATTCATGGCATTCAAGAAATTCACAGTTTAGTTGAGACTATAGATAAGAAACACAACCATAATATAGTGTGATAATATGAGAATTTTTGCAAAAGAGGGACAATTAATAAAGTGTAAAAGATGTTAAGGAAGGCTTCTGAAGAAAGCAAATCTTAATTCATAAGAGTAGGTAGGAGTTAATATGGCATACTTAGGTAGGGAGGGTATTCCTAGCAGAGAGAATAGCATATGCAAAGTCATGCAGAGAGTGTGGGGGTTCTAGAAATTTCAAGTAGATTTGTACATTCTTCATTCAACAAATCTTTATCAAGTACCTACTATATTCTAGGTACTATTCTAGGCTCTAGATATACAGCAGTGAACAAAACTTAAGATAATTCCTGTCCTCATAGAGCTTGCACTGTTTTAGGGACAGAGACAAAAGTAACAAATATGTAAGTAAATACGTCGAATGGTGACAAATGCTATAGAGAAGTAAACCAGAGGAGGGGGAGAGGATGTGTCAGGGTGTGGTTACAATATTATATGGTAGATACCAGGGAGGCTGGGGTTAGGGTGGGGCAAGGAAAGTCATCAGAACACAAAACGTAAGAGGGCACTAATTCTCAGTAGCCAACATTGCACTTTCACAAGTCTGGGAGCAAATTCCTCCTTAAATTTTGTGCCCTTGGCACCTCATTTCCCTCACTGTAATCCAGATCCTGGGGCCTGGCAAGAGATATTTGAGCAAAGGCTAGAAGTAAATGAAGGGGCAAGACATTTTGACATCAGAAATAGAGCATTCCGGCAGGTTCACAGCTCTGAGGCAGAGTTCTTGTGAGCATTTGATAAGACAAAGGAAAGGGAAGAGAGAGTCAGAACATGGAGAATGTTGCTTGCCAACTGAAAAATTTGATCTTTATCCTGAAGACAATAGTGAGAGGTGTTTAGTGGGTTTTAAATGGGGTATGCTTTACATTTTTTTTTTTTTTTTGAGACAGAATCTTGCACTGTCACCCAGGCTGGAGTGCAGTCGTGCCATCTTGGCTCACTGCAAGCTCCGCCTCCTGGGTTCATGCCATTCTCTTGCCTCAGCCTCCCAAGTAGCTGGGACTACAGGCCCCCACCACCATGACTGGCTGTTTTTTTGTATTTTTAGTAAAGACGGGGTTTCACCGTGTTAGTCAGGATGGTCTCCATCGCTTGACCTTGTGATCCACCTGCCTCGGCCTCCCAAAGTGCTGGGATTACAGGTGTGAGCCACCACACCCGACCTGCTTTAAGTTTTAGAAATATCATTGTGGTTGGAGTATGGATGACACTGTGAGTGAAGGGAGAATATATGAAACGTATTTAAGAGGTAAAAAGAAATTAGTGACTATAGAGGAAATGTGCTATTGAGGGAATTAAGATGAGCTCAAAGAGAGGATAGAGGAAGAATAAAGATGACAAACTGGCTTTCCCTAAAACGTTTCTGTGATCAGCTTTAGTCCTTAAATATTTACGCTATGCAGAGCAATGAGAAGGAGTAAGATCTATGAACAAAATATCATTTGAGTGGTATACAAGAGAAGAAGAAACAGCCTGAAATGACAGAAGATCTACATCAAAAGATTGAAAGTTAGAAAAAATACTAAAGGACTAAACCATACCTTATTCTTTCTGAAATGAGTTATATTCATCTATGCACACACACACATTTGTTGATGACCATTAATTTTTATGAAGTAGGAATTCGGGTCAGGTAAGTGATAATAATCTAGCAAGGGCTGAAGTTATGAGCTAACTTGTGTTTCCCCAAATTTATATGTTAAAGTCCTAACTCTCAGTACTTCAGAATGTGAATGCATTTGGAGAGAGAATCTTTTAAGCGCACACACACACGTAAAAGGTCTTTTTTCATTCTTGTTAGAAGTTTTAATTTAATTTTTAATTTTTTTCTCTTGTCACAAATGATGGGTTTTGGGTTGTACATAAATAATAGTGTTCTTCATTTTTACAAAAAATATTTTATGGCATTGGATTAAAAATAGAAATGAAATATATATCAAGAAATAGTATACTGTCCTTGGTGGACATTGTGTTGCAAATTATATTCCTGTCAGAATGTTAAAAAATAGACTCAACTACTATATTAGTAAGGGGTCTTTGGTTATAAAATAAAGAAGACCATGTTGCGTTAGCTTAAGCAAAATAGGGGGAATTTATTGATACCCTTGATATGGTTTTTGTGAAAATTCAATCAAATAAGATATGAAAAATACTTAGTTCACTGCCTGGCATATAGTAAATGTTCAATAAATGGTATTTGTTATCATCAGTATTCACTCAAGAAATATTTACTGATGCTTGGCACCTGTACCAAGCACAACAATCCTATGAGGCATGTATTATTATCCTTATTCTACAAATTAGAAACTGAGTTCAGAACAATTAGCTGAAAGTCCCAAGGTCACACAGCTAAGTGAGATACAGACCTGTAATATCAAATATTCAAATTTATCTTCATGATATCAACTACCAAAAAAGGCTGGAGTTAGTGGAACTGAGAACATGAGTAGAGGATTTTCTTAAAAACCAGAGGCATGGAAAAAGGATGAATGTGGATACATTCCATAGTGGAGATGACGATATTGAAGCAATTCTCACTAATAGGAGGAAAAGAAAAAGGAATTCATGTTTGTTTAATATTTACTTCGATCGGACACTACAATAGGTTCTTTACATGTAGTATATCATTTAATGTGCTCAAAATTTCTATAAGACAGATATTATCATCCTTATTTTGCAAGTCAGGAAACTGAGGATAAGAGTGTTTTTCTTGGCCAGGCATGGTGGCTCACGCCTGTAATCCCAGCACTTTGGGAGTCCAAGGAGGGTGGATCACAAGGTCAGGAGATGGAGACCATCCTGGCTAACACGGTGAAACCCCGTCTCTACTAAAAATACAAAAAATTAGCCAGGCGTGGTGGCGGGTCCCTGTAGTCCCAGCTACTCGGGAGGCTAAGGCAGGAGAATAGCATGAACCCAGGAGGCAGAGCTTGCAGTGAGCCAAGATGGCACCACTACACTCCAGCCTGGGCCAAAGTGCGAGAGTCTGTCTCAAAAAAAAAAAAAATGTGTTTTTCTTGACTAAAGTCACAAAGGTACTACACAGCAGAGGGAATAAAAAAGCAAATTAGTTGACTAAATGATGTTATCTCTATTTTGTTGATGACCATTAATTTTTTATGAAGTAGGTATTCGGGTCAGGTAAGTGATAATAATCGAGCAAGGACTGCAGTTATGAGCTAACTTGTGTTTCCCCAAATTTATGTGTTAAAGTCCTAACCCTCAGTACTTCAGAATGTGACTGCATTTGGAGAGAGACTCTTTCAAGTGGTAATTAATTTAAAATGAGATAACAAAGATAGGCCCTAATTCAATACGGCTGGAGTCCTTATAAGAGGAAGCAATTAGGACACAGAAGTGTATTTGTACAGAGGGAAGACCATGTAAAGACCCAGGGAGAGGACAGCCACGTACAAGCCCAAGAAGAGAGGCCTCAGAGGAAGCTAGCTCTGCAAACACATAGTTCTGGGTTTCTAGGCTCCAGGACTACGAAAAGAAAAAAAAAATCTGTTATATAAGTCACCCTATCTGTGGAATTTTTATGGCTGCTCTATCAAACTAATTCAAATTTTGATATTGGAAAACAGGGTGCTACTGCAACTAATAAATAAAAATATGGATTTGGCTTTGGAAGCACATAATGAGTAAAGGTTGGAAGAGTTTGTAAGTGCATGTTAGAAAAAGCCTAGATTGTTTTGAAGATGTTAAAAAATATGGATGTTAAAGGTGATTCTGGTGAAGAATCAAAAAGAAAACAGAAGAGGTATAGAGAAAGATTTTATTATGTTAGAGAATACATATATCATCATGAAAATAATGGTTATATGAACATTAAAGCTGCTTCTGGTGACATCTCAGATGAAAATTTGTAACATATGACTGGAAACTAGAGGAAAGGTGATCCTTGTCATACAGTGGCAAAGATCTTTGCCAAATTGTGCTCTAGCATTTTGTGGAAAGTAGAACTTATAAGCAGTAAATTTGGATATTCAGCTGAGGAGATTTCTAAGCAAAGTGTTTAAGATGCACTCTGGTTTCTCCTTTCTGCTTATGGTAAAATGTGAGAGAAGAGCCATTAACTGAAGAATTTTTTAAAAATTAGTAAGCGTTTATATTTTTCAAAATTATTTTGTTGTGCATATTTAAGGCATACGACACAATGTTATGGGATATATAGGGAGAGTTAAAAGGTTACTATGGTGAATCAAATGAACACACCAACCAACTCACCAAGGTACTTATTTATTGTGTGTGTTTCTGTGGCTACAGCAGCTAAAAATCTACTCATTTAGAAAGAACTCCAAATATATTACAATTTTATTATCTACAGTTCTCATGTTGTACATTAGATCTCTAGATTTTTTACATCCTACATATCTGCTACTTTGTATCTTCTCACTTACATTCCCCAGTTCCTCTTCCCTTGCCCCTAGTAACCACTGTTCTCTATCTGTGTATATTTGATTTTATTTTAGATTTCACATATAAGTGAGATAATGCAGTATTTTTTGTGTGTGTCTGGTTTATTTCACTTAGGATAATGTCCTCCAGTCTCATCCATGTTATGGCAAATGGCAAGATGTCATTCTTTTTTAGGGCTGAATAATATTTCATTATATATATATATATATGAATGAATATGTATAATGAAATATATAATATATAAATATAAATGAAATATGAAATATTACATATTTCATTTATATATATATGAACTGTTAAACACACACACAAAATAGAATGTGAAGATTTCCAAAGTTGTCAGCCTATCCTATATTTTAAAAAATGAGAACGCATATTCTGGAGAGAACAAGGTTGTGGCTAAACAGTCATTTGCTAAAAAGATTATGAGTGTGTCTCGCGGGTTAATCAGCTATCTCAGTAGAAGCCAAGATCTGATTATCTAGAAAGATCTGTGGAGGATCTTTTTGTCTGAAAGCATGGACTCTAGTGAATTGCATGCGAGATCAATAATATTTTTGAAAATTTTATACCAGCAGAAATTCTGCTAACTTGTATTGAACAGAACAGAGATGAGATTAAATGAAGGAAGGTTGTTGGACTTCTGTGATTCTACAAGATCGTCAGTAGAGATATCTAACTGTGAACATAAATTATCCTTCAAGAAAGGGGAAAGATAATCTTGAAGGTAGTTCAGAGGTTAGCATGACTGGTATAGAGAGCACAGATTCAGGGCATGGGGCTGCTGCCATGGTGAACCTGGAAGGCAGGGCCACACAGATGGGCCTAGAGAACAGATCATCAAGTCAAAGAGGATTATTCTTGAACCTTAAAATCGAATGGAATTTGCCCTGATAGGTTTTGGACTTACTTGGGGCCCACGACTCCATTGTTATTTACAATTCCACCTTATTGGAATGAGAATAATTATTGTATAACTGTCTCACAATTGCATTTTGAACACAGATAATTTGTCTCGTTTCCCAGGTTTACAGCTGGAGAGAAATTTTCCCTCAGAATGAATCATACTTTAAGTCTCACCCATTCCTGATTTAGATATTTAGATGAGATTTTGGCCTTACATTGATTCTGAAATGGGTTAATACTTTTGTTTTGGGCTGTTTAGAAGGGGTATATATATTTTGCATGTGAGATGGACATTCATTTGGGGGTTCAGAAGGTGGAGAGTTATGGGCTGAATTGTGTCCTCCAAGATTTATAAGTTGAAGTCCTGAATTCCAGTAACTCAGCATGTGACTGCATTTGAAAAGAGGATCTTTAAAGAGAAAATTAATTTAAAATACAGTCACTATGGTGGACCCTGCTCCAGTATGACTGGTGTCCTTAGAAAAAGAGGACATTAGGACACAGACATGTTTGTGTACAGAGAGAAGACCGTGCAAAGACACAGGGAGAAGATGGATGCTTACAAGCCAAGGAGAAAGGTATCAGAAGAAACCAACCTTGCCAACATCAGCATTCAGACCACTAGGCTGCAAGACTGTGAAAAAGTAAATTACTGTTGTTTAAGTTACACAGTTAATGGTACTTGCCTATGGCAGCCCTACTCCACTAATACAGCTGTCTAGAGTAACACTCAGGAAAAGTCATACTACATGAGAAATATAGTGGTTACACTCATATTTATTTTAATAAAAATTGCATTACAAAAATTGTGTATATGTGTGTGTGTATATATATATATATATATTTACTTTTTCAAAAATGTGAACATCACAGAAGAGAATTTCACCTAAATACAGTGACTGCCTCCTACCACTCAAAACAAATATTAACATTTTACTATTTTTTTCCAGTTGGTTGCAATATAGTTTTTTACTTATATAAACTGTTTATCTTACTTTACCCATAACATTTTTAAAGTTAATTTACTTTTCATTCAAGTGTTTAATGTATTTTTCAAGTTTTGTTTAGGTATAACTAGTATATAGCAAATGCTTCATAATTAATGTATACACTTTGGACCTATGTGTACACTCAAGTTATCATCACCTCAATCAAGGTAATAAACATATACATCGATTCAAAAAGCTTCCTTGTTTCCCTTTGTTGTTGTTATTTCTGATAAGAATACTTAACATGAGATCTAATCTCTTAAATTTTTATGTGTGCAATACCTTATCATTAACTATATGCACAAACACATATTTTAAATTTAGCATTTTCACATGCTACCAAAAACATTCCATAATTGTAATTTTAATGGTCTTATAATATTTCATCATATTTGTCTATTTTTATACACTTAAATTGCTTATATTTTCACTACTCTGAATAATGTTTCAGGAAGCACCTATATGAATTAATAGTTTCTAAAATTTGATTTTTCCTTAACTAGATTCCTCACGGTAGGAATATTAGATGACAGTTCCAGGAATGTAGTTCTAGCATATACTGTGTACATAAAGATGCTGCAAATATGGTCAATATGTCACAAGAAGGGAAATAATATGGATTGGGATGCATTGGACAACTAATAAGTACCAAATTCTACACAAGGCATTTTAATATATTTTTCTCACTATTAATATAACCCTACGGAGGCTCAGAAGCCTAAATAACTTGCTCAAGGTCACATAACTAGTAAGTGACAGAGTAGTAGGCTATCAGAAAGCATGGTTTCATTGAACATAAGAAAGGACTATTTTATCATCACTGTGCAGATTTTTTTTTGCTTGTTTGCTTTTTTTTTCTTGTGAGGAGAACAGTTTCTATCATAGGCACTATGTCATTTTTCTTTGACTATATCCAGTATATAGAAAAACTATAATTTCCAGTGCGCTCTGCTTTTATGACCCTCACTTCCATGTTGTATACCGGGAATTGTTCCTTCCAATAGGATGGAGAGAGACAGTCCTCTTTGGGCTTATGAGAGTGAGGCAGTACTGGTGCTTCAGGACCTGTCAGAGTAGATGGCTGCCATAAACCTATGAGCAGGTAATACAGACGGGGCCATGTTTTTTCACGGCTACACTCAGGCTGCTGTTTCTTACTTTCTGCCCTCCCCGCAAGTTGAAATATGAAGGCTAGAAGTGACTGGAGTTGTTGATGGATGGACAGAGACTTCGTACTGATTGCCATGTGTGATTGAGCTTAAAAGATGACTGAAGTCGGGTAATTTTTGCCTCCAGTTTCATCATGCTCTTGATAAACTCAATGTGGTCAGATTCTGGTTAAATAGTTTTCCTCGAGGGCATTTTTTTTTCTTTTTTTTCTTTCTTTCTTTTTTTTTTTTTTTTTTGGAGAGCAGAATGCTCTAGGCATATTTTTAAATGGCATTTTTTCTTTCTCTGTATTGGCGGAAGGGAATTTTTCTTCATTGTACACTCTCCCCAATGACCTGGTGGGGATCCTAGAGGTAAAATTCAGGAACGTGTAAGGGCTACCACTAAAACTGGGACTCACTGCAATTTTTAAATCTCAAATGTGTCAAGACTGAGCCTCCAGCAATTTGTCAATTACATTTTAAGTGTTCATACTCTGGTTCCAGTGGTAGGCTTCTACTTCTGAGTTTTTGCTCTGGTAATCTGTTATTCTCTGTATTCATCTGTATTTCCAAATTTGGAGCACTGACTTGCCCAGTGACCTAAATTCTCTAATACATCCAAGAAGAGCTACTGACTTTCGGCGTATTTAACGTTTTTCTTCATGTTGATGAGGCCAGCACGCATTAGCTATTTATCCTGATGCTCTCCCTCCCACCGCCAATCCCAACAGACCCCAGTATGTGTTGTTCCCCTCCCTATATCCATGTGTTTGCATTGTTCAGCTCCCACTTATAAGTGAGAACATGAGGTGTCTGGTTTTCTATTCCTGTGTTAGCTTGCTGGGGATAATGCCTTCCAGCTCCATCCATGACCTGCAAAAGACATGATCACATTCCTTTTTATGGATGCATAGTATTCCATGGTGTATATGTAGGACATTTTCCTTATCCAGTCAATAAATGATGGGTGTTTGGGTTGATTCCACATCTTTGCTAGTGTGAATAGTGCTGCAGTGACCATATACATGCATGTATCTTTATAATAGAATGATTTATAATCCTTTGGGGATATACCCAGTAGTGGGATTGCTGGGTCAAATGGTATTTCTGGTTCTAGGCCTTTGAGGAATTGCCACACTGTCTTCCACAATGGTTGATCTAATTTACATTCCCACCAACAGTGTAAAAGCGTTTCTATTTCTCCACAGTCTCACCAGCATCTGTTGTTTCTTGACTTTTTAATAATCGCCATTCTAACTGGTGTGAGATGATAACTCATTGTGGTTTTGATTTGCATGTCTCTAATGATCAGTGATGTTGAGCATTTTTCATGTTTGTTGATCTCATGAATGTCTTCTTTTGAGGAGTGTCTGTTCATGTCCTTTGCCCACTTTTTAATGGGGTCATTTGTTTTTTCTTGTAAATTTGTTTGCTTCTTGCTGAACAATATTGATCACTTCAGTTCACAGTGAATATTTTTGTAAGACCATTAACTTCAACATGAATTAAGAGACACTGATGATTACTTTGACCAAAAGCATTTCCCATCCTATCTCCAGCTTGCTATGATGTCCATGTTAGTCATTTCTATAAGCAAATGCACTGAAAATATTTTTAAAGACAACATTCTATTATCATCAGTTACTTTATCAAATTAGATATTCAACTGACCCATTCCTGAAGGGGGGTGAGATGAGGTAAGATTTTATGAGTGAGAGAAGGGACAGAAAATGGAAAAATTCAAAGTAAGGACAGGCTTATGTGGTTCCGACATCAGGAGAGAGCATCAGGACCCTGGATAGCCAGACACAAGGATATATAATAAAACCTGGAAAAACAGTTGCTGGACACATTTAAAGCAGTGTGTAGAGGGAAATTTATAGCACTAAATGCCCACAAGAGAAAGCAGGAAAGATCTAAAATCAGCACCCTAACATCACAATTAAAAGAACTAGAAAAGCAAGAGCAAACAAGTTCAAAAGCTAGCAGAAGGCAAGAAATAACTAAGATCAGAGCAGAACTGAAGGAAATAGAGACACAAAAAATCCTTCAAAAAATCAATGAATCCAGGAGCTGGATTTTTGGAAACATCAACAAAATTGATAGACTGCTAGCAAGACTAGTAAAGTAGAAAAGCGAGAGAATCAAACAGACACAATAAAAAATGATAAAGGGATATCACCACCGATCCCACAGAAATACAAACTACCATCAGAGAATACTATACACACCTCTATGCGAATAAACTAGAAAATCTAGAAGAAATTGATAAATTCCTGGACACATACACCCTCCCAAGACTAAACCAGGAAGAAACGGAATCTCTGAATAGACCAATAACAGACTCTGAAATTGAGGCAATAATTAATAGCCTACCAACCAAAAAAAAGTCCAGGACCAGACAGATTCACAGCAAAATTCTACCAGAGATACAAAGAGGAGCTGGTACCATTCCTTCTAAAACTATTCCAATCAATAGAAAAAGAGAGACTCCTCCCTAACTCATTTTATGAGGCCAGCATAATCCTGATACCAAAGCCTGGCAGAGACACAACAAAAAAATAGAATTTTACACCAATATCCCTGATGAACATCGATGCAAAAATCCTCAATAAAATACTGACAAATTGAATTCAGCAGCGCATCAAAAAGCTTACCCACCATGATCAAGTCGGCTTCATCCCTGGGATGCAAGGCTGGTTCAACATATGCAAATCAATTAACATAATCCATCACATAAACAGAATCATCGACAAAAACAATATGATTATCTCAATAGATGCAGAAAAGGCCTTCATGCTAAAAACTTTCAATAAACTAAGTATTGATGGACCATATCTCAAAATAGTAAGAGCTATTGATGACAAACCCACAGCCAATATCATACTGAATGGGCAAAAACTGGAAGTATTGCCTTTGAAAACTGGCACAAGACAGGGATGCCCTCTCTCACCACTCCTATTCAACATAATGTTGGAAGTTCTGGGCAGGGCAATCAGGCAAGAAAAAGAAATCAAGGGTATTCGATTAAGAAAAGAGGAAGTCAAATTGTCCCTGTTTGCAGATGACATGATTGTATATTTAGAAAACCCCACTGTCTCAGTCCAAAATCTCCTGAATCTGATAAGCAACTTCAGCAAAGTCTCAGGATACAAAATGAATGTGCAAAAAATCACAAGCTTTCCTATATACCAATAACAGACAAACAGAGAGCCAAATCATGAGTGAACTCCCATTCACAATTGCTACAAAGAGAATAAAATCCCTAGGAATCCAACTTACAAGGGATGTGAAGGATCTCTTCAAGGAGAACTACAAACCACTGCTCAATGAAATAAAAGAGGACACAAACAAATGGAAGAATATTCCATGTTTATGGATAGGAAGAATCAATATCATGAAAATGGCCATACTGCCCAAGGTAATTTATGCATTCAATGCCATCCCCATCAAGCTACCAATGACTTTCTTCACAGATTTGGAAAAAACTACTTTATAGTTCATGTGGAACCAAAAAAGAGTCCACATTGCCAAGACAATCCTAAGCCAAAACAACAAAGCTGGAGGCATCACACTACCTGACTTCCAGCTGTACTACAAGGCTACAGTAACCAAAACAGCATGGTACTGGTACCAAAACAGACATATAGACCAAAGGAACAGAACAGAGCCCTCAGAAATAATACCACATGTCTACAACCGTCAGATCTTTGACAAACCTGACAAAAGCAAAAAATGGGGAAAGGATTCCCTATTTAATAAATGGTGCTGGGAAAACTGGCTAGTCATATGTAGAAAGCTCAAACTGGATCCCTTACTTACACCTTATATAAAAATTAATTCAAGATGGATTAAAGACTTAAATGTTAGACCTAAAACCATAAAAACCCTAGAAGAAAACCTAGGCAATACCATTCAGGACATAGGCATGGGCAAGGACTTCATGACTAAAACACCAAAAGCAATGGCAACAAAAGCCAAAATAGACAAATGGTATCTAATTAAACTAAAGAGCTTCTGCACAGCAAAAGAAACTACCATCAGAGTGAACAGACAACCTACAGAATGGGAAAAAATTTTTACAATCTACCTATCTGACAAAGGGCTAATATCCAGAATCTACAAAGAACTTAAACAAATTTACAAGAAAAAAAAAAAACAAACAAACAATCCCATCAAAAAGAGGGCAAAGGATATGAACAGACCCTTCTCAAAAGAAATTTATGCAGCCACAGACACACGAAAAAATGCTCATTATCACTAGCCATCAGAGAAATGCAAATCAAAACCACAATGAGATACTATCTCACACCAGTTAGAATGGCAATCATTAAAACGTCAGGAACAACAGGTGCTGGAGAGGATGTGGAGAAATAGGAACACTTTTACACTATTGGTGGGAGTGTAAACCAGTTCAACCATTGTGAAAAATAGTGTGGCGATTCCTCAAGGATCTAGAGCTAGAAATACCGTTTGAACCAGCAATCCCATTACTGGGTATACACCCAAAATATTATAAATCATGCTACTATAAAGACACACATACACCTATGCTTATTGTGGCACTATTCACAATAGCAAAGACTTGGAACCAACCCAAATGTCCATCAGTGATAGACTGGATTAAGAAAATGTAGCACACATACACCATGGAATACTATGCATCCATAAAAAAGGATGAGTTCATGTCCTTTGCAGGGAGATGGATGAAGCTGGAAACCATCATTCTGAGCAAACTGTCACAAGGACAGAAAACCAAATACCACATGCTCTCACTCATAGGTGAGAATTGAACAACAAGGACACTTGGACACAGGGTGGGGAACATCACACACCAGGACCTGTCATGGTGTGGGGGACAGGGGGAAGGATAGCATTAGGAGGAATACCTCATGTAAATGACGAGTTAACAGGCACAGCAAACCAACATGGCACATGTATACCTATGTAACAAAACTGCACATTGTGCACATGTACCCTAGAATTTAAAGTATAATTAAAAAAAAAGAAGAAAAGGAAAACAGTTCCCAACTTTATACTTTTCTGACATTGGCTGCATTTTTTATATCTTATCTATTTTTTAAGTAATGCATTACTCAAAAGTTATTTTTCCACCTAACTTTCCTTGATCTTCAAAACTGTATATTTCCCCCTTCATCTCCATAACCCTGGTTACACTCTGACTTATGTTAAATTATATACTCTATCTTCTCTCCCCATTCTAGATTGTAAGCTATTTCAGGACCTATCAGGTGATTGACTCTAGACTGAAAGTTGCTGGAGCCGAGTTGCATCATAACTGAGTGAGGAACTCCTTATTAATAGATTCCTGGGCCTATTCCAGATCTCCCATGTGTATAGTTAGAATTTTTTATGCTAACGTAACCTTGACATATGATTACGTGGGGACAAGAACAAAACAGAACATTAGCTTTAATAACAAGATGTATAGTTAATTTTTAGGCACACTAAAATTTGAGAAGCCCTTATCTGGGGGAACTGGCTGGGAAATGCTTGCTGATCAAGAGAAATAATACATTTTTTGCAGTGACTTCTTTAGCTTCTGTGGCCAGTGGTCACTTTTTTTTTCAGTTTTGAGCAAAGAGTAGGTGAAGTTTGTCTTGAAATCCTATTCTTTCCCCTCTTATTATGTCCCTGGCATTTCTGCCCAAATCCCCTTGCTTCCAGATCCCAATTTTTTCTCAAACTGATCTAGTGATCAACTAATATCTATGTTGTTAATTGACACTTTTCAATTGTATTTATTTATTTTTACAGACAGAATATTCCTTTGTCACCCAGGCTGGAGAGCAGTGGCATGAACATAGATTGTTGCTGCCTTGAACTTCTGGGCTCAAGGTATTCTCCTATCTCAGCTTCCAGAGTAGCTGGGGCTACAGAAGTGTTCCACGGTCCTTGGATAATTTAATACATTTTAGGTAGAGACAGGGGCTTGCTCTCTTTCCCTGCTAGTCTTGCACTTCTGGGATCAATTGATACTCCCACTTCAGCCTTCCAAAACATTGGAATTATAGATGTGAATCACTGCTCTCGGTCTACTTTTCAATTTAAAAAAGAGATAATTTTTTTTGGCCGGGCGCGGTGGCTCAAGCCTGTAATCCCAGCACTTTGGGAGGCCGAGGCGGGCGGATCACAAGGTCAGGAGATCGAGACCACAGTGAAACCCCGTCTCTACTAAAAATACAAAAAATTAGCCGGGCGCGGTGGCGGGCGCCTGTAGTCCCAGCTACTCAGGAGGCTGAGGCAGGAGAATGGCGGGAACCCGGGAGGCGGAGCTTGCAGTGAGCTGAGATCCGGCCACTGCACTCCAGCCTGGGCTACAGAGCGAGACTCCGTCTCAAAAAAAAAAAAAAAAAAAAAAAAAAAAGAGATAATTTTTATGGACTACAAGGCTTTACATCCAAAAAGAATAATTTTATAAATGAGAAATTATAGGTTTTATGATAGGCAATAAGAGAAATATTAAGAGTGTTAGGAGCTCTTTCCAGCACATCTCTGTTTAGACTTCACACTGTTTAGATATATATTCAGCCTATACCCAAATGTAGCCTTGCTCATTTTTTGCAGCCTCTTCTGCACAATATGCCTTATAAATTAGAAGAGGTCACATCCATTTTTTTAAAAAGAAGATTTGGGAGCTCTAAATATGCTGGACTGAATGATTCATGAGTTTTCCCTGAAACTCAATGATTTCAAAATATTCTATAATTTTTTTCTCAGATGTTTCCCCTGTGGGCTCAGAAAATTCAAGTACAACTGAGAAGAACAGAAAAGGCAAAAGGGTTTCACATATCTCAAATTACAGAAATGCATACTTGCAGAAACATTGGACTAACAAGACAAAAGGCAGAGGCATCATACAGACTATTTTGAAAGCTATTTCAGCCAGATACTATGGTACAGATGTAGAGCAGTACAAGGTAATTCAGATGAATCTAAGAGTATTAAAATGCCAATAAACATAAAATTATCAATTCAGTAGAGATCTATTTTACTTCATTTAGTAATGTTAATCAGCACTCCTAAACCTAAAATATAACCTTTCAGTTCTCTTTGCAAATGTTATTTTTGCTGTTACCATTAAAATCATTTTAATGGGGCTATTACTTAGAGTGTCGATAATCCTTCAGAAAGAATTCATGCTGTTATAATATCTTAATTAATTAATTATTATTATTAATTTTTTTTGAGACAGAGGCTCCATCTGTCGCCCAGGCTGGAGGGCAGTGGCGCGATCTCAGCTCACTGAAAGCTCCACCTCCCGGGTTCACGCCATTCTCCTGCCTCAACCTCCCAAGTAGCTGGGACTATAGGCGCCTGTCACAACGCCTGGCTAATTTTATTTATTTATTTATTTATTTATTTATTTATTTGTATTTTTTAGTAGAGACGGGGTTTCACCGTGTTAGCCAGGATGGTCTCGATCTCCTGACCTCGTGATCACCGCCTCGGCCCCCCAAAGTGCTGGGATTACAGCCGTGAGCCACTGCGCCCAGCCTATTAATTAATTTTAAACCCTGAATATTTTCTTCCTGCACCCTGTTACAATGCAGAATCGCAGACTCTCTCTCTCTCTCTCTCTCTCTCTTTCTCTCTCTCTGTCTTCCCATGACATTCAATTATTTAGCATATTGACTTTTGCCTTTAGGCTTGACTCTTTAGCATTACAGAATAGCTACTGCAGTTGCAAATATCACATTGTCCTCACATTTCCTTATTACCTTTATCTATCTATCTATCTATCTATTTATTTATTTATTTATTTATGCTTTAAGTTCTAGGGTACATCCTTATTACCATTATTTAGAATGAGAACAGCTTTCTCAAAGTACCTGGGTGGAATTTTCTTTGTGTCTCATTGGCTATGACTTTGCCAATGAATATCGAAAGAAGATGAAATTACCGTGATTCACTTAAATTTATCAATATTCGTCTCCTGGGATGTGGAGAAGGCACCGCCTCCTTATTAAAGCACCTGGCTGTCCAGAGCCTGACCAAAATTAGGGCTTTGTTACTAAGGAGTGTACAGGGTTGGGTAGGATAGAAAATGGCTATTGTGAGATAAAAATATCTGCAATAGGGAGTTTAAATATGGTATTTTGGGAAAAAAGCCGCAAGTCTCTGCTTTTCAGCAAATAGCTGTTTGACATTAAGTATTTTCCTCAGTTTTCTCTTCAGTAAATAAGCAAGTTTGACTAAATCAGTGATATTATATGGTAACTGGCATGATATCTCAGAGGGAAATATCCAAAGTACCTTGGAGAATTTTTCAAAATGCATACCCAAATAGCATTCCTTCTCAGAATCATGAATTCTGAGATCCTTCTACCAAAATAAAGAATTGTTTTTGAGAGTAACTATTTTAACAGTCACGCTCTTCAAGTATACTGAGGCAAAAAGAATGAGAATTCTTGGAATAGATAATTTCTAGGTCTCCTATAAGTACTGTCCTACTTTGTGTGTATATTCTAAAACATAATGCGTTTCATAAAAGGGTTTATGTATTTTTATGTCAGTTAACAAAATGTAATTTAATGTATATTCTTAAAATATAGCTAAAATTCAATTTACAGGAATGCGTTTCTCTATAACCATTATCCTGAAGTTTGTCATATAGTTCTCGTATGTTTGATAAAATAGAACATTCCCAGAATTTTCCTGAAATACCAGTTCAGATAAAATAAAAACGACAAAATCAAATACTAGTTTCAAATACAATATTAGATATGAGGAATAATGCTGCAAATATAAAGCAGTAGATGACCTCTAAGGACTTGTTCAGTTCTAAAATTATTTATATCTAGGCAATCTTCAGGTAGTCACTTATGGAACTACAGATTATCAATAACAATCACGCAAAGAAAGTGTTTTAAACGTTCAATGTCATTCTTTGACCACAGAATCAGAAACAAATATCAAGTTGCAATGGTCTGTTGGTTTGAAAATGCTACACTAGGAGCTTTGGCCCAGTGCAATAAAGGTTCTTCAATATGTGGTGCCCAAAAGTCAAAGGTATAAAACTGAAGACAAAACAAAGAAGTGGCTAAGATGAAATGCCTGTTTTAAAATAAAAACAGACTGAGGAGAAAAAAGTTTCTCTACACGGTGGGTCTTCATGTAAAAATTTTATAATCTACTGTGTCACTATGTATGAGGCCATCTGAGAATTAACTGGTGTCTGAAACTTAATTGACTGATTGATCGATTAGCAGTTTTGTTTCACATTTGATCTTTTCTTTTTTTTTTTTAGCCTCCTTAAACCTAGAGGAAAAGAATTATTTGTAGAGGAAGGGGCTTAGAATTTAAAAGACTGGGTTTAAATCCAAGATCTAACATTTCATTAATGGAGTAACCTAAGGAAAGTCTTATTCTTTTCTGTGATTATTAGGGTAATAACATTTTTACGTCATGGTGCTGTTACGGAGAATAGTAAAATACTATATGGAAAAAGCATTATAGATGTGCTAGTTGTCACAATTTTCAGTTTAAAACCAAGAAACTCTATTATATATTAGCAATATGAGGACAACAATACTTGAAATTATATAGAATTTAAAAAATTGATATGTAATATTCATATTTTAGGGGTTCATGTGACATTTTGATATACAATGTGTAATGATCAAATCAAGGTAATTGACCAACTTCAAATTGTACCATAAGGCTATAGTGACCAAAACACCGTGGTACTGGTATAAACATAGATACATAGGCAAATGGAGCAGAATAGAGAACCTAGAAATAAAGCTGCACACCCACAACCAACTGATATTTTGACAAAGTATACAAAAACACAAACTGGAGAAAGAACACTCCATTCAATAAGTGGTGCTGGAAAAATTGGATAGCCACATGTAGAAGAATGAAACGGGATCTCTGTCTCTCACCATATACAAAAATTAATTCAAGATGGATTAAACACCTAAATCTAAGACCTGAAACCATAAATATTCTAGAAGAAAACCTAGGAAAACTTTTCTGGACATTAGCCTAGGCAAATAATTTAAGAGTAAGACCCCAAAAGCAGATGCAAGTAAAACAAAAATAAATAAATGAGACCTAATTAAACTAATTAAAGCTTCTGCACAGCAAAACAAATAATCATCAGAGTAAACAGATAAACTACAGAAAATATTTGCAAATTATGCATCTGACCAAAGGCTAATATACAGAATCTGTAAGGAGCTCAAACAAATAAGCAAGAACAAGACAAATACCTTCATTATAAAGAGGGCAAAGGACATGAATAGACATTTCTCAAAAGAAGATATGCAAATGATCAATGAACATATTAAAAAAGATTAACATCACTATCATCATGGAAATGCAAATTAAAGCCACAATGAAATACCATTTTACCCCAGTCAGTATGGCCATTATTAAAAAGCCAAAAACCCAATAGATATTGGCATGGATGTGGTGAAAAAGGAATGCTTATACACTGCCATGGGGAATGTAAATTAGTATTACCTCTATAGAAAATAGTAAGGACATTTCTCAAAGAACTAAAAGTAAATCTACCATTCAATTCAGCAATCCAACCACCGGGTATCTATTCAAAAGTAAAGAAGTCATTATATCAAAAAGACACCTGCATGCATATGTTTATTGCAGCAAAATTCACAATTGCAAAGATATGGAATCAACCTAAGTGCTCATCGACCAATGAGTAGATAAAGAAAATGTGAAATATGTGTGTGTGTCTGTGTGCATGTATGTGTGTGTGTGTGTGTGTGTGTGTGTATACCACGGAATACTACTCAGCCGTAGAAAAGAATGAAATAATGTATTTTGCAGCAACTTGGAGGCCATTATTCTAAGTGAAATAACTCAGCCATTGAAAATTAAATCACACATGTTCTCACTTATAAGTGGGAGCTAAGCTACTAAGCTGTGGGAACACAAAGGCATACAGAGTGGTATAATGGACATTGAAGATTCACAAGTGGTGAGGACAAGAGGGAGGTGAGGGATTAACGACTACCTATTGGGTGCAGTGTACACTACCCCGGTGATGGGTATATGAAAATCTTAAATTTCACCACTACACAACTCATCCGTGTAACCAAAAACCATTTGTACCCCTAAAGCCATTGAAATAAAAAATAAAATATAAAAAAGAAAAATAAAAGCACAGTTCCACATAAAGCAATACATAAAAAAGTAAATAAAATCCTGGTTCAACTTTGAACAATAAAAAATCATAATATTTGGAATGTCTATCATCCTGAACTTTTTACTTTACATATGGAACACTACAATTCTCTTCTAGCTAGTTTGAAATATACGATACATTATTGTTAACTATAATTTCCTTATTGTACTATTCAATATTAGAACTTATTCCTTCTATCTAAATGTATTTTTGTACCTGTTAACCAATTTCTCTTTATCCACCACTCCCCCATTCCCTTCCCTCCTCTAGTAACCACTATTCTGCTCTTTACCTCCATGACATCCACTCTTTTAGCTCCCACATATATAAGAAAATATGCAATATTTGTCTTTCTATGTCTGACCATCCCACATATATAAGAAAATATGCAATATTTGTCTTTCTATGTCTGACCATATTGCACTTAACATAATGATTTCCAGTTTCATCCGTGTTGTTGCAAATGAAAGTATTTCATTCTTTTTTATGGTCGAATAATATTTTATGATGAATATATACGATATTTTTATCTATTTATTTGTTAACGAACACTTAGGTTGGTTCAGTATCTTGGTTATGGTGAGTAGTGCTTCAATAAACATGAAAGTGCAGATATCTCTTCAATATGCTGATTTCTTTTCTTTTTGGATATATACCTACGAGTGAGATCACTCGATCATATGGTAGTTCTATTTTTGGTTTTCTGAGGACACTTAATATTGTTTATCACAATGGCTGTGTTATTCTACATTTCCACCAACAGTGGACAAACGTTCCCCTTTTTTTGCACCCTCATTAGCATTTGTTATCCTTTGTCTTTTTGATAATAGCCATTTTAGTTGGGGTGAAATGACATCTCATTGTGGTTTTGGTTTGAATTTTCCTGATGATTAGTGATGCTCAGTGTTTTTAAAATAGATCTTTTGTTTATTTGTATGCCATCTTTGGATAAGTGTCTATTGTAATCATTTGTGGATTATAAAATTGGATTATTGTGTTTTTGTTATTGAGTTGTTTGAGTTCCTTATATATTCTGATTTTTGTCCCTTTTCAGATGGATAGTTTTCAAATACTTTCTCCCATGTTGTTGTTTGTCGCTTCACTTTGTTGATGTCTCCTTTGCTGTGCAGAAGCTTTTTAGCTTGATGTAACCTGTCTCATGTGCTCATTTTTGCATCTGTTGCCTGGGCCTTTGAGGTATTACTCAACAAATCTTTGATGAGAGTAATGTTCTGTTACATTTCCCCAATGTTTTATTTTAATATTTTCATAGTTTCAGGTCTTACATTTAAGACTTTAATCCATTTTGAGTTGATATTTGTCTATGGTAAAGGATGGGGACCTGGTTTCATTCTTCTGTGTGTGGATATCCAGTTTTCCCATCACCATTTATTAAAGAGACTGTCTTTCTCCAATGTATGTTCTTAGCACCTATGTTGAAAATGAGTTGGCTGTTTAAGTGTATGGATTTATTTCTGGGTTATTTATTCTTTTCTGTTGCTCTACAAGTTTGTTTTTTGCCAGACATAATGCCAACTCTTTTGGTTACTGTGGCTTTGTCATATAATTGGAAATCAGGTAGAGTGATGTCTTCAGCTTTGGTTTTTTACTCAATACTTCTTTGGCTATTTGGGGTCTTCTTTGGTTCCATATTAATTTTACAATTGCATTTTCTATTTCTGTGAAGAATGTCATTGGTATTTTGAAAGAGACTGCATTGAACCTGTAGATTACCTTGCGTAGGATAGCCAATTTTACAATATTAAACACACAAGCATAGGATATCTTACCATTTTTTCTGTTCTCTTAAATTTTGTCCATCAGGGTTTTTTTAGTTTTTGTTATAGAGACCTTGCACTTATTCAGTTAAGTCTATTACCAGCATTTAATTTTGTTTGAGGCTATTTTAAGTGGGATTGCTTTTTATTTTTGTTTCAGATTGATCACTTTTAGCATATATAAATGTTACCAATTTTTCTATGTTGATTTTGTATCCTGAAGCTTTACTGAATTTGTTCATTAGTTCTAAGAGTATTTTGGTGGAGTTGTTAGGTTTTTCTTAGTATAAGATCATGTCATCAGCAAACAAGAATGATTTGACTTTTTTCTTTCTAATTTAGATGTTTTTATTTCTTTCTCTTGTCTAATGGCTCTGGTTAGAACTTCCAGTGTTATTTTGAATAGAAGTGGTAAAAATGGGCACCCTTATCCTATTAATTGGATATAATTTTAAATTATTGTCAAAAAGAAATCTTTGCAGTGTGTAGTAATATTGATGAGATTGTTTGCTTTTTTCCATTATAATTACACCCAAATAGTTGTCCATATGAATATCATACTAGAAATAATTTAGAATTAATAAATGGTATACATAGTGGCCACAGGAAAAAAGTTAAGTCTTAAAAAATGTCTTAGAAATCATATGATAGAATTGTGGATTAATTTATTTATTGAGAAATATTGTGAATGTTCAGTATTTTATTGATATTAGTCAATGTGGTCATTTAATATTAAGCTGATTTAATTTGTATAAAACGTCCACATTTTCAAAACTAGTATATTAGTACATATTAGAATATTGATTCAGTTCCCAATTGATACAATTAAATGTTTTATCATTCAAAGAGATAAACTGTTATAGCTCCATAACATTGAATTTAGAGTCCAGGTTGATATCTTTGATTTCCCAGTTATTATCTAGGGGATGGTGGGCAAATAGCTTAATTTCTGTTTTCGCAGGCTCTTTCTGAGGATTAAAAAAGTTAATAATCATAAAGGACTTTAGAACAGTACATGGCATATTGTGAGCATTCAGAAAATAATAACATTTATTTGTCTATTACTTTATTTATATGAAAATGGCTGTTGGAATGTAGCTAAACAAAAAATAAGAACAATATCTTTTAAAGCATCAGGACATTAAAAGGTATAGTCAATGCATCCATAAGTATAAATGAAAGGTGGGAATTTATTCTTATTCAATTGCTCAATTTAAAATATCCTTAGTGAAGTGAACTATTTTTATGCTACTAGTGAGAGTATAAATTAATAGTAGAATGTTTTGAATGAAATTTTAAGAATACTAACAGAAGCCTTAAAAATACCCATACCATTGACCCGGAAATTTATTTAACTTAGGAGGTTATACTAAGGAAACTGCAAGAAGACTTCTATGCTATGTGATGCAGTTTCACCACTGCCATCATTGTCTTTTCTATTGCTGCAGGTTATGTCATGCTCAACTATCACTCTCAACTATGGAGTCTCTTACCTGCTGAAATGCAGTCTCCCAAATCCCGAGGAATTAAAATTTCATTATCCTAACATCTTAATTTTATTGCTTGTGTCTCCCCTGGACCCCTTCAGGTTTCCAAGATCAAGAAAATAGAGTCCTGGCAGAGCAATACTTCAGGTCCTTGACTCCAATGCAGAGATCCGCAAATGTACACTGCTTGGCCTCCCCTGCTTGGTGAGTTGGTGTTCTGTGCCTTCTTATTAACAAGGTGACAGATTAGGAAAGAAGTGTAATTTCAATTGGCTTTTCTAATGTGATCTTTGTCAACTATATTTTGATATCTCACTGGTGAATGACAGGAGTCATGAAGGCATCTGTGATCTTTATGAGGCTGAATGTATCAACCTTCAAAACATGTTGGCAGCAGCATATGCCAAAAAAAGGGTATGGATACAGGGATACCAGTTCAGGCCTGTTACAGTATGTGAGGAGTGGTATTAGCTTAGCCTAGACTGCTGTTAGTGTAGAATAAGATAATTAAAAAATGTTAAGAAGTAATTTGGAAATAAATCAGCAAGACTTAGTTGATTAACTTGATGGCAAGAGTATGAGAATAGAAGGTCTTATCAGGTTATCAGAAATGACTTCTAGTTTTCTGATTCAAGAAATCTAGCTGTATAATGGTGACATTTCCATAGATGGGGAAGTTTACTGGGGAAAATAAGACAGAGATGAACAGTTGAATTTTAATTATTCTATTTGAGATTCACGTGAGTTTTCCAAGTAGGAATGTAAGATATGCAGTTGTATGTACTAATTAGGGTAGATTTCTAAGTCTAAGATGTAAAATTGAGATACATCAGCAAATAGATGGTATACAAAGCTATAGGAGTAGATAAGGTAGCTAAGGAATAGTTGTGAGCACGAGAGGAAAATAGGGCTTAACATACAGTCTTGAGTAATTTTAACAATAATGTGTCAGATATAACAGAAGAGGATGAACTGGCAAAGGACATTAAAATAAACAGATAAAAAGATAAGAGGAAATTCAGGAGAGTGCGATTTACTAGAATCCAAGAGCAAAGAATGCTTTAAGAACAACATTGTAAATACTGTCAAATGTTTAAAGGCCAAGACCAGGCCAACTGAACTGAGTATAATGATATGACTATCATTGGTGAAGGTAGTATGATAAGTTTTAGTAGAATATTGGGAACAGACGTCAAATGAGTTGGTGAAATATTGTTCAAGAGGTAAAAATGGCAACAAAGAGTGCAGAAAACTCCTTCTACAAGTTAGGCTATGAAGGGCAGGAGATGGAGCAGTAGGTGGGAGAGGACATTGAATCCAAGCAGTTACCATTATTTAAAAAGAAAGAGTAGGCAAATGGGCAGCACAGAAGAAGAAGCTGAAAATACAGGGATGGGGTAAAAACTGATAAGACCTCTGGATCTCTGATAAATGAGAGAGAAGGATCGAGGGACAAAGGATCAAGAGTATAGATGTTGTAATCATGCTTCTATTTAGTTTTCTCCCATGATTCTCGCAATAATTTTCTCACCATTCCTCTTTCTTATGACCAACTAAGAATTCCGTTATTCTGGTCTGTAAAGTTTGTGTGTACTATGCTCTTGTGACTCCTACAAAGTTAGAATGATAGAGTCTTTAGAAGATGGGCTTTGGAACCAGTCAGGCCCACTTTGACTCATTTTTTCCACTCCTTTATTATTGCTTAAACTTGGGCAAGTTGAAAAATCTTAAAGTTTCTTCATATTTAAAACATGAACAAAAATAACTAACTACCAGGAATAATGTATTAAATAAGATAATGCATGTGAAACACTTAGCACAATATCTGATATATAGTAAGTTTTTGTTCCATGCGATGCAATAGACTTGCTGCCAGCTCCCAATAATGGCATCTTGGCAAAGCCAGTTGTGAACCTGAATTGTAAATATATTAACTGCATCCCTATTACATCCACATTTTAAACAGTTTGCAACCTTGTGGGCCAAACTGAAATCACCAAATATATTTTATTTATTCCACAGAATCTAAAAAATACTTTACATTTTTGCCAGCATTTAAAAGTCAGGAGATTTTACATATATATTTGGATTTTTAACTTCTCATGAACATTGGTAGATTTGCACTTATGTATGAAAACACAAGATCATGCTAATAGCTTCATTAGTTCTGTTTACCTGCTTTACCGCTGAAGGCACTAGAGTTTACAGCCCCTATAATAAGACATCCCTAAACCTTGAGGCTGTTGCTCAGCAAGAGATCAAATTCATGCCTTTAGCAAAGTTTTCGTAGACATTCATTCAGCTATTTGTAAAATAATTGAGAACAAACCTCTATTTTAAACTGTATTTTGGTCTAATATATATAATTTACAAATAAAAAAATATCAGAAATCAAATTCTCTCCTTAGACACGTATTTTTATCTGGAGTATTTGCAAGTAGGAGGACTGACAAGAGAGAAATAACCTTATTTTTATATTTTAAAGCTAGCTATGAATATCATTTAATTTTTTTTCTCCTAACTACAATTTTAAGTTCAGGTGCTACATGTGCAGGTTTGTTACATGGGTAAATTGTGTGTCGTGGGGTTTTCTTGTACAAATGATTTTATCATCCAGGTACTGAGCATAGTATCCAATAGGTAGTTTTTTGATCCTCACCCTTCTCACAGTCTCTATCCTCAAGTAATAGCTAGTGTCTACTGTTTCCCTCTTTGTGTCCGTGTGTACTCAATATTTAACTCCCACTTATAAAGGAGAACACGCAGTATTTGGTTTCCTGTTCCTGCTTTAATTGGGTTAGGATAATGGCCTCCAGTTGCATCCATGTTGCCGCAAAGGACGGGATTTTATTCCTTTTTATGGCTGCATAGTAGATACATGCATGCGTTTGTTCATTGCAGCACTTTTCACTATCACAAAAATGTGGAATCAACCTAGATGGCCATTAATGGTGGACTGGATAAAGAAAATGTGGTACACATACACCAGTAAATAACTTTAGACTTTGATTAAAAATAATCTCTTCAACATCCTGATCTACCTTCATGTCTAGATTTAAAATAACTTTTATAGGGTCAGTCAGGAAAGCACTTCACCAAAATTAAAGCTCAGAAATAACGTATCAAAATGTTCAGGCCTATTGCCCATCTTACTATCTACTGTAAAGTGACCACTTTCCAATAAATGACCCTCATCGAGTGAGAGCAGAGAGACCAAAGGTTACGTGAGCTTTTCTTTTATTTGATAAATGGTGTCTAATATTATATCCAGCAATCTTCTTCTGTCAGTTTTGCTGCTAGGCAATGACCAGTGCCTTGGGAAATCAATAATACTGTTCAAGTTTATTTTAATTAGAAAATTGTTACAGTTTATTCCTTAATAATAGATGGCTGTCATACTTAATACCTACATATTAAAATTAAAAATCAGTAGAGTCTTTTCAACTATGAAAACATATTCGCCTACCTCACACTAATATTCTTAAATTAGGGGAGTCAATCATATGTATATGCCAGAGAAACAAAAGGAATAATATTACCTAGAACCCTTTGTGGTTCTGTTTTTCCAACACTTGTTACCAAGTCTCTGAATTGAATTTCCATGTCTTGAAATATCTAAGGTAGTTTCTATTTTCCTGATCAGGTACTGACTAATAATTCCAATGACAACAGTAAGTAGGTATAGCGGCAAGGAAGTGTTAGTGATATGGTTTGGGTCTGTGTCCCCACACAAATTTTATGTGGAATAATAATGCCCAATGTTGGAAGACGGGCCTGGTGGGAGGCGACTGAATCATGGGAGTGGATTTTCCCCTTGTTCTTGTAATAGAGAGTGAGTTCTCACAAGATCTGATTGTTTAAAAGTGTATACTATCTCCCCCTTCTCTATCTCTTCCTCCTGCTCATTCCACGTAAGTCATGTCTGCTTTCCCTTACCTTTCTGCCAGGATTGTAAGTTTCCCTAGGCCTCCTCGGCCATGCTCTCCATACAGCCTGCAGAACTGTGAACCAGTTAAACCTCTTTTGTCTATAAATTACCTAGTTTCAGGTATTTTTGTATAGCAGTGCAATAACAGACTAATACAGTTAGTTACAGTGAAATGCCTCCTACCACCATTTAAACACTGATTTTCTACTTTAATCTCACCACATGCATACAAATAAACATATACAAATTAGAACTACTGTATATAAAATGGTGAGTCTCAGATATCAACACTGGTCAAGTCTATTCATAGCCAAGAAATATAAAATCTTAGCTATCAGACTTTCAACATTTCTAGTTCCATTTGTAAGAACATATCAGGTTATTTTAAACTGATATCACTTAGTATTTTGCTCATCTAGCTCATATTGTTTTGACTCAAAGCACAGAAAACAACCTAAGTATGATTTAATTTCCAGTGTTTGGTTACTACTGGAAACAACGTGCCAAAAATAATTAAAATTAATACCAGATGTTTTTGGAGTTGAATTAATATAGTATTTTTAAAATTTAGATTTGTTTTGTGTTTGGCTTAATTACAAGGAGAGAATGCATTGATAATACCAACACAAATATGTTATTTTGCATGATAGTAAGTAAGTCAATGATCTGGAATCTTGTTCCCCAGGTCTTGGGTGTCTGTGACTAGTTTTAGTCAGACTTTCAGGTCCTGATTATATCTGGACAAGAATGTATGTTTGAATTGTAAAGGGATCTCCAGATTCTAGAATATGGTATTTCAAAGTCAGATATTGCAAAACTCTAGCCAGCTTTCCCCTAGACAACATTGCTAGAGGGGTATGACAGTGGGGAAAACTACATTGACATGAACTTGTTTACTGTTTTTGTTTTACTTCAAAACAAACGAAGACAGGAGAAATATGAATTGAGAGGATACAGAAAACATAGACTAATGGATTTGAATATATATTGCTTAATGTTTGTCCAGTGTTTTAAGACTAAGCCTGGTAAAAAACACAAAGTTAATAGTATCTTCTTTTTTAAGAACATATCAGAGAGGGCAGTGTGCTCTTAAGTAAGAAGATACATTAACTGTGTGTTAGTAATACTCAGTATGATAGTAATGCGTACCAAAGTGCTAAATCTCTAGAATCCTACACGTATCCAATGATTTTCAAGAGGCAAACAGGTATGTTGTGCAAATTGAAAACAAAAAGATATTCAAGCAGAGTTTCAAGGATATTGGGGAAATATTTGAAAATGATAGACTTCACTTTATTAAAATTCTTGATTTTACTGTGGTAAGAATACAACATGAGATCTAACCCTTTGGTGGACTTTCAAGTGTACAATACAGTATTGTTAACCATAGGTACAATGTTGTACCTATAGTTAGGTTCAGATCTCTAGAACTTATTCATCTTGCATAATTGAAATTTTATACCCATTGATAAGCAACTTCCTGTTGTCCCCTTCTCCAAGCCCCTAGCAACCAACATCCCCCTCTCAGCTTCCAGGAGTTTGACCATTTTCGAAACCTCATGTAAGAGGAATCAGTGTTTGTCTTTCTGTGACTAGTGAATTTAACTTAGCAAAATGTTCTCGAGTTTCATCTGTGTTGCCATATATTGCACGATTTCCTTATTTTCTTAAACGGAATAATAATAATGTTCCATTATATGTAGAAGCTACATTTTCTTTTTCTGTTCATCCATTAAGGGGCATTGAGGTTGTTTCCATATCTTGGCTATTGCAAATAGTGCTGCAATAAACATGGGAGTTTAGATCCGGATTTCAATTATTCTGGATATATATCCTGAAGTCGGATTGATGAATCATATAATAATCATATTTGTCAGATTTTATGTAATGTCCACTTTGTTTTTCACAGTTGCTGTGCTATTTTGGATTCTCATCAACAGTGTCCATGGGTTCCCTTTTCCCTGCACCCTCATCAACATTTATCTCTTGTCTTTTTTTAATAGTCATCCTGATAGATGCAAAAAATAATTGTCAAGAGCAATATCAAGAAGTTTTTTCTCTATTTTCTCTTTTAGGATTTTTTTGTGGTTTCATATCTCACATTTAAGTCTTTAATTCATTTTGAGTTGGTTTTTATATGTTGTAATCTACTTCTATTCTTCTGAATGTGGATATCTATTTATCCCATCACCATTCATTAAAGGGACTACCTTTTCACCATTGTGTATTCGTGGTACCCTTGGCAAAGATTAGTCAAAGACACAGGTGTGGGTTTATTTCTGGGCTCCCTATTCCATTCCACTAGTTTATATGTCTGTTTTAATGCACTGTCATAGTATTTTGATTACTATAACTTTGTAATATAGTTTGAAATCAAGGAGTGTGGTGCCTGCAGCATTGTTTTTTCTTGTTAATATTGCTTTGGCTTTCTGGCATCTTTTGTGGTGCCATAAGAATTGTAGGGTTTTTAAAAATATCTGTGAAAAAGTCATTAAATTTTTGATATTGTATTTTATCTGTAGATCATTTTGAGTAGTGCAAACATTTTAATGATAATAATTCTTCCAATCCATGTTCATGGAATATCTTTTCATCTATTTGTGGCTTCTTTCATTTTATTTCATCAATGTCTTATAGTTTCCAGAGTACAAATCTCTCACCTTCTTAGTCAAATTTATCCCTAAGTATTTTATCATATTTATGCCATTGTAAATGGGATCATTTTCTTAATGTATTTTTCAGATAGTTTGTTGTTAGTATATAGATGTCAGGTAATTCATATATCTCTGTTTCTTCAGGGTCAGGTTCTGGAGTTTTATCTTGTTCCTTTGTTCGAATCTTGCTTTCCTTTTCTTCAGTTTTCCTAACTCTTTGTGTCTGTGTTTAAGCATTAGAAAAAAACACTACCTATCCCAGTCTGACAATTGGCTTCGTACAGGAAGAAACCTTCACCAGTGAATGCAACCAATGCTTCTGTGGGCTTGCCAAACCTTATACTAGTCCAAATCAACTTTGTTCTTAAGGGCCTGCTAGTATATACAGCATGTCATACCCTGTTGGTATTTTAAGACAAGTGAAACAGGAACCAATCCCTTGTTTAACATTCAGAGAAATTAGAATATTGGATGTGCAGAACTACTCATTTCCTTCTCAGGGATAAACTGGGACCTGGAGTTTTTTTCCTGCTTGTTTTTTTCTCGGCCGTGGGCAGGGGTTGTGGCAACTGCTTGCATGCTCCTTCAAACCACCTTCTTTGTTCTTAGTGATCCCAAGGTATTTAGAATACGTGATGCCCCATGAGTGCTCCAAGACAGGCAACACAAACTAGTCTTCTTGGGTAGCACCTGAAGAAGTTGGAACATTGGATGTGTAGTCTAACTTTTTACTTGCCCAGGTATAACCTGGGAGCTTAATCTGTGCTGAACTGAGGAGAGGAACTGTGGTGGTTGCCCTCACACTCTATTTATTCATTCATTCATTCATTCATTCATTCATTCATTCATTCATTTTGAGACAAAGTCTCACTCTTATCACCCAGGCTGGAGTGCAATGGCATGATCTTGGCTCACTGCAACCTACGCCTCCTGGGTTCAAGTGATTCTCCTGCTTCAGCTTCCTGAGTAGCTGGGATTACAGGCACCTGCCACCATGCCTGGCTAATTTTTATATTTTTAGTACAGATGGGGTTTCACCATGTTGACCAGGCTGGTCTCGAAATCCTGACCTCAGGTCATCTGCCCGCCTCGGCCTCCCAAAATGCTGGGATTACATGTGTGAGCCACCACGCCTGGCTACTCTCACACTATTTCAAACCATTGCCTTTGTTCTCTGTAGTCCTAGGAATCTATGGTCTGCCTAGTCCAAGACAAGTGGGATGGATGATAGCCCCTTGGGTAGCCCCTGGAATAGATGGGATGTTTGATATGTTGTCCAACTCAGGAAGAAGCTGGAAGCTGAATGTTTCCTCCTGATCATGTGGCACTGTGCCAGGGGTGGGGATTGTGGTGAGAAGGTCTTTCTAAATTTTCTATAGGTTGCAACGTAGCTGGTTTTGCACTCACCCATGGTGTAGGAACTTGTCAACCAGTTTCTGAATTTCTTACAAAAGAAACAAATCCGTGTATTTATCTTGAATTAATGTGTCTGTGGGGTAAGGAGTGGCCACAGCTTTCTATTCCATCATCGTTCTGATGTTAGTCGCTAGACATTCTTTTTTGTCAAGTAAAGGTAGGGGATCTGCTTTGGTTTCCTTAATACCCACAATTTCTCTATCTTCTTGATAGATATAGAAATAATTCATATATACTTGTAGCAAGTAACCAACCATTCAATGGGAACACAAATAGAACACATTTTACATCTATTACATAATAAAATCCATGAATAATCTTAGATATAACAATTTTGGAGAAGAATGTTTTGCGTCTAATGCTTCTTTAGAACATTAGAAGAGGCACTTTAGATGAACCTGTAGAAAACACAGCTTTTAATCTTGTTAGATCCTAATGACAGATGTGTCTAAGTAGATTCAATAATCAGATACACAGTAAAATATATATGTATATATTTAACTTAGATCCCAAGAAAAACAACAAAATGTACATATAATTTACTATGCCTAAAGAAATTACAATGTAAATTGGGCTAACTGAAATTTAAGTGAGCATCGGAGGAGCTATTTCATGTAAATTTGGAACCAGCAGAAGTTAGTTTGGGAACTCGTTTTCACATGAATATAACGGAATCACATATACCTAATATTAAATATACATAGATATATAGTTTATTACTAATATGAATATAACTGAATTATATATTTCTAATATTAGCTTATTTATATTAATTTGTGGGTGGAACATTCAGAAAGGAATTCATTCACTTGTCTTTTATAGTTATCTGTATGCATAACCTGTTAACTAATTCATTTTATATTGCATTTTAAAAATCACATACGTAAAATAACCATTTTATTGTCTCTGTGTGAAGACAGATCAGTTGGCCTTTTCAGTTCTGCTACATAGATATAGTTGGACATAAATTAAGGATGAAGGAGAAAAGCATGAGAGGGTGAGAAATAGAGTCAAACAGGTTTCTTCTCTCTGGTGTGACACTAAATTTTTATGATTATACTTTTCCTTTTATTATTTTTCTGATTAAAAATTTTTATACACAGTTTTTAGAAAAATATCGAACAACAGTGAAATCTAGAAAAAAATCACACTGTCATATTTGTACATTTATTTGCACATATATTATTTTTTGTCATTTTCTTCTATGAATGTTTAATATTGCTGCAATTATACCATATTGACCGTATATAGTGGTCTTCCCCAAATCCCCCATTGTAAAAAATTCTCCAATAAAATATTGCATTTAAAGCAAATAGTAACATGCCTAGTTTATTGTAATCACGCAATACGTACTGTAAGATATTTTCTAGTTCTTCTTCCAAATCACTGTGAATTCTTTGTAAACATTTGAATAGTTTTGAAATCTTCCATAATTTACCTTAACACTTCCTTTTTATTGGATATGCTTGCTGTTTACAGTGTGTTCTAATGGTATTGCCAAAGCAATCTTGGTATCTCTGATAATTATCTTAGATTTGTAAATTATGTTGACCAAAATCAAGTGTATATACTTCCTGATATAGTTTGGATGTGTGTCCGTGCCCAAATCCCAGATTGTACTGTAATCCCCAATGTTAGAATTGGGGCCTGGTGGGAGGTGATTGGATCATGTGGGCAGCTTTCTCTTGAAAAGTTTAGCACCATCCCACTTGGTACTGTCCTCACGATAGTGAGTTCCTTCTCATGAGACCTAGTTGTTCAAAAGTGTGTAGCACCTGCCACTTTGCCCTATGGCTCCTACTTTTGCCATGTAACATGCTTGCTCCACCTTTGCTTTTCACCATGATTCTAAGTTTCCTGAGGTCTCCCAAGAAGCTGAGCAGATGCCAGAGCTGTTCTTCCTGAACAGTCTGAGGAACCATGAGCCAGTTAAATGTTTTTCCTTATAAATTATCCAGTCTCAGGCATTTCTTTATAGCAATGAAAGAACAGCCTAATACAGAAGATTGGTGCTGAGGGATGGGGCATTGCTATGAAGATACCTGAAAATGTGGAATCAGCTTTGGAACTGGGTAACAGGCAGAGGTTGGAAGAGTTTGGGGAACTCAGAAGAAGACAAAGAGATGAGGTAAAATTTAGAACTTCTTAGATACTGGATGCATGGTTGTGACCAAAATGCTCATAGTGATATGGACAGTGAAGTACAGGTTGATGAGGTCTTAGGTGGAAATGAGAAACTTATTGGGAACTGAAGCAATGGCGAGTTTTGTTATGCCTTAGCAAAGAACCTGGCTGTATTGTGCCCCTACTTTAGATATCTGTGGAACTTTGAACTTGAGAGTGATGATTTACAGTATCTGGTGGAAGAAATTTTTTAATAAATTACCCAGTTTCAGGTATTTCTTTATAGCAATGTAAGAATGGCCTAATATGTTTTCTTAATATAGGCCTCTGATAGGATTTAAAATGTCAAACATATAAGCCTTTTTCTGTTCTTAATTCATATTGACAAATTGCTTTAGAGGAAGGTTGTTTCAGTTTATATTCCTAGCAACAGGGAGTATCTATTTTTACTATAACCTTATCAGGCTTGAATATTGTCATTAGAAAAAAAACTTTGCTAAATTAATAAACATATTTGATTCTATTTATTTATTTATTTTTATTTTGCCCACACTACACAAATATACTATATTTGACTCTCAAACCAGTGTACCTTATACTACTTTGTTTTGGCTTTGGGATGGCTAAAGAGATTATTACTTAGTAGTTTTACAAGCAAATTGATTTTGATATATGCCATTAATAATTTTACATTTAGGTGAACTATTTTAGGTACAAAATAAGCATGAGTCCTCATATGCTGCAGGTATTCAAAATAATCATTCCTCTCTAGCCACAGAATGTTAGACTGAAATATCTTCAAGGCCCCAGGCAATTAAGGTAAAGGAGTAAAGCAGAAAATACAAAGTGGTAAGAAGGGTTTGGACCTGTGATACATTGGAGAGTGCGTGCCCACTTAAGGGCATTCAACTCATATATATATGTATATATATATGCACACTCTAAAGAAAACATGTCTGCAAGTTGTGAGTTTACATTTCTATGAACATTAGGGAATCATAACTTTTTAAAAATAGTCTGAATCATAATGCTGAAATGAGCATCTCAAGACTGAGATTTGCCAAATAGCTACATTCTTCACCTTGATTATCTCTTTCTGACTCCATATATCCAAGTGGGGTCATGAAAACAAAAAACAAAAACTAAAACAAAAAAATACGTATACCATTATCACACCAAAGTTTCATTTCTCAATCAACCTATGTCATCTCTAGAGGAAAACTGCTCTTCTTAGCTTTTGGCCTTTAATATCTAGATAGATTGCAGCTACCTGTAGTCTCCCTATGGTGGCATTTCATTGGCATGTTTGTGCTTTTGAACAAAAGAAAAGCAGCTGTGGGCATCCTTTGTCTCACACATAGTGATCAAGCGCTTACACACTTCTTCATTCCATCCTGTGAATTCCTCAACCCTTTAATTTTAGATACGACTCACATCCACAACTCATTAAGAAGACAGTTGGTTGAACATAATACTCATTATAGTTAATTGACCTTGTTTTTGAATATTTTCTATTTCTTTCTAACATTTTAGTCAAATTTACCTATATTCAAAATGAATACACAGTAAAACTGGTTTTGTTGATTAAAGATAATGTGTTGTTGATTACAAAATGTTTATGAAGGAAGAATATTTTGTTCTTTTCCATGCATAGAAAATTAGCTGAGATTAGGAGTCGACACTGTAAGTGTAGTGTCAGGTAAAATGAGAGAGAATTCTGTGTCAGGACAAGGAGGGGACTTGGGAGCTGTCCCTGAACCAAAGATTTCTTGGGTCTATACAACAGTTTTAACTTCATGTTGTATTAACTATTCTTTTTAGAAATAGTAATGATAATAAGAACTTGAAATAAAAATATATCAGAAAATAAAGTTATTTTATGCCAATGAAATTGACAGGGAAAGATTTTGTGTATTGTTAAATATTGTTATTTCCAACAGACCCAAGCCTCCTTGTTGCCAAGAAAACATAATACTTTGCACAAAAGAGGTTTTATAGTAAGGGTTCTTAATTTTTATATAGTCAAGGCATAAATGGAATTTGGAAGGATTATGAACTACCTGAAATGAAATGTTATGCAAAACTCTGTTTTTTCATATCTATAAATCACCCTGCCTGGAGAAAGAATTGATAGGTGTCAGCTTCTCAAAATACTCTATAAGATAGGAAAGATTTGGAACTATAGCTTTGTAAGAACAAAATCATCTGCAAAGCAACCGAGGACGGACACCAATGCCCACTTAACAAAACATCTATCCATCAACATAGGCTCCAGAACCCATAGGTTCACCTTATACCAATGGTTTTCTGATGCATATATGAAAAAGACCTTGCTTTTTGCTTAGTTCTAGTATGTAGGTGTATTCTAATCGATATAAAAATAAAAACAAGAATTCTCTGGATCCATCCAAGAACCTTGCTCCACTGGACTTATACTTTTAAAAAAGTGCCACAAACACCTGTGAAATGAATAAAACACTGGCCACATCATATTGCATCTACTTTGTGATTGACCATATTTTTCAAATTAAACACCATGTGCTATTATTGTTTGGAGATTTCTTTGATTTAGATCATGTGTAAGGATACTACAGCATGGCATAGTGGCAAAAAACAAAGGCTTTGTCACCAGACATGGATTCATATCCTTTGTCTATTAATTGGCAATTTTAAATAGGAATAATATTGCTCACTTCATAAGACTTTTCTTAGAATTTTAGAGACAAGATGTGAAAAATCTTAGTGCTGTGTCTCACACATCATAAATATTCAATAATAGGTAGTAAGTACATCCTAGATAGCAGGAATCTTGTCTTCCTTGTGAAATTGTCAACAGTGACTAGAATACATTGTCTTCCAGTCACGTATTTTATACAGCAATTACCTGGATTTCTCCATGTAGTGGCCAAAATAAGGTAACTAACCTTCGCAAAGTTGTATTTGTAATTCATGTGTGAGGAGGATAAAGTTGAACACTTCAGCTATAGAAGATTCTAATTTATTAAAATATACTTATTCAAATTCCATAAAACTCATGAGGTTTTGTGTGTGTCTACATTTCAAAAGTGCAGCTTATGTTCTATAAAGTAGTGTTTATATATCAATATGTGGTGGTACCTTTTACACTGAAATGAGGACTTGTCTTTCAAGACAAATAAAAAACATGAATTTCGAGTAGTGTTATAAGACTGATGAGCATTCTTGTAAATGTGGTCATTGTCACAAATGCATGTTGCATAAATAGCAATTTCCTGACTTTTATGATGTGGGTTTTGACCCACAGAGTTTAATACCATGCTAGAATGAGCAAGAAATAAATAAGATTTTATATTATAAGCCTAAGTCTTTTGAATAATAATCTTTCATTTGACATAAACTTGTTATTATGCCCATTTCAATGACATCTAAAATGTAAGACAAATGTCTGAAGCTATTATTAAGTGCACTATAGCAGTTTTGTTATATGAAAAGGTGATTTGAGATTTGTTGTATACATTTAAAGTTAGGTATATATATATATGTGTGTGTGTATATGTGTGTGTGTATGTGTGTGTGTGCGTGTGTGTGTATATACATAACATGGAAAAATAAATTACCTTTCTCTTATAGCACTGAAACTTGGAATGCAATTTACAAAGGTAATTATCCAATTTATCACAAATACCAAACAGGTCAATGATTTTGGTAATTATTAAGACAACACAATTTTTGCTTTACAATGCAAAACTTGTTTGCTGAACTGGAGATTATCAAAATTACTTACAATATACTCATTAACAAAGCATGAGAAAATTAGACTGTTAACAAAACAATTAATTGAACTTACTAAAGCTTTTAAATTAGTTTGGTTTATTAGCATTTCTTTGAGGTTAATGATGTGGTCTTTTTTTGACAAGAAGAGACAATTTAAAAATTTAGAAGAAAATTAATCTGTTTAGAAATAACCAAGACTCCCTAACTGGTAAACAACAACTTATTCTTCTGACATAAATACTGTTAAAAAACAAAAAACAAAAACCCTGAACACACTAAATTGATATATTTGTACTCTTTGTTAAACATTTTGCCAACCAAAACTTTTTTTTGTATTTTGAATAACTTGGAAGTTCAAGAAGTCTGTGCTAATGTGTTTTTCTGATGCTACCAGGGAAATACATAGAAGAAATTGCTTTTTAGACCAGTTCAATCTTCTGACTAGGGCAAGCATTTTGCAATCTGTTATACACTCTACAGTGCCTGTGGAGTTCATTTTCTCTCTCTAGAGTTAAACCCTGCTTAGAGTCACCTATAATAGGAGCTTTTGCTCTTTGCTCTTTGACTTGCAATTGGAAAAGTGCTTGGTTTTATTCGTAAAAATGCTTCCTCCTTCTCAATTATATTTTTATTTATTTATGTATTTTAGTGCAGAAATAAAAACTATAAATAGATATTTATGATGTACAATATGATGTTTAGAAATATGTAAATAGTGTAGAATGGCTACATGAAGCTATTTAACAAATGCATTGCCCCAAATACTTATTATTTTTGTGGTCAGAACACTTAAAATTTACCTTTAGCAATTTTCAAGTATATAAAACATTGTTATTAACTATACTTGCCAAGTTGTACAATAGATATATTTAATTTATTCTTTCTATCTAACTAAAATTTTATACTTTCTCTCACCTTTTTGTCTTCTTTTGAGCCCTTTGAACTCTTCCAGTCTCTGCACATTACTGACTACCAAAGTCACTTTCAATTGTTAAGTACTTTTATAGAACACCCCATTCCTGATAACAAATGTTCTGTCTTAGTCCACTGAGTTACTTTAAAGTAATACCTGAAGCTGAGATTTAGAATGAAAAAAGTTTATTTGACTCACAGTTCTAAAGGCTGTACAGGAAGCATGACACTGGCATCTACATGGCTTCCGGTGAGGGCCCCAGGCTACTTCCACTCATGGTGGAAGTGAAGGGGAGCCAGCATGTTCACAGATCACTTAACAAGAAAGGAAGCAATAGAGGGAGGGGGATATGCCATGCTCTTTTAAACAATTAGCTCTCATGAGAACTATTAAGAGTGAGAACGCACTCACCCCCAAGGGAGAGCATTAATCTATTTATGAGGGGGATATGCTGCCATGACCCAAACACCTCCCACTAGGCCCCATCTCCCAACCCTGCCACAACATTGATTATATTTCAGTATGAGATTTCGAGGGGACACTCATCCAAACTATAGCAAGTATTCTTGGTTGCCTTTTTATTTCCTTCAACAGTTTGAATATATCATTCCACTCCCTCTTGGCCTGTATAGTCTCTGCTGAGAAATCCATTGCTAGCCTTATTAGAACTATTTAAGATGTTACCTGCCTTTTTATCTTCATGCTTTCAGGAGCCTTTCTTTGTCTTTAGTTTTAGATAGTTCCATTACAATATATCTTAATTTATTCTTGTTTGAATTGAATCTGATTGGATAACTTTTGCCTTCCTATACCTGTATATTTATACGTTTGCCCAAATTTGGAAAGTTTTCTTCTATTATGAACCTGAGTTCACAGGGGCTGGTCCAGTGCAGGAGTCTACTAGGACAAGCCTGGACCCTGAGTCTGTTGGAACATGGAGCTGCGGAAACCATCCTGGGAAGTAGGGCCATAGTGACTGGCCTGGCACTAGGAAGGCCTGGAGCCTATTCCTGTGCCTTCCTACCTGGTTTTAAGTCCAGTAGTGCTAATCTGGTGTTTGGTTGGGCCTTAAACCTGAAAATGCAGTGGTGACTTGGCATGGAATAGGCCTGTATCTACAGTGGTCAGCCTGGATGCTGAGTCTGCAGTTATCAGCCTGATGACCAGGGCTGTAGGGGATGGCCAGGTGTTGGGACAGGCCTGAAGCTTGAGACCATGATGGCCAGCCCAGTGCTAGGGGTGATCTGAAGCCTGGGGTTGCTGGAGCTAACCTGGCTTTGAGTCTAGCCTATAACCTGATTCTATAGGAGCTGGCCTGGTGCTAGTGTGGGCCTGAATCTTGGGGTCTCTGGGGTCTTTCAGTGCTGGGGTTTATCCAGAGCCTGGGGCCATTAGACTCATTCTGACACTGGAGTGGGTCTGGGGACTGAATTCACTGAGCTTGTCTGGAGCCTGCAGCTTTGGGATCCCTCCTGGTTTCATGGCAGAGTTGGAGGTTTCATCTGTAGATAGTGACCAAGATCCTGAGGTTATAGAGACTAGCCTGGTACTCAGTGAGCCAGGGACTTGTATCTGTGGGGGCTGACCTGAAAATCAAGTCTGTGGATTCTGGCCTGATGAATAGGTCTGTGAGGGCCTGACTGGTGCTGGCATGAGCCTGAAGTCTGCAGCTATGGCGGCCATCCCAGTTATGGAGGCAGTCTGAAATCTGGAGCCACTGGGGTTGACCTGGTGGTGGGGTGGTCCAGAGACTGAGACTGCAATGCAAGCCTAGAGCCTGGGGCTGTGGATCCAGCCTCACACTGGGTGGGCCTGGGACCTCAGTCTGTGGGCACTGGCCTGGAGTATGAGACTGTAGATGCCTGCCTGGTGCTAAGGGAGGCCTCCACACTTACTGGGGCAGGCCTGGTTTCAGGGTCCAAGGCAAAGTCCAGTGCTCATGTCCCTCTCTTTCCTCCATGGAAAGGATATGTGTTTCCAAGCTTTTCTGTCTAGTATTGGGTGAGGGATGATAAGGGTAATGCAAATCTGTCCTTCCTACTCTCTTCAATGCATCTTTTCTTAGTTCTGTGCTACATCCGGGGACTATAATCTCTCACCTGGCTTCCTTAGCTCCTGTGAAAGTATTTTTTCATGTGTGGATAATTTTTGAATTGGTATTTTGCAGGGGGCAAGCACCGAAGAGTCCTATTCTGCCATCTTCCTAATATCCATCTCCCTCAAGATGATATAGTCTGGCTTATGAAAGTTATACATGAATGTCCAGAAATTTAAGTAAGGAAGATTAATTAAGTTGATTCCCCACATCCAAGCTTGAAAGACCTAGAAGAACTTGTTAATGTAGAATAAAAATGTGTTGTCTGGCCAGTGCTTCCAATCTCTGGTTCAATACACAACAGAAAAATAGATCACTGCAATAAGGTCAGAATCCAATGTGCATTTCTTAAGCTTGCTATGTTTAGAGTATATCAGAGGATTTTATATTATAGTAGGTAAAAACAAGATTCTAGTAACGCTAGAAGTGAAATTCTAAGGTAGATAAGGGCTTTCCAGGTATCATTCTAGAAAAGTAGATGCTGCATTCAGAGAATATCAGGTAGTTCATTGTGGCTAAAATATAAACCATTTGGTAGCTAGAAATGAAACTGGAATTTATCAGCTGGGAATGACTTGTGAAATGTCTTGTATACCATGCTAATGAATGTGTACCTAGGCAATAGGGAAACATCAAAGATGTTTAAATAGGGCATAAAAAACTCAGTTATGTTTTACTGCTATTCCTACTACCATATATATGCAACATTTACTATGTGTCAGGCAAATAGTAATGTGCTCAGTACTATATACGTATATTTTTGAACTTAGAATAATCGAGATATGTACATGCTATTATGATTCCATTTTTTAAGATAAGGAAAATGAGGTACAAAGAGGTTAAATAACTTGCCTAGGAACACACAGCTTTTAAGTGGCAGAACTAGGGTCACAAATTAAGTCACTCTGTTTTCAGAGTACATACCCTTTACCATTATGCTATTAAGAATGAGCTGGTTTTGGTGGGGTGGACGTGGAGGTAGAATAACCAGTTAGACAATTATTGAAGGTATGATATGAAGGTCTGTGATAGGATATTAGTAGTTGTAGTGGAAGGGAAAGAATCATTTTGGAGGTATAATTGACAGGATATTACAAAGCAACTGAATGTGAAGGCTAAGTAAGGGAAAAACAAGTCAAGGATAACTTGGCCAGTTAAGATGATGGTGCCATTTACCAGAATAAGGAAAACATGAGGATAAACAGGTTTTGGTGGAGATGAAAATGATAAAGTTATCTATGACAATTGAATATACTCCAGAGTTGCTCTTGTGAAACACGCATGTTGAGCTTTTACTTAACTGTGTCATCTCTAGTTACATAAGTAGAAATTTTCTCTGGGGAAACATTAGGATTGTATACAATCTGATCCTAGTTCATTCTCTGCTAACTTCAAATATTGCTGAAATCCTTAGAAACTGGATTAAGAGTTCTAAGCAAAATTATGTGTTGTTAACTAAATCTTCAAAATTCTACTCTTTATTTCCTCCTTTGAGACTCAGTCTCTTTGCCAAATAAAATCATTAGCATACTTTTTTCCCTTGGAAGGAGTCTATATATAAATAAGCATTTTGTCTTAATGGTATTTGGACACATTATCAGAAAGCTAAGTTCAGTTAAGTAACAATGTGAAATGTAAAATAGACACTTAAAAGAGATGATTTTAGTTTAAGAAATATAGAGTGTTATCGTTGTTATCATTACTTTAGTTGGAACATACATATGGTTCTTATTTCCCTCTCTGAGATAATTATGAAAATGTTATAATGCACAGATCATTTCAACACACTGTGTTAGATACAATAATGGGGGGGTTGTGAGTAAAGAATGCTATGGGAGTACTTTTTAGGGGCACTTATTCTAGTATTGGAAATTGTGGAGAGTTACTCTGAAGAAATTACATCTTAGCAGAGAACACTGAATATTTATGGAACTAATAAGATGAAGAAAAGGTAGGTATAAGTGTGTACAAGGTAGAAGGAATAGCTTAAGCAAAAGTGAGAACTTATAGAACATAGGAGGGACTGCATGCACTTTGTGTGGCCAAAGCAAGGCAAACAAGTGAGGAGAGGTAAAGGATGAAGCAAAAGAAGTAGACAGATCCAGACCATATGGGATCTTACAGATCATCTTAAGGAGCTGAGACTTCATTCTGTGGATAATAAGAGTATCATTCAAATGTTATAAGCAGAAGAATTACATAGCAAGAATAACATTTTAGAAAGTTCCCTTAAGCTGCGGGACAGAGACTAGATTGGAGAGAAGCAAAGCTGGAAACAGGGATATGACACATCTGAAAACTGACAAGATTTTCTTTTTCTTAAAAAAGGCATATGAGCAGTTAAATTATATTTATTCTTAGACAAAAGTCAATAAATTGACATAAAAATTAACCCACCAACAATCACATTCTTTAAAAAATAATGAACATGCTTATATAGTGTAGGAAAGATGATAGTAATAAGTTTTCTAAAAGAATGCACCCAGGACACTGAACCAACAAAGACTTGAATGGATCCATTATGTAATTCAACATTTATTGTTTCTTGGCATTAACCCAGGGCAGACTGACTGGCACATTTTAGCCCATATGGACAGTTAGTTGGAAGAATAAAGAGGAATAATTTGTTTAAATAATTAGTTTACAAAAGGTGCACATGGACATGCAGAGTGGAATAATAGACATTGGAGACTACAAAAGGTGGGAGGGTAGGAGGGGGCCGAGAGTTGAAAAAAGTATTGGGTACGATGTTCACTATTTGGGTGACACATGGTACACTAAAAACCCAGGCTTCACCACTATGCAATATATGCATGTAAGAAACCTGTGCTTGTACCCTCTAAATATATAAAAATTTAAAACATGTAAATAAATTATGTAATTGGTTTAAACATTTGTCCAGAATGTGGAGGATTTCTTTGTTGTGGAAGAATCACAATCTTTCAAGCAGCAAATCAATTACGTTCAGAGTTTTCTAAAACAGAATGGCAGAAGACTAAGATGTCTTAAATTTGGGTCAAGCTATTTTAGTGATTAGCAAGCAGCTCCTGATGTTGAATGTACTATACCTCACTGGTTTTAGGATACACACACACGCGTGCGCACACACACACACACGAGAGAAAAGAGAGAAGCAGGAAGAGAGAGAAAGAATTGCACAATTAGCCTGTATTAGGTAGGTGGGACAGAAAAGAGACTCTGCTGACAACATTTTTCCAAACTGGTGTTCTATCAAGGACTCTACTGTGAGAAACAAGTTGTTTCATGTTCCTCTAAATTTAGAAAGTATTAGGCTAAGCACCTTTACACAAGATTCCTTAAGGCAGGACTTCTAAAAGACTTCAACATATTAATATACATTGTGCCTTTCTTAGAGAGAGAGATAGAAGTCAGCATACTCCCATACATTTTGACCACAGAAAAATGAACATCTGAAAGGATGCTCTGTACTCTATGTAATTTCATTTTGGGAAAAGTGGATACACATTTTTCATATACCAGTCATACCTCACAGTTATTATGGGCTTGGTTCCAGATCACTGCAATAAAGTTAATATAGCAATAAAGTGAGACATTCGAAGTTTTAAGTTTCCCAGTGTATATCAAAGTTATATTTACACTATACTATGGTCTATTAAAGTGTGCAATAGCATTCTTTCTGTCTTTCTTTGTTTTGTTTTGTTTTGTTTTGTTTTGTTTTTTTTGAGACAGAGTCTTTCTCTTTCGCTCAGGCTAGAGTGCAGTGGTGCAACCTCAGCTCACTGCAATCTCTGCCTCCTGGGTTCAAGTGATTCTCCTGCCTCAGCCTCCCCAGTAGCTGGGACTACAGATGCTCACAACCATGCCTGGCTAATTTTTTTGTATTTTTAGTAGAGATGGGGTTTCACTGTGTTAGCCAGGATGGTTTCGATCTCCTGACCTTGAGAGGTGACAATCTGCTAGCAGCCCTGGCTCGCTCTGGGCGCCTCCTCAGCCTCGGAGTCTGCTCTTGCAGCCTACAGGAGCCCTTCAGCTCGCCGCTGTGCTGTGGGGACCCCTCTGGGGTTGGCCAAGGCGGGAGCTGGCTCCCTGTCCTGGCAGGGAGGTGTGGAGGGAGAGGCAGGGGCGGGAACTGGGGCTGCGGGGCACTGGCCAGTGTCTAGCTGTGTCTAGCTAAAGGTTTGTAAACGCACCAATCAGCACTCTGACAAAATGGACCAATCAGCTCTCTGTAAAGTGGACCAATCAGCAGGATGTGGGTGGGGCAGATAAGGGAGTAAAAGCAGGCCACCTGAGCTAGTTCCGGCAACTTGCTCGGGTCCACTTCCATGCTGTGGAAGCTTTGTTCTTTCACTCTTCGGAATAAATCTTGCTGCTGTTCACTCTTTGGGTCCACGCTGCCTTTATGAGCTGCAACACTCACCACGAAGATCTGCAGCTTCACTCCTGAAGTCAGCCAGACCACAAACCCACCAATAGGAAGAAACTCCGGACACCTCCGAACGGTCAGAAGGAACAAACTCTGGACGCACCACCTTTAAGAATTGTAACACTCACTATGAGGGTCCACGGCTTCATTCTTGAAGTCAGCGAGACCAAGAACCCACCAATTCTGGACACAACCTCATGATCCGTCCACCTAGGCCTTCCAAAGTGCTGGGATTACAGGCATGAGCCAGGGCGCCCAGTTGCATTATTCCTTAATATGTTAATACTATAATTACAAAACACCTTATTGTTAAAAAAATGCTAATAATCATCTGAGCTTTCAGCAAGCCATACTCTTTTTGCTGGTAGAGGGCCTTTCCTTGATGTTGATGGCTGCTGACTTATCAAGGTTGTCTTTGCAGAAGGTTGAGATAGCTGTGGCAATTTTTCGAAATAAGACAACAATAAAGATTTCTGCATCAATTGTCTCTTCCTTTCATGGAAGATTTCTCTGTAGCATGCAATGTGGTTTGATAGCGTTTTCCCAGATCCAGACGTGTGATGCAAGAGTCAGCTTCTAAAATCAGAAATCTCAAGAGCCTGCTTGGTGTTCTGCCTTCCATGTTGCTGAGCTGGTACCTAAGCTGCAAGACAGCCTCCTTTACTTTTCCCTCTGCTTTTCTCAAGCAGAAAGAGTTTTGCCCCATAGCCAACACAGCTGGTAATGCTTTGAATCTCACCTGAAGCCGGTAAGTCTCAGAGGCTAAACCAAGGCTCTTGATGTAATGTAGGTATAATTGCTGGCTTTTTGGATCCCTAAGTCATTTTAGTTAGCAGGTGATGAATGCTGGCAGGACTGGGTCCTTTCCTTCAAAGCAGTGGGTTCCCTTCTGACCCAGGTTGTGTCTATTGTCTGCATGCCAGGACCTGAAACAGGGGGGCTCATGACTCTGACCAGTGCCCTATCCTGCAGTTGCTGATATCCAAGATGCAAGACAAAGTCCTCCCCACTCTTCCCTTTTGTCTCCTCAAGTGGAAGGAAGGGGTCTCCTTTGGAGCCCTGAGCTGTGCAGCCTGCGGTTAGGGGAAGGGTGACAACACCACTTTCTTAGCTGTCCCAACTAGTGTCTCAGTATGTCACATGCCTCCATGGTCCACTGTCTCTGTGCCCAGTTCAGCCCTAGGAGTCACCTAAGGGTTGCAATCCTTATATGGCCTAGGCTGCCTTTCAAGATTACTTAGAGACCCAGAGCACTTTGGCCCTCAGTGGCAAGGTTTGTGGGAACTCAATTTCAGGACTACTAGGGTTGTCAATTCTTCTCTGGCTAGGACTGATTTAAATGCTCCCTCTGTGGGCTTGCATCAGCTGAGTTTGGTGTGAATTTTTTTTGTGTGTGTGTGCATTGACAGGAAAGCATTGAGTTCAATGCCTCGTAATTGCTGTGTTCTTCCTCCCCAGCACCCAGAGACACTCTGCATCACACTATCACTGCCAGTGGGTTGGAGAGGGACTGTGTTAATGATTCAGGACTGTTTTTTTTCTATCTCTTCCATGCCTCTTTCAGCAAAATGAAGTTAAAATCAGGTACTATGAGGTCCACCTAATTCTTTGTGCTTATGAAGGCATTTTTCTGTTGTAGGAAGTCAGGGAACCTGAATGGAGGGGCTGGCTGAAGCCATGGCAGAAGAACATAAATTGTGAAGATTTCATGGACATTTATTAGTTCCCCAAATTAATACTTTTATAATTTCTTAAGCCTGTCTTTACTGCAGTCTCTGAACATAAATTGTGAGGGTTTCATGGATATTTATCACTTCCCCAATCAATACTCTTATAATTTCCTATGCCTGTCTTTACTTTAATCTCTTAATCCTGTCATCTTCATAAGCTAAGGATGTATGTAGCCTCAGGACCCTGTGATGATTGCATTATCAGCACAAATTATTTGTAAAGCATGTGTGTTTGAACAATATGAAATCTGAGCACCTTGAAAAGAACAGGATAACAGCAATTTTCAGGGAACAAGGGAGATAACCATAAAGTCTGACTGCCTGAGGAGCAGGGCAGAACAAAGTCATATTTCTCTTCTTTCAGAAAGCGAATAGGAGAAATATTGCTGAATTCTTTTCTCAGCTAGGAATAACCCTGGGAAAAGGAATGCATTCCCAGGGGGAGGTCTCTAAAATGGCTGCTCTGGGAGTGTCTGTCTTATGCAGTTGTAGATAAGGGATGAAATACGCCCTGGTCTCCTGCAGCACCCCCAGGCTTGTTAGGATTGGGAAATTCCAGCCTGGTGAAATTCTAGTCAGACCGGTTGTCTGCTCTCAAACCCTGTTTCCTGTTAAGATGTTTATCAATGACAATGTGTGCCCAGTGGGACATGGACTTTCATCAGTAATTCTAGTTTCACCCTGGCCTTGTGATCTCACTCTGCCTGTCTGCCCTTGTGATATTTTATTGCCTTTGAAGCATGTGATCCCTGTGACCCACTCCCTATTCGTATGCCCCTCTCCTTTTGAAATCCACAATAAAAACTTTCTGGTTTTGCAGCTTAGGGGGCATCATGGAACCTGCTGACATGTGATGTCACCCCCGGAGACCCAGCTGTAAAATTTCTTTCTTTCATACTCTTTCTCTTTATTTCTCAGACCGGCCAACCCTTAGGGAAAATAGAAAAGAACCTATGTTGAAATATTGGGGGCTGGTTCCCCTGATATTTTTCCTGTGTAGATAGTTGGTGAATTGATATCCTTGATGGAGGGACCATTGATGGGACTTTCTATTTTGCTATCTTGCTCCACTTCAAATCAGATACATTCTTTTATTCAACACATATTTATTGTGCTCCTTTGAAGAGACATATACTATTCTAGACAATGAGAATAGAGCAGTTAAAACCAAAGTCCTATTCTCATGACATTCTAGTGATGATGGGGGAGAGTGAACAAATACACAAGTAAATATGAATATGCTAGATAGCAATAAGTACTATAGAGAAAAGTGAAGTTGAGTAAGAGGGATGAGAGATAAGTTGGGAGTGAATTAGGATGCTATTTTATGTAAGGTTATTAGAGAAATCAACTAGTGTGGTGACACTTGAATAGATAAATGAGATGGCAAACTATGTACATATCTGGAAAAGAATATTTCAGGCAGAGGGAACAGCAAATATAATGTCCCTGAGGTCCACTTGACATTTTTGATGAACTGCGAGGAGACCAGTATGGAGATAAGTTTATGGAGGATATAAGGGAACCAGGCCGTGTAGTGCGATGAACAATCCAGTAACAGGATTTGACTTGTATTTTAACTGGATTACCCAGGATAGTATCTTGAGAATAGCCAAAGTGTTCAAGGGCATACCTATAAGAAGGCTACTGCAATCATACAGGTGGTTACAGTGAGCTTATATGTTGCAGCTTGGAAGGGTGCTAGCAGTGAAGATGGTAAGAAGCAGTCAGATTCTGAATATATATTGAAGGTAAATTCAAGAGAACTTGTTTATGGATTTAATGTAAAATAAGAGAGAAAAAGAGATATGAAAGATGACTATAAGATTTTTGGTTTCAGGAAAAAGGAAGGAGTTATTTACTGAAATGGAGTAAATGATAAGGTGAAAAGATTTGGTGGTGGAATTCAGAAGTTTGATTTTAGATAAGTAAGGTTTTAGATGCCCAATAGATATTTAAAAAGAATTGCCAGGAAGAAATTTGAATACATGCATTGGATATTCATATATAAAAACCAGGAAAGAATTATAACCTATAGATATGACTTTAAAGGTTATCTTTTTTTTTTTTTTTTTTTTTTGAGACGGATCTTTAATAAAGCCATGGGACTGGAGGTGATCACATAGAAAGCAACTGTAGATGGCAATGAAGTCTGAAGTCTGAGTCTTGGATCACAGAGGTAAATGAGGGGGAAACAACAAAGGAGACTGAGAAGGAAAAGCACGTGAGAGAGAAAGGAAACAATGCCATTGATTTAATAAAAAGGGAGGATACTTCTAAGTAGAGGCCTTGCACATAGGATTATGATTAGTTCATCCACAGCAATAATCTTTCTAGGTAGACTACAGGAGCATAGATGCACACAGGTAGGTGGGGAGATGTGGTGACAGGAACATGAGAAATTTATTTTTTATTGCTTATATTTTCTCAGTGATAAAGGAAGAAAGTTCATCAGTGGGAAGGGAGGAATATAAAGATTTTGGAGCTGTGAAAAGAAAACCATGTGCTATTGCCTTCCAGGAGAGAAAGATAGTGAATGGAATAGTGAAAGAGACTAGAGAAAGATGAAAGAACAACACTGAAGTCCTGCTAGAGATTAGTGGTCATAAGTTTAAAGTGAGGCCAGTCAGCATAGATGTGTTTTACTTAACTGTGTTCAGCAATGTGAGTCTGGCCTTAGAGCATTGAATTTAATTAGGGTTAAGGTTTTCAAACTGAGTAGTTTCACCCCAAAATGCATTTTTAATTTTTTTTTCTTATTTCTTTTCTTCCAGGACTCAAGACATAACCTTGAAACAACATATACAAAACTTTTTTCTTAGTCTTAAAATATAGCCTTAGAACAAATTTTGAAACGCCACTCCCTTCCATTACCCATCATGTACTTCTTTTTTCTTTTTTTTTTTTTTTTTTTTTTTTTTGAGACAGAGTCTCGCTTTGTCGCCCAGACTGGAGTGCAGTGGCCGGATCTCAGCTCACTGCAAGCTCCGCCTCCTGGGTTCACGCCATTCTCCTGCCTCAGCCTCCCGAGTAGCTGGGACTACAGACGCCCGCCACCTCGCCCGGCTAGGTTTTTGTATTTTTTAGTAGAGACAGGGTTTCACCGTGTTAGCCAGGATGGTCTCGATCTCCTGACCTTGTGATCCGCCCGTCTCGGCCTCCCAAAGTGCTGGGATTACAGGCTTGAGCCACCGCGCCCGGCCCATGTACTTCTTTTTTCTATGCACATTTGTCTAATTGTATGCTTGTATCTAATCATGTACTTACTTAGAAGTTCCAGGGGTTAATCTTGAGATAAACTAAGGATGGAGACTGAGCTTCCAAATTCCAGAGATTACCTCAAGGCGGTTGGTCAACAACTCAGCCGTTGTTGAGAGGTTGCCAGCCCATGCTCCAAATGGACCATGGCTCAAGATAGCAACTGGAACAAGACACACAGACCCTGTGCTCAGCACTCCTCCTCCATGCCTCCCGTTGTATCTTCCCTTTTTCAAAGCCCCTCCTCCAAGTCTAAAGTTTGAAGTCATTTCTGGAATTGTAAACCGGCTGCTTTCCCACTGCTAGCTTTGGAAATAAAACCATTTTCCTTTTGCTGTACTTCATCCTTCTTATTGGCTATAAGCAGCAAGCAGCTAAACCTGTGATCAGTTACAGTTTTGTCAGGTAAATAAGATGAAGCGAAAGTGTGCATACAAGAGAGTTACCATCATTGTGGGCCATAAAATCTAAGCTGGATAATAAAGTATGCAAGGACATGAAATGGGTGACAGACAACGCAAAGGTGATGAAATCAGTGAATGGTTGATGCTAATGTTGAATGATACTTGGAAGTAAAATACATCTTGCAGATAAAGAATTGGAAATAGTGGCAGTGGTCATTTGAGATGCATGAAACTACCATTATGGAAGGATCTAGGAAATGAACCATGGAGAGAATGGCTGAGGTCATTAGGGGACAAGGTCGTTAGAAGAGAAGAGGTTTAGAAACTTAGAATCCAAGCATTTAAAGATTCAGTGTTGGTTGAAGCAGGGAGGGAAGAAGGGTAGATTATCCAGAAATGGGCAAATAACATACCTCTAGGCCTAGTGACATTAGATCACACACATAAAACATTTAGCATAGCATTTGACACAGGGTAAGAGTCAACGAATGTTAGCTATTGACAAACATATTAAATAACATATTTTAGACTAGTCCAATTGCAGTAGTGTTTAAAACCTATTGGTCACAACCAGTTAGGGATTTCTGTTTTTCCTTCACTACTCCCATTGCTTAAATTGACTAGCCTAAAAAATTGAATAAACAAATATTTTAGAAACACATAAAATTTTTTAAAAAAATTTTGAGATTCCCTTCTTTCTAAAAATGGTTAAAGACAATAATTCATACTATTTTGTGTAGTACAGATATTGTCCTACTGAAGGCAGCAGGATGAAATAGTCGCCTTTTAGAAGTATGAGGAATTTTGGTTACTGGAAGTTGTTATGTAAGCACCAATGACATACACCAGCACCAAGGCCGGGTCCTGGACAGGGAATGTTCCTTCAGTGCAAGATACGACACATCCCACTACGTATTACTCACAGTCTCAGTCAGGTATATATTGGCAGCAGTGTCCAAGACACAAAGCTGGACTGTTAGGACAATTTTAAATTGAATAATGTCATGTTAGTCAACAGGAGGAAGGAATAAAGTAAAGCCTCCTTAGCACAGACAGATGCCGTGACTGAGTCTGAAAGGATTAGGATATTTCCCCACTTACTGTGCTAATCACTCACCAGACATTAGTCATGGGAGCGTCTTGTATGATGTGAAAGCCACAGAGTTTAATGGTCCTGAGATACTTCCTGTCCTTAGGTCTCCATTCAGAAAAACTTTGCAAAACCCCTATATTTGAGGGTGTTCAATGTGCAGATTTTCTTTAACTTTGCAGTTATCCTTAACATAACAACAACTACTTGTTGAAAATGTAAATCACTTAGGAAAGCAAATTATTTTCAAGAACCTTAAAGGTTTTCAGAGTGTTTCAGTTGTTTTCTAATAACGAATATGTGAAATCTAACATTTTATAATGCAATATTTTTGTTAGAGTTATTCTGGTTCTTCTATGTATCTGGATCAGAATTTATATTAGTAATGTGTCATTAAGCCTACGCTTTTCTTTTTTATCCTCAATATTTATTTATATTTAATAATCACATTATTTTTTAGTTGACAAATAAAAATTGTATATATTTATTGTGTACAACATGCTGGTTTGAAACATGTATGCATTGTGGAATGACTAAATCAAACTAATTAACTTCTATGTTACCTCACATATCATTTTTTTGTGCTGAGAACACATAAAATCTACTGTCTAAGCAATTTATAAGATGGCTGTGCTTCTTTACTAATGAAACAAACTAACTGAATTTCTGATTCCTTGTAACACTTTCCACAACTGAACACAAGTGATTTAGGTATTATATATTAAGCTCTTCTTCATCAGCACAGACATTGAAAAGGTTTTTGAAGTGATTGATCACCCTGAGGTGGCTTGGGAAATGTTTTTTTAACCTGTCAATCTGAAACTTAAGTTGATGCATGCAAAAACATTACCCTTTCGATAAACGTATTTTCTTCATTAGGGACCTGTTATGGAAAAACAATTCTACTGCAGAAATTAATTAGCTGACAGAGAAATCTTCCCATGTAAATGAATGCATATTGATTCTTATAAAGGGCCCTTAAAGTTGAAGTATCTAAACATTTTCAGCTCCTTGCTTTACTAAGTACTGTCTTGCCCCTTTATATAAGCCACATATAGCAACATGGAAACATTTATGAAATATTAGACTTTGTCTTCCCAAGAAGATATATTTCCTGCATATGAAAAAGGGCATTGCCAAGATTCATCCAAATGTTCAGTATCATAGAATAACAGCATAAAGTGATAGAAAGAACACTGAACTAGCATTCAGACAACCTACATCTAGTCCTACTTCTGCCAGTGGTAAGCGACCTTAGAACAAGTTATTTAATATTCTATGCCAATTTTCATATTAGTAAAAGAAGGCAATCAGACTACTTGATTTAGTAATTCCCTACTGACTCACGTCCTCTAATTATTTTTTAGTCACCCATGGAGGAACACGTTTGTATGTATCTCACACTTATTTCTAGCATTTTTTTTTTTTTGTAAATAGGATATTGCTTCTTGTAATCATTTTTATTGAACTGTAATTACTTGGTCAATATCTGACTTTCCCATTAGCTTTTCAGCTCTATAAGGTTATTGTCTAACCAGCATAATTAGATGCTATTTTACCAGTATAATATCAAATACTAGTAATATAGTGAAATAAACACATGACAAATATATACTTAAATACTAAAAACAGAGTACATATATACTATATATATTAAAATGAATTAATGGAATTCAAATGTTGTATTTGCACAATAAGGTATGCTTTTTGCTGTGGTCTGAATGTTGATGTCCCTCCAAAATGCATATATTGAAACCTAATACCGAATGTGATAATATTAAGAGGTGGGACCTCTGGGAACCGATTACGCTGAGGGCACTACCTTCATGAATAAAATTAGTCCCCTTATAAAGGAGCTCCAGTGAGCTCCCTTTGCTCTTTCACCATGCGAGGACACACAGAATGTGCCATCTATGAGGAACAGACCCTAACCAGATGCCAAATCTATTGGCTCCTTGATCTTAGACTTCTCAGTCTCCAAAGCTGTGAGCAATAAATTTATGTTGTTTATAAACTACCTAGTCTAAGGGATTTTGCTATAGCAGCCTGAACAGATTAATGCATGTCATTTGACTGTGTCTTCATTTTTCTTTCTCCAGTGTTGCCAGATATTGGATTAAGACAGTTGCCTTTTCCACCTGGATACTTAATGTACCATATTATCTTAATTTCACACGAAGATTTATTTCAGTTCTTATTCATTTACAATGCAAGTTGAGTCCCGATACTTGCAAGCTTCAATGGCTTTATGAGTAGGCAATTCCAAGAAAAATAATATTCTGAATAAAAGGAAATATATGTTAAATGCCGTAAAATTAAAACATAAAGCTAAGCTCACAAGAGAGCAGAGTCAAATACTATTAGTTGCAGAAATCATTAACAAAGGACACTCTTGCATCTCCAAACAATGGAGATACATCCTGAGAAATTCATTATTTGTTAGGTGATTTCTTCATTGTGAGAACATCATAGAGTATACTTACACAAACATAGATGGTATAGCCACTACACACTTAGGAAAGATGGTATAGATTATTGTATCTAGGCTACAAACCTTCACTGCATGTTACTGTACTGAATACTATAGGCAACTGCAACACAATAATCAGTATTTGTGTATATACAGATATTTAAACATAGAAAGGGTGCAGTAAAAATGTAGTATAAAAGATAAAGAGAAGTTTCACCTGTATATGGAACATCCCATGAATGGAGCTTGCAGGACTGGAACTTGCTCTTTGTGAGTCAGTGAGCGAGTGATGAATGAATGTGAAGGCCTAGGACATTACTGTACATTACAGTAAACTTTATAAACATTGTATACTTGGTCTACAGTAAATTCATTAAAAAAATTTTTTTACAATAAATTAACAAGATACTGTGACATTTTTACTTGATAAACTTTTTAATTTTTTAAACTTTTTGATTCTTTTGTAATAACACAGCTTAAAACAATTATACAGCTATACAAAAGTTTTTTCCCTTTATATCTTTATTCAATAAGCTTTTTTCTATTTTTAAACGTTTTAATCTTGTACACTTATTTTTAAAATTTTTTAATTAAAAACCAAGACACAAACACATTAGCTTAGGCTTGCACAAGGTCAGAATCATTAATGTCACCATCTTCCTCCTCCACATCTTGTCCACTGGGAAATCTTCAGGGGCAATGACACATGAAGCTATCATCTCCTATGACAGCTCAATGCCTTCATACCTTCTGAAGGACCCGCCTGAGGCTGTTTTATGGTCAACCAAAAACAAATAAGTAGAAGGAATATACATTAAAATAATGATTAAAAGTGTAATATAGTAAACACATAAACCAGTAACACAGTCATTTGTTATCATTATCAAGTATTACATATGGTACATAATTGTATGTGCTATACTTTTGTACAAGTAGCATCAAAGTAGGTTTATTTACATAAGTATTACCATAAACACCTGAATAATGTATTGCACTATGACATTAAGATGGTTATGACTTCACTACGTGCTGTAAATTTTCCAACTCCATTATAATCTTATGGAACCACCATTGTATTAATACATGCAGTCCATCACTGACTGAAACATCATTACGTGGCCAACATGACTGTATTCTAGGTCATTAAGCACGCACATTAGTTAATTTTCCTATTTCTGATTAATCGTCTCTATTTATCACCTATAGTTTATTTTAATAAGAAATGAAAGAACTAGGATCATGATAGCATCTGTGGTAAGGAATATTCATTTTTAATTGGAAGAATATTTAGAAGAGATGATTAAATAATTATTTTTAATTGTTTATTGCCATAATTCAAAACTCCCAAGAGTGCCCCTTAGCAGCGTATGGGGAAACTGTGGATATCACACATCATTTGTAGCATATCATCTCAGGAAAATTGGACAGTGATAAAACTTCTAATAAAACTGTGGAAACTGTCTATTGAAGAACAGAGACCTACATTTTGCGCCTCTTCAAAATACAGAGTATCAAATAATTTTAGTCACACGAAGCCTACTTAATTCTGAAATTCTACTTTTGGAGTCACACAATTTCTTACATTTGCTTGCATTAACTTTGCAAAGGGATCTGATGTCCATATTTTCTAATAGCAAATTATGATTTTTAAATGTTTATCTAGATTCAGCTGGAATTTATTTTCATCTAAGGAACAAGGTAGGAAATAGTCGTCCTGCACAACTTGCTGAATAATAAATATGCCATCAGTCAGAATGATTTAATTTTCAAGTAACAGAGATTCTGATTAAATGAGTCAAATATTAAAGGAGATTATTGACCCATGTAATTGGAAGGCCAGGGTTCAGGTGGAATTCAGCATTGGTTCTTCCAGCAGACCCCGTTTCTATTAAGGGAAACTTTGCTATGCCACATACAGTTTTAGATTTGTCCTAATGTCAGACTCTGTCTTTGAGACAAATTAGCTGCAGCAGTTCCAAGCTTCACATCCATATGCCACATCATCAATAATGACATTAAGAAGGATAGAGAATGCTTCTGAGAGTCACACCTGTAAGATTACCCTCGATTACACACTCTCCTCTTTCAGGAAAATGAGTGACCAGGGGCAGGAACGAACTGGGTGAATTTTTGGACTTATGTAAATCAGTGTCCACATTTAGAGTTGATAGTGGGATCAGATACTTCACAAACACATCGGCTATGTGGAGAAGGAGTGAATGCCGCAGCAAAAAATCTGGGTACTATTAGAAATCTCAAAGGGGGGAAAAGGCAATTGTCCATTATACCATCTTTTCCCCACTGATGAGAAAGGGCACTTTCTATCCTGTTCCATTTATTTATTGGTCTGTTCCTTTGACAATACCCTACTGATTTTTTTTTATACTCTCATATATAATAGATCAGTCTTTTCCATTAGTCTTTTTTTTTTCTTTTCCAGAATTTGATTTGCTGTTCACATGTGTTTTTCCTTTCAGCTGTACTTTAGATTTATTTCCTCAGGATATTTACAAACATTTCATTGAGATTTCATTGGGGGTTTTACTGGATTGTTGATTGATTAAAAATAAGTGACATATTTAAAATAATGTGTCTTTTTTGTCTAAGGAGGGATGCGTATTTTCCTATTTAATTCTTTTAAATATATATCCATAAAAGGCTTTAACGTTTTCTTTGAATTGGTCCTGCACATTTTCTGCTAAGTGTCTTCCTAATATTTTTTTGTTTTTATTTTGATTTCTTTCATTATAAATTTAACTGACCGTAATGGATAGTTATCTGAACCCTCCTCTTGTTTCTAATAGTACTTGAAGTTGATTTTTTTTTATTTCTCCATACAATTATAGTATCTGAATAAAATGATAATTGGGCTTGTCCCTTTTTCCCAATATTTTCATATCGTATTTTATTTTTTATCTGATTAATTTGTCTAATGCTTGTAGAACTAAATTTTAAAAGGGATATTTTACTTTTGAAACCTAGAATGATTTTCTAAATACAAGTCAAGAGCAACTTTCCATCTACTTAATGAAGAACCTTCTTTCACAGTGTTTATATATATTCTATTTTTCATCATTCTGTAAAATACGTTATCATTGCAACGTATTGTAAATTTAAAGCACTTTTGAGTGTAATGGATTTCAAACTTCAGGTGCATCAAAATTACTTCAAGACTTATTAAAATGAACATGCTTGCTTCTAGTCCCAGAGGTTGTAATAAATAGACATGGACAATTTTAAATAATAGGGAATATATCAAGCAGCTTTTTATGTTTCCTTACTTTAATTCAAATGCTTTTATTATTTTACTCTAAAATATTATGTGGCTCTTATTTATATAAACAGGTATAAACTGTAAAGTCAAAGGAATTGTGTAATAATATTAGTATATAAAATTGTCTTTAAATTATATTTCTGTATCATCCTTGTCAGATTCTGGCATCAGTGTACTGGCTTTATTTTAAAAAATAGAAAGATTTTCTTCTTTGTAATAGCAAGGAACAGTTTCTAAGCATCAGAAGTAACTTTTTCCTGAAGTTTTTAACAATTAGTTATTAGCCATCTGGTCTTTACATGTTTTTGTAGGGTAAAATTTTGACTAATTTTCTAATTATTTTTATTGTTACTAGTTTATGTACTTGAATTACTATGAGTTACTTTTGTTATTCATAGTTACCTAGACAAAATTTCATTTCATCCACATTTTTAAATGTATTAGAGTTTTATAATGTATTTCATATATTTATTTCTTTTGTATTTATGGTTGTTTCCTTTTTCTCATGTCTAATATTCTAAATTTGTATTATCTTCCTAATTTGATTGTTTACTGATTCATTTTTCCCAAGTATGCAGACTTTATATATATTTTAGCTCTACCATGTTTGTTTTCTGATGTATTATTTTCTGATTTTTACCTCTATGGAATTCTTGTTTTCACTTACCTTAGGTTTATTTTATTTTTCTTACTATAACTTCTGGAAATGTATGGTTAATTTATTTTGTTTAAAACTATAAGAGTTTACAACTATATAGTTGCCTATGAATATAGCTTTGGCTCATAAAATAAGTTTTAAATTAAAATTGTCTCATTATTTTCTAATTTTAAATTTTAATTTTAAGTTCCAGGGTACATGTGCAGGATTTGCAGATTTGTTACACAGCTAAAAGTGTGCCATGGTGGTTTGCTGCATCTATCAACCCATCACCTAAGTATTAAGCCCAGCATACATTAACTATTTTTTCCAATGCTCTCCCTCCCCTCATCCCACCCCCCAACGGGCCCTAGTGTGTTATGTTCTACTCCCTGTGTCCATGATTTCTCATTGTTCAGCTCCCACTTATAAGTGAGAACATATGGTGTTGTGTTTTCTGTTCCTGCTTTAGTTTGCTGAAGATAATGGTTTCCAACTCCATCCATGTCCTCGCAAAGGACATATTCTCATTCTTCTTCTTTTTTTTTTTTAATGAGACAGAGTCTTGCTCTGTCACCCAGGCTGGAGTGCAGTGACAGGGCCTCAGCTCACTGCAAGGTCCGCCTCCCGGGTTCATGCCATTCTCCTTCCTCAGCCTCCCGAGTAGCTGGGACTACAGGCACCCGCCACCACCCCTGGCTAATTTTTGTATTTTTAGTAGAGACGGGGTTTCACCATGTTAACCAGGATGGTCTTGATCTCCTGACCTCATGATCTGCCTCCCTCGGCCTCCCAAAGTGCTGGGATTACAGATGTGAACCACCTCGCTTAGCCTTCTCATTCCTTTTTATGGCTGCACAGTATTCCATGGTATTATGTACCACATTTTCTTTATCCAGTCTATCATTGATGGGCATTTGGGCTGATTTCATGTGTTTGCTATTGTGAATAGTGCTGCAATGGGCATGTATCTTTGTAATAAAATGACGTACATTTCTTTGGGTATATACCCAGTAGTGGGATTGCTGGGTCAAATGACATTTCTGATTCTAGATCTTTGAGGAATCACCACACTGTCTTCCACAATGGTTGTGTATGTGGAATTGGTGGGTTATTGGTCTTGCTGACTTCAAAAATGCAGCCGCGGACCCTCAAGGTGATTGTTACAATTCTTAAAGGTGGTGTGTCCGGAGTTTGTTCCTTCTGATGTTCAGACATGTCCGGAGTTTCTTCCTTCTGGTGGGTTCGTGGTCTTGCTGACTTCAGGAGTGAATCTGCAGACCTTCAGGGTGAGTGTTACAGTTCATAAAGGTGGCGCATCTGGAGATGTTCATTCCTCCCAGTGGGTTGGTGGTCTAGCTGACTTCAGAAGTGATGCTGCAGACCTTCAGGGTATTACAGCTCATAAAGGCAGTGAGGACCCAAAGAGTGAGCAACAGCAAGATTTATTGCAAAGAGTGAAAGAACAAAGCTTCCACAGCCTTGAAGGGGACCAGAGCTGTAGGGGGTGCTAGGGCAGGTGGCCTGCTTTTATTCTCTTATCTGGCCCCACCCACATCCTGCTGATTGGTCAATTTTACAGAGAGCTGATTGGTCCATTTTACAGAGCGCTGATTTGTCCATTTTACAGAGAGTTGATTGGTCCGTTTTGACATAGTGCTGATTGGTGCATTTACAATCCTTTAGCTAGACACAAAAGTTCTCCAAGTCCCCACCAGATTAGGCAGACACAGAGTGCTGATTGGTGCATGTACAAACCTTTAGCTAGACACAGAGTGCTGATTGGTGCATGTGCAAACCTTTAGTTAGACACAGAGTGCTGATTGTTGTTTTTACAAACCTTTAGCTAGACAGAAAAGTTCTCCTGGTCCCCACCAGACCCAGAAGCCCAGCTGGCTTCACCTCTCAATGGCACTTGCAGGGGACTTTGTGGCCCCTAGCCCAGGCACTCCGGCAGCCCAGAGGGAGCTTGTCCCCCATTCAAGCCCAGCAAGTGCCAGGGCCAGGCCTAGTGCAGGGCCGCTGAGTCCCCGCTTACCTGGAACTCGTGCTGCCCTGGCTCCTGCCCACACCTCTCCCTCCCCCCCCCCGCCCCCCCCCCGCCCCCAGCAGAGGGAGCCGGCTCTGGCCTCTGCCAGCCACAGAGAGGGGCCCCCACAGCGCAGCAGCGGGCTGAAGGGCTCCTGGAGCATGGCCAGAACTGACTCCGAGGCCAAGGAGGCACCCAGAGCGAGTCAGGGCTGCTAGCACGTTGTCACCTCTCAGTTGAACTGATTCACATTCCCACCAACAGTGTAAAAGTGTTCATATTTCTCCACAACCTTGCATCTGTTATTTCTTGACTTTTAAATAATCACCAATCTGACTGGCATGAGATGGGATCTTATTGTGGTTTTCATTTGCATTTCTCTAATGATCAGTGATGTTGAGCTTTTCTCATATGTTTGTTGGCCACACGAATGTCTTCTTTTGAGAAATGTCTGTTCATGTCTTCTGCCTCCTTTTTAATGGGGTTGTTTGTTTTATTCTTGTAAATTTGTTTAAGTTCCTTGTAGACTCTGGATATTTGACCTTTGTCAGATGGATAGATTGCAAAAATTTCCCCCCATTCTGCAGGTTGCCTGTTAACTCTGATGCTAGTTTCTTAGTTTCTTTTGCTGTGCAGAAGATTTTTAGTTTAGTTAGATCCCCTTTGTCAATTTTTGCTTTTGTTGCAATTGCTTTTGGTGATTTCATTGTCCCTGCCTATGTCCTAAATGATATTGCCTAGGTTTTCTTCTAGGGTTTTTAAAGTTTTGGGTTTTACATTTAAGTCTTTAATCCACCTTCAGTTAATTTTTGTATAAAATGTAAAAAAAGGGTCCAGTTTCATTTTTCTGCATATGGCTAGCCAGTTCTTCCAGCACCATTTATTAAATAGGGAATCCTTTCACCATTGCTTGTTTTGTCAGTTTTCTCAAAGATCAGATGGCTGTAGATGTGTGGTCTTATTTCTGAGTTCTCTATTCTGTTCCATTGGTCTATGTGTCTGTTTTTGTACCAGTACCATGGTGTTTTGGTTATTGTAGCTTTGTAGTATAGTTTGAAGTGTAGTAGCATGATGCCTCCAGCCTTGTTCTCTTTGCTTAGGATTGTCTTGACTATATCAGCTCTTTTTTCAGTTCCATATGCATTTTAAAATAGTTTTTTTTTTTTAATTCTGTGAAGAATGTCATGGTAGTTTAATGGGAATAGCACTGAATCTATAAATTACTTTGGGCAATATGGCCATTTTTACAATATTGATTCTTCCTATCTATGAGCATGAAATGGTTTTCCATTTGTTTGTGTCCTCTCTGATTTCCTTGAGTAGTGGTTTGTAGTTCTCCTTGAAGAGATCCTTTTCTAGATATCTGTAATAATGGTTTTGATTCCCTCATCCACTTGAATTGTTTGGGAGAATAAATTTCCAAATTAGAGAGTTTTTGATTACCATTGTTTTTATTTCTACTATTATTCTTTCCAGGTGTATAGTAAGACAAATGTGATATTTAAACTAATGTTTACTTCAAACAGTTATTCATGCACATAAAGAGTCCAGTGATTGTACAGATAGCCCTTGACTTACAATGGTTTTACTTACGATTTTTCTAATTTACAATGGTGAAAAAACAATGTGTATTCAGTAAAAACTATACTTTGTGTACCCATAAAATCATTCTGGTTTTCACTTTCAATACAGTATTCAATAAATCACATGAGATATTCTATACCTTACTATAAAAGAGCCTTTTTTATTAGAATTTTTTGGCCAAGTGTAGGCTAATGTAAATGTTCTGAGCACATTTAAAGCAGGCTAGACTAAGCTACAATATTTGGTAGGTTGGATATATTAAATATGTTTTTGACTTTCTATATTTTAATTGTATGATAGATTTATCAGAAAGTAACCTATTGTGAGCTGAGGAGCATCTGTATAAGAATTGTTTAAAACAAGCACATTAACAACAGATTTCTACCCCTCCTCCAATTACCTTTACATAGATAAAACTACTTTTAACTTTTTAAACTTTTTTTTTTAACCTTTAACTTTTCAGCTGATTCTTTTGGTATATACCTCCATATCTCTAAATAGCACACTTTTATTTTTGCTTCTTAATTTTCCAGTTTTAATTATTTTCTATGGACTTTTCAGTATGGAAGATGAAAATTATCTTCCCTCCTCACACACTCAAAATCCACATGCACCCTTACCAACCATTCTAATTATAATTATATCATAATTTGGGTTCAATTAATATTCAGTTCTTGCTTTCCCAAGATAGTGGCAGCACTAGAGCTCATCCATGTAGAAAGCTGTTGTTAATTTTTCTTTTCCGCAAAAATCCAAATTTTGTGCCAACTTTAAAAGAATCTCTTTTAAAGCTGTTCAAACATCTATCTAGTGTTCTATTTCTTTCACTTCCTCTGAGAATTCTCACCTAGAGCTTTCTCATAGATCCCAATCTAGACTCTCCACTTTTGCCCAGATGTCTTCCTGGGAGCTTCCTTCACCATCTTCCTTGGGGTTTTGTTCATCTCTCTCTTTCTTCTGTTTTGGATCTCTTATATCTTGTATTCCACATCTTTTGCTTAAAAAAAACAAAACAAAACAAAACAAAACCCTCCCTCTTGTTGATAAAGTATATTTCTAGTAGATTATTAGGAAAATGCTTATGGGACCTAACTGTGACATGAACGTCTGAAAATGACTTTTACTTAACCTCATCTTGACTGATGATTTGTTTGGGTGGTAGATAACTAGTTTTCTATTTTCCCCCCCTCTTGAGACAGGATCACATTCCCTCACCCAGGCGCAATTGCAGTGGTGCAATCATAGCTCACTGAAAGCTGGAATCCCTGGGGTTAAGGGATCCTCCCACCTCAGCCCCTCCAGTAGCTTGGATTACAGGTGCACACTATCATGCCTGGCTAATTTCTTTTTACTTTTTATTTTTGTAAGGACCAGGTCTCTCTCTGTTGACGAGGCTGGTCTCAAACACCTGGCCTCAAATGATCCTCCACCCTCAGCCTCCCAAAATGCTGGACTGCTTAGATTGCAAGTATGAGCCACTGCACTCAGCCTATTTTCTTTAGTTTCGGATGTTACTTTTTAAAAAACTAAAAGCCATTCTGGTTTTTCATATTCTGTATGTTACTTCTTTCTTTCTGAAAACTTGATAAATCTTTCCTTTTTATTTAGTGTTTTGTAATTTAATAATAATTTGCCTCGCTGTCTGTGTATTTTAAATTTTGTGTGCTGTACTCAGCAGCTCCTTTTGATCATATTCTTTATTTTTGAAAAATATTTTTGAAATATCTTATTGATAATTATTTACCTTCTATTTTCTCTCTTCTCTCAGGACTGCCTGGACTTGTCCTCTAATTTTCTAATATTTTCTCATCTAATTTCCATCTCATTATCTTTTTGCTTTTTCCAGGTTATTTCTTAAACATTATCTTCTGATACTAAAATTCTAAGAGTACTTTGAAAGTATCAGAATACTTGTTTCTCATAGTTTTATTTCAGATTCCTTATTTCAAAAAGTCATCATTTCCTCCAAGATGCATTTTGTCCCTATTTTGTCTTCTTCTTTTAGGCTTTCTTGAAATATCTGATAATCCTCAATTACTTGCCCATAATTGAGAGTGGAGACTAAAAAAAAACTGTTTTGAAGTTCTGAGCATGACTGTGAGTTAGTTTGACTAACTATCTGTGAATTACTGATGTCACTATAGTTTGAGCACCCCAATCTGAAAATCCAAAATCAGAAATGCTAACAAAATCAGAAACTTTTTGAACACCAACATGATACCACAAGAAGAAAATTCCACACTGACCTCATGTAACAGGTCATGGCCAAAACAAAATTGCTCAACACATAATTTATTTAGCATCATCAAGAAAAAAAAAAAAAAAAAAAGACCCTCTAAACCTTTTTCAGGTGTAATATATCTTCTCCACACACGCCCAGATTCTCACTTAAAAATTAATATGCAGTGTGCAGTAACCTTTTAATCAAAAAACAGCATTGTAAGTGGAGACTGAAAGCCTACTGTTTGTTGTTGCTGTTGTTTAATAGCAGATACAGGTATTCTTGTGATGCTATTGTGCTGCTTAGTTACCGTGGACACATTCCTTTTTCACTGTATTAGTGATATGTCATCTGTTTTTTCTTTTAAGTACTGATGTGTGAATGAGTGGAAGAAAATGATTGCTTATCAGTAGCATACAAATTCAGTATAAGTAATTATGGTGATGCCAAACAGCAAGATTGTCCACATGGGTAGCTGAAGAAGGAACCCCTTTGCTTACTGACGGTTCACGTACACAAACTTTGTTTCATGCACAAAATTATTTAAAATGTTGTGTAAAATCACGTTTGGGCTAAGTGTATAAGGTATATATGAAATATCAATGGATTTAATGCACGTGGTCTATATACAATTTTTGTTTGTCAGTTATACCTCAGTAAAGCTGAGGGAAAAATAAATAAATAAATAAATAAAGATTTCTGAATATTTGCAGGAAACATTGCCTATGCAGTCAATTTCTGGGTGCTGTTAAATATGTATTAGCATATTAAAGGCCTGTGAATATCTGCAACTAAAAACTCATTTACCTTTGAAATGTTTCTCAAATGTATTTGACCATGAAATTTTTTTTCATAGCAGCTACTTATCCCACACCATTCAGAGAAATGCTGTATTAGGTCACCCTTATTTCACTATTCAGATCCTCTGTTATCTTCTTTGGTATCTATATTCTTTATCCATCAAATATCAAAATAAATATGTTAAAGTCTCATATTAATTTTTAGCGTGCTTTTCACTTTGTGTTCACACAAAAAATACATTCTTGGGTGGCAAACTTAGTTTATAGTCATTCTAAGACTATCTTTTCTTAAGAAAGTTGGCTATAGTTAGTTGATAAAATGCTGAATGTTTCAGTTTGCATTTTTTAGCTTATATTTTTGTTAGCTATTGTTACTGATATTGTTGTTTAAGGCTTATGTCTATATTAGGTTTTCATAGACCTGTTATGAATATCTGTTTTCTAAACTTGAATATACATTAAGTAGAAAGTAAACTACTAGACTATGAATATTCTTGGCAAAATCTAAAGTATATACTGGTGAAGAGCACAAGGTCTGAATTTAGACTACTAGATTTTAGGCGTGGCTTCATTGAATATTAAATAATTATGAAAACTCTCTTACCCCCATCTGTAAAGCAGGAATAATAAGACCACATGTCATAGGGCTGTGTCTAGGATGAATAAAAATACTGTAGGAGACAAGAAGCTGCAGCTCACTTTGACATAAGGACTATATTGAGCTGAAGGCGATTGAGAAGAAGCAGATAGAAGAAAATCTCTCTGCCCTCCTATTTGCCTAAAAACAGGACATACATTTACCAAAACAAAGGTGTTCTACTCCCCTCTCTACCAGGAATGACAAAGGTTGATCACCAAAGGCACCCTTAGACTCAAAAACTAGTGTGGAGATACCACCAGAAGAGTTCATTAACCAAGTTTATTAACTAGCCTTTATCATTTATTTGCCTTCTCACAATTTTTGATCTGTAGAAACTCAAAATTCTTAGCCTTTGTCTTGTCACTTCTCTAAAAGTTTACTGTTATTTGTTGAAATGCTATATAAGTCATACTTCAAGGCCCTCTTTTTAAGAATTACTCATGCCATGGGTATCTCCCAAGGATATGTGGAATATACATGTTAATAAATTTCTTTTTTTGTTTTGTTTTGTTAATCTGTCTTTTGTTACAGAGATCCATCATAGCTAATAACTAAGGGTAGAGAAAAACTTATTTTTTCTTCCCCTGTGATATATATATATAGATATATATACATATTTATAATCTGACTGATACATAGCAGTAATTGCTCAGAAATATATATTCTGAAAACTTTTTAAAAAATTAATGGCTATTATTAATGAAATCAAGGGTAGATAATTTGATGTCATCCAATTTTCACCTTGCAAAAAAAAAAAAAAAAATTCTCTTTTACATTGTTGCATGTCTTCACTTTCAGTCCATAGAATTAGTTTGAATGTTAGAGAGACCAGTTTTCACATAGTGGGCAAAAAGATTCTCAGACCATCTGTCTAATCAAATGTCCTGCTAAATACAAATGTAGAACAATCAAGTTTTGGAAAATAATGAAGACTTTTTGCATAGCAAAAAGGTGACAGAAAGTTTTACATGACTTTTTAAGGAGGAACATGCTAAGGAATAATAATGAAGCTAAATAAAGAAAATTTCCCCAAAAACTTTTTTGCATCAATATTCATAGCAACTCCATAAGCTTGCCACCAAGTTTTACTATGAAAGAAAGAAAAAAAAAACTACTCTAGTAATTGAACAGCAATCATCAATGGAGGATATGGTAGAGGGGCATGCACATATGCTAGATGAGAGGCCCAGCTGCTGTGGTTATTTAGTTTAAGTTATCCTTGCCAACAGTTTAACACTCCAGAAGACAGCATGTGTTTATCTCAATAGGGGCGTTTATTTTATGGTGTTTTCCTCAAATGTCAGCATAACTATAAAAAGAGAATTAAGGCTTTTAGACATGTTATAACTAAAATATTTTTGACGCTACATACTCTTTAGCTGATGAACATCAACTGAGGCTTTGCGTGGTGTTCTTAATGAAAGATACTAAATCAGCTAACTCTTCCATCCATGTCAGTTTCACTTCAGCCATTTGCTAGAAAGAATCTTCAGGTTCAGTTGAGTAGACATTGACATTTATTTATTACCATAAAGGACCAAATGTTCTTCTTGTGTTCTTTAAATGAACTCTTTTGACATAATGGTTTGTGTGCCAGATTTCTGCACTATAGAGAAAATTTTTCTTCTTTCTAATTAATTGCTAATCTATTGGTAAATATTTTGAATGTATATCCTTCTCCTCAGTACATTCTCAATAAAACAATTCAAACTCATTGATAGAGTTTTCCTGAATAAGTTACTACTATGATGGTTGTAAAAATAATATTCTAAATCTATCAGTCCTTTTCCACATATTTGTTGACATTTTGTTGGCTTTATATTTAACAGGTCTTTATTGCCATTGACAATTGGAAAAAAATTGTAATTGGCCCCACTTTTGTCATTCACATATTACAAATTACATATAATCAATATTCAAGTTATAATTATTTTGTTTTATTTCCTATATATTTTATTTAAAAAATGTCAAATGCTAACTGGACAGCCATGTGTTAGTCAATGGATCAATTATTTTGATTGACTTATGAGGAAAAAGGATAATCAGTATACCCCAAGTCAAGGTTACCTAGTATGTTGGTGTTTTAATCAGAATTATAAACTTGGAATTTCTACTCATTCTATGTGCCTTTTCTACCATATTTCACCATTAAAGTATTCTCACCATCACTATCATTGCCTTACTTTTGTCAATCATAGTACAGTATCTGTGAAGTAGTGTGAGTGCCTTGAAATAAAGTTGCATTTCACCACATGTCCCCATTATTAAACTTAAGAACAATACCATTGTTAGAGGTAATCCCTAGATGATTTAAAATAAATAAATTTTGCAGTAGTGTGTTAATTACATGGAGATTAAATGGTTTAATTTTGGAACTTTTTTGGAAGGTATGACAGAAGCTATTGCTTCCTTGTTTTACAGCAATTATATATATATATATTTTTTTTTTTTTTGAGATGGAGTGCTGCTCTGTCACCCAGGCTGAAGTGCAGTGGTGTGATCTTGGCTCACTGCAAGCTCTGCCTCCTGGGTTCATGCCATTCTCCTGCCTCAGCCTCCCGAGTAGCTGGGACTACAGACACCCACCACCACGCCTGGCTAACTTTTTGTATTTTTAGTAGAGACGGGGTTTCACCATGTTAGCTAGGATGGTCTCGATCTCCTAACCTCCCGATCCACCCGCCTTGGCCTCCCAAAGTGCTGTGATTACAGGCGTGAGCCGCCATGCCTGGCAGCAATTGTATTCTTAAACAATATGATGAATTATTTCCTATGTAATTAGACCCCGACCTTTAAATGTTTGCTGTGATAAAAAACACATAGAATTATTTGTTATGATGATTATTAAACCCTGCAGTCTTTCTGTGACATTGGATTGCATTTTGTCATTTTTCAGAAATTTGTAATGGCAATGATAAATAACAAATATTAACTGACTGTGGCACTTCATTTATAAACAACAGCTTAAATTAAATGAAATGTCTTGATTCTCTCATCTAGACTTTATATTCAATTTTTACCCTTAGAAAAAACTAATCAGTGCCAACTTTAGTTAATTGAAGATAAAAGGAGACATCCCTTAACCATGAGTAATATTTTATCATGTTTTCCTCCTACATTTCAAAAAGATTGGATTAAACAGTTATTGAAAAACATCTGTGCATGCCATACAATATGGTTATATCAGTCAGTTTTTAGTTGCAAGCAACCAACACCATGACAAGTTGAAGCAGAAAACAAATCTATTAAGTGATATTAGGTAGTTCATAGAATTATTAGAAGTTGATATGGTTTGGCTGTGTCCTCACCCAAATCTCATCTTGATATTAGCTCCCATAATTCCCATGTGTCATGGGAGGGATCCAGTGGGAGGTAATTGAATCATGGGGGTGGGTCTTTCCCATGCTGTTCTCGTGATAGTGAATAAGTTTCACAAGATCTGGCGGTTTCATAAAGAGGAGTTCCCCTGCACACACTATCTTGCCTGCTGCCATGTAAGACATCATTTTGCTTCTCATTTGCCTTCTACCATGATTGTGAGGCCTCCTCAGCCATGTGAAACTGTGAGTCAATTAAACCTCTTTCCTTTATAAATTACCCAGTCTCAAGTACGTCTTTATTAGCAGTGTGAGAACACACTAATAGGGTAAGTTGGTACCAAGAAGTGGAGTGCTGCAACAAAGATACTGGAAAATGTGGAAGTGACTTTGGAACTGGGTAACAGGCAGAGGTTGGAACAGTTTGGAGGGCTCAGAAGAAGACAGGAAGATGTGGGAAAGTTTGGAACTCCCAGGAGACTTGTTGAATGACTTTGACCAAATGCTACTCATCTCACATGGAGATGAAAAACTTGTTGGGAACTGGAATAAAGATGACCCTTGCTATGTTTTAACAAAGAGACTGGTGGCATTTTGCCCCTGCCCTAGAGATTTGTGAAACTTTGAACTTGAGAGAGATGATTTAGGGCATCTGGTAGAAGAAATTTCTAAGCAGCAAGCATTCAAGAGGTTACTTGAGTGCTGTTAAAAGCATTCAGTTTTATGTATTCACAAAAATATGGCTTGGAATTAGAACATATGTTTAAAAGGTAAGCAGAGTCTAAAACTTCAGAAAATTTGCAGTCTGGCAATGCAATAGAAAAGTAAAACCCATTTTCTGAGAAGAAATTTGATCTGGCTGCAGAAATTGCTTAAGTAACAAGGAGCCAAATGTTAATTGCCAAGACAATAAGGAAAATGTCTCCAGGGTGTGTCAGAGACCTACCCAGCAGCCCCTCTCATCACAGGACTGGAGACCTAGGAGGAAAGAATGATTGCATGGGCCAGGCCCACGGCCTCCCTCTGTGTGTAGCTTAGGGACTTTGTGCCCTACATTCCAGACATTCCAGCTGTGGATAAAAAGGGCTAAGGTACAGCTCAGGCTGTGGCTTCAGAGTGTGCAATCTCCAAGCATTGCCAGCTTCCATGTGGTGCTAAGCCTGTGGGTGCACAGAAGTGAATAACTGAGGTTGGGGAAACTCTGCCTAGATTTCAGAGGATGTATGGAAACACCTGGCTGTCCAGGCAGAATTTTGTTGCAGGGGTGGGACCCTCATGAAGAACCTCTGCTAGGGCAGTACAGAAGGAAAATATGGGATTTGAGCCCCCACACAGAGTCCCCACTGGGCCAGTGCCTAATGGAGCTGTGAGAAGAGTGCCATCATCCTCCAGACCCCAGAATGATAGATCCACCAACAGTTTGTACCATGTACCTGGAAAAGCCAAGACATTCAATGCCAGCCCATGAAAGCAGCCAGTAGGGGTGGCTGTACCCTGCAAAACCACAGGGACAAAACTGCCCAATACCATGGGAAACCACCTCTTGCATCAGCGTGACCTGGATGTGAGATGTGGAGTCAAAGGAAATAATTTTGGAGCTTTAAGATTTGACTGCCCTGCTGGATTTCAGACTTGCATGGAGCCTATAGCTCCTTTGTTTTGGCCAATTTCTCCCATTTGGAATGGGTGCATTTACCCAATGCCTGTACCAACATGTACCTAGGAAGTAACTAACTGGCTTTTGATTTTACAAGCTCATATGCAGAAGAGACTTGCTCTGTCTCACATGAAACATTGGACTGTGGACTTTTGAGTTAATGCTGAAATGAGTTAAGACTTTGGGGGACTGTTGGGACAGCATGGTTAGTTTTGAAATTGGAGGACATGAGATTTGGGAGGGGCTGGGGCAGAATGATGTGGTTTGTATGTGTCCCCACCCAAACCTGATCTTAAATTGTAGTTCCCATAATTCCCATGTGCTGGGGGAGGGACTTGGTAGGAGGTAATTGAATCATGGGGGTAGGTCTTTCCCAGGCTGTTCTCATGACAGTGAATAAGTCTCACTAGATCTGATGCTTTCATAAATGGTACTTCCTCTGCACACACTCTCTTGCTTGCCACCACGTAAGATGTCACTTTGCTTCTCATTCACCTCTGCCATGACTGTGCAGACTTCCCAGCCATGTGAAACTGTGAGTCCATTAAATCTCTTTCCTTTATAAATTACCCAGTCTTGGATATATCATTATTAGCAGTGTGAGGACAGACTTATGCAGAAGTGCAAGATAAATAGACTTGAAGATAAGTTTCCACTAATGATACTGAGACACACACCATAGAATCGAACTGATAAGGAAGCTGCTGCCAAGGCTGCCATTGTTAAGCCCATATACAAGTTGCCAAGAACTCAAATCTATTGTAGCTGTTAGAGTTGATTTTCAAACCTGGATGCCTCTGTCATGACTTAGGCCAGAACAATGCATGTCCCACTCAGAGCCTGATTCCTTATGCTACCGAGTTCTGAATTGAAGTATCAGATTGATGCATCTACAAAATCACTTATCTTCAGCCTAGCTAAAAGGGAGAGCAGCAAAATAAGTTTTCTGGGTTTGACTCTGGCAAGGTGGGAACCAATGTATGCAACACTATCAATATGTAAAATGATGTTCAGAAGATGTTGGGCAGCCACAAATGACAGTTGATAGCTATATGTAATATTATAAAGAACACACATACTTCCACAGATGCACTTACATACATGTGTGCATACACATGCACAACCAACACAAGACAAAAAGTTATCACAAGGTTAGAGTTATTCTGTTTGGTGGCTGGGTGGCTTTTGGTAAGATATTTAACCTCTCTAATCTCTAGTTTTATCTTTTAGAGGGAATTAGCAGTAGCAACTATCTCACAGGGATTTTGTTAGGATTAAATGAGATAATTCACATAAAGCTCTTAGCACTCTACCTTACACATAGCAATGGCTAAGCTATTTTATGTAATTATCAATTCTCATTTCAGTCCCTCCTCTCTGCCTTTGAATTGTATCTTTTTTCTTTCATTACTATGTATAAAATTAACTTACAAGTTTAGATCATGAAGGATTAGAAAAATGTTTTTAAACCTTAAAACCAACAGGAACAAAAGGTGGTTAAATCAGCAATATAGGAATGAATCATTCCAATTTCTGGTTAATGGTAACTGTACCTTATTGAGTTCTCTTGCATTGTATTCCAAAGAATATGACTTTTTTCTTTGTTCTTTGTAGTTGGTTCAATCTTACAATTACATATGGTATAACTTGTTCTCTGTGATTACAGCCTATTCCATGCACTGATAATAATTCAAAACTATTCATTCATATGTGTTCTCTGTAATAGTTTAGTCCCACATTAAAGTAGTCATATGAAATACTTTTGTCAATCTTCATCTAGGCAGTCAGAAGAAAGAAAGAACAAAAGAGAGAGTCATATTTATATCTGCAATTCTAAACCTTTTAAATCAGTTCTCCAATAAAAAACTATTGTAAGGAACATAAAGTTTTTGTAATTTGATAAGAAGCAAAAGAGCCTACCTGTTGCATTCTCTTTCCTGAGATCGGCTTTATAATTTCTTATCAATTACCACTGTGCTATCAATAGCAATCAACAGTATAAGAAATAGGGACACATTTTATTATTATAATAATTATAACCAAAGGAATTATATATCAAAAGATGACCACAAGTGGACATTTGGATTACATACTCCATATGGTCAACTTTCATGTCTTGTACATAGAAGACAATTGTTATTTAATGTTTAATATACTTTCCTTCAGCTCAACATCATAGTGTCATCTTGGTCTGGCCAGGTTTATGTATTTTGTGCTCTCTGAACTATACAGTAAAAATATCAGTCAGATTTGAACTTTCCTAAGTAACTGGAAAAGTGAATATTCTCTTCCAGAGGCTCAGGATCAAATCTTTATAATAAGAATTGGGAGCTAAAACCAGGCATTTATTATTGTGTGTGTGTGGCTGTGTTATTGGTTCTGTTTCTGTGGAAAACCCTGACTAGCATAGATGGCAATTCTCCTCAAATTGATCTACAGATTTAATGTAATTATTATCAAAAATATAGAAATTGACAAGTAGATTTTAAAATTTGTATGAAAATGAACAGGTCCAAAAGTAGCCTAAACAATCCTAGAAAAGATCACAATTAAAGAGCTCTCACTTGCCAATTTTAAAGCTTATTAAAAAACTGCAACAGTCAAGATAGCATAACAATGATGTAAAGGTAGTCGTTTCGATTGATAGAATAGAATATCAATCCAGATACTTGATGTATTGTGAAGAGCTGGCTCATGTGATGATGGAGGCTGAGAAGTCCCATGATCAGTTATCTGCAAACTGGAGAATCAGGAAAGTCAGTGCTGCAATTCAATCTGAGTCAAAGCACCTGAGAAAACAAGAGGAGCCAATGGTGTAAATTTCAGTTCAAGGGCAGAAGAAGACCAGTTGAGCTATCTCAACTCATGCAATGAGGCAGGGAAAAAAGGAGTGAATTTCCCTTTCCTCTAACTTTTGTTCTATTCAAGACCTCAATAGACTGGATGATGTTCACTCACATTGAGGAAGGCAATCTGCTATACTGAGTCCATCAATGCAAATGCTGTCTCATCCAGAAATACGTTCACAGACATACATAGAAATAACGTTTCATCTGAGCGTACTGTGGCCCAGTCAAGTTGACATAAAATTAATTATCATAAATCCACCCCTTGTCCACTTGGCTCCCACATACATCCTTAAGCCATATTTAATCTCCAAATAAAGATAATAACAAGGTCATAGTTTCCCTAATGTGATACAATTATCTTGCATACAACCAAAAATGCACTAACCCCTTTTTAAAACTTAAATACTATGATGTAAAATTAATAATACTTAAATACTATTATAAAAATCCAATACATTTTATATCACATGATAAGAGATGAAAGAAAACAAAAATATACAGTTGTCCCTTAGATACCCTGAGAAATCCATTCCAGGACAGCCCATCAACGCCAAAATCTGTAGATGATCAAGTTCCTTACATAAAATTGTATAGTATTTGCATATAACCTACACACATTTTCCCGTATGCATTAATTCATCTCCAGATTACTTAAAAACTTAATACAATGTAAATGCTATGTAAATAGCTGTTATGCTATATATTAAAATTTGTATTGTTTTACTGTTTCACTGTTAATTTTTTGCAATATTTTCTGCAGTTGACTGAATCTGAGGAGGCTGAACCTGTGTATATGGAAGGCCTACTATATATAAAATGTCCTACTTGCATTTTTGCAGGTATCACCAGATTTTCTACATAGATGATAATGTTATCTGCAAATGAAGACAGTTTTAAATTTCTCATCTTCAATCTGGATGCCTTTTATTTATTTTTCTTACCCAATTACACTTGACTATATCTTTTAGTGCAATGTTGAATAGAATTGTTGAGAGCAAATATCCTTGTCTTGTTACTGACCTTAGGAGGAAAGCATTAAGTCCTAAATAAATATAGGTCACGCTCTGACACATGTGTGTTATATCTAAATCACTGGCTGTCAAACTCATGTGATTTCTTTCCCCGTCCTGGGGGATATTTGGCAATATCTGGGACATCGCTGGTTGGTAAAACTCAGGGAGAACTACTGGCATCAAGTGAGTCAAGGCCAGGGACACTGAAACGTAATTATCTGGCCCAAATGGTCAACAGTGCATAAGTGGAGAAACTTGATATAATCTATGCCCTTTATATTGATATAAGTAAGTCATTACTTGTAATTATAGTGTGGCCATGAATGTTTAAAATAGCTTGTGGTTGCAGTTATAATTTACAGTTTCTGTCTCTGTTTCAAACACTGATTCTTGATTTGTATCAGTAGACATACGCATATTCAAAATTAACAAAGTTTTAATCAGTTCAATTTCTTTCCCTTAATTCTTACAGCTCAATTGCTTACCCTCCACTTCCTTTTTTTATAAGGAATAGAGAAGAGAAACATGATTCAAATGAATTAGGGATACTTTTTTACAAAGTAGTTTGTATAATTTAAGTAGAGAATTCCAGAAAAAAGTAATAGAAATTAATATAGTTTTATTTTATACAGGATATATTTGTAGTACATTTTAATTTATAAGTAATTCAATGACATGAATGTTCTCTACCTGTTGCCACAGTTTCTAAGTAGCTAGCCATTGTTTATATCCCACTACCAGAGCAGTTGATAATAAATCCCTCTACCAGTCTTCCATCTCCAAGCTCAAAGCGACCATCAGCTAGAGCTAATGGTGCACGATGTAAGATTCTCTTTCACCCAGCAGACTGTGAGTTCCTTAAGGGGAAACATACCATTTTGTTCACCATTGTACAACCAGTATCTAGAAAAATGCCTAATGCATAATAGTTGCATAATAAATATTTGTAAATTGGATTTTACTTATCAGTAAACTACTGACTTGCAATTTTTGTTACAAGGACTTTTAAATGTTCAGAGCTAGGGTTTCAGTGGCTTTTGCTTTTAAACATACTGGATTGGTTGATGGTCAAGTGATAGGCTTCATAGTCACTTTACATTGGCATCATTTGATTTTTTCTTAAGATCCTCATTATAATACATCAAAAAATTATTAAGATTTTGGTAATTAACAAAGATAAACTAATATACAACAGAAAAAATTCACTGCAAACACAACATATTTAATAGTGTTGCCCAATTTTCAGTCTAATAATTGTTCTTCTGACACTATAGGATATATCTATATTTCATCACAAATCATAAACTGATTAAAATTCACCAAAGGCAACATATTTTTTACGGCTACATCAATCATTGAAGGAGATTTATAAATAAGTTCCAAAATCGTACAGACAACTTATCTTCTAGTTTGCTAATTGAATAATCAATCTAATAAAAATACAACATAGAATACATGTAGATATATAAATACATTACCAGGTTAGTGATGATCTGCCTCTGAGATATCTTAGTCCACTTGTGCTGCTATTACAAAATATCACAGACTGGGTACTTTATAGCAAACAGAAATTTATTGGCTAACAGTTCTGGAGACTGGGAAGTCCAATATCAAGGTACTAGCATCTGGAGAGAGCCTTCTTGCTGTGTCATCACATAGTGTAAGGCAGAAGAGCTAAGAAAGATAGCAAAAGGTCAAATTGCCCTCGTATGGTAGCATTAACCTTACACATGAGAGCAGGGCCCTCATGGCCTAATCATCTTTTAAAACTGTTTCAATGCCAATTAAATTTTAACATAAGTTTGGAGGGGGTAGATGTTCAAACTATAGCAGAAAGTATACTTTTAAATGAGAGATTTTTCTTATTTTACTAATTTTTCCCAGCTATATGACACTTACTTGTATTTGACATTAGCTAATTCACTTTATAGTTAAAAGGTCTATCAGTAAGTTATATTTAACTTTTTTACAAAAGTGTAGAATAATATAGACATGAGTTTCAAAAATTAAAGTCTGTGATTCTTATATTCTGTATTACATATTTATAAAATTCTGCACAAAACAGTTACATTTTCACAGTGATTTAGTCAATGCTAGTGACAACTGACCCATATTCATCATTAGTGTAGTGGAAATCGAGCAGAATATAGTTAATGTTTTATCAGACCATAACTAACATGAAATGTGTATCACCTTTCTTTTCACATCATATCTGTCATATTTTGATCAGGGGCATAATGCTCTCAAAAACCATTTTCAATAAGGCCAAACAAAAATGTTTAATCAAACATAGGATACAATCAACATTATTTTATCTAAGAAATCTTTATTTTGGTCAACAAATATATTAAAAGATATTTTAGGTCAGGATGAATAAGTTATGTCCCTGTAGAACAGCTAACAGCATTTTCATTTGTTTTTAAAAGTCACAAAACGAATCATTCTAGCTACTATGTTATAGTTCTATTTAAAATTCATTGGAAACCTCTAAAGGCTATCATTTAGATTTGACAGCAGTCTGTTTGCATTCTTCTTTACTGAGGTTAGAGTTATGATTGGGCTGTAACTTTTCTGATTGCTTTTGTCACCGTTTTAAATCAACTTCCTTTGCTTTTGTCACTTAAATTTATGTTTAGAAATAGTTGGTGATTAAACTATATGACACTTACATGAAAAGGATGTCTTTCTTATTAAATAGCATAAAATTTAAAAATTATTTCTTTATTTCTTTCTGTCTAGAGAAAGTTTGGTTCTGTGTTTGGTAACTTCACCAAGCATGGGGTCTCATTCATCATGTGTGGATTTTACCTAAGTAGGAATCAAGACATTATAAACGTTTTATATTTTGTTGTAATTTTGTGAAATTCACAGTCATGTTGTTACTGGAAGTGTGGGGGTCCTCAGGGCTTTGTTTTCTTGGAAGAAATAATTTGAACAAGAGACTAATTAGTAAAGTAACCAAAAATTATATTAAGGAAATAAAAGAACATTCCAAGAGAGGAGTGGTCTGACATCTGGAAGCAGCCTTTAGCGTGCTGCATTGCCTTTTTTATTATGTTGGACATTTTCTTTAAGTTCCAGCCTCTGTCCTAAGTCTCTGTGTTTGTTTTTGTCTAGTTTCTAGCTTCTGTCTTAAGTCTACACCTTGTCCCTGCCTAGTTCCTGCCCATATTTATGGGATTCCCTCTTACTGTCGGTTGATGCACATGAGCAGGGCCCAGTGACCAATAGGAATCCTAGGTAACAGCAGAGTTGCTTGTTACCTCCACCCACCCAGGAAGGTCATAGAGCGATTAAATCTGTTCTTTTTGTGCCTCCATATCTCTTAGGAATTTCCTTTTTGTCCTTTTCCTCCTCTTATCAGCATGTGGCTGGCTACATTCTGACAGGTTAACCACAGAATGAGCCATTACTGAGTGTCTTAAGGGGCATTTCGGGGTGTTCTTTTCTGCATAGGTGTTTCCTCTCCTCTCTGCTCATGTTTAGCATGCCTGTTTCAGATGGTCTCTGGGCAGTGAGATCTCCAGAGCGTTCTCTCCCAGGGTCTCCCTTTCCTGCTCATGCCTAACTATCTGGCTGCACTAACAGCATGATAAATGAGATTATAAAATAATATTCAAATACATACAGTGTTAAGCATGCATCCTGTTAATTTTATATATCTGTTTAGTAGCTTCACAAGGATCTTTTAGTATGCATATCAAAGCAGATTGGTCACTGCTGAAACATGTGAAGAAAATAAATAAGAATAAGGAATTTAATAGCATACAAACTAACTTTTTAAAAATGAAGTCATTTTCAGAGGAATATAGTAGATTGTATAAAGCATTAATATTAGAATTAAGATAAAGTAAAATGATAAACTCTTTCTAAGGTTAAAACTAAAGAAAGTAGTGCTGAATCAATTAAGTGATTGATGATGTGGTCATTTTCACATCTATTTGCACTGAGTAGCATAAGATATGTAACTAAGGAAAAGAGTAGAAAATTGTATTTTAGCTTATGGAAATAGAAATTAAAATGAGGAACAATTCTATCTGAAGATTATTTGTATTCCCTAACAGAACCTTTTTTAAGGTTTTAGATGTCCATTCCTTTAAATGAACTGTTTTCCATACCTGAAATTATATTTCTCGATCCAAACTCAGTTTTCTCTGCTTGGTAAATTACCCATTTTTCAAGGCCCAACTCAAATACCAACTCAAATACCACCTTTTCCTGGAAGCTTCACCGATTTCCCTTGCTCCTGCCCACTTAGCAGTTGAATATTTTATTCATTCCTTCACTTAGCAAACAGTTTTTGAATGCTTACTAAATACCAGGTCTTGAAGTAGGAGCTGGGGATAAACTAATGGACAAGACAAACAAGGATCATGATATTATAGAACTTACATTTTAGCTGGGAGGATGTAAAATATACGCATAAGTCAATAAATAGATAGATAAGATAATTTCAGAGTAATAATTTATGTAAAGATAATAAAAATAGATGATGTGACAGAGTAGAGGGGGATAGAGGATGATTTTAGATAGGGTGATCAGGAGAAATCTCTAAGGAGGTGAAATATGAATAGAGTCCTGTGTGAAACAAGTGAGATAACCTTTGGAAGATCAAGAAAAAAGAGACTTTTAGGCAGAGAAAACAAAGATTAAGGGCCGGAGGAGCTTCGAGTTTTTGAGAAACAGAAAGCCAGTGTGTATTCTCAAAATGTATTTTAATTTTTTGTTTCCATTTTCTTTGCCATACTAGTTAGTAACTATTTATGTCTTCCCATGTTTAAATTTTTTTAAGCCTGGTACTATATTTGATTATATAACAGGATCTCATAAAGTGTTTGCTGAATTAGTTTGTGGGGCAGGTAACTAACATTTATTAAACACACCTTTTGTGTCTCAGGCATTGTGCTAAGTGTTTAAGAAGGATTGTCTCAGTTAATACATCCAATTATCACAATATGAACCCAATAACTACGTATTTTTAAACATTGTGTATTCTACTTAGGTGTTAAAGTATCTATTTCATGATAAATATTTAGATTATAAAAGCCAAGTAACTTACCTGGGTTTATGTAGCTACAAAGAGGCATGGCTAACTGTTGATACACAGCCATCCTGACTCCAAAGTCTCCACTCTTTCCTTTTCCTCTAGTACCCTCCCTTATGATGTATTTAAGTGAGGCCTCTTTCACAGTGTATTGATGACCTCATCTGTGCCTAGTGATCAGGTCATTAAAAAAGAGATTTATAGTAAGCATTTTGCTGTGTCATGAAAAATATAAATTCTTTGTACATACTTGAGAAAAACTTCCATACCTAGGTTTCTATATTTTATACTGAGGTACCCTTGACTATGATAATTTCCTTCTACAAATAGAACAATATTTAGTTAACTGAAAATTGAAAGTGATATCTCCGAAAACTGCCAGGTACCGAATTGGAAATCCATGACTTCATAAAATTGCTTTCATCCTATAGAGCAATAACTCAATTTTAAATTCACCAAAGCAATGGTGGAGAGAGAGAGAGAGAGTGATAGATATGGTTTGGTTCTGTGTCCCCACCCAAATCTCAACTTGAATTGTAATAATCCCCACATGTCATGGGAGGGACTCAGTGGGAGGCAAATGAATCATGGGGGTGGACTTTTTCCATGCTGTTCTTGTGATAGTAAATAAGTCTCATGAGATATGATGGTTTTATAAAGGGGAGTTCCTCTGCACATGCCCTTTTGCCCTCTGCCATGTTAGACGTGTCTTTGCTTCTCCTTTGCCTTCCACCATAATTTTGAGGCCTCCCCAGTCATGTGGAACTGTGAGTCCATTAAACTTCTTTCCTTTATAAATTATCCAGTCTCAGGTATATATTTATTAGCACTGTGAGAACAGACTAATACAGGGAAAGAGAGAGAGAGAGAGAACAAAAGTGGGAGAATAATATAAAGTTTCATTATCTATACAGGTGTTAGAAAAATAGGATAAGCCTATCATGAAATATTAAGTTATATATGTTTATACTTGTTTTGAAACTTATTTATTTACCTTTTTCCTGATTATATATGTTCATTACAGACCAGTTTGAAACTATGGACAATGAATGTGTTAATTGCATCACAAAGAAATATTATTAATATATATATGTTCTTTCCCATTATTTTTCTATGTGCTTCTATGTAGAATATATATACATATATATACTTGTATTTTGTTCATATCTTTTAACATCATACCATTAGCACCTGCTTACATCAAACTATTTACAAACATTCTTAATGGGTGCATGGCACTTCACAGTAAGGATCCATCAATATGCACTTAACCAATCTTCTGTTTCAGGACATCATTTCTAATATTTAGTTTTTCTATGATCACTAATATGTATAAGCCATGTATATAAAACTGCATACCATAAAGGTTATATTTTCTTACTTCCCTTTTATAAACAATTCTGAGTGCAATTATTTCAAAGTCAGAGTTAACATCATGTTTTCAACAAACTAGAATTTTTTAAATGCCATAGTATGCTTTCTGTTTTAAAACCTAACCTAAAACCCTATCCCCGATTGACAAGACAAAATAATGTCTTAAAGCTCATGTATGAGATCTTAAAGCTTGTGCACTCAATCTATGTGAACAGTCAATCTGTTTCAGTCTTTCATATGGTATGATCTCTTATATTCCTAGACACATAAACACAGATAATTCATTGATAAGAAACTTGCCCTATAAGATAGACTAAAGGGAGTTATCCAGGTAGAAGGATTAGCAGAGTAGAGTTTTTTGTTTGTTTGTTTGTTTTTTAAGTACAATGTTCTGACTATATACTATTAATATGGGAGTGCTGGGAAGGGAAGAGCCTAGTCCCTTTAAATGATAGGGAAGCCGGGAAGGCAAGTGCTACATAGAGGAGGGCGGGTCCATGGCTAGGGCTCCACCCCCACGGACCTAGGTGAAGACAGGCACTTCTGCTTTCATGCCCAAATGTCACATTTCCCAAGACCATCCTGGCCCGCTACACCCCCATCCTGTGCCTATAAAAAGCCCCAAGACCCTAGCAAGCAGACACACAAACGGCTGGACATTGAGAGGAGCAGATCAGCAGAAGAAGACACCGCGGCTGGACGTCCAGAGGAATGCACCAACAGGCACTGGCATGGCAGCAGGCCAGACACTGACATGCCAGCAGGCCACCGACTGGCAGAACAATGTGGAGTTTGGCTGGGTCAGTGGGAGGAGAGCCCAGGCCACAGACTGGCCCAACTCCAGGGAAAAACCATCTCACTTCTGGCTCCCCTATCTGCTGAGAGCTACTTCCACTCCATAAAACCTTGCATTCATTCTCCAAGCCCAGGTGTGATCTGATTCTTCTGTTACACCAAGGCGAGAACCTGGGATACAGAAATCCCTTTGTCCTCGTGATAAGGAAGAGGGTCTAACTGAGCTGGTTAACACAAGCCACCTATAGACAGCAAACTAAGAGAGCACCCTGTAACAGACGCTCGCTGGGGCTTCAGCTGTAAACACTCACCCCTAGACACTGCTATGGGGTCAGAGTCCCACAGCCTGCCTGTTTGTATGCTCCACTAGAGGTTTGAGCAGCAGAGCACTGAAGAAGCAAGCCACAACCCTATAGTATGCCCTGTGAGGGGGACAAGGGAATCTTTTCCATTTCATCATGTACAAGAAAAATACTCTACTTTCAAAGACACAAATTGTTTGCAAGTAAGGATGGAAAAACATACCATACAAAGGGTAATCCACAGGGAACTAGAATATATAAACTAATATCACACAAAATAGACATTGAGTCACAATTTGTTACTATAGACAAAATCAATAATTATAAAGAGGTCAATCAGTGAGATATAATAATTATAAACATATGAGCTTTTAACAACACAGCTCCAAAATACATAAGTTATAAACTGACATAACTGAAGGAAGAGATAGATATATCAACAGAAATAATTGGAGACTTTAATGATATACTTTAAAAATGCACAGAACAACTAGACGGAGGGTCAGTTAGGAAATAAACTTGAACAATAGTATGTGCCAGGTAGGCCTAAAATATATAATGCTCCACCCAACAACAGAACACAGATTCTTCTCATGTGTACTTGAAACATTCTCCAGGATAGACAATACTGTAGACTATAAAATAATTCTAAATAAATTAAAAATACATTGAAATCATACAGAGTATGTACCTGATTACAATGAAACGTAATTAGAAACCAGTAAATTTTGGAAAATCACAAATATGACGGAATTACACAACAGAGTCCCAAATACTTAATGGATTGAATAATAAATTACAAGGGAAATTAGAAAACACTTAACAATGAATGAAAATAAAAATACAATGGATCAAAACCTATAGGAGGCAGCTACAGAAGAGTTTAAAGGGAACTTACAGTTGTAAATGTCTAATTAATAAGTAAGAATGATCTAAAATTAGTAAGTTAATGTTCCACTTTAAGGAAGAAAAAGAAGAGCAAATGACATTGAATGCTAGCAGAAAAAAGTGAGTAACAAATATTACAGTGCAGATAAGCACAATAAAATAATCAAAAATAATACAGAGAATAAACTAAATCTTTTTATTTTCAGGAAAAACCAACAAAATTGACAAAGCTTTATCTTCACTTACCAAGAAAAAAAAAAGGAGAAAACTCAAGCATTAATATCAGGAATAAAAGGGGACAATATTAAAAATGTTGCAGAAATAAAATAATTATAGGGAAACAACATGAAAAGATTGAATGCAACAAATTAGATAATTTAGGTGAAATGGACAAATTCCTAGAAAGACACAAACTAGCCAACTACTGATACTCATTCAAAACATAACAATAACATATCTGAGTTTACCTATGAAATAAAGTTTCAATGAAGCAAGATGGCTAAGCTCTGGAAATCTGCTGTACAACATTGTGCATATTGATGTATTTTACACTTAAAAACTTTTGAGAGGATAAATTTCATGCTAAGTTTTCTTGCTACAATAAAATAAAATAAAATAAAAATTCAATCTTTTCATGGCAAAACCTTCAAACATTATGTTCAATAAAATTTCAAGTCCTATTAACATATGCTATATTTAATTGGCACACTTCTTTATTAAACATCTTTCAAAGCTCAACTTGATAAATAAAATCTCTTTACAGAACATATTATTATCTACTGATATAAATCACAAGGTACACTTGAAAGAGTTGGCAAAAAGGGAAGAAAGACTATCACTATCTACTCTTCCCACTTAGATGGTTTACAAGTAATCAATCTTTTTTATTTGGTTACATCCATTGACTAGTAACTTTCCATTTCCCCTTACCCCCTGCCAGGAACTACAATTCCACTATTAGAGTCTATTCTATTAGAATCTGATTGATATAGATACCTTGTATAAGCGCAGTCATTCAGTATTTGTAATTCTCTGACTGACTTATTTTACTTAGCATAATGACCTCAAAGTTCATCCATGTTGTTACATATTAGAGAATTTCTTTTAAAAGGCTGAATAGCATTCCATTATATGTATATACCACATTTTCTTTATCCATTCATTTATTAAGGAACAATTAAGTTGTTTCCATATCTTGGCTACTTTGAATAGTGCTACAATGAACTTAGGAGTGCGAATATCATTTCCAGGTTCTGATTTCAATTATTCAGGTAAATACCCAGAAGTCGGATTGCTAAAACCTGTGGCAATTCTATTTTTAATTTTTTAAGGAACCTCCATACTCTTTTCTATAATGACTGTACCGATTGCATTCCCAGCATCAATGTGCAAGGGTTCTGATTTCTCCACATGATCAATAACATTTGTTGTCTTTTGTTTTTTGATAATATCTTTCTAACAAGAGTTAGGTGATAACTCATTGTGATTTTGATTTGCATTTTCCTAATGATTGTTGACATTGAACATTTATTTAAAAAAAACCTGATGGCCATTTTTATGTCCTCTTTGGAGTAAAAAATATTTATTCAAGTTAATTGCCCCTTTTTAAAATTGATTTATTCTTTTTTTTTTTCTATCGTGGTGTAGGAGTTCCTCACAGATTTTGGTTATTCACAACTCATCAGATATATGATTTGGAAATATTTTCTCACATTTCATAAGTTGTCCTTTTTATTTTGCTGATTGTTTCCTTGCTGTGCAGAAACTTTTGGTTTGAAGAAATCCCACTTGTATACTTTGGCTTTGTTGCCTGTGTTAAGGTGTCATGTCCATGAAATTATTGGCAAGACCAAAGTCATGAACCTTTCCCCTTCTATTTTCTTCAGAGCTTATGTTTAGTTCTGTAATCTATTTTGAGTTAATTTTTGTATGATGTAAGACAAGGAACCAATTTTATTCTATTGCACGTTGATATCTAGTTTTTCCAATATCATTTGTTGAAGAGACTTTTCTTCCCCCATCATGTAGTGTTGGAAACCTTGTCAAAGATTACCCGATCATCTGAGTAGGTATCTCTTTTCTAGGCTCTCCATTCTGCTGCATTGGTCTATATATCTGTTTTTATGCCGGTATTATATCCTTTTGTTTTCTTTTATTACTGTAGCTTTGTAATAGATTTTGAAATCAGAAAGTTTGAGGCCTCTAGCTTTGTTCTTCTTTCTCAAAATTGATTTGGTTATTCCTGGCCTTTTGTGATCCCATATGAATTTTAAAACTGTTTTTTTTCTATTTCTGTAAAAATGCCATTAGAATGTTGATAAGGATTGCATTGAATGTTCAGAACACTTTGGGAAGTATAGACATTTTAACCACATTACATTTTCCAATCCATTAGCACAGGATGTTTTTCCATTTGTTTGTATCTTTTAAAAATTTGTTCCATGTTTTTCTTGTAGTTTTGTCTTTCACTTCCTTAGTTAGGTTTATTCCTAAGAATTACATTCTTTTTGTAGCTATTGTAAATGTGATTGCTTTTCTAAACTCCTTTTACAATAGTTCATTGTTGCTCTATAGAAACACAACTGATTTTTCTATTTACTTATGACTTTTAAAGGTTCTTTTTAAACTAAGTCTTTAGGGTTTTCTATATATAAAATTTGGTCATTTGCAAAAAGGTACAATTTTACTTCTTTCTTTCTTATATGGATACCTTCTCTTTCTTTTCCTTGCTTAATGGCTCTGGCTCAGACTTCCAGTACTCTGTTGAATAGAAGTGGGGAGAAGTGGCAACCTTGACTTGTTCTGGATCATCAAGGTAAAACTTTCAGTATTTCACAAGTGAGTATGACATTAGCTCTGGATTTTTCATGTATGACCTTTATTTTCTTGAGGTAATTTTCTCTCATTTCTTGTTTGTTGAGAATTTTTAACATGAGAGGATGTTGAATTTTGCAAATACTTTTTCTACACCTAGTAAGATGAACATATTATTTTTATTATTTATTCTGCTAACATGGTATATTACATTATTATTTTTTGAGACAGAGTCTCACTAGGTTGCCCAGGCTGGAGTACAGTGGCACTATCTCAGCTCACTGCAACCTCCACCTCCCAGGTTAAAGCAATTCTCCTGCCTCAGTCTCCCATGTAGCTGGGATTGCAGGCACCCACCACCATGCCTGGCTAATTTTTGTATTTTTAGTAGAGATGGAGTTTCACTATGTTGGCCAGGCTAGTCTCAAACTCCTGATCTCAGGTGATCCACCTGCCTTGATCTCCCAAATGCTGGGATTACAGGCGTGAGCCACCGTAACCGGCCAATGTTGATTAATTTTAATATGTCAAATCTTCCCTGCATTACAGGGACAAATCCTACTTGGTCATGGTGGAGAATCTTTTAACATGCTGTTAGAATTGGCTTGTTAGTATACTGTTCAGGATTTTTGCATCTGTATTTGTCAGGAATATTTGTCTATGGTTTTCTTTTCTTGCAGTTCCATTGTCTTTGGCTTCAGTATGAGGGTAATGCTGGTCTTATAAAATGAGTTTGGAACTGTTCCTTTCTCTTCAGTGTTTTCAAAGAATTTGAGAAGGATTGTCATTAATTCTTATTACAAGTTTGGTAAAATTCACCAGTGAAGGCATCTGTTTCTAGACTTTTCTCTGTTGGGAAATACAGCCCACTTTCAATAGTGGGCAGAATATCCAGACTGAAGATCAGTAAGAAAATTGAAGACTTGAGCAACACAATAAACCACATGGACCTAACAGACATTTAAAACATCTCACCCAACTGCAGCAGAATAAAATTCTTCTCAAGTATGCAGCAATCTTTCTTTAGGACAGATCACAAGAAGAGTCATAAAGTAAATCTTAACAAAATCAGTAAAATATCACCAAATATGTTTTCTGACCACAGCGGAATAAAATTATAAATTAATAGCAGTATGAAAACTAAACAAATCACAAATGTATAGAAATGCTTAAATATTTTTGGTTATAAATATTTCTAGTTTGTGAGTTCATTCTGTTACAAATAACTTTGCATTTGACTATTCCTTAACAAGTATTGTGTCAAATGTGATAAAATTACTCCTGATAAGCATTTCTAAATCTAAAGTATGTTTTAAGTTTGTTTTTAATCAATGTTTATTTTAATATACGTTATGTATGTAGCATTTGTTTTTCCTAATAACTTGGCATTTTAATCTAATGTAAGTCCTGAAAAAACTTTATAACTTGAGCTAGAGTTTATCAACCATCAACTAATTTCAATAATATGATAAATATTTAGATCTGAAATATTCACCGTTATGTCTAAAATACAAATTCCTTAAAGATTTTAGTAAAATTATGCTTGTTTCATTCTTCATAAATTTTACTTGTAAATTTAGCAAGGTATGTTTTTATTGTTAAATGTTTGGTGCTGTATCCTTTTTGCTAAAATTCTGTATGTCTATTTCAAATTTGTGTGTACTAATCATCAGAACAAATGCCAAGAACATAATTCTAAGGGTACTTGGAGGTGATCTAGGAAGCATTCCAAAATTTCAGTCACCAAGTGCTCCAATTTAACTAGGAAATTCAGCCAAGAACAACTCAAAGAGGAGGTTCAAAATCTGAGTGGCAAAATTTAATGTTACTATGTAGTAAGCATTTGCACAAAATAGAACCTTGGTACAAATTTATATATTTGTGGGCAGAAAAATGGAGCATTAAGATGTGTTTGGGATAGGAAAAAAAACGTGTTGTGAGAATGGAACAGGTCTGTAGCAGTTTGTGAACTGGAAATCAGGCCTTTCAGGTGGCTCTCTTATTTTATTAATGGCATGGATTTTTGAAACATTATTTTTAAAAAATTCAAATGATAGGTTTTTAGATGTTATTATGTATTGTATACTTGAAAATTTTTAAGAGCGTAGACTTTAAAATTTATTTCTTTTTTTATTTTTAAATTTTAGATTCAGAGGGTGCAGGTGTAAGTTTGTTACATTGTTATATTGTGTGATGTTGAGGTTCAGGCTTCTAATGATCCTATTGCCCATGTAGTGAACTACCCAATAGGTCGTTTTTTAACCCTTGCCCTGCTCCCCTGTCCCCACTTTTAGAATCCCCAGTGTTTATTGTTACAATCTTTGAGTCCTTGTTTACCCAATATTTAGCTCCAGCTCCCACTTATAAGTGAGAACAGGCCCCATTTGGTTTTCTGTTTCTATGTTAATTTCCTTGAAATAATGGCCTCCAGCTGCATCCATGTTGCAGCAAGAGACATGATTTTATTTTATGGCTGCATAGTACTTTATGGCATATGTGTATCACATATTCTTTACCAATCCACCATTGACACGCACCCTGGTTGATTCCATATCTTTGCTATTGAGAATAGTGCTGCAATAAATATGCAAATGCAAGTGTCTTTTTGGTAGAATGATTTCTTTTCCTTTGGATATGTACTCAGTAATGGGATTGCTGGATCTAATGGTAGTTCTGTTTTAAATTGTTTGAGAAATCTCCAAACTTCTCTCCACAGTGACTGAACTAATGTATATTTCCACCAGCAGTGTATAACCGTTCTCTTTTTTCCCCAACCTCAGCAGCACATTTTATTTTTTGACTTTTAGTAATAGCCATTCTTACTGGTTGGTATCTCACTCTGGTTTTGATTTGCAAGAAGAGTAGAGTTTAAATGTTCTCACCACAAAAAAGGTAAGTATGTGAGGTAACTGATATATAATTAACTTGATTTAGCCATTTCACAACACACACGTATCAAAACATCATGTTTCATACTCTAAATTTATACGATTTTATCAGTTAAAACATTAATTAAATTTTTAAAATTTTATGTGTTATTAATTCTCTGGAATTATAATAAAAGTTCACAAGCAAGCCTAATTTGGGTAGTCCCCGAAAACAATTTGCAAGGCAAAAATGGTATCAAAAATGACCTGCTTAATTTAGTATAGCACCATAGCGGCACATGCAAAATCGTACATATGGATACCAAGAACACACTAAAAATATGTATATTAGAAAGCCACACTGAACACACACTGGTAGAAGGATATTTTCTCATTTTAAGGGAGCACACAGTGAAAGTCAGTAATGTAATGTTTTGGTGTAATTGGAACTATAATTATGATGTAATGAATTGAAAAATTTTAACTGCTGAAGCGAAATCTGGACTACATTTAAGGATTGAGGAGTGTCTTGCATAGCATTCTCAAGATCCTTAATAATTCCTCAATATAAAATATTTGTGTTGATGAGGTTGCATAGAGAATGTATACCCTTAACCCTTACGAGTATTCTAGCAAACAGGTCTCTATAGATCATATAAGTGAGAAAGAAAAATGTGATATATTTTGAAAGCTAAGGTATTTGGGTTGGTGCAAAAGTAATTGCGGATTTTGCCATTAAAAGTGGCAAAAACCACAATTACTTTTGTACCAACCTTATAACATACATTTATTTCTAACACTTAAGTATAATACATTGTTAGCCTTACTACTAATACTATCACTACTTCTAGTAGTTATCATTTTGTAAATTCTTACAATGTAGGTGGAATAATACATACACTCTTTCATTCTTACAACAACCTCAAAAAGTATGCATTTTTTATATTTTACAGGGTTCAAAGAGTTGAAGAAATGTGCCCAAATACCCTCAGTTACCAGGATATTTGAATGTTGGCCTCTCTGATTTTGAGTTCTGTGCTTATCACCACTGATACTGTTATGGGTCAGTAGTGTCTTTTTTTGTTGTTGTTGTTAGGTGAAGTTTCGCTCTTGTTTCCCAGGCTGGAGTGCAATGGCTGGAGTGCAATGGCACGATTCTACTGCCTCAGCCTCCTGAGTAGCTGGGATTACAGACAGACCCCACCACACGCGGCTAATTTTGTATTTTTAGTAGAGACGGGGTTTCTCTGTGTTGGTCAGGCTGGTCTCAAACTCCCGACATTAGGTGATCTGCCTGCCTCAGCCTCCCAAAGCTCTGGGATTACAGGCGTGAGCCACTCCGCCTGGCCAGTAGTGTCATCTTAGTACGTGAAGCTGAGATATCATTTGTTACTAGAAAAATTGTTATCAACATTTTTTGAGAGACATTCAGTTATAGAGACAGGCATGTAAAGCAAAAGGAGTAAAGAAAAATTAAAAGAAGAAAAGGAAAGGGAAAAAAAATCTAGATTTCAAAGAACAGAAACCAATATATAGCCAATATATTTGTATCAATGTATCACTATGTAGCCAATGATTAACCAAATATTGAAATAAACTGAAATTACTTGTTTTCTGCTCTTGCAGTTGATAAAAGTGCTAGTGAATGTGAGAACTAGTAAACTTGAACAAAGTTACTAAATCAAGTCAAACTAACATGATTTGTCATGTGAGATAGAAAGTACTATACAGTCTTTAAAGAAAAACAAAAGCAGGTTCAGTTGGTAATATTGAAAAGGAATACTAAAAAATCACTTAATGTTTTTCAAAGGCTGGAAATCTGAATCTAAAAAAAAATCAGTTAAATTTCATCTTCAAAAATGTAAAATGAAATTATTTTAGGTTGCGAAATGAGCTCAGTTACGTAGAAAGAACACAATTTCAAAGATGGCTCAACAGTTTAACCAGCTGCCAAGCCACCGCTGTTTGCTGCCATCATTTAAGTACCACCTAGATTAAATGGTGATCACTTTGGTCCAATGGTGTGTTAGAGTCAGGACACTGACTCATGAGATCCAACTGCACGCACCTCTGCCAACTCTGTGCCCAGTGATCACTGTAATATTGGTAGCACGCAATCAACAATGAAGGGAGTATTGATATCACAGAAATTAGAAAACACTACAAGTCAAGTCTTTATATTTATGGAAAGCTATTTGGTTAAACATTTATCGGCACACCACTACTTTGAGTTGAACAAATTTTGGAATTCCTTGTTTCATGATTCTCTGAGTGTGTCTTAAGTCTATGATCACAAAATCTATGCAGACAATCTGTTTGTGGAACATTATGTTAGGGAATAAAGGGGAGATTACAGAGTTGTGGAAAAAGAATGGGTACTGTATCTATAGAGGTCAATTACTATAGAATTAAATAAATGATCAGCTGGCATATTTACAACTCACTAAGAAGGTTAAAATAATCTGATTATGATTGGTTTTATTTATCTATTTTGATTATTGATTCAATTATTTGATAATTTGTTATTTCAGCTTTCACCCCAATTGTTACTCTCTGTGTTACTTCAAATCCAAATCCGAATCAATTGACTGTGTCGCATATAAATTTGACCTAGATACAAATATTTAATACATGATGTCTAGTATCTTCAATGTGTATGGTTTTTGTTACTATTATTGATTGTCTGCTCACTCAAAAATTGGAAATGTATCAGGATACGTGCCTCTCATTAGTCAGTTAAATGAAGCACTTGAGCAAGATAAAGAATAATTTCCCCATAGTAGTGACCTTAGAAACATATTTATTGCATGAGTACATTATAGGAGCATCAAATCATATAATGGAGCATGTCATTGATGCTGTTTTTCAAAAACTGCATAAAATCACATCAAATGGATTACACTAAAAGCGCAGGCTTTACCGTACACAGTATATATATGTAACAAACCTACACTTGCCCCACCTTAATTTGTACAAAAAAAACTATGTTTTGTTATCCATGCTTTTAATAGCCCAGCTGTGAGGAAAGCAAGATGGCACTGTCCTTCAGGTTCACATAGATCAATTTCTTTATGTGCTTTATACCCATAGTTTCCCTAGGGCATTTACATGATAGGAGAGGGGAAGTTATTAAATAATACTGTAGTAAAAGTACAGAAGTGTTGTTACTTTAGTTTCTATTTCTAGTACCTGTTTATTAATATATTTTTATAATGGAATTCAGGTTGAGAGGCAGTATATAGGAAAGAGTCTATAATTTCTGAACCTGTCTAGGGATAGAGACTGAACTGTTTACATCTGAGATGTGAGCACAGAATCCAAACTTAAATTTAGGAGTTACTTCAAAATAGTTCCTCAGCAGGATAAATTCATAGACAAAATAAAATAAGACAAGACACTTTTCGGTGTGTCTTATGCCTACCACTGTTTTCAAAATAATATCTATTTTTCAACAAATATCCATGTCGTTCTTTAAATATCCAAATGTAATTTAACACATAAGTGAAATATATTATACGGTTATAATTTTGAAAATGAAACTTCTGGAGAAACTAAATAATTTATTAATAGCAAATATGTGATTTCAGCTATTCAGCTTGTCCTACTCAAAAATCATTTATTGTATTACAATGGATGTATCTTTTTGAATACTTACTGGTTTGCTACAAGTTTCTATTACACGGTGAGCCTGGTAAATACCATGCAGATGAAATCTCTAAGAACGTACAGTGAATAGGAGGTAACTGTCTCCTGTATCTGTTGCTTAGGGTTCAGACTCTATCAGATAAGTTTTTGCAAAATGTTGCCATTCTTTAGCAGGATTCTTCATGTACATTTATCAAATTCAATCTTCAGCTGGAATCCAACAGAATGTCTTAAGGAAAATATTAAATTAGTCATCCACATCAATCTTTTATTTTAAAACAATCAAGCAAATGAAACAGCATACAAATGAATATAAACACTTTCAATGTAAGAGATGAAACTTGAGGCTGATAATGCTGTAACTGAGAATACAGTTAATGATCCAGTTCAGCAAACCTTCCCTGTAACAGCACATGCAATATTTTGCCCGAGACCTAGCATATGTGCTGAAAGTGCGCAAAACTATAATTAGAGTATAAGCCAATCTGCTTTGTGATGGCATTGGGTAGCATGGAAAGTGTGTTGCTTGATTATGAAAACAGAATGCAGTGTCATGTGGCTACTTGTTCTTCTGCATGGGAAAAAAGTATTCCTGGCAATGATTTTTGTACCATTTCAAAATTCCTAGAGTGATTAGATGATACTCAAAGAAAAGCAACTACTTATGCATATTTTGGACAGATAGGCTTTTTCCAACTTAGACTCTGATGTTACAGAAATAAGGAACTACTCAAATCCCCTGACACATTCCCCGCAAGGCATTCCAAATGTTGTCTTTTTCACTGCCTTAAATTAGCATTGTTCTATAGCTTTCTGCTTTAGGTCTTTTGCTGGTAGCTCACCTGCTGTCACTCTGCTTCATTACATAGTATTCATGGTAGGCATCCTGCTGATCAAACATCCATATTTTTACATGACAACAATCTAGTGATAAAGATGCATATGAAATGAGCAATAAACTCTTCAGAATAAGTTAGATGCATATGAAATGAGCAATAAGCTTTTTAGAATAAGTTAAAGTAATACACTCAAATATTTCAGTAATGAAGGGTAGTTGTTAAAGCAGAGTAACATGTGACCACATTAATTCCATAAAATATAAGTGCACTAATAGTTTAAACTCAAAGAAGTTTAGAAAAATAGAAATAAAAAAATTAAAAAGGAGTTATTGTGTTACTGCTACCTAGGTCCTAGGTCCTAAAAGCTACTACGGTTTTTGTTTCTTAGAAGGTCTGGTTTCCATTCAAGTCTGTACTATCTGCATATGCTTTAAAATAATTATTTATCTCCCCCATACTTTTGATGTTTCTGCTTCTGTTACTCGCACTTAAATAAACCTATCTGATATATATAATTTTTCAAACCTCAATGAAATAAATACCATATTAATCTGTGTGAGATCACCTGGACTTTAAACAGGAAAACTAAAACGGTCAATTAATCCGATTCTTTGAATATCTTTGCCCTTCTTCTGAGAAAAGATAATCAAAAGCTTTGCCATCCTGTTATAAAACATAAGTAATTGGATTGCCAAAGAGCTCTAGGCATGTTCCTTCTTGTAAGCAAAGTGATAAAATCTTGATTAAAAATTAGGGTCTGGCACAAGGAGTATGTGTTATCTTTCCAACAACCCTATATTCACTCTCCCCTAAGTAAAGGTCGAACATTCCTAATCCAAAAATTCAAAATCCAAAATGTTCGAAAATCCAAAACTTTTTGAGTGCCAATGTGATGCCACAAGTGGACAATTTCACACCTTTCCTCATATGACAGGTCACAGTCAAAATGCAGGCAAAACTTTGTTTCATGCACAAAATTATTTACAGTATTATATAAAATTACTTTCAGGCTATGTGTGTAAGGTATATATGAAACATCAATAAATTTTATATTTAGACTTGTGTCATATCACCAAGATATCTAACCACGTATATGAAAATATTCCAAAATCGCAAAAAAAAAAAAAAAAATCTGAAATCTGAAACACTTCTGATGCCAAGAATTTTTAGAAAAAGGATGTTTAACCCTTACTGTCTCATATCTGGCAGGCTTTAATATTCACAATGGTTTTATATTTAGTAATTGATAATTGCTTCAAGAGCGAATACCACTTCTTATTTACAAATAGTTTTTCTTTAATTTGTAATTTTATTTTTGCAAACTTAAAATTACAATGAATTTCTCATGTTCAGTTACGTGCCAGATAATATACAAAACTTTTTATTTTCCACTTCTGACTCTTCTGACTCCTCTCAACATTCAGAAAATGAGCCTTGTGATCCAGCTATAGGAACTGTGGTTTTGAGATGTTTTCATATATATTGCTTAGTACCATATATTGTTGTAATATATACATAAACCTTCACATCTAAATGCTTAGGTACCCAGTGGAAAGTTTAGAATAAAAAATCATGTGGTCAAATTCTGGTATAAAGCAAAAGTTGATGCTGTAATTTACTATTTTTTGTAAATCAAGACTGTCCTCTTGTGGTTTACTTAAATCGAAAATTATCTGTAGTTAGAGTTTCACATGCTTATTGAGAACCTTGTATTTTCAGGGTCCTTTTAGAGGATTTGGGGTTAGAATAGTGTTAAAACCTGAAAAGGTCTCTGCTCTCATAGATTTATAGTCCCGCAAAGGACGGTTTCCACTGACAAAGGACACCTGTTGTGGACTTCACATGAATGAGAAAGAAATTTCTATTGTATTAAACCAACGATTTTTCAGTGATTATCTATTAAGACAGCTAGTGTCTCACAGAACAGTCACCAATTTGCAAACACCCTCAGTACCCATCCCCCTCACCTTTCATTGTATTCACAAACTTTAATCCTTGCTATATTCAGCTTCACCAACTCTATGCCAACCTGCAAGAGAGCACCTGAAAGTGATGGGAACACACACACACACACACACACACACACACACACACACACACACACACACGCACATTTTGCCTGAACTTGCTTTTATATCGATGTCCATTCCGATAAAGTAGGAAATTAAAGATGCCCAGCAATTCTACTGCATTTGCTAGTTAATCCATTCTTCCACTCCCCTACAAGGCGAGAATTTTACATCTCTTTTGCCCTTTTCATTTTTCACTGATGACCTCCTGTTGTGCCAAGCCCCTATTAATTTCAGTAGGGATGGCACCAGGTTTGAAAGGCCAGAGAAGAGACCCAGAGCCAGTGAACAAGACATGGAGTTTATTGGGAACTTATATACAGTGATGGTCCAGTGGCTGTGGGCTGGACAGTAGAACCACCAGCACCTGCAGAAAATATGTCATTTATATAGCATTTTCACTAAACACCCCTCCCTCTAGCAGCTTCCATGTGGCAACCTTCATTTCTTATGTTAAATTATTGCTGTCAGCTGTGTCTGCCAGCGAGGGTATGCTAAAGTTATTGTTGTCAGGTGCATCTACCATACATCTCCCTTTCTATTTTCTATTTTTCTTTTTTTTCATTTTCTTTTCTTTTTAATTTTATTTTGAGACAGAGTTTCGCTCTGTCACCCAGGCTGGAGTGCAGTGGCACGATCTCGGCTCACTGCAAGCTCCAGCTCCCGGGTTCACGCCAATCTCCTGCCTCAGCCTCCCAAGTAGCTGGGACTACAGGCGCCTGCCACCACGCCCGGCTAATTTTTTGTATTTTTAGTAGAGACGGGGTTTCACCATGTTAGCCAGGATGGTCTCGATCTCCTGACCGTGTGATCCGCCCTCCCTTTCTATTTTTCTAAGAAAATAGAAGCAATTAGAAAATAATAGGATTGCACATTCCTCTACCATCAGTTATACCTTCTAACATCTCTACCTATACACCCTGCCTTTCTTCTTGTTGGATCAACCATTGATGCTTCTACTGTAGACTAACTACTTCTCTTATTCTCCAGATTGCAACTCACTTTACTTGCACATATAACATGGCTCCTATAGTTGTCTCTTTTCTCTGCAGATTCATCATGGTTGTTTTTCTTTTCTACTGAATCATTTGCATCAGGATACCAACAAGCTATAATTTCTGTCATCATTAAAAACACTTCCTTGACTTCACATCACTTTCCAGCTAGCTGCCACAACATTTCTCTGCTTTCCTTACAGTAAAACACCTAGAAATAATTTTCCATATATGCTGTCTTTGTTTTCCTTGAATATTCTCATTGACTGCATTCCAATCAGGCTTTTGCGCTCTCCATTTTTCTGAAAATACTGCTTGTCACAGTCATAAAGGAATTCCATGTTGCCTAATCTAAGTCACCTTTTGGTCTTCATCTTATTTAACCATTCAGCCACATTTAACCAGGCTGATCCCTCTCTTCCAGAAATATTTGTCTCCTTTGGGCTCATGAACATTCTCAGTTATCTTTCTACCTAACTGACTGGTCATTCTTTCTTATTTTTCTGATTCCTAAATATTGGAGTGCTTTAGTCCTGAACTATTAGAACTTCTTCCTTTTCTGTCCACATTCACTTCTTATTTCATTTCATCTAGTATGTGACTTTAAACACATATATTTATTTAAATAAATATATTGATATAGATGGTATTTAAAGTCAAACACTAGATAAAATAAAATAAGACATTAGGACACATTTTTATCTTTAGCCCTATCTATCCCCTGAAATCCAGACTTTTATTCAACCCTTGATTTAATATTTCTACCTAACATGTCTAGTAGGCATCTCAAACTTGACATGTACGCAAATGAACTCGTGAGTTCTCCCCTCTAAAACTACTTTTAAATTACTCTTCTCAGTAAATGGTAACCCCCCGCTACCATTGCACAGACTAATACGTTGCAGCTGTGCATAATTCCTCTCTTTTTCGAATCCCTCTGTGACCTCGCCCTCATCTTCACTACTTCTCTGACCTCATTTCTATTCCTGAAGTACATCGAGCATGTTGCTACCTTAGAGCTTTTACATTTTACTGCCATTTCCCACCAGATGACTTTCCTTCTAACTGCGTTCATGTCTCTACACACCTCTCACCTGCTCGGAGATGTATTTCCTGGCCTTCCTATGTAAAATACCATTGCTTTCCTTTTAGCATTTATCACCACCTGACATATTATGTATTTGTTTATTGTCTGCCTTCCTATAATAAAGCGTTAGCTCCATGAGGGCACAGTTTTACAAGCTTTATTCACTACTGTTTTACTAATACTTGGCAAATGGTAGATAGTAAATGTCTATAATAAATGACTAAATGGGTAGATAAATAACAAGAAAGATGACTATATCTGGAATATAGTGAGCAAAAGAGCATAGAGAACAAGATGGAGGGATAGGAAGGGGCCAGATTTACACAGTCATTTTTAGGCCATTATAAGCACTGTGGACTTTTTTTTAAAAGTATAATATTAGCTACTTACTACTTGTAGAAACTTTGCTAGGAATGATTGTGTGTGTGTTTGTGTGTGTGTGTTGGAAGGATTGCAAAGAGAAGGAAATCGTGTTTTCTCACAATACAAAAGGATAATCTGGTTTGTAAAGAAAACAATAACTAATAGTTTCTTGAAGGAACAAAGAAAACTGGAAGAACAAAGTTCTTCTCAAATAGTTGTCACATTAATAAAAGCAGAGTACATATGTGAAATACTTTTGTAAATTGTAAAGATAGTGCTTACAGCATTTGACCATTCACACACACATGATCTGCACAGTGCCTTATAAATATTAGATGCTAAGTAAATGTCTTTATAATAAATGGATGAGGAAATGTCATTATTAGTATTAATAGGAAATGTTCATATATTAACAATATGCAAGTAGATAGAAGTTAAAAAGTAACCAGTGCACTGCATCATAATACTTATTTCGTCTGTCCCAAAAAGTTTTCCCTAAAGATATTTTTGCTTAAATTCTAATTTCACGGGGACACTCAGCTTATACCAGTGACTATGACTGCCCCAAACCACTCCAAGCTGCCTAGAATGATTGAAGTAGAAAATGTTTTAAATATAAATTTACTAGAGTTGGGTAATGGTAATTATATTGTCATTTTACATTTTCTTTAGTCTGTTTTAATTAAGGTAAGCATCATTTTCCAAATATACAATTGCCATTCTTATTTCAGATTTACAATAGTTCAATGTATCATCAACATATATGTATTTTTTGAATGTTTCTACTCCTTCATTGGCTTCTATGACAGTAGTCTTTCCTTAATTTCTCAAAACTCAATTTATTCATTTGCTCTTTACCATTAAGTAACTATCTATTGCATAACTACTATATGGAAGGCATAATGTTGGGTACTGGAGCATACAAATCCGAATATGATGGGAGGCTGTACAGTGAAGTAGTTCACGGCATAGACACCTGTGTCAGACTGCCTGGATCAACAAGCCAACTCTAGAATTCACTAACTTTGACATTGGGTAAACTACTTAATATCTCTTTGAACCAGTTTTCCCACAGATAAAATAAGAGTAATAATAGTGCCTAATTCATGTATTTTTAATGAAAAACAAATTAATTAATTAGTGTATGTGAAACATTTAGAACAGAACCTGGCATATGGAAAGCACTCAATAAATGATGTTACTAATAACAAAATGTCCTGCCAGCATTGCTGAGAATGTAACTGAGAAGTCAGACAAAAGGAAATCAGTATAATACACACGTTACAACTGAGCTATGTAGTGGGCACTTATTGCTTTTTGTCATTAATTCTTCTTCTTTTGCCTATTCCTAAAATATGGGATCCACATTTTCTTCCTGGTTGATTTCACCTGGTTTCATGGTTTCATTTATCAACTCTTTGCATATGCATGTTAACTGTGTCATAAAGAATTATTATCATTTTCCTGAGAGAAAAGCCTTGTTTTATATGTCTATTATGACTTTCACAGTACAATAAATATTGGGACTCAATAAATATTTGCTGAGTTGATTTTGTATCACTTGGCTGAAAAGTCATAGTCTCTGAATAGGCATATACTTGTACAGGTGAAAGTGTTTTGAATCGCATATAGCAACAACTATATTTTTTAGTGCGAACTCTCCAAATCTATCTTTGTGTGATTATTGACTCAATTTTTTATTTTGATTACTCCAATAGTTGGTAACCCAGTTGCATAGGATGTTAACTGTTTCTTTTTGTAGTATTTTAATTATCTATATGTGAATATATATTATATCTAACATATTGTGTTATGTAATTTAATATATAATGTATTATATTCATAAATATATAGTATACATTATATATGTACATATATTATAGGACATATATAATAACATATACTAATATTACATATTATAGTATATATAATGTATCATATATAACATAATTATAGATCATATACATATGTATATATTACATATTTATGTATATAATATATATCATATACATAAATATATACCTGAACTGCCTAATAAACTTAAATTTTTCACAGATACGGCACATATCAACTTTACTTTGATAATAATACTTTAACAGAGGACTAAAACATGAAAAATAAACAAAATCAAAGAGAAGAGCCTAGTCATCTGTGTATTTAGATATATGTGAACTGGTGTATGTGTATTTATCTCAATATCATTTTAATATGCAACCTCTTTATGAAAGCAACCATATTCTTTTCAGTCTGTACATAGAGAGTTATTTAGGGATAACTGAGTTAGTCATAATTGCATAAATAAGGTTTATATGTAAGGATCTTATAAAGTTAATATGGGGGCCAGATTGCTTTAGTGTTCTGGAAACATTCATCTTCCATAACCTTCAAGTTTTTAATGAGTGAAATAGGCATTATTATTGAATATCATGTTCAGAGAGATTAACTAATAAGCCATAATAACTGACAGAGTTTCGGGCAGTTCATTCATTAGAGTGTAGACTCCTTGAGGGCCTTGTTTTATTTGTCCTTAATGACCAACAAAATGCTATACATATCTGTTGAATGAAGAAATAAATCACTGACTTCAGTTTTCTCCATTTTCACTTACCTTGTCATAATTACCTAATCACTCTAGGAAACTTTATGTTAAAGTATAGTCCAATGTAACTTGCATTAGAATCACCTAAATATCTTCTAAAAAATGCATTAATCTAGGTCTTACCTCCTATCTACGGAATCAGGATTGGGGAGAGGTGTTTTCAAAGACTTTGCATTTTAAAAAAGTCTTCTAGGTGGTTTTATGTAACTCTGCATGAGAGCTGTAAATCATTACTGATTAGAAAATTTATTCAAAAAATACAGGCAACAGGAAAAAATGCTTAACTTTCCTATTTGCAAGTTTCTTTGTTCATTTTGTGAACATTTGTGAGATTTGTGTAGAATTTGAGGATTAAATGTTCATTCTTTTCTGGCATAAAATAAAGAGCAGTCAAGACACACACACACACACGTGCACACACAAAGACACACAGAGACATATACACAGTGATTGCCCTCAGCCAAACACAAATCAAGCAGAAGAAAAAAAAATCAAGATTGATTACATCCATTTAACACTTGACATTTTAATCAGAGTTGTTGGCAGTTCCCGGTTCCTGAGTAGCTATACTAACTTGCAACAAAATCCTACATAGCTCTGATTTCCTGGACACAGATTTTTAAACCTTTTTTAGAGATATATGTATGTGTTTTACAGGTGCCTTTTGAAATCAATGTTTATTTTGGCATTATTTATAACTTACTAAACTGTGGTGTGTGGGTACTTATTGTGACCTTAGTGATGTTTTTAATATGTGGGTTAAAATTATCAAGAGTGTAAAAAAGAATGAAATAACGTCTCTTGCAGCAACTTGGATAGAGCTGGTGGCCATTATTCTGAGTGAAGTAACTCAGGAATTGAAAAACAAATAATGCATGTTTTCACTTATAAGTGGGAGCTAATCTATGGGTATCCAAAACCACCCAGAGTGATAAATGGACTTTGGAGACTCAGAAATGGTGAGGATGGAAGAGAGTGTGGAATTAAAGAATACATATTAGGAACAATGTATGCTACACTGGTGACAGGTGCACTAAAATCTCAGACTTCACCACTGTGAAATTCATCCATGTGACCAGAAACCACTGGTATCCTCAAAACTATTGAAATAAAATAAATAAAATAAAAATAAATAAATAAAATAATTAGTATTTTGAATGGAAAATTATCATCAGTGTGTTAATATTTGCTGTGGTTCGAATATGTCCCCCAAAGTTTATGTGTTGAACACTTTATCCCCAATGGAACAGTGTTGGGTGGTAGGGCCTAATAATATGTGATTATTAGTTCATGAAGGCTCTGCCCTCATGAATGGATTAATGTCATTATTGTGTGATTGAGTTTATTATAAAAGCAAATTCTACCACCTCTTAACACTCTTGCTCTCACCCTCTCTTCCCCTTCCACCTTTAGCCATGGGATGTTCAACATGAAGGCCCTCCCAGATGCTGGTGTCATGCTCTTGAATTTCCCAATCTCCAGAACCATGAGCCAAATGAATTTCTGTTCCTTGTAAACTACCCAGTTTGTGGTACTCTGTTATAACAACCAAAAATAAACAAAGAAGATATTGACAAAATTTGTTTTACACATTTAAGTCTATAAATAAAATCCATTGCAAAAAAGTTATTCTGATATTACAACTTTTGTTCAGTTCATTGTCAAAGAAAATATAACAGTTTCCCTGAAAGGGCTTATTTCATATTTCTGTTACATTTTCCATAATACAGTAATGATTTGGATTCAGTAAATACTTGATGAGCCAATCTTTTATCTAACTAAATAGAGTATTTTTAAAACTCTGATGGCAAAATAATCACAAAACATGTGGGAAAAATTAAACATAATATAATAATACTATCAGATCTACTACTTAAATTCATAATTTATTACTATTTTCATTTTCTTGGTAGAATATTTTCAGTAAAAATAATATAGTCAGTGTTCCGGGACAGGCATACTGCCGCGCTGTTGTTTTCTCCTTATAGTATAACCATGAAAGCGATCTCCATTAATGAGGGAATAAGTAGGCTGCTTGTTTATATGCTAAGTTTTTACTAGAGTCATCTGGGGAGTCATCTGCCAATCACTTTGGGAGCCTGTAGGAGACTGACTTCAAAAATGGCCCTTACCTCCAAACAGAAAACAAGAAAACAACAACAACAGCACTGGTTTCATGGTATGTGGATTGGGTTTAGCTCCTCCGTTTGTGAGAAGGTCCTCCACTCCACAGGCAATCCCAGCTTGTTTGTTGTGCTGTTAACCCAGATAAAGCTTTCTGGTTCATTTTATGAAATTTCAGGTCACATCACAGATTTATAAAATATACTTTAGGTAAAAAAAAAAAAAAAAAAAAGCAAGGTGTGGGACAGCGTATAGTGTATGAAAACATTTGACTAGTTTACATTTTTTTCCCTAAAGGCACTTTGACTCTATCTATCAATCTATCAACAATCTTAACTTTAAAAAGTGATAGAGTTAAATTGGGAATGTAGGAAGGATTTTAAAAAAAAATTATAACTTTCTATGCTGTTTGAAATTTTTGAACAATGAATATATATTGCTTATATTGAAATAATATTTTAAGTTATTTTCTCAAATATCACATATCTAAGACATTATATGTTTTCCTTTAATTAACATAAATCTTAATAAAATCAGAATAGACAAACATATTTAAACTCCTGATGAAAATCTATTGCCATTTTACCCTAAAATCTTTTATTCAAGAAAATATGTTAATATACCAAGTATTTTGGGCAAAATATAACAGATGATTTTTAAATTACGTGTAGTCGTGACATTTTATTATTGTCTTACTTTTTCCCCGTTTAAAAGAAAAACAACTTTAACATAGAGATTATCTGAGTTTTCAAAGGTATTCAGTGATGAGGACGTATTTAGGCATTCTATACTAAATAAAGGCAATAGATTTTTGTGATAGTGAGAAGAAAATGTGTTCTAGAAACACTTTATATTTCTTTTCAGATCAAATATCAAATAAAGATTTGTCTAGTTCTTATTTAGGGTAACCCATGTAGGCCATGATGGGCTTATCTTTTAATGAGATAGCTGTTCACCTAATTCATCTAACACTAATCCTTTTACTAGTAGTTAGTATAATTTCTGTTACAAATAACAGAAACTAATTTAATTTTAAAAAAGGAATATCTCATTTTACATAACTGGGATATCCAGGAATAAAGCTGAGCTCTAGATCTCAGTCTTTCTTGCTCTTTCCCCCCTCTCTCCTTCTCGTTCTCTCCTTCCCTTTTCTCTTCTCATTTGTTTCTTATCGTTTTTTTAGTTTTTAGTTTTTCCTTTATCACTCTCTCCAGAATCCATCTCACATTACCTCCACATATTTCTCTCGTTGTATCTTATTGCTAAGTGTGTAGCAACCAGTATTAATTTTATCATCTCTTATTGCACACGACTTTGAAGAATCGCTACAAGAGTGCTGATTCTCTTAATCAATTAGATCACCCAATGATTAGGAGGCAAGAAGACTTCACCTCCAGTTCAATTTAAGAATTTAAGAATTTCCAGGAAGAACTCTGTTTAACTTGATTCTTATCATATTCTTAAGCTTTGTGCCATCCATCCATCATTATAAAGTAATATGACATTCCTGACATGATCCATGTGTTCATCACCTCAGCAAGAGGAGCAGAGTACTCTTTCGGCAGCCAGCCAAGTATGATTGATGTGGAATTAGTTTCCCATATGAAGTGAAGATGAATGTTTTCTATTTTCAATTAATATATATATATATATATATATAAAGTTTAACATGGAAAAGATATATTTGTGTCTTCCACTTAAGTCAAAGACCTAAACATAAATGTGACAATATTTTCAGTAAAAATCAAGGATTCATTAGGAATTAAGACTTAAAAATTTCTAAATGGTTGGCTAAGAGTGCCAGAGATCAAAGGAATCCCAAATTAAATCTTGTTATACACTCAGTAAGGGATTAGTAAATGTGTTATGATCTAATTGTCCATATCATCAGTTTAGTTATCAATAGTATTGAGAGGAGTCATGAAATTGCAAGAATGGCAAAAACCATATTGTGTGGTAGGTGGAGAGTAAGTCAAGAGCAAATATGATACTAGCATATCAAAGATTAGAAAGTAAATTACCTTATTTTCTAATCCGCATTTATTATAACAAAGTTGATCATATTTTGATGAATCATAGGAATTTTCAAAGCCCATAAGATATTAATTTCCATTGCTAATTTCCAAGAAAAGGATAAGGGTAACCATGTTTCCAAAAAATTATTTGCTTGTGCAAAATTTGTATTAAAACCTACAACCACTGACTTTAGTTTGGTACTTTTTTTTTTTTTTTTTTACAATATGGGGTACTAACTTATCCTTAACATTATAAAATATTGTATTTTTATGAGTACTAGTAAATGAATCTAGAGAGAAATACTACATACCTGTTAAATACAACAAACGATGTATGTTTTTGCTGATATTAAAAGATCCTATCATGAATGACGGTAGTCATCTGTCAGGTAAAAGGCTTGGGATGAATTCTGGATCATCATGTGTTACTGCTCACTGGAAAGGGTTTAATATGTGTCTTGGTCTGTTTGTGTTACTATAAAAGAGTACCAGAGGGCAGGTAATTTATAACAATAAAAAGGTTTATTTGTCTTACAATTCTGATGTCTGAAAAAAGGTCAAGATTGGTCATATGCATCTAGTGAGTGTCACAGGCTGCTTCCACTCATGGCAGAAGGTGAAGGGGAGACTGTGTGTGCAGAGATCACATGGCAAGAAAGAAAGCAAGAGAGCAGGCTCATTTGTACCTGTCTTTTTTGGGAAGGCTTATTAGGTATTCAAAGGGACTCGGATATCGGGAAAACCCGCTCCCGATGGTTACGATGGTTACGTGGGTTCTTTTCTATTTCCTAAGTGTCTTGGTTGGTTTGAGAAATAAAGGGAAAGAGCAGGAGAGAGAAATTTAAAGCGGGGTGTCCGGGAGAGACATCACATGTCGGCAGGATCCGTGATGTTCTCCGAGCCGTAAAACCAGCAAGTTTTTATTAGTGATTTTCAAAAGGGAAGGGAGTGCACGAATAGGGTGTGGGTCACAGAGATCACATACTTCACAAGGTAATAAAATATCGCAAAGCAAATGGAGGCAGGGCGAGATCACAGGACCACCAGATGAGGTGAAATTAAAATTGCTCATGAAGTTTCGGGCACCCGTTGTCATTGATAACATCTTATCAGGAAACAAGGTTTGAGAGCAGACAACCTGTCTGACCAAAATTTATTAGGCGGGAATTTTCCTCATCCTAATAAGCCTGGGAGCACTACAGGAAACCGGGGCTTATTTCATCCCTTCCGCTTTGACCGTAAAAGGCCGCACGCTTCTAAAGGGGCCGTTTATAGGCCTACTCTCAGGGCACATTCTCTTTCTCAGGGGTATTCCTTGCTCAGAAAAAGAATTCAGAGATATTTCTCCTATTTGCTTATGAAAGAGGAGAAATATAGCTCTGCTCCGTCTGGCTCACCAGCGGCCAGTTCAAAGTTACCTCTCTTGTTCCCTGAAAATCGCTGTTATCTTGTTCCTTTTTTTTAAGATGCCCAGATTTCATATTGTTCAAACACACATGCTCTACAAACAATCTGTGCAGTTGACACAATCACAGGGTCCTGAGGCGACATTCATCCTCCTCAGCTTAAGAAGAAGATGATGGGATTAAGAGATTAAAGTAAAGACAGGCATAGGAAATCACAAGGATATTGACTGGGGAAGTGATAAGTGTCCATGAAATCTTCACAATTTATGTTCAGAGATTGCAGTAAATACAGGCATAAGAAATTATAAAGGTATTAATTTGGGGAACTAATAAATGTCCATGAAATCTTCACAATTTATGTTCTTCTGCCGCGCTTTAGCCAGTCCCTCCATTCGGGGTCCCTGACTTCCCGCAACACTTGGGTGTTTTTACCTAAATCTTTGGTCAGTGCAACTATGTCTGCACTATGGGGCAGCCCAAGCCCAGTAATGTTGCAACTCTTGCATTCTCATAGAGTTACCATCTTGATGGGCTTGGGTAAGATCAGGGAGATTTCCCTGAATTATCAGGCAGAGTCTCATTCTTTTTCCTTGCTTTCTTCCAATCTGGAGTTTCTCTCTCCATGCTGGGTTGCCTAGAGTTGGGGGAGGGACGATGCAAACACTCTCACGGTCAGCATAGCTGGGAATGTGCTGGGTCATGCTTGAAGCCAGCATAATACTGGGTCCCACCCAAGGCCTATAGTGACTACTGTCTATCTATCACTGACCTTTATTCAAGGTCCAAGGGCTCTTTAGTTAGGTGGTAAATCCTTCCAAGACTAGATAATTTCTTTCAGTGTACTGGGCTCCCTCCTGGCCCAGGGTGGGTCTAGAAATGCCATCCAGAAGGAAGAGCCTGTAATCTGAATTGACTTTGTGCTTTATTTTACTTTGGTCCAGCTGGTATTCAAGTTGCAAAATGAAGTCTTTTTTACTCTTCCCTCCTTTTTTCCACAAAAGGAAGGGGTCTCTCACTGTGCTGCACTGCCTAGAGTTGTGGGATGAGTGACAAAATACTCTCTTGGCCACCACAACTGATGTATCACTGAATTGCATGCATTCCAATTCCACTTGCTTTAAGCCCAGTACAGTCCCCAGATCTATCCAAGAACTGCAGTCCTTGTGGTCTGAATGCCTTTCAAACATATTCAGGACACCAGGGCACTTTAGTTAGCCAGTGGTGGAGCTAGCCAGAATTCAATTCAGGTTTTAACCACTAGGGTGGAAGATTCCTTTCTGACTGGGACTAGTTTAAATGTTCTCTCCATGGGCAATGACAAAATTATGTCCTTTGTTGTGTTCCACTGTGACAGGACAGCATTGAGTTCCAACTCAAAGTCCCGTAATTACTTTGCTCTCTCTCCACCAAGCACACAGATTTCACTCCACAATGCTGGGGATACAGAATGGGTAGTATAGGCAATGCAAGACTTCTTTCCTACTCTTTGCCATGCTTGTTTCCTTGATATATAATGGTAAAAACAGCTACTGTAATTACTCCCCTGATTTTTGGTTGTTATGAAGGTGATTTCTTTCTTACATGTGAAATTGTTCAATTTGGTGTTCCTGCAAGGGGATAATTATTGGAGGGATTCAGCCATCTTGCCTCAACTCTTCCAGTTTAGGTCTCTGATATATCTGTTGTGAATATTTTCTTTAGTATGCTTCTTATGGTAATGAAACTGTTCTAAAATTGCTGTGGTATTTTTTGCACAACTCTGAATATTCTAAAAAAACATTAAATAGTACACTTTAAATGGGTGAATTGTATGACATGTGAAATATGTTTTGATAATGCCACAGTTTAAAAAAATCTGTATAGAATTCACAGCAGATTAGAGACTACACAGGAGAGGTTTAATGAACTTGTAGACAGATCCGTAGAAATTATTAATATGAAAATCATACTGTAGACACAAACAAAACACAATATTATGGCATATGACATAATACCAAGTGGTCTATGATAGACGTAATTCAAGTCCCAGAGATTAAAAAAAAAAAAAAAGAAAGAAAGAAAAGAAAACTGAGGAGAAAAAGTATTTGAAAATATAATTGCTAAAAATGCTCCTAAATGTGGTGAAAACAGCCTTTACTTTCAAATCTAAGAAGCTCACACACACACACACACACACACACACACACACACACGCAAATTACCATGGCATTGTAGTGGAGAAAGAGTTTAATAGACACAAGGCCAGCCATGCCAT